>NC_141670.1:36702675-37302675 GCF_028749965.1 Puma concolor
GTCAGCAACTCTGCCTGGATGGCAAGTCTTCTTGCCTCTTTCTGGAAAATGCTGTTATCTTTCAGATCCTCCCAGACGACTTCTCTCCTGAGTGTAAAGGACAATTCCTTCATTGTGCCCCCTCCCACACCTGAAGTTCACCACTGCTCCTGTAGCCCTTCCCAGAGTGCTCTGGTTTCCATGACCACCTTCCTCCACCAGACTGCAGGCTCCCATGCCCAGCCTTCCATGGAGTAGGTGCTCAATGAATGCTTTCTGGATGTGTAAATGAATTGTTAAAAGGAAGAAGAAAGAATCAGGGAAAAGAGTGGTTGTAGAAGAGAGAAAGGAAAGAATTCTTTGTCAAGGGCATGAAGTGCACCAAAGAATAAAGTTATTTAAGAGCTAAGAAACACCCATTTCACTTGGCAGTTGGCAGATGTCCTTGGCAAGAATAACTTCCCTATCATGGCGGGGGCAGAAACATATTACAGCATGTTTACAGTAAAGCATCAATAGGAGATAAGAAAGTGGAGACACCGAGTGCAGACGTTTTCCCCCAAGAATCTCAGAACAGAAGGAGAGGGATAAGGTAATAATGACAAGTGACATAGATTTGAGGAGAAGACTTGAGGAGAAGGAGCAAATTGAGGGGGAGGAGCTGACAATGTGAATGAATGAGCTCAAATGATTGAGCCAGGAATGGATGGGACCAAGGACAGAGATGGAGGAGTTGGCTGTGTACCTGGAGATGGATGCCTCTGCCACTGTGAGGTGAAGTGAAGAGGATACAGGTTTAAGGAGATCAGGGAAGGCGCACCTGGGTGGCTCAGTCAGTTAAGCATCTGACTTCAGCTCAGGTCATGATCTCACAGTTTGTGAGTTTAAGCCCTGCATTGGGCTCTGTGCTGTCAGTGCGGATCCTCTGTCTCCCTCTCTCTCTGCCACTCTCCTGCTCTCTCTCTCTCTAAAAAATAAACTTTAAGCAAATTAGAATAGGGCACTTGGGTGGCTCAATCAGTTAGACATCTGACTTCAGCTCAAGTCATGATCTCATGATTCAAGTGCCGCATCGGGTTCTGTGCTGACAGCTTGGAGCCTGGAGCCTGCCTTGAGTTCTGTGTCTCCCTCTCTCTCTCCCTCTCCTCTGCTCATGCTCTGTCTCTCTCTCTCTCTGTCAAAAATAAACATTTGAAAATTAAAAAAATAAAATTAAAATAAAAAATAAGGAGATCAAGGAAGATGGGAGAAGAAGCTAACAGACAGTCTCAAGATACAACCAAGACTGGAAAATATCACCAGACCTCCAAACCTCTTGGTTATGATGTTTATAGCACTGATCAGGGGTCCAGATGCACCTGTAGTGGAGGATGTTTGTAGGGCAGGTGGCATAGAAGAATGAGGGAATGAGAAAAGAAAGTAAGGAGTCCAATGTGGGGAGAGTTGAAATCCTGACCTGAGTTCTAGAGTGTAGGGAAGCAATGAGAGGAAAGAATATTGGGAGAATATACAGGTTCCAAAGAACTAGGTGTCATCAAGGTTCAAAAGCTGGCATAGTGGAGGAAAGAGAGCAGGAAAGCTGCTTTTGTTTTTTACAGTCTTTTGTATATTTTTCTGTTGACATAGATGTCTTCATCATTAGTGTAACTGTTGCAAAAGATATAATTGTTTGCATATCATAAATATACATGGGTACACATGTATCTAAAACAATGCTGCATTATGTTTTAAGTATAGTCAATGGACTCTGATTACAGTAGCAATGCTACAGTGCCATTATATACTCTAAGGACATGAAAAGCTTAACTGTAACAGTTAAACAAGTAGTTAAGTGAACAGTAAAAGTCAGAGAGTTACTTGACCAGGCTCTTTATTAAGATGGGAGATTGTGGTCTGAGGGAGGGATGCTTGAGTTTCAGAGGTGGAGTAAGTTGTATCACACCCAAGAATTGTGAGACCAGGGTGCCAGAGGGCCACATGATGGCCATGGAAAATATGAACGGTGATGTTGAGAGAGAAGGGAGGACTTCATCTCAGGTACATACAGGCCCCAGGGAATCTGGTCATTCTAGTAGAAAGCATGTCAAGGGGGTGGCTTTAGAATCTTTCCAATTTTTATTTTTATTTTTAAATGCTTATTTAGTTTTGAGAGAGAGAGAGAGAGAGAGAGAGAGCAAGCATGAGTGGAAGAAGGGCAGAAAGAGAGAGGTAGACATAGAATCCAAAGCAGGATCCAGGCTCTGAACTGTCAGCACAGAGCCTGACATGGGGCTCTAACTCACGAAGCATGAGCTCATGACCTGAGCTGAAGTCAGAGGCTCAACTGACTAAGCCACCCAGGCGCCCCTAGAATCTTTCCAATTTTTAGAAGGTGATATCAGTGTGTCCCACTCTCCATTAAAACTTCATGCCTCAAAGCAGTGATTTTGGTCTTCTATAAGCCTCATTTATTTAGACTTATAATAGCTGACTGCTATGCATTGTTATTTAATAGACATTGCTCTGGGTGTCTTTACCACAGTACAAGCTCCTGGGTTGGGAGAATCAGAGGGTCGTGGACAAAATCCTTCACTGATATTCCGTGTGACAAAAGGGTTCTGTAGTCAGACATATTTTGAGGGGCAATACATATTTTGAGGGATGATACCTATTTCTACTTGCTCTTGGAGGTGTAGAATGCATATTCTTAATGTGGGAAATTATACTTTAGCTCTCTTAACACCATTTCTGCCATGCCAACAATGTAGTTATATCACAAGTTCTGTGTAAACTAATATTCAGTATTTATATGGTTATGGTATGTGAGTCTTGTGGACAGCTGAGTCAAGTAGTGTACTGTAATTGCATTTCCTTTCTTGTGTTCTCATAACAGGTTTTATAACAACCTGATTTTTTAAATGCCATTTTTCTTCAGAGTAAGAAACCCTCCATCCCAATCTGGATTAACTCACTTCCTAGACCCACTGCAAAACTGCCATCTGGGATTCTCCTTTTCTACCATCCTAGGATTTACCTTTATTATTGTCCTGTCTAGAACCCTGTTTCCTGTTCCATGTTTTCCTCTTTTTGTCTTTCTTCCACTATGTTTCTAGGTGCTCTTGAGAAGACTGTGCCTTGTACGTCAAAAAATATCTTTTTACTACCCTAATAATTGAATCACTGTTCAGTTTGTAATTTTTGATTGAAAATAAATTTTGTTTAGAATGTTGTCTTTTAACTCCCCATGTGGTTATTCAGTTGTCATTCATATTTCATGTCTTTTGATGTGACATTTTTTTTTCTCTCTGCAAGCATTTAAGACATTGTCTTTACCCATGTTGGTCTAAAATTTCATGATGATGAGCTCAAATGTGCGGTCTTTATTTACTGGTTGTGTGGGGCAATCAGGGAGCCATTTCAATCAGGGGACTGATATGTTTCAGTTCATGGGAGATGTTTTCGTCATACAGGTTGGATGACTTTCTTCTCTCTGTTTTTATCCCTTCTCTTTTTCTGCTATGTCTATTAGAGAACTGTTGACTTTCTTGGATTCTCCTCTAAATTTATTTATAACTTTTCATCCTTCATCCTTTCAGAAGACCTCTTTGATTTTGTCTTCTGGTGATTCTATTATATTTTTAATTTTTACTATCATATTTTAATTTTTCATGAATTCTTCTTGTTCTTTCATTGTTTTCTTTTGAATGGAATTCTATTTTTGTTACATGGATACAATATTTTCTCATATTAATTAAAAGATATTAACAGAGGTTTTTGGAAATTCTATTCTGCTTTCAACACTGTTTCCTCTCGGTTCTTATTTTCCTGTTCATTTTGGTTGCTGTGTTTTATATTTCATGGTTGTCATTCATGTTTAAGAGCAAGGTCTTTACAAATGGTTGAGGAAGTTCTCCCTCTCCCTCTCTGTGTGTGTGTGTGTGTGTGTGTATGTATTGGGGGAGGAGGACTTCTTACTTGGTTTCTCTGTAGAGTTATTAAGCAACAAGCAGGAAATAGGCCTTCCTTTTTGGTGAGAAGATAGGAGAAATCAGTTTCTTCAGAAAAGTCTATCTCCTCCTGAAGTCTCTGTCTATCTCTCTACCTCTACCTGTACCATCTCTACCTCTACCTCTACCTCTATCTCCATCTTTACCTAACTGTTGTCATTCTCAAATCTGGATGGAAGAAAAGGAGCTGAGGGGACTGTTCTAACTATTCAAGATGTAGAATTTCACTTCTGTTTTTAACCCCAAGACTCAACTCTGCCTTCTGCTTTGCTGAGTGTTACTTCACTTATATCTGTAGCTTTTCTAGTTCGGTATAATTAGAGGACCAACCTCTGCTGTACCATCTGGGCAGGATGGAGAGTCATGTGGCTATCCAGAGCTGTGAAGAAGACCCTGGAGCCTAACAGTTCTACATGCTGACTTCAACCAACTGATATCTTTTGTTTTCAGCCCACCTTATCTTCTGTTTCTGAGGTAGCTGGTGCTTCCCATTGCCAAGACTTCTGAGGTCTTTGCAGGGAGAGTCAGCTCACACCTCACAGGTGTGACAGCCCCTCTTCATGCTTATAGATTGCAGCTTTCTCAATTCTGCTAAGTCAGTTGCTGTACCTCTATTTCCTTTCCATCTTGAAATAGGGGAATTGAAAGGTCTCTGTGGAGCACCCTGCACAGTGGACAGCTCTGCTCTTTCTGTGCCCAGTTTGGGAGCAGGGATCTCAGCCAAGGTTCTCAAGCCAATGATGCCATGTCCATCTCCCACAGGCATCAATGTACTCAGGCTTCCACTGGAGCTCTGCCCATCCTAGGGCACTGCAGGGATTAGAGCTCAAGTCCTGTTGCTCAGAGATGCCCACTTGGTCCTTCTCCAGCCTTTGCTCAAGGCCCCCAAGGATCTTACCTGTCTCCTTTTGTTGGTCTCCACTTCTTGAACTAAATCTCAGTTGAGGTTTGTCATCCAGGTGTTTGGCATTAGCTTCTGAAAGATAGTAACTTAATAATAATATAATAGCTAATTAATAAGTAACATAATAACAACAATAACATCATACTTAACATAGCCCCATTGTGAGGCTCTGGAGTCAAGACTCAGAACAAGGTTAGCCAACTTCTTGGTCAGGGGCTGGAAAACATCCCAATCCTTTACAGTCTCCTACAGCATTGAGGATAAAAACAAAACAAAACAAAACAGTAACATCTCAGTATGTATTTAACCACACTATGCAGTTAGAAAACCTGGTTATATTTAACCATGAAATTTCCAACCTTATTTGTCCACTCAACACCTTTCCCCCTTAATGTTTATTAACACCTCTATCAGTTGGGGCCCTCAGAAGACAGCTGGCAGACTCAAGTTGAGATAATTTAAAGAAGCTTAATTTTAGGGGTGCCTGGGTGGCTCAGTTAGTTAAGCATATGACTCTTGATTTCAGCTCAGGTCATGATCTCATGGTTCCTGAGATTGAGTCCCACATCAGGGTCTGTGTGCTGACAACACAGAGACTTCTTGGGATTCTCTCCTCTCTCTCTCCTCACTTTCTGCCCCTCCCCCCACTCATGCTCTCTCCCTCACTCTCTCTCACAATAAATAGATAAACTTTTTTTTTAAAAGAAGCTTAATTTAGAAAAGGGCCAGGTACAAAAGTATGGGCAGGGTGTAATGGACAGTGTGTGAACTGGGGCCGGCAGCAGTGGAGCTGCTCCCATCCCATCCTGAAAGTCAAGGAAGGCACAGGGAGATCTGGCAGATCAAATTTGTCAGCTTTGTTGATATCTGTCCAGAGCTCCCCGCTCTGTAGCTCCACAAGTGCCTATGCCTTACATCTGCGGTGGTCTGGTGGGGTTGAGAACTAGCTGGTGCTGGGACTCTGCGGCCCTGACTGTTAGATTCTGGGCTTGGTCCTCACTGTGTCTGGCCCCTGACACTTGAAGGAGGTGAGGTGCTTTAACACTGCCATGGGGCCTCTGGTTCTCCAAGCACATTCTTAGTGTGTTCATGTTCTCTAGGGTGGAAGGAAGAATGAGAGCGGTGTGATGTCTGATGCCCACTCCCTGATAAGTAGGATCTTAGCACAGGGCTTGGCCTGAGCTGCAGTGTCCAAAAGCCTGGTGAGGGCACTGGAGTGGGAGTCACTTCTCTAGAAGCTCTGGCCTCTGGAACCAAGGGTGATGCCTAGGAAGCAGCATCTTTACCAGCAAGCAAGTGGTCAACCTGGAGAGATGAGGCAGTGAGGGGCACTCTGGATATAAAGCAACAGGGCAGAAATCAGGACGGCTACACTGGAAGTGAGCAGGAGAAGGTGGAGCAGGAGCAGCTCTGTGGGTTGGAGGTCCTGGATGCAGTGGGCTTTGATGTGTTCTTTGACTAGCACATGGGCAGGAGAGGTGCTCAGGCTGCTGGGATGGAGGGTGCTGATGCTCATTTTTATGAGGTTTCCCACTTCCACAAGCAGGTCTCTGTTTCTGTCTCTTCTTACCTCTACCTTGTTCTCTCTGCCCTTCTCCTTTCTGTTCATTTCCCCTTTTCCTGCTCTGCTTCCCCATCTCTGCATCTGCCTTCTCCTGAATCTTGTACTCTCTCTTTTCTTCTGTTTTTTTTTAGTGTCTTTTCCTTTTGGTGATACAATTTTTGTGTTAGGCTGTGCTATCTATATATTTTAAATCCCAGAGGTGTATCTGCTAATTGTATTTTTAGGGAAATAATTATGTAAGTTAAGATGATTAGATAATGAAAGTGTTCTCTGGGGCTGGCCTCTTTACAAAATGATGATGGGGTGGTGATGGGAATGGGGATCGTTTCTACTTAAACTAGCACGATGGCACAGCTTTTACCAGAACACTTTAGAAACATCTGGGATATAATCAGATCCAGAGGGCTAGCTCTGAGAGCGGCATCCTGGGAACAAGAGTGGATATTTGTGTCCTCCCAGGAAGGCAATGATCAGGGAGCTCCATGATATGGCTTGGGGCTTACAACCCCATAAAATTCCTAGATCTGTATGAAGATTTTGAAGACACTTGGAGTTTCCGAAATGTGTATACTGTGCCTGCGTGTGCACACACACACTCACCCACATACGGGCAAGATTATGGCTTCCCTCAGGCAGAGGGTTTTGCAGATACTAAATTGCCAAAACACATCAACTCTGGAATTGCTTCATTGCACACTAATGGTGGCCGTAAGCTTCCTGCTCACTCACTCCTGACGTATAAAAAATGTTCACAAGACACATGCTTCCTTCTCTGGGTCTGTCATGATCCAGCACTGGCTGCCTCGCAGGACCCTCCTGGCACTCCTGGGCCATCACAGGTGCCTTCCCTCCCTTGCACCCAGCAACATGCCAACCTCTGAAGGCAGGCAGAGATGGAATACATTTAGTCTAAGGCCAGTGGGTACTGGAAGAGGTGAGGGGGAGGGGGAGCCTAAGCCAGGAGGGGACAGAGGAAAAAGGTGTAGATAGTGCTGGGTGTGTGGGAGAGTGGAAAAATGGGACAAGAAAGAAGTGGTTCCTGCTGGGAAATAGAGGGTCTGGAAGGAGTAATTGCAGAGAAGAATGGAAGGGCAAGGGAGACTAATTCTGAGGGCCTGCTATTTTGTAAAGGGAGAATTCAATGCTCAGGAGGTTAAATTACATGCCTGAGTTATATGGTCAGCTAGGGGGCAGGGATTCAAATTCAAAGCTCACAGTCCTCCTATTGGCCCACCCTGCCCAGGGAACAGGATCACAATAGAGTGTAGAGTTAAATCAATCCCTACCATGACCTCAAGAAAGAGGATTCCATAAAGACCCTTCCAGCAAGAAGTATCCACTGAAATATGCACTGTCACTAGGAATTTGTGATCCACCCCAGGCTCTAACCACAAGAGAGGAAGGACATTCCTTTCCAGATTTAACTAGAAGTTCTCTCACTAACCCTTAAGCCCTTTTGCACCATCCACCTTCCCATAGCCATGCTCTGCTCCCCTTGTCCCGAAACCATCTCAGGCTTCAGGTCAGTGCCCTTCATCATTTCTCATAGGTAGCAAAGAAGTGAATGGTTTTACATCTGGTGCAGCAGGAGAGAAACATTGCCTAAAGGCACAGTAGAGAGAGGGAAAGTGGCTCAGATAACAGATTCTCATTCTTCTGACTTATTTTGTTCCCCTGACTTGTTTTTAAACTGTTAAGTCACAAGTACGGAACAGCCCCAATCCAGGGGTGCTCCTGATTTCAGAATCTCCTCCCCAGAAGGTCCTCTAGTGAGGAAAACCAAGGAGCTGAATTCCTCCATCATGTCCTGCCCCTGGGTCCTGACAACTCACCCACCTTTTAACATTCCTGGTGGTCCCGGAGTACCTTGCCACATTCACTGCAGGCTGGGTTGCTGGGTTCAATGGATAAAAATATTCAATGCTCCGCTGAATATGAATTTCAGATAAAAACCAAATAATGTTTAGTTTAAGTGTATCCCATACAATGTTTAGGAGCACTTACACTATGAAAGTGTTTGAAATGATTTTATTTGAAAGATCTGTAGCTGGGGATGCCATTAGCATGATTTCACTCAGTTGAGTCCAGTTAGATCAGAATTAGAAGTGAAGCACCCCACGCCCCAGGACAGGTTCTGTAACACCACACTATTTCCTTTGGGAGTTGCCTCTTCTGCATACCTCCTTGGTGTAGACTGAAGTAATATGTCTGTAATATCCCATGCATGGAAACAAATGCACAGATGACTTTCTGGAGCCCTTTCCATAGACTTCTTTTTTCTCAATATCAGTGAGTGTTTACTTTTCTGACTTGTAAAATAATACATGTTTGTTGTTAAAAATTGGAGATTATAAAAGACAAGAAATAACAAATGTTGGTGACAATGTGAAGAAAAGGGAACCGTGGTGCACTGTTGGTGGGAATGTAAACTGGTGCAACCACTCTAGAAAATAGCATGGAGTTTCCTTAACAAATTAAAAATAGAAATACTCTATAATCCAACAATTCCACCACTAGGTGTTTACCCAAAGAAAACAAAAATATTAATTCAAAAAGATATATAGACCCCATGTTTATTGCAGCATTATTTTAAATAACCAAGAAGTGGAAGCAACTTAAGTGTCCATCCACAGATGAATGGATAAAGAAGATATATATATATCTCTTCCATATATATATATATATATATATATATATATTTCATATATTTATCTTCCATATATGTATATATATATATATATTTCATATATTTATCTTCCATATATGTATATCTTCCATATATATATATATATCTTCCATATATATATCTTCCATATATATATATATATATATATATATATATATTCCATATATATAACGGACTATTACTTAGCCATAAAAAAGAATGAGATCTTGCCATTTGTGATAACATGGATGGACCAAGAAAGTATTATACTAAGTAAAATAAGTCAGACAGAGAAAGACAAATACCATATAATTTCACTTATATATGAAATCTAAAAAATAAAACAAACAAACCAAATAAACTCTTAAATACAGAGAACAAACTGGTGGTTGCCAGAGGGGAGGTGGGTGGTGGATGGGCAAAAAAGATAAGAGAGACTAAGAAGCACAAAATTCCAGTTATAAAATAAATAAATTATGGAGATGAAAAGTACAGTATAGGGAATACAGTCAATGATATTGTAATAAGGCTGTATGGTGACAGATGGTAACTATATTTATCATGGTGAGCACACTGAGTAATGTATAGAATTATCAAATTACTATGCTGTATATCTGAAACTAATACAACAGTGTGCCAATTATATTTCAATAATAAAAATTTTAGAAATTGTAGATCAGTAAAAAGAAAAATAAGCATTCACTCTAATTGCAGCATGTAGACTCTAGATCCATACTGCCTGAGTTCAAATCTCAGCTCTTACTAACTGTGTGGTTTTAGGCAATTTCCTTAAACAGTGCTTCAGTTTTTCAGTCAGTAAAATGAAGGTAGTAATAGTGACTTAAGTGAGGTTTTGAGGATTAATTATGTTTATATGTGGTCAGGTATCTTTAAAATCCCTGGTACATAGTTAGCTCTGTATAAGCACTTGACAAAGTAAAATAAAAAATTTTTGTCACCCGGAGATAAGTATTATTTGTGTCTTTTATGCTTTTGCATATGCATTCCATTATACAGCTTTATACCATAGGTTTCCATATTGTGTCAGATTGCATTTTCCGACGTCCAATTCTCCAGCCCGAGATGCTCTTCTATAATGTGGTCTGGAAACTTCTCCATCAAGAAGTGTAATGCATTCCTTTCTCCTTGCATCTGGGCTGCCTTTAGTTGTCTGGTCAATGAATGTGGTGAAAGTGGTATGCTGGTACTTCTAAGGCTGGGTGAGAGGAAGCTATGGTTTTTGCTTTCTTTCTCTGGCACACTCATCCTTGGGTATTTCCTCTTGCAATTCACCCACATGCTGGGGAAGTCCAAGGCACGTGGAGAGACTTTCTGTAGGTGCCCTAACTGAGTGGCCTGCTGGCAGCCTCACCTGACAGTCCTGTGGGTGGGTCAGCCTAACTGAGCCTTCAGTGACTGTGGCCCATCTACCTGTGGCAGCAGGCACGACCCTGGAGCAAGAACCACACAACTGAGCCTAGTTAACCCACAAAGACCTGAGGGATAATCATCAATTACTCTGTTTTTATCAAACAATTCTTGTTGGGACCACTAAGTTAGGAGATAGTTTGTTATGCAGTGATAGAGAACTGGAAATATATTGAAGGAAAATAATCAAGATCCTTAACTTTAAATATGGACCAAAGGGTCTTCTGTCCACAGTTTCACAATTACTTTCAAGGAAAATGATACTTTCAAACAAGCTGCTCTATCCATTATATTTGGACAAGTTTATGAGGAGCCAGGCTTGAGCCCTAAGTCAAGGTTGACGGCAACTTAGGGATCAACCATAGTTCATTTGTCCACCTGTTTGTTTGATAGGTGAGAATCAGGGAGGTAATGTGACTTGCCCAAGGCCACCTGGGTGCTACACAACAGAACTTGGGCTGGACCCCAGCTCTCCTGACTCCTACCTTTAGCATTTTTTTATTGCATCTTGCTACTTGTTTATAATGATGTTTAGAGGTGAGGTAGAATTGGGAGTTTCCAAAAGCCTGATGAGAATTATGAAAGGGGCTGGGGTCCCAAAGCCATTCAGGCTCCTTCACAGCTATATCCAGCTCCATGCTTCTGGGAAGAGCATAGTTTCTTTAAAAAGTGCCTTCATGCTCCGTCTATTGAGGAACATGCCAACTATGGTGTCAAGGTCAAGTCTGTGGAGAAAGGGCTTCAGTCGGGTGGTGGTTGTGCTGACAGTCAGGAAGAGTGACATGCCTCAGGACACCCTGTCATCCCAGGATCAAGAGGGCCTGGCAAGGGCAAGGCCTGTGGTGAGTATGGCTGCTGGCCTCAGCTGTATCAGTGGGATGGCTGCCCTTGGGGTCTGCTGCTCACCATCATTCCAGATGTGTGCTTAGCTGATGTAGGAGGCAGTTGTAATCATTCCAGGATGAAGGAATCACAGAGAAGTGTTCAATGAAGGGAGAATGTCAAACTGCTTGTGATAGGCTGGACTGTGTTTCCCACAATTTGTTTGCTGAAGTCCTACTCCCCAAGGCCTCAGAATGTGGCCTTATTTGGAAATAGGGTTGTTGCTGATGTAGCTAGTTAAGATGAGGTCACAATGGAGTGGGGTGGGCCTCTAAATCAATATGATTGGTATTTTTATAAAAAGGGGAACTTTGGATGCAGATACACACATAGGGGAAAGCTATGTGAAGATGAAAGTGGAGGTTGGGGTGATGCCTCTATAAGGTGATGAACACCGAAGATGGCTAGCACATCACCAGAAGATGGGGGAGAGGCATGGAGCAGATTTTCCCTCGCAGCCCTCAGGAGGAACCAACCTTGCCCAAACCTTGATCTCAGACTTGTAGCTTCCATGACTGTGAAACAAGAACTTACTGTTGTTTAAGCCACCTGGTTCATGGTACTTTGCTATGGAGGCCTTGGGAAACTGATACAATGTTTTGTAGGTCAATACATAGAATTTTGAGATGGAAAAAATAAGATGAAAGGGGCTGGAGAGTAATTGGTTAGAGGGAAATGTGGGTAGGGGTGACCTTGGCTTATGGTAAACTCCAGTGGGATAATCACAAGGCAAGCCCGTGGGATTCTGGAACAAAGTCATGCCATCTGCAGTGGAGAATTATGCACCCTTTGAGAAATAGCTCTTGGCATGTTACTGGATCCTGGTAGAGACAGAGCACTTAGCCATAATCATCAAGTGACAATGCATCTGGAACTGCCTATTATGAGTTGGGTTCTGTCAGACCTGCCAAATTATAAAGTCAGACAGGTCCGGCAGGCACCCATTGTGGTGTGGAAATAGTACATCTGGGGTTGAGTCTGGGCAGCACCAGAGGGCATGAGTAATCTGCAAGAATAGGTAGCTTCCCTGTCACCCACCACAGTTGGACCAAGGTCCTTCTCTGATTTGTGCCTATGGCCATATAGGAAAATCCCATATGTCCAGATAGAAAAGAAGGAAAACATCTGACCTTGGCTTACAAATGGATTAGCTCAGTTCATAGGTGCGAATCAAAAGTGATGAGCAGCTGCATTCCCCCCACACTTAGGGGTGTCCCTAACAGGCTGTAGAGAGAGAAAATGTTCCCAATGGGTAGAGCAATAAGTTATATACCTGATCATTTTCTTTGTAGGGAAGGAATAGTGGCCCAAGGTGAGTGGCAAATGACCTAGTCTAGGGTCAGGAAGCAAAAGGAATAGAGGATCATAGGCAATGAGATGAGAGGTGGAGGCATATGTGGTAGACATGTGGGAGTGGGCAGAGTGTGAAGATTATTTTGTTAAATTTTATTAAAAATACTTCTTAGGGGCGCTTGGGTGGCTCAGTTGGCTAAGCGTCCGACTTCAGCTCAGGTCATGATCTCACAGTTCATGAGTTCCAGCCCCATGTCGGGCCACCCTGCATCAGGCTACCCCATGCTGGGGTCTGTGCTGACAGCTCAGAGCCTGGAGTCTGCTTCAGATTCTCTGTCTCCCTCTCTATGCCCCTCCCCAACTCGTGCTCTGTCTCTCTCTCTCAAAAATAAATAAACATTAAAAAAAATTAAAACATCATAGATGACCTAAATATGTTAGAAATAATACACTTAATTTTTTTTAGTGTTTATTTAATTTAGAGAGAGAGACAAAAATCAGAGCATGAGTGGGGGAGGGGCAGAGACAGAGGGAAACACGGAATCCAAATCAGGCTCCAGGCTCTGAGCTGTCAGCACAGAGCCCGATGTGGGGCTTGAATCCACAGACCACAGATCATGACCTGAGCTGAAGGTGGACACTTAACTGAGCCACCTAGGTGCCCCGAGCATGAAGATTATTGTATTGCCTTCACCAGTAAGTGTATTTGTATTAACCTTCACCAGTAAATATCCACCATCAACTGGACAACCAAGCAGACCAAATGACTTGTTCTGTTGACATTAACCAGCCTTCATCATTAGCCACCCCAGATGGGCATAACAGGCTCATGAGTGGAATCACCACAGTGTCAGAAAGGAAGAATGTTTGGCCTTGACAGCATGGACTTCCACTTACCAAGGCTCATCTAGTTACTGCTACTTCTCAATATTCAAATTGTTATCAACAGAAACCAATTCACCTAGGCACTATTCCTCAAGAAAACCAATTGGCCACTTAGTGGAAAGTTAACTGCATTGACCCCCTTCCATCCTGAAGGGGTAATTTGTTCCTTCTCACAAGGTTCTATACCTCTGCTGGGAATGGGTTTGCCTTTCCTGCCTACAATAAGCCCAGCCTACATTACTATCTAGACACTTATAGGATTCCTGAACCCTAGGTACAGAATCCTACACAGTGCAGCATCCAATCAGAGGATCCACTTCACATTGAAGAAAGTGTTAGAGTGGGACCATGATTAGGGGATATAATGCTTTTATCACATAGTGTGTCACTGAGAGGCAGTCATTCTCATGCAATGATGGCACAACCTTCTATGGGCACAATGGAAGCACTAGCTTAGAGTGAACATTCAGAAGGGATTGGGTCATCATTCAGGATGCAGTATTTACTAAATCAGTGACCCTTATATATATATATATATATATATATATATATATATATATATAGTGCTCTGTCTCCAATAAGAAGGGCAGCCCCATTTACCATCATGACCCAAGGGGAATTGTTGTATGCCCTGTCCCTGTGACTTTGTGTTCTGCAGAGTTGGAGGTTCTAATTGCTGAAGGGGTGTATACTTGCCAGGGGTCACAGCAAGTGCACCATTGAACTATAAGTTGTAGGATGCTGCCAAAGCACTTTGGACTCACTGTGTTCAGAGACAATGAGCAAGGAGATGAACCATTATACTTATAGGGGCAAATGACCTTGAGCATCAGTAAGATACGGATCTGTTTTTACACAATTGTGGCAGGCAAGAATCCAGGTGTTATGGACTAAATGAGTTCCGTCAAAGTTTGTATTTTGAAGCCACAACCTCCAGTGTAGCTGTATTTAGAGATGAGTCCTTTAAAAAAGGTTAAAAGAGGGCATAAGAATGGGCCCTGATCCCATAGGATTTATCCATATAAGAAAAGACATCAGAGAGCTCTCTCTCTCTCTCTCTCTCTCTCTCTCTCTCTCTCTCTTTGTGCATATGCACTGAGAAAAGGCAATGTGAATACACAACAAGAAGGTGGTCATCTACAACTTGAAGGCAGAGCTCCCATCAAACATCAACCCTGTTGGTATCTTGATCTTGGACTTCCAGTTTACAGAACTGTGAGAAAATAAATGTATGTTGTTAGCCAGTCTGGCATTTTGTTAGAGCAGCCTGAACAGACTAACACATCAGGTGATCTACCTGGGTCTCTCCTGGTGCTTCATTTCCTTGTTCTAAGTATGAATGAGCATATGCAATCACCCTACCCTGAGATGAGTGATTATCATGGATTCATAATCCTCAGGAATGAAGGTTTGGGTTACACCACAAGGGAAGCCACCAAGACATGCCAAAATCTTGTTGAGGCATAGCTGAGGTTGAGAAAAATTGAAAAGGGATAGCAGAGAAGAAATTAGTTGTGGCCCCATGGCCAATTGCAAAGATAGGGGAAATAGTTCATCCCACTGACCTCCCTCCTCTGATTCCCCCTCAGGAAGAAAGGCCTGCTGGAACCATGTAATAGCTGCTGGCCAAATCAGTATGAGGTAGATTTGTTTGGTGCAAGAGGTAGACTGTAGTGGCCATAAGAAAGCACCTTCTGGATTTCCAACGACAGGAAGGACAGATGACCAAGGGTACCAGTTGCTGCACTATAAAATCCATTATCACATTTGTACTGAGGCCCCACTTCCCATGGGCTGCTCCCAGCCAATGAATGAATATGGCAGGTAGGTCCATTCTTGGATGACATGGAACTAATTACTGCCATTGACTTGAGGACTTACAAACTTTGCTTAGACTGTATCATCCTTGGGATGCTTCTGCCTATTCCTCTGGCCTTCCTTTGGGTTAAACTTGCACCACTATCTGACTTTTCTTCCAGCTTTACCTGAGTCCCCTCCCATTTTCTCTTATAGATATTTGCCCTAAAAAAAACTCTTGCAAGTTTAATCTTGTCTTGGCACCTTCTTCCCAGAGGATCCAGAATAACATAGTTCATTTAACCCTTGTTCATACCTCAGTAAATAGACATTTTATTAAACAACTCTTCAAGCATCCCAGCTGAGGGTGACATCTGTTTTCTGCTGGGAACTTGGTTGATATAGATTGCTATAGACCATAAATAATGTAGCATTTTGGAGAAGAGAAAGCAGTGTTAGATGACGTGAGAAGAAGCATCAAAGAAGAAATAAGTTCTGAAAGACAGAACTGGGGTTAGAGATCAGCATTTCAGATAGGGGTGTGAGAGTGTGAGTGTGCATGTGTGTGTGTGCATGTGCACGTCTATAGCATAAGCAAAGGTATTGGGGCAGAAACAAGCACCTATGACAGGATCTATTCTAGAGTCCAAATTTATTTTCCAAGGAGTGCCAACTGTCTTATGAGAGGAAATACATCAGAATACTCATTTCTCCACTTTCATTATTTGGGATCCCTGTGGAAGCTTCACCTTTTCCCTATCCATCACCTCACTGCATGTGTCTTTCTATGTGCATCTTGTTCAATAAGAGCAGAGGCAGTGGCCAAGGCCAGATGGGAATCCAAGAAAAGCACATGAAAAGTGGGGAAAGGAAGACAGGAATGAGTGCCTTGAAGTTCTGGGGTCAAGGGCTCAGGGTATTGGGGCTGAACTGGGACTGGGTAGCCCCACTTCTTAGAAGCCATAGAGCCCAGTAGTTTCCTTCAGAATTCAGAGGGTGAAGAAATGTGGGTTTGACCAGAGGCATAGGAAACAGAATAGCCAGAGAGCCAGGGAAAACACAGATCTTCATACAGAACCTTCTTTAATTTAGATATCTTTAATCCAGATTTTCTTACTAAGGTGGGGAAAACTGTATTCTGTTTATTCATCCATTCATTCAACACACACTTACAGAGTAGCTACCATGTGCCAGGAACTGTTCCAGGCACTGGGGATATACTATTAAACAAGACAGATGAAAGATACCTCTCCTGATGTAGCTTGCATCCTAGTTGGGGGGAAGCAGACAATAAATAAGTAAACCAGGAAAGTAAATAGCATGTCAGAGGGTGGTAAGTACTATGGAGGAAAGCATATCAGAAAGAAGAATAGATGGTGCATGGGTCTGGTTGGCAGCCAGGGAAGGCCTTGCAGACAAGGCAACATAGAACAGAGATTTAAAGGAGGGGAAGCAGCAAGCCCGGTGGGTTCCTTGAGGAGTGGTTCATGCAGTGCAAATAGCAAGTGTGAAGGCTTGAAAGCAGGACTTGGTGCTCTCATTAACATCTATCTACTTAGCATCCCCATAGTTGTCTACTTGCAAACAGGTAGGCTGTCATTTGCAGTCTTCAAATGCTAGTGGTTTGCATTTCCAGACTGCATTCCTGTTATCCAGCTGTAGCATCTAAGAGGCACCAGTGGTATGACAAAAGTTATTTCTCATTATAGTGATCAAGCTTGAAGTCCATTATCTTGTGATCTCCATCATGTTCAGAAGCAGATAAGGCTCCTGAAGTGTGACTCCTCTGATGCCCTCTCTCTTGATTCAGAGACTCTGAATACTAAAAGACAAGTAGTACCCTGGCTTTTGAAATTAAAAAAAAATTGAGTCCTGGTTAACTTACAGGTGGCATGGCCCTGAATAGTTAACTTATCCTCCTGAGTCTATGTTTCTTTATCCATAGGTGGTCATAATGGCAACACCTACCACACGGGTCTAGGAGGAAATCAAACACAACTGTGCAATTTAAGGTATTTGGGAACAGTTAGCTTATATATAGCACAAACACAACAACTGAACCATTACTCTATTTCTTAGTATTTTAGTTATTACTACTTTCCTAATGTTTATTTTTGGGAGACAGAGAGACAGAGAGAGAGAGAGAGAGAGAGTGAGCAGGGGAGGGGCAGAGACAGAGGGAGACACAGAATCTGAAGCAGGCCCCAGGTTCTGAGCTGTCAGCACAGAGCCTGATGTGGGGCTCAAACTCACAAACTTGTAACATGACCTAAGACAAAGTTGGATGCTTAACCAACTGAGCCACCCAGGTGTCCCTATTTTAGTTATTATTTGTGCATAACAAACTGTGTCAAAAAATATGGCTTAAAACAACAATCATTTATTTGCTCACAGTTCTGAAATGTGAGCTGGACTTAGCTGGATGGTTCTACTTTTTTTGGTTGCAGTCATTCATCCACTGCTTGACGGGAGCTGGATCTCCCAACATGGACTCACTCACATGCCTGGCCTCATTCACACATCCTCAGCTAGAGCTTTCAGGTTCATGTCTGGATGTCCTCATAGTTTCCCTCTTCTTAGCAGGATAAGCAATTTTTCTTTTACGTGGTAATAGTCACTTTTCAAAGGTATGAGCGCTACAGCTGTTAAGCCTTTGGAGGCCGGGGCTGAGAAGTCACATGATATCACTTTAGTCCCATTTGATTGGGCAAAGCAAGCCACAAGTCCAGCTGAGATTCAAAGGGTGGAGAAATAGGTTTCACTTTGTAATGAAAGGAGCTGCATAGTCACATTACAAAGGTGTGCAACATAGATGGAAGAAATGGGCCTTCTTTAGAAATAAGATACTACAGTCTATTTGTGGCCTCAGCAAATCACTCCCTGTCATGTGCAAAATACACTTACCCTTCCCAAGACCCCCAAAAGTTTTGTCTCATTATGGCATCAAGCTTGAAGTCCATTGTCTCATGGGCTGCATCAGGTTATTATGTAGATAAGGCCTCTCAAGTATGGCAACTTCAGGTACAACTTCACTTGATCCAGCAACCTTGAACTTAGAAGACGAGTATTCTGCCCCCACACCCTTAAAACACAATAGTAAGAAAGGAGCTGGATAGACGTTACAGACACCTTTATTTAAAATGGAGATGATGGGAATGGATAAAAAAATTGTGGTTTATATACACAATGGAGTACTACGTGGCAATGAGAAAGAATGCAATATGGCCCTTTGTAGCAACATGGATGGAACTGGAGAGTGTTATGCTAAGTGAAATAAGCCATACAGAGAAAGACAGATACCATATGGTTTCACTCTTATGTGGATCCTGAGAAACTTAAGAGAAACCCATGGGGGAGGGGAAGGAAAAAAAAAGAGGTTAGAGTGGAAGAGAGCCAAAGCATAAGAGACTCTTAAAAACTGAGAACAAACTGAGGGTTGATGGGGGGTGAAAGGGAGGGGAGGGTGGGTGATGGGTATTGAGGAGGGCACCTTTTGGGATGAGCACTGGGTGTTGTATGGAAACCAATTTGACAATAAACTTCATATATTGAAAAAAAATAAAATGGAGATGATGGGAATCAGGGATGCTTGGGTGGCTCAGTCGGTTAAGCATCTGACTCTTGATTTCGACTCAGGTCATGATCTCATGGTTTGAGGATGGAGGGAGGCCCTGCATTGGACTGTGCACTGACAGTGTAGAGCCTACTTGGGATTCTCTCTCTTCTTCTATCTCTGTCTCTCCCCTGTTCTTGTGCTCTCTCTCTCACTCTCTCTCTCTCAAAATGAATACACTTTAAAAAAATAAAAAATAAATAGAATGGAGACAATGGGAACCACAAAGCAGTCACTGCCAAGAGTTGTGAAGTCTAGCTGGTCACATGCTGGCTTCTCTATATGGGTCAGAGAATGTTCCTTGATTAGGGTCTGATTTGGCTCCCTGAGAGGGCTACCTAGTCGCTTTTTCTCTGTAACTTTTAGATCTTCCCAGGGAGCTTTTGGCTCCGCTCTGTGGCATGTTTTCTCTTTCCCATAGGAAAGTATCCATACCTATAGCTAAGTACATTGCTCAGCCTGATTCCTGCTTGTAGAAAGTGGAGGTCTAAAGGTCTCTTTTTATTTTGAATTGTCTCTTTCACTTTTAGTGCAACCTTATAGTGCTTTCACTGACAAAGCTCCTGAAAAATTTTTAGGGTTTTCTATGAATCTTATTGGGATTCATTCCATAACCCAAAAACTTAATCCACAATTCTTTTTGAGATAGACCTCCAACTGTAGTGGGACAGTGCCCTCAAGATTCTCAGACTCCCTTTTTGTCTGGATAAGAGGGTCTCCCAGGCATTGTCTTTCAGAGGTCTTACAAACATATCTTTGATCTTTATGATGAAGTTATTTCCTACTTGAGAATCGTTGTTTGGCTGGATATACAAGGGATGAAAATGGTTTAATTTGTTCTAAACCAGAAATTTCTATTTATCTACATTTCTTCAGAAATATGCTTGAATATGGAATGGTATCTTCTTTAGCTTATTCCTCTTTGGCAGGATCTTATCACACAGAACAGAAATGTCCAACTGAAGCTATCTACATTATGTCTAGAAATGTCCTCTAGATTCATAGGTTCATTAAATACTTTATATCTTTTGAGTTACAACACACAACATTTCTGCCAATGATTCTGTGACTGCATAACATGGGCTGTCCTTTCTCTAGCTTCTAGTGACAGTCTCCTCACTACCTTTCTAGCATACACTGGAAGATGGTCCACCATTTCTCCAGTCTTTACTAATAACCTATTCACTGCATTCCCATATCCTGTCTGCTGTCTTGTCCTTAAGCCAACACATGTTTTAAATTTTTTGTTGTAGCAGCACCCTTGTTCTAGATATGAATGGCTTTACCAGTTTTTTAATGCTGGCAACAAATCAGTCCACACTTTTTCAGTTTCAAACAAGAGCCATTTATTTGTTCACTCTTCTGTAGTTCAGTAATTTGGGCAGGCTTAGCTTGGATGGCTTATCTCTGTCCCACATGATGTTGGCTGGGTTCAATCATATGCTTGCACTCAGCCGTCAGCTCATCTGGGGGCTGGCTGATGGAGATGGCCTCATGCATATCTTCCAGTTGGCTGGGGCTGTCAACTGAGGTGCCTCCACTCTTCTGTGTGGTCTCTCCAGCAGAAAGCTCAGTCTTTCTACATGCTAATGGCAGACTTCCAAGAGGGCAAGCCTCAGGGTGCAAGCATCACATTTGCTGATGTTCCATTGGCCAAGGAAAGTCACATGGCCAAGCTTAAAGTCAATGTGAAAGTGAATTAAGCAAGGGAACAGATTCTGGGAGTCATGATCCATGGAGGGGCCATTAATGTAACAATGCATCACATGTGATGCTCTCATTGATCTGTTTTTACTGACTTACAGATTTGATTTGTGGTAGAGAATTCTAACACTTACCCATATCTTGATCTTGTCCTCTTCTTTTCCAGGCACATAGGAGAATTCCAATTACTCTCTTGTCCCTCCTTGCAATGGGATTATGAGACCAGTGGACCATTTGGGTTGCGAGTGTGGAGCTTATATGTTATTTCCAGGTAGGGAATTTAATTGTTGATGTGAGCATCTCTGGTCTCTTCATTTCTCCCACACTGTGTGAACCCTAAAGTTCCTGTCAAGAGCATGGTAGTCTCTGTTGGCCTGGGTGGGTGTGCAACTGAGAAATGGCCATGTGAAGCAGAGCCCCCACCCTTGCTCCAGGCTTTATACTCTTGCAAAGAGTTAGCAATTAACTTTACTGCTTTAGACCATTGGAATTTGGGGTGTGTTGGTTACCTAGCCTATCCCAGTGGATACAGAAACCTCAGTCCTGCTTTGCTTATGGTCAACTCTAGCTCCCTCCCTAGGTATTTTTTGTTGTGACTTAAGCAGCAAAAAAGAGAGGCTATAGATAACTAATGAGTGTTCAATGTAGAAGATGGGGGAAATGGGGCAGTTAAAAATGCACTGGGCCAGTGAGGATCCTTGTTTATTTACCAAGCATTTATGAAGGGCCTCCTGTATGCTTGGGCTCTGTGCACTGCCTAGGGACTGCAAAAATGAATAAGACACATGCCCTGAAGGAGGACACAGGCTACCAGGGGAGGGTGACCCACAAACAGTAAATCATACTTGAGAGCCATGAGTGCCACCGAGTGGTGGGACTGATTTTCTATTTTCTTCTGTAATTGGCTAATTGTCCCTGCAGGCAGTTTCCATAGTAAAATTCCAGTCGTGGTGTCTGGGTGGCAGCCTCACTGGAGTATGTGGCCAGCCTCCCAAGGTGACATCTTTGAAGGCCAGCACTCATCTGGATTCATAATGTCTGTGATTTGTGTAAAAGTCAGTCTCATTATTTTATAATCACATATCAGATTCAATCCTTGCAAATGACAAATATGGGACAAAACAAAGCTCTTCTGAGGACTGCAGTTTGCAGTTTTGAGGCAGGAACTGTGGCTGAAATGGGAAAGTGCTTTTGAACATTCGGCGCCAGCTCAGAGAGGAGGACCTGAGGAGGCTGGACAGCATTCAAGACAAACCTTTGAGACTCTGACATTGGAAAGCTGCAGTACAGTAAGGGATTAATCCATGAAATATTAACTTCTAACTAGTGTTGGTTCATGCATTTTAAAGGCATATCTGCCTTGCAAAGTCTGGGATACAGCAGGCTGAGCTGTAGAACTGTGGGCATTTCCTGAGGTCAGACTCCATGGGGATGCTGCCAACACAGTGAGGGACTTAGGCAAAGAGTGTAAGTCAGGTGTGGGCTGTGGGTGGGGCAGAGCTCAGCTCCAGTGGGTATGAATTTTACTTTTCATACAACATGAGAAATAAGGGCAGCTTTCCTTCCCCTAACTCTAATTTCATTTATTCTGCATCCTGCTAGGCCAATGGAAAATTCAATCTTAGCTGTAACTGGGGCTCCTTCCCCCACCCCCCCCGACTCTCTGTTCTCCTTGAGTTAGAAGAGTCACGGAATCTTAACAAGTACAGAATACTTGCTGGACATGCCCTGGTCTTTAGTTTATGTGAACATGTCTGGTTTATACACCCACACAGTCCCTTGAGGTTTAGCTTCCCCTGTGCCAGCCAGGATGACTGGGCACCTTGTTTGTAGGGTCTCATTACCTAGACATGCCCGCAGAGACAATGCCCTCTGAGGTCCTGACATCTCCAGAGCATGTGAAAGAGTAAGAAATGGATCCCTGGTACTCTCAGAATCTATAAATGTCTGACCCCTCCTAGTCCTGTAAATCTTCTGAGCCCTCTCCAAGGCCTGCCTTTGTCCACCACCCCTTCTTCACCCCCGCAGTCTCTCTGCTGTCCCTGTCCCAAGACCTTCTCTTTTATTGATAGAGATATCTCTTTTTTCCAGTCCAGAGCCTAGGTCCATGTGGGGATACACTATGACAGTGTTGGGTTAGAATCCCTAATCAAAAATATCAGCGTCCATAAGAGGGGACACAACATTTGGCCTTTTTCTTGGGGAAAGAAGATCTCAGGCTAGTTGCTAAAATAATCTGGACTCCATTTTTCAGCTACCCAGTAAAAGCTAGCCAGAAGTGGGATCTGCTCCACTGGAATCCAGATTCAAGGCACTGAGTTAGCATACACCTGCGTCCTCTTTCTCTTCCAGAGAAACTCTGTATTCCCATTTGATAGAGGTTTGCAAATGGTTGTGTTTTAAGGGAAGCTTTGTAATTACCTGCCTCATTCAATGTTTTATTTATGTTATTTCCTTCCTTTATCCCTCCCTCCCTCCCTCCCTTCGTTCCATCCTTTCAATTTATTTCAGAGAGATAAAACCCAAGCTTCCTTATGCCAACCTCAGAACTGGTTTCCAATCACGTGGGTGGCCAGGATGAAGCAGGAAGAGGACTCTCTGGCTCTAAGATCACAGAGATGGAAGGTCAAAAACACTCATGCTAGGGCAGTTCTAAAAATAAAGAAAATGGGGACTCTTCTGAAGCCTTAGAAATTTCAGAGACCAGTAAGTGAGGAGCATCTGAAGGTAGGACTCTATCTGGGGTCTGGTGGGTCTGGTGAACTCTGGGTCTTTTTGCTTTTGTTACTCTTACATTCATAGCAGTGCCATGAAATCATAATCGGTTCAGATAGGTTTCGTCCAACTTAACCTCATATGCTGGAGTTAGCTGGTTACACTGGGAAGCTGTCAAAGGGTTATAGGATTGTTCATAATTCTAATGCTTTTGATTAAGTGCAGAGGCAGACACTTCATGAGCTTCTCCATCGGAGAAAGAAGCAGACATATGGTTTTAGTACTAGAATGCCCTGTGGCTTCCTGCTTCTTTGTCAACGCCTTACATTTTTCCTTCTTGAATGACTTTGACTTCTCTGGATGCTCTGATGCAAAAGGTCAGAGGGTGTGTGGCCGCCCTTATGTTTGCAGTAATCAATGCATTTCATTACCTGTCACATAGTAGGTACTAAGTAAATGTTTGAGGCTGTGGGAATATAACTTCTACCACAAAGTAGAAAGTTTCTTGCTCACTTTATCATTCCCACTTGTCCTTGGAGCTCTAGACACAAAAATGGAGATTGGCCAAATAACTCCCCAAATAGAAACAAAAAAAAAAACACCCAGTTTTTTAAAAAGTAAGTGATAAACCTTGCCATTCTAAAGGATTGCTGTCTCTTTTCAGATTGTCTGACAGTCATCCTTGATGACTCCTCTCTTCTGTCTCCTCTCCAAGAAGGGTGATGCAGACTCAGTAAAATAGTGAATGGTAATGGTGGGGTCTGAGCAGATCCACAACTTTGAGCATTTCTTTCTGGTTAAAATCTCGTCTTTAGCTGCTTGTGTTCCTTTGTTCTTCTGGATTGCTGTTCTGATGCCACATTAATGCAGATGTCTGATCATGACAACTCTGCCCAGCTCACATCTTGGGAGTTCAGCCTCTGAGGAAACTAGGTTCTCCCTGTGGGCAGCTTCAGCAGGAGGAGTTATGGAAGAAGCAGGTTGAAACTCTTGACTCAGAGAAGGTGATTAATTATGAATCCCATCCAACTGCTCTATCCCTGCCTCTCGCTGTCACCAATAATTAAGAGCTGACAATACAGCTGTTTTCAATGAGAATTTTCACCTGGGAAATTCAAAGTTCTTTAGAAACATCATTTGAAGATCCATCTTAACACCCTGGTACCCAAGTATAATAACCCACTGGATGCTTGAATGTAAAATCACTTGAAAAAGTATTAGAAAGAAACAGTGTGTTACAGGGGAAAGAGCATAGGGTCTGGAGGCAGAAGAGGTCTAATTTTGAGTTCTGGTTCTCTGAAATATTACTTGTACCATGTGGAGCAAGTCACTTAAACTCTTGGATTATTCATTTCCTCAGCTGTAAAAATGGAGATAATAAAATACCCAGTATTTAGTGGACACCGACCATTAATTATCTGTAAAATGCAGATAATTAATAGCTACATCTTAGCGAACCCCTTGCCCAGCCGTGACATGTTACATTTTATTATCTGCATCTCGCTTTAATCTACAAAAGATTTGAACAAAATCTCTCTGAAACACACACACACACACACACACACACACACACACACATAGTTCAAGAGAATACTCTATAGAGGTCAGGGTAAAAGAAAGACAATAATGGAGGCAGGGTAAGCCTGGTGCTCAGAGATGTGTACCTGGCATATGTGTGGAAGCATGGGTTGTTCTGTGTCTTATCCCTGGAACCCCTCTGCCAGTGTGCACCAGGCTGCCCTGGCTTAGCTGGCTCCCCTCAGTCAGCCATCTTACAAAGAAATGCAGAGGGGCACCTGGGTGGCTCAGTTGGTTAAGTGTCCGATTTCAGCTCAGATCATGTTCTAGCAGTTTTGAGCCCCACGTCAGTTTTGAGTGAATTTGAGCCCCACGTCAGGTTCTGTGCTGACAGCTCAGAGCCTGGAACCTACTTCAGATTCTGTGTCTCCCTCTCTGACCCTCCTGTGCTTGCACTCTGTCTCTGTCTCTCTCTCTCAAGAATAAATATTAAAAAAAAAGAAATGCAGAAACTGTCAATGCCTACATCAGTGTTGGCATTACAGCACAAATCTTTGAAATATATAACTGAGAGAAAATAGTTGTTCAGGATCAAAAGTTGAAGTCCTGAAGGACATTGGGCAGAACTTCTGGAAAGAAAGAATGGGCAGTCCCACTGTCCAATCCCATAAGACATAACTTCCACAGGCTGAGAAACTGGAGCAGCATGAAGGTGAGACACTGTGAGCATCCCAGGAGAAGCACTGGCTTCAGTGAAGCCATGAGGAGTGCTGAGTGATGGAGAGAACACGGCAGGAGTGATGGGGCATCAGGAGATTTCACCAGTGTAATTGGTGACCTGGGCCAGGTACAGCCCTGACACAACATGGATTGGATGTTTGTGTTTCCTGCAAATTCATATGTTGAGGCCCTAATCCTTAGTGTGAGGGTTTTTGGAGGAGGGGCCTTTGGGAGTAGGTTTAGATGAGGTTGTGAAGGTGGAATCCCCCACAATGGGATTCGTGTCTTCACAAGAGATAGAGACCAAAGTTCTCTATTTGCATGCTTGCATAAAGAAGAGGTCATGTGAGGATACCGTAAAATGGTGGCTGTCCACAAGCCAGGAAGAGGGCCCTTGCCAAGAACCACATCTACCTTGGTCTTGGACTTGTAGCCTCGAGGACTGTGCAAAGTTAATGCCTGTTGTTTAAGCCACTTGGTCTATGAGATTTCATTATAGCAGCCTGAGCTGGCACAGACAATGCCTCCAGCACCCAGAAGGCAGAGGCCACCCCAGTAGGAAAAGGCATAGGAGGGAGAAAAACCCAATGGGCTTGGAAACCTTGAACTGCCTTATTTGTATCCCTGTTTTTGTGGCCTGAGAAAGCAATCCTTCCTTTTGTGAGGTGTTTCCATCTAGTCTCTGATTTCCATGTGTGCTAGGATTAGCCAGTGTACCTGTTGTCTGATCCACCATCCCTCTTTGCATTCACTGGCCTCCATCAACTACATTTGAGAATGGAGGATTGGAACATTTGAGGCCCTCTTCTCCAACATTCTGGGACTGCAAGGAGCACAGGGGACTGTCCCAGGCCCTTTCTTCTGAGGTGCTACATGGGCAGGCTGGCGTAAGAGGTAGGGGACCCCACAGGGAAAGCTCCTCTGAGGCTGCACCCAAGTCTCTGCTTCTTTTGGATCCACAATCCTACTGGCTTAGGGACAGAGAAGGGGCTGCAGGACTCCGAGTCTGGACAGCCACCAGTTTGCATTCTTTGCTCCTCTCTGCTTCTTGCCATACATTCCCATCCTCTTGGTTGTGGAAATATTGGCTTGACAGGAAAAGGTAGTGTGGCACTTTATCAGTTACTTTCAAATTTATTATTTACAGCATAAACTTTAGCCATGATTCCTTTGGGGCTGTGGCATTTCATACTGCCATGTCAGGATTTTGAGATTTAAAAGTGCATCCTCTCATTTGCTTTCTCTGCTGTGGGTCTCGGTTGCTGATTCTGAAGCTTGTAAGCTGAGCCTTAACACTTTTTGTTTCTTTTTGTTTTCTTGCTATAATAGTGCTTTCCAAAGGTAGCAAATAGATGTTCTAGTATGGTTTGACTAGAGAATCACAAAAAGCATCCAAAGTAGCATTTGGCCACAGATGCATAGCCTATATTCTCAATGATTCTAGAGATTAGACGTAAAGTCAGGGTTCTGTCTTCTTGTGGTCAGTATGGAGAGGAAAATAATTTCAGGATTAATACTGTTCGAAGGTTTTTGGAAAGTTGCTTAGGAGCAACATGACTTTTTCTGATTTGAGATGCATAAAAATCCTACCAGAGATCTCCACAGAAATATACAATGATAAGTTGATAGCATTTAGGAAATTGTAATAATGAGGAAAGCATCAAATTTATACAGACACTGCGTATGACATCTTCCCAGTGTGCCAATGACATCATGAAGTGTAAACCACCAAAATAATGAGATAATTACTCAAAGATTTGACTTTGACGCTCTTGGTTGACCCATGAGTAAATTTAAGAATTCCTAGAGCACTTTTTCTCAAAATGCAGTCCATGAAAAATCTGTGCCGGTATCCCCATGGTGTGCTTAAAAATTCAGACTTCTGGGTCCCACCTCTGACCAGTTGAGTCCAATTCTTTGAGGGTAAGACCCAGGATTCTGCATTTTCAACAATAGTCCCAGGTGATCCTTATGTGCACTAGATTATCTAGAACAGGGGTTCTTCACCTTTTTGTGTGCCATGGACCCTTTGGCAGTCAGGTGAAGACTGTAAATCAGGATAATGTTTTTATTTTTTATTTTAAAAAGTTTTTTTACATTTATTTATTTTTGAGATAGAGAGAGACAGAGCATGAAGGGGGGGGTGGAGAGTCAGAGAGAGAGACACACACAGAATCCGAAACAGGCTCCAGGCTCTGAGCTGTCAGCACAGAGCCCGATGCGGGGCTTGAACTCACGGACTGCGAGATCATGACCTGAGACGAATTCAGATGCCCAACCGACTGAGCCACCCAGGCGCCCCCAGGATAATGTTTTTAAATGCAGAGTATCAAATATACAAAAATTGCCAATGAAACAGATTATATTGAAAAACCATCAAAATATTAAACAAAAATAAATTTGATAAGGAATGTCTGTGCTTCATCATTAACACATTAAATAACGAGATCTAACATCAGGTGTTTTGGAGAAATAGTTTTGGAGAAATGATGATTGTAAATGCTGTTTTGAGGCACTTGCAACGCCTGTAATGGGATATGACATGAAAGTCTGTGATTTCTACTGGTGACAAAGTCAAAGGTACTGCCATTGCTACATTTGTTTGTTGCCTACATTCATTATTAAAGGCAGTTAGTGAAAACCTAAAGGTACATTTTTTTTTTTATTTCAGTTCACAGATCCCTCTCCATGTGTAAATCATAGATTAAGAATAGCTGTTTCATGGGGATGGATGACTACATGAGGTTTAGGACGTCCTGCATAAACAAATGTGGGTGTATGTGCCCCCCCCCCCACATGATATTTTTGCAACTATGTCTGACATAGATTGAAGCATTTAAAGTTATAGGCTTAGTGAGAATGAGCACAGCTAGCCAGTGTTAGCATTTAAAGACAGATCCATATGGGCACCTGGGTGGCTCAGTTGGTTAAGCGTCCGACTTCGGCTCAGGTTATGATCTCGCGGTCTGTAAGTTTGAGCCCTGCATTGGGCTCTATGCTGACAGCTCAGAGCCTGGAGCCTGTTTCAGATTCTGTGTCTCCCTCTCTCTCTGACCCTCCCCTGTTCATGCTCTGTCTCTCTCTGTTTCAAGAACAAATAAACGTTAAAAAATTTAAAGATAGATCCATACACTTTGGCAATCAACTAGACGGACGTTAGGTTCAAGGACTGCAAATGAAAATAAAAGAGTCTGTTTAAGACATGTGACTCTCTGAATAGACCCAGTCTTTCACACTGTCTCCATGGGATTATCTAATCTATTCCAGAACATGCACACATAGGTAAAAAAGTGCCAAGCTCTATAACATTAAGCATCGTAGCAATGACACTGGCCTGGGAAGATTTCAAAGCAGGTGTTACCACTCATGCACCGAGACTCTAAAAACCCAGTAAAAGCAGTGTTTTCCAAAGTGTGTTCTGCTGCATATGTGCCTTGTAGAAGATGTTCAATTAAAAAAATTGTGGTCGGGGCGCCTGGGTGGCTCAGTCAAAGCGTCTGACTTCAGCTCAGGTCATGATCTCACAGTCCGTGAGTTTGAGCCCTGCATTGGGCTCTGTGCTGACGGCCTGGAGCCTGCTTCAGATTCTGTGTCTCCCTCTCTCTCTGACCCTCTCCCCATTCATGCTCCGTCTCTCTCTGTCTCAAAAATAAATAAACATTAAAAAAAATTAAAAAAAAATAAAAACATTGTGGTCAGATAAGTTTGGGAAATTCTGCATCTAAATATCTCCTCTTAGTAATCCACAGCATATTAGCCAGGCTGGGAAATTTACAGGTAAGGAAACCTGTTTAATTCTGCTCATTGTGCATCAGAATTTCCCAGGAGCTTTAAAAACATACTTAAAAAAATATCCACCCCTCAGAGATCGTAATTTAACTGGTGTATAGTGGGGTACTTAAAAATTTTTTCAGAAGGGCTCCTGTGTGGCTCAGTCCATGGAGCATGTGACTCTTGATCTCAGGGTTGTAAGTTTGAGTCCCATGTTAGGTGTAGAGCTTATTTAAAAATAAAATCTTATTTTTTACCCTCAGCTTGAAAGGCTCTGCTGAATGCACCGTTTTTTTAAGTTTATTTATTTATGTTGAAAGAGAGAAAAATGAGAGTGTGTGCAAGTTGGGGAGGGGCAGAGAAGAGAGAGGGAGAAAGGGAGAACCCCAAGCAGGGTGCAGAACCCGACATGGGGCTTTAACTCACGAACCATGAGATCATGACCTGAGCCGAAGTTGGAAGCTCAACTGACTGAGCCACCCAGGCGCCCTCAATGCACCATTTTTAAAGGCTTATTTCTCATAGTCCTTATATTAATTTCCTGTGGCTGCTGCAACCAAGTACCACAAACTGGGGAGCTTCAAGCAACAGAAATTTATTCTGTCATGGCTCTGGAGGCCAGAATTCAAAATGAAGGTGTTGGGAGAGCCATGCTTTCCCAAAGCCTCCAGGAGAGAACCTGTTTCATGCCCTTCCCCTAGTTTCTGGTGTGGCCCACAATCCTTGCCTTCCTTGGCTTGCAGCTGCATCATGTCAGTTTCTGCCTCTGCTCTGACATAGTGTTATCTCTGTGTGTATTTCTTCTCTTCTTATAAGGACCCAGATCATATTGGGTTAAAGGCCCACTCTATGCCATCCAGTACGACCTCAACTGGATTACCTCTTCAGAGACACTGTTTCCAAATAAGGTCACATTCACAGGTACTGGGATTGGGGCTTCACTGTATCTCTTGGATGGATACAAATTGACCCCTTACAGATCTCCCTGGGGAAGAATGATTGAAACACACTTTGAGAAATGCTGCCCACTAGAATTTTAAATTTTGAGCAACGCAGCTTCCTGGTAAAAACCTCCAAGATGCATTATTTACATATTTTTTTTCCCTGGTAACTGAACAATTTGAACTGTGGTACAGAATTGTTGGGGCAATAGAATGCCAAAAGATGTTTCCCTTTGAAGATTATTTTGGTTTTAGAGTGGCTGATCTAAAGCCATTCTCTCTGACCTGAACAAACTTGCCAGAGAGATGGTCTGCTGTGACCACCCCTACTGTAGCCAATAGGCAGCTATCCTCAGCAGAGATAAGGGTACTTACTTGTGTGTCCCCAACAGTAGGCAACCTTGCTGCTAACACATCAGGGAAGAGCATGGCAAGCCACTCAGGTGTACGTTTAAATGAACAAGGCACAAAATAAACCTTAGTCTCACTGCCTGTGAAACTGTTCCTCAGGCTGGAGGTTTCTATTATCTGGAAGGCAGAGTGGCCAGTATAAAGACAGAATCAGGAGTGAAACCCAGGCTCCGACTCTAAGGCCTGTGCTCTTCCCATTGCTGCACTGCATTTCTAGGAACATAGTAATGATGTTTGCCTTACAGGATTGCTGTGAGGAGCAGGTGGGTGTAAATGATAAATTTGGAAAAGGACAGAATCATCACAGAGAGTGATAAAATCAGCTGAAATGTTGGTCTTATTATTAAGGAGCACAACACTGATCAGCATTTGCTTTGGACATTATGAAATCAAGTTTGTAGCTGACTGCCTACCCATTTCCCATGCTCTGGTATTTCTTTCCTTAAATCTTACCTGCCCTTGCTGAATGCGGCTCTGTGGTTGGCCTGCTGATTCTGGTCTGTGTGGTTCTGGCTGTATAAAATGGAATTGCTGATTTCAACAGCCCTGTTATTAGGGTCAGAGGAGGGCTCTGGTCGGGAAACAGGAGGAGGCAGCTCCTTCCTGTAATCAGAAGACTGAGCTGTTGGCAGGCACTGCAGGGAGGGAGGGCACCTGCTGGATGTCCTGCTTGCCCTTGGAGGGAGCTTTCTTAGATGCCCAGCCTCTGAGGATCCTTCTGGATTCTGGCAGCGTAAGCTTTAGGGGCACTGGACACTACGACTGTGTGGTAGGGATAAAGAGTGCTAGGGCTGGCTGCTGTGCATGCGGATCCTTCCATGGTGTGCTTGCAGTTTGGGGGCTCTAGCCTGTGGACTGAGGTACAAAAGGGAGGGAATAGTGTTATCTTAACAAACTTGGAAACATCCCAAAGGCAACTCTTGTCTCAAAGGTCTCCTTAACTGGCCTCCTCCATAGTCTGAATTGTCATCACTGGGAATTCCTTCTTTGGGGCTGGTACTAGGGTTTGTTGGCCAAAACTAAAATATCCCTGGAGGTTGGTAGGTTGTGTTGCAACTATCTCCCCTCTGTAACATTCGGAGCCCCAGAGCCTTGGGAACCTTACAACCAAGTTGTGAGTCCCACGGTGCCCCAGGCGGCCCTGTAACAAGTCCTAGGTAAATGTTATAGAATTAGGTTTGGATTAAAAGAGATAGAGACTCCTCATGCTCTGAGGGATAGAACTGGGGAGAGATGGCCAGTGTGTGTGGGTCTACTTGGGAGCTTTGTAATGTGGAGGAAAGAGACATTCAGGAAGTTGCAGAGAGAGAGAGAGAGCAGTGTGGTATCAATGATTTGAAGACACAAAAATTTACATTCTAATTCTTCCACTTGCTATGTGATCATGTGTAGGTTATGTTAACCTCTCTGGCCTTAGTTTTGTCACCTGTAAAATGGGAGTGCTGATGCCTTCTTCCTTCACAGAACTGTTTTGAGAATGTAAAGATCTGATGGTAGTACAGTTTGTCTATAAATGGTGAGAGTATGGATACTCTTTATCATCATTGCTATAATTATTGTTTTTTTAAATTTAAGGTAGAACATGCTTGGTGCTGTTGTAACTAACTTCCTGTTTGCCCTGGGGTGACACACAATGGTGCTGACTGGCTCTGGCATCTGTGGAGGTGTGTAAGATGTGGCATGGGGGACATTAGCGCACTGCAGAATGGGGAATAGATTACTAGGCATAGATTCCTAGCCTGGAGTCCAAGGAATGAGTTATTTCCAAACCAAGTTTAACTGCTCTTACGATGTTGCTCCTGAAGAGAAATGCAGACAGAGATCTCTTGTTAAGAGAGATAGGGAGCTACAGCATCAAATGGCCATTCCTCTCCAAGTAAAGCAGGAAGCCAGACATTTGCAAAGAATATCAAGGAAAGCACACCTGGCAAGGGTTCCTTGCGGGGGGTGGGGGTGGTGCTTTGGTCAGGTACTGAGGCTGAGAACAAATCTGAATGGGTCACACATTAAGGGCTCTGAGGAAAGAGGGCTCAGAGGGCAGCCCTGCATGGGCAGAAGAGAATCTAAGTGGACAGACTTCTTCCTCAACTACCATCAATTGGGGCTACTCCCAGCTCCTAAGGGTGGAGGAAGTGGAGGCTGCCATCTGAACTGCCACATGGCCTTATGGTTTCCTGTAGACAGGTGTGTGTTGTGCATGAGTGTAGTTTCCCCTCATGCGTTACATGGCTTTGCTTTTGACCAATCCATTTTCCATTTTCATAAAATCCTAAGTGCAAGCACTATATGTATGTTGCTGTATATGAACCTGACCTGGTTGGTTGCTACTGACTATCACACTCAAGTTTCTGGTGCCTCTGAAGACAGCTGGGCCAGGTCAGAAGCTTCCCTTTAAGAATGCAATCATGGAGTGACTAATTTTTGCCTGGAAGAGCCACTCATCACAAGATACTTGGGGCATAAGTGGTTGAAACACAAGGAGAGAGAAAATACATACTCCAAAGGGGGAACTAAGGAAGGCTTCCTAGAGGACACGGTGCTTGAGATGGATCTTCAAAAGAGTGGGATTTTGACCTGTGGGATGAGCCTAGGTGAAGAGAATGGAGTGTGGTCCAGGGGGGATGGAATGGGGGTGGTTTGGGATTGGAGGTCCTGAGCCAACAGAGAGGCAGATACTCATGTGGCATGGGGTTAGGAGTGAGGTGGTGAGAGGTGGTGACCAAAGGGTGGGAAGACCTGCCTTGCTGGCCATGATGTTCACTAGGGAAAGAGCAGACACTGAGGTCTTTCCCCAGAGTGATAGAACATCATCAGATGCAGGTGGACTGATGGAGCCAGCTGTCCAAGGGCAGGCATGTAGACTTTCTGCTGAGGTCAGAGGTCTTGCATGTGATACAGACATGTTCCTTGGACCTTGTAGGTATCCTGTGGGGCTCATCTTCACATGATTTCCCTGCCATGGTAGTAAAACAGGGTTTGGAATTCTTCTGGATTTGCAAGAGGGAGCTCCTTACACTTTGTAAATGCTGAGCATTATCATTTCTGTTAGGTAGATGGAGAGCTTAAAGAATGTGGAACAGTAATTGAGGAACAACCCTGTGTTGGTTGTTTCAGGAACTTATTCTTCACTCACCACTCAATGAGAAAAAGACTGGTTAGGATGGTTGCTAAGAAGCCTCTAGTTCTGGAAGTCTAAGTGTCTTGTCTACCTGGTGCTGAGGGCAAACTTGCCTGCCCCAAAGCATGACAAAGGCTGACCACTTGCCCATTCGGTGCATACTCAGGGTCTGCTTTCAGAGCCAGGCTGTTAGAAAAATGAGCGAGCTACTTGCTTGTAACAATCTAGATTGCTTGGTTTAACTTGGCCTGGTGTTTGCAGTTAATGTTTTAGGAAGAAATATCTCCCCAAACCCCAGGCAGAGGAAGGAACTGATATGAAGATGGAAAAATGCTAAGTAGGAAGAGAAGATCTTTGCTGATACCCTTGGACTTGACAATTAGAAGTCATCCAGCCATGTCAGTCTGACCTCTGGACTCACACAATCCGGGGAGGGTTGAGTCTTAAAAGGCTGTGAGTCATCATCCTCTCTCCTTTGCATTTTCCCAATGAAAATTTCCCTCAAAGAAATTCTAGTAGCGGAAATGATTACATAATTGCAACCCTGTTCTATTGTTGCACTGTTTTACAGCTGCTCTTACTATTTATTACCCCTCCATACCTGTTTATGTTCCAATAGGAAAGGGTGCTCAATAAAAATGTTGCTGAAGAAAGGTTACTTCCAGGGAGCAAGAGCAGTGCAGTGTGCAGATTGGCCCTTGGATGTCCCCACCTCTGAAGGAATGATGGGTGGCTCAGTAACTGGCCGGCTCAGGGGTGGACTCCACTAATTAGCTCACCCTTCGGTCCCTGGAGAGGACTAGCCGTGGCTTTGCTCCTTGACTCCTCTCTACCCTGTTCCTCCCGCAGGCTCGGATTGCTAACTGTGGATGGCCAAGTCAAATGTCTATTAAAAAAATCCTGCTTCCTGACATTCCCCAGTGGCTGTGTGACAAATCAAGGTTACCTTGAAAGCAATGCAGAGGGGGGAAACCCATCCATCTGTCAAGATGTGAGTCACCAGTGTGATGTCATCCGAATCTCAACTGATTCCATTAATTTTGACTGTGTAAGTACATAAAATACCAGAAGAAAATGAAACAGGTCCAGTTCCAGAGGCACACGCACTCACACAGACCCCACACGGATGTGCACACCCACAGATGCGCAGACACATGTGCGTTCATGCAGCTAATATGCCTGGGCAGAGGTAGAAGGGCCCATTAGTGCAACAACTGGATGTGCAGAGGGATGGCTTTTTTTGGCAGCGTTAATGAGGGTGACCTTCGGGTGGGGATATGCGGGCTGCACAGAACGGAAGATAACTGGAGACCTTGGCATCCCTCTCTCTCGAAAGCATGGCAGGGCTTACACAATTAGGCTTAATTATGCTCTGCCTTCACTGAATGTGTTCATGCAGGTGAAGTCTGGCTTTCTCTCCCCATGCCTTCCACGGCCTCTTTTCTTGATGCTCTAAACTTGACTGGCCTCCTGCTATGTTTTTTGGAAACTAGACATGGAGGATACTGTGATGGCTGAAGGTCTGCTTCCTTGGCATTATATGGGTCCTTCTCTATTCCTAGAGAAGGTGAGTCCCTGCCCACTTCCCAGTGGGTGTTTATGGGGCATCTTTATGCCTTTAAGGACTATTATGTTGACAGAAACCATTGGTCTGCTAGCCACAGGGCTGTGGCCAAGAGATGTGAGTATGAATCCCACTGCTTCTCCTGGCCTCAGTTTCTTCCTCTAAAAATGGGAATAAGAAAACCTACCCAGCCTACAGAGTTGCCATAGATGGCTGCACAGGCTGGGCACTGCACAACCCAAGACTCTAGGACGCATGTGACTATGTTGCCCGTGGAGTCCCTGGAGTTGTGCAGAGCAGTGGCCCTGCCAGCCTGCTTCAGAGCCAATGTGGGGGTCACATGAGATAAATGATTATTCAATGCCTACATCTCCTAACTTCCTGGTGTAAACTCATTGACTCCCGCTCTGTCAAACCCTCCCTCTTCCCTTTCCCGATCAACCTTGCATTCTTGATACTTAAGACTTGACTTTCCAAGAGGAAAAGAGAGGTGGAGGAAACTTCAGTGATCCTGGCTTTGCTAGGTCTGACCAGGGAGAAGCACGTCTTATACAAGGGCTTGTAGGAGGCAGCTTACAGAATACAGGAAGGAAAGGGTGGAAAGGGTCAAGCAGACTGATAGGAGAAATGAGCACATTGCAGATGTTGGCCCACTCAATGGACCTGCCAAAGACTTGCATCCTAACATGCACCATTGTCTGTGGTCAACTGAGTCCCAGGACATGGCAACAAATGGGATTCTTAACACTCATTGTAACCACTAGTTTTCACCTCACCCTCATTCATCTTTGGTGGCTCATTCTCCAGCTCTCAAGGCAAGTGGTGAGCAGCTAGGTTGGCACTGGCTTGTGTGGAAGGATGCAGCTACAAAACAATGTTGAGGCCCAGGCAGCATTAGTGGGTGATTATCTACCACAGTGAGCCCCCTGAGAACCCCCAGTGTTTAGAGAGTGGAAACAGGAGCATCCTAGGAACAGAAGAAGATTCTGGGGGACATTCAGTCTTGGGGAAAAGGCTCCACATAGAGGAGGCAGCAATGTTTTCCCAATAGGCTGTGCAAGAAAAGTAATCCGGAGCTTTTGAAAAATATGAATTCCAGGGCCGCTTTTCTTGAAACTGACACAACAAATCTGAAGTGAAGCACTTAATCTGTATTTTTTTTTAAAAAATAAACACTTAATTGGGGATAATTTTAGATTTACAGAAAAGTTGCAAAGATAATTTGTATTTTAATCATTTTTAAATTGTGAAATATAAAGCACATATAGATAAGCACCCCAAACAAAAATGATACCTTGATGATTTATGACAAAGTGACATCACCACACAGCTAAGAAATAGGACATGCCCAGTCTCCAGAAGCTCCCCCATGGCCCTGCCTTTTCCTTCCTACCCAAAGTTTTGCAACTTAAGCATGCACCCCTAAACCCCGAGGTTTAACTTTCATCCCTAAACGTTTAGTATTATTTTACCTATTTTTGAACTTCTCATAAATGTAATCATATAGTATGTATTTTTGGGGGGTCTGGTTTCTATTACTGGATGAAATTCATCCATGTTATTGTATATAGCTACAGTTTGCTCTTTTTCACTGTTCTAATACACTGTGTTATCCAGTACAGTAGTCACTAGGGGCAAGTGGCTATTTAAATTTAAATGGGTTAAAATTAAATCAAATTCAAAATTCAGTTCTTCTCTTGCACTACCTACATTTCAAGTGCTCAACAGTCATGTGTGTCAAATGGCTACCATCTTGAACACTGTGGAACATACAATTTCTGTCATTACAGAAAATGCTTTTGGGCAGCTCTGCTCTGGAAATGTTCAATTTTCTGAATGCATCAAGTTTACCCATTCTACCGTTGATGGACATTTTGGTTGTTTGCAGTTTTTGGCTAGTGTGACTAATGCTGCTGAGAATGTTTTTGTACTGGTCTCCTGGTGTGCATGTGCAAATATTTATGTTGGGTGTATACCTGAGAGTAGAATTGTAGGGCTATTGGTGTGTGTACATTCAGCTATAGCAGATAATGCCATACTGTTTTCTCTAGGGGTGTACTAATTTATGATCCCACCAGGATGTCTTTTCAAAAGCATCTCAGATAATTTTGAAGATCAACTAGGTTTGGAATCACTGCTTGATTTCTCCAAGGGGTGGATTTTGTCTTTATACAAGAAAGAGCCTTCTAATAACTCAAATTGTGTAACAGTAAAATAGACTCTCAGGAAAAAAAAATACCTCATGAGGTAGCAAGCCCCCTGTATTTAGAGGAATTCAAGTTTCTAATGCACAACTTTCTGATATAGCAGCTCTAAAAAGAACTCCTGAACTTAGGAAAACGCCTTCTTAAGTGATTGTGGAAAGTCCTTTCCAACTGTGAAGTTCTCGGATTCCATGCCTTTTCATGACCATGTTTGGTTAGATACATGTTGAACAGTGAAATTCTTCATAGTTAGGCAGCAGAAGAGAGAAAGGGCTGGTGCCACAGGGCCAGATTAAACACAAATTGGATCATTAGTCTTTGAATAATTGAGTTAGTTGTCTTGATGATCAGTGAAGCACCTTGTGCTTATTTAAACACACTGTTCCTACCTGAGCTTTTGGGATAATGGGAATGATGACCACCTCAGTGTCACTCTCTGCAGACATTTATGTATTCTCCTTATTTCTAGTTTAATGGCCTTACTGGATATGTGCCTATTGTTGTAACTGTCTCAAATCATTTTTGGAGGCAAGTGTGGCCTAAATTATAACATAGTAAAAACGTCCTCACTCTAACGTTGCCTGGTAGTCTGTTTTCATCTGTCTTCACGCTGTCTCTCTCCACCCATTCTTCCTGCTCCCCCCTGGAATTCCCTTCTACCCTTGAGGGGTTTGGAAATGAAGGGATTTATTCTAGATCACAAGAGAAATAGTCTTCCTGCCCGACCACTCAGAAGGCTGCCTTTTGGGATAGAATGGTTTCCTTGTAACTCACTTGAAGACTGATTGTTTCTTGTAAGAATGCCGTTAGGGGATTTGGGGAAAGGTCTTAATCTCCCTGGGTATGTGTGAGCAAAGGGAAAATGAGAGGGAGGCTGATTTGATAACCTGACCCTCTGCTGGACCCATGAATGGCAAACGTTTCTGCTCCAGTTATGGTCTGTGAGCAGTGCTGTGGTCTGGATCTGCCCTCAGCTCACAGATAATTCTTTTGGGCACACATAGAAAAAGTTAGGATCCCAAATAACCTGTGGGCACAGCTACAACTGGGCCAACACAGAGATGGGATCATGGTGCTGGTGGGTGGTGGCAGCTCTCACTCCCGCCCCACAAGATTTGAACTAAAGGATGAGTCAGGCTTTGTCCACCTAATTTTTGGGATGGAAGGCCCAACTGGGTCATGAGGTTGAACTTTAGAGAGATAGACTTGGAGCCTCTGGGGAGGCTTGGAGCTCCTTCTTGTTGCCATTGGGTTTTTAAAAACACCAGCTTCCTTGAAGGCTACAGACAGAAGCTATGAGGAGAAGAAACTTAAGAAGTTGGCACAGGTCAGACCTAGTGCCTGTGCCATCTTCTCTCTGTGGTCTTTAGCCTGGTCCCTACTTTCCTGGCCCTTGGTTTCTCTGAAACTTCAGGAACAAAGACAATCAAAGGGGTGTGTCTGAATAACACCCTCTGTCCCAGGAGACATATGAGGCTTAATTAGCTGGTACCCACAGGATGTTCTGAAAATGAGAAATGCCTAGGATTATTATCTATCAAATGTCACATACAAATATGCTCATGTTCCCATTATGGATGTATGTGTTGCAAACTTGTTCAATCAAGTGTGACCCGTTTGGTGGTTTTAATTACAAATATCAATAAAATTGGTTGATATTTATGGGCACAGACCCTTCAGATCTGGGGGAAGGAAGCTAATTGCGCAAGACAGCGCTGTGATTGAACTCCGAGGGAGGCACGGGCTCCTGCTAGCTGGGTGTGAGGCTGAGACAGCTCTAGTCTCCCTGTGTTAATTAAATGTGATGAAATGAATATTAACTTGTAAAATAGAGACCTGGGCTAAGATGACTTGGTGGGTGGGGCTGAGGCTGAGGAACAGGTCTGGGGTGGCTGGACTCAAGGGCTGTTGTCTTCTCCAGAAGCAACAGTGGTTTGCACTGTTGTTTTCAACCCTGGCCACACACAGAGGTGCCTGAGGGGCTTCTAAAACATGCTAAGGCCCGAACTGCCCTTCCAGAGACCTTTGTGGGGTGGGGTTGCCCTGGTTATTCGATGACCAGCCAGGACTGAGAACCACTGATGCAGTGAAAAAAATTCATGCCAACAGATAAGACACTGGGCCAGCCATGTGTCCTTGAGTCTCTTACTCTCAGAGCCTCAGTTTTATTTGGTTCTGTTTTTGTCTGTAAAAATAAGATTAATCAAAACTACATTGTGCATCTGTGATGACAATATGAGATCAAAGGAATGAAAGGGTTAGGTACCTGGTGGGGCCTCAGAAAGAGCTAGTTTCTGCTGCTATGAAAGATCAGTGTTATCTTTACTGCTGGGAATAGAGTCATTAGCATCTTTAATCAGATAAGAGAGCCAATTCCAGAAGCCCCAGAACCAGTTCAGAAAGCTTATCCTTAAATTCTGTTTTTCTGGCACTAGCTTGGTCCTTAAATCTGTATTAGTCAGGGTGCTCCAGAGATACAGAACCAATGGGATATTCACACCCACATCCACATCGACACCCATATCCATATTTGTCCCCATTCATATCCATATATGTGTGTATATATTCATACTCACCTATGCGCGCGCACACACACACACACACACACACACACACACACACAAAGAGATTTGTTATTGAGGCATTAGCTTGTGTGATTATAGAAGCTGAGAAGTTCCATGATTTGCTGTGTGTAGGCTAGAGACCCAGAAAGGCTGGTGATGTAGTTAAAAAGCTGGAGGGCCTGGGTGCTGAGAGCAGGAGAAGATCAATGTTTCAGCTCAATCAGTCAGGGGGAGAGAGAGAGAGAATGAGAGAGAGAGGGAGAGAGAATCCTCCACCGTTTTGTTTGATTCAGGCCCTCAATGAGTTAGATGATGTCCATCTACACTGGGGAGGGCAATCTGCTGTACTGAGTCTACTGATTCAAATTCTAATATCTTCTGGATTAGCAACCTCACAGATACACCCAGAAATAATGTTCAACCAGATAACTGGGCATCACCTGATCCAGTGAATGTGACCCATTAACTGGCACACTTAATATTCCTAAAATTCAAGTACATGTGAGCCAGGATGAATTCAGAAGACTGCAGGTTCCTGGTGGTTTAAGCCAAAGGTTTAGGTGGTTTAAGCCACTCATCCTTCAACCCCCCTCTTTTTCTATAGAAACAAAAGGACATATCCTAGAAGGTGAGTGGTGCCAGGCCATGGGCTCAGATAGCATGGCTGAACCAGAACTGCAAACCCTGTCTGCTGACTTCTAGCCCTCAGCTCATTCCATTCAAATTCCAAAAGCTTGCCTTTTCTGTCAACTGTGAGGAGAGTTGTCCTGTTGGTTTGCATGTTAAGTCATCTGAGACTTGGTCCCTTGGGAGAAATCATGCTTTGTGAAGCAGGGAAAGATGGTGCGATACACAGGTTTTAACTTGCTTTCTCACTCCCTTAATCAAAGTGCCCCAATTTCACCCAAACTTCCTTATACATCATGTCTTCCCTTCTTGAGACCCACACACTGAAGCTAAACTGGGGTACTCAACAGGCTCCATTCTTTCCTCTCGCACTGTTCTTTCACCTGGAATATTCCTCCTTACAACATCCATAACTGGACACCCCCAAAAGCCCAGAAAAAACTGCTTCCCTGTCTATGAATCCTTTCTTGAAATGCCCTCCTTCGGAGAAACTACTACGGCAGTGTGTGTATTTCATATGGTATGGACCACACAGCCCTGTTTTGCTGTTTGTGAGTGTATCCAACTGTCTCATTCCTGTCACTGGACTGGACGCTGGTGAGGGCAGGACAGAGCTGTGGAGGAGCACAGGCTTGAGCACCAGGCACACATGGCCTGAATTCCACCCCTGTCACTATTGGCTTTGTGATCCCAGGAGAATCATTTGGATTCTCTAAGCCTCTGTGTACTCATTAATTAAAATGAGGAAATAATTCCTTCTTCTCAGGGCTGATGTGAGGATTAGTTTGATACATATTTATGAAAGAGTCTGGCAAAGAGAGGTTTTCATAGATGCCTGTGGAATGATTAAATGAATTGATACAAACTATCTGGCATGAATGTTGAAAAATCACTCTCACTGTATAGTTAAAAATTGAATTTTGGGGCGGTGGTGAGGAATTTAAAGATCCCTTTGAGATGCTCAAGTTGCAAGATATGGGTCTAAGGAAAGGAAGGAAGTTGGATTTGGGGGGACCAGTGCGAATCCAGAACCTTCACTGAGTTCTCAGTGCAGCTGCAAGAAGTGGGGATTATATTCTTGTAAAGACAGGGTTGTAGTATTGACTTTGCTGCTTGCACGGGCCTGTGGGAATTGTTTCCCTACTTTGGCCCTTAGTTTTATAATATAGGAAATGGGCTAGGACTCCTCATGCACATGACTTACATCCATAGGACAGTGCCTGGCATGTGCTTGGTGCTCCACAAAGGGCAACTATATGGCTGTGGTTATGATAATGACTGTATCAGGAACCACCTGTTGACAGGACTCCTGGTTCCACGGCATTCCATGGCTAGTGGTAGCCGCCGTGGTGCCTCTGTGCCAAGTCGGCCCTCTTACTGCTGTGTGGCTGGCCCCAGGTAGCCTGTCTCATCCCCAGATCACAGTGTCACTGAGCAGGACTTCGTCGTGGGTGTCCATGGTGCATCTTTTCAGAATTCTCTACACTTGCTCCCATGAAAGTCCCCTCTGTTCCTGTGTTTTCCAAAATTGGGCCTGGCTTGTCTCTTGTAAATCCCCACCCGACTCCATTTCCCTTATCAACCTGCAGATCGTCTCTCATTTGTCATCTTTATTAGCTTTTAATCTCCCATCAGTTTAGTGCTGGGGTTTAAGAGTAGGATTAGTGGGGGGAGTTTAATTGGATGATCCTCCATGGCCCCTTGAACATCGGATTCAATAAAAGTTTATGAAAAGATAAAATCGCAAAGGGTTTTACAGCCCCAGACACAGCAAGAGACTGGTTCGAGAACAAGGTAGCTGTTTTTCAACCTCAGATAATCCGTGTTTCAACTTGATTAAATGAGGAAGTGAGTTTTCTGTCTCTCTCCCTTCCTCCCTCTCTTTCCTTGGGTAATGTTACCCTTTTCCTTCTGGTGTAAGCAAAAAGCCACTTTCTGCCAGCCTCTCCTTCCCTCTCACTTTGATTCTCTCTGACAGGAAAAATAATGAAACCTGGGTGCACCAGAAAATAACATTTATTTCACACAGAAATATGCTGAACCACCACTGAAGGTGGCTGAGGTGATGCATTTGATGGGAAAGAGGCCAGTCTTCAAGACAGGACACATGGTCCATGCAGGAGGAGGGCGGGAAAGTGCTCCTCAGCTGTATACTCCTGTGCATCCTGAACTCACCTTTCCCCCACCTTCCAGTCTGCATCCATGGAGAGGGTGAGGGTGGGGTGAACAGTGGGATCATTTGTGAGTTTGTTCATGTATTCATTCAGCAGACATTATTGCATGCATACTATGTGGAACACGGGAGATAGAAAATGAATCAGGCCCCTTCTGCTCACAGGAGGGCACAGTCTCTGGGAGAGATGGACAGTTTGTAAGGAAGTAATGTTTTCTTTTTTATAGCTACAACCACAGTTAAAGGAAGGGATGGACCCTGATGGGTTCTCATGCATTATTGTGATTCCATAGCAACGTTTGGCTGTCTGATGTAGGGTGGAGGGAGTTTTCTGCACAATGAAGGGGGAAGAATTTGGAGTTCCTAGTGGGAATCCAGTAGGTGTAATGGGGGTGGGATGAGAGAGGAGAGAAGCAAGGTAGGAAAAGGATCCAATGGACGGATGTTAATCTATGGACACCCTGAGCTGAAGATGTAATGAAAATGTCCTGATGTGGGTGGCCCAAGGACATTGAAAGAGTAGTCTACCATACTTATCAATGCTTTTTGGGTATAGTTATTCATTCATCCATCCATTCATCAATAAATGTAGAAGCTCATAATCACTGGTGACCATGAGCATGCAGTTTCCCAGGGAATTCATAGATCCAAAATTGGTCTTTGGATTTCCACTGGCCATGAATTGGAGTTCACATCAATCTTAAACACCAAGAGACCCCTGGGGCTCTGTGATTTACCCAGTTCTTATCAAATACCAGGTGTAATAATGGCAGTAGTATAAAATAAAGCCAGAGCTTAAATGAAAGTGACTAGTCCACCTTGGAGAAGTGATCTAGTGGGTGTCAGAGCACAGTATTCACAGAGGGGGACATGCTGAGTTAGGCTTTGAAAGATGGTAAGAGCTTGCTAGATGAATGGAATGGGAGTAGAGATGGGGCACAGAGCACCTCAAGGTGACGAAATAGTGAGGAGACAGGAAATAATAAGACAGACACAGATGTTGGGGTGCTTGAAGAGATGTGAGGGCAGCAGTGGGAGTCAAGGCTGCCAACAGAAGCTGTGGAGGGAGTGGAGGTGGGGGTTGTGGAATACCTCTGATGACAAATAAAGGGACTGTGACCTTGGTGGTTGGTGGAGGACCACTGAAGAGTTTTGCTTATAGGAGGATCAGACTAGTATTTTCATTTTAGAACTATCATCCTGGCTCAGCATGGAGGATGTGGGATGAGACCATAGTCAGTGTGCCTAGTCAGTGACAGCTGTCCAAGAGAGAGAAGCAGGCCTGGACACAGGTGGCCACGCAGATGGAGAGGGGACATAGTGGAGTTTAACAATATAAAAATGGAATTTGGGGATGGGGCACAGAGGAAGAAGTTTATATCTCCAGCCCCTGGCCTGGTGCCTAGCTGATGAGTTGTGGTGTTGTCTGGGAGGGGGATGCAGGAGAATATTCAGGTGTGCTTGAAGGGATGACTCAGTTTGGAATATGTTGAGATTTGGGATATGTATCTGGTAAGCAGGCAGATGTGCTGGAAGTCATGTGCTCAGATGAGATGATCCAAGGAGAATGTATATAATGGTAAAGAGGAAGAGAGAAGAGAGAAAAGAGAAGGATGGGGAAGGGAGAAGAAAGGAAATGTGACCCATGGATTTCTGACCTTTTTCCTGACAGTGTTCTAGGACCTTGTCTGCTTCTACACAGCTGTGGATGGAGATGTTAGAAAGGTCTTACTTGTGGCAGCAATGGAGGATAACTCCACATTGTTGGCAGATTTGTGGGGCAAGGGGTCGGGGGTGCAGGTACTTTACTCTTGATGTCTGGGCTGGGTGCAATGCCACTCCTGAGCACAGCCCCATGGCAGCACAGAGCCTGTGTGTGACTCATAGTGAGGATAAGTTGGTTGGGAGCCCTATGTTTGATTGGAGCTTTTGGAGTAGGAGCTCCAAAAGTCCAAAAGCCTTGTGGAGCTTGAAGCTTGTGTGATTGTGGGGGGGAAAAAAGAATGCAAAATTGTGCATATAAAGTGGGAAGGGGTCATGGAAGTGAGGAGCTCTGACACTCGAGCTTTATTAGCTTCATGATAAATTCTTCTTTGTGAGATTTCTGGAAAGCTCAGGAGATGCATGTGTGAGTTGAAATTGTGGTGGTGGTGTGTGTGCCTGCACATGTACTGTGTTCATTTATGAGGATGAGCTAGGATAAGTGGGAACCCAGGCCTGGGTACTTCTTGGGCCTTGTCCCACTTAGCAGGGGACTCCCATGAAGAGGGGTCCTAAGAACATGCATTGGGTACATAATCTAGAAGTCAGTTGGAGCACCTGTCCTTTAAGATCTAGATAAGATTGGTTCTATATTTGCAGAGGTTGGGGGGCAATGCTTCCCCAAGACCTCTAAAAATTCCTGAGGGACTTACATTCTCATGGTCACTTTTATTCCTTAACTGTGCTGCCACCAAATTAGGTATGGATCTTCAATGTCCCTGCTCCATATCACATTGACTCAGAGGTTGAACTGATCCTCTTGTTGTAATTTATACACACCTGTACACACTCATTCACTCACAGCTGCAAGGCCTTTATGTATGAGGCAGACTTCACTTAATAAGGATGGATATGTTGAAGTAACACAATTTAAAATTGAGTATCAGCTATCATGAATATTTAAATCCCCCTGCCATTTCTCTTGGCCTCCCCTCTTCCTTCCTGCCATTCTTTCTCTACTTTGCTCTTTTCTTCTTCCTAACTCTTGTTCCTTGTGGTTTAAGGATCCTTTTTGATCTTGTTAACCAGTGTCCCCTGGGACTCAACTTCTAAGCCAAGTGTATCAACTGACTCTTGTTGTGTAACAAACCACCCCAAATTCTGTGTCTTAAACAACAAGTGTTTATTATTTTTGATGAGTCTATGGGTATTCCTGCTGATCTTGGCTGGGCTTCTTCATATGTAGGTAATCAGCAAGTGCATCATCCCAGAGATGGCTGGTCTGGGATGGCCTTGGCTGGGATGACTCCACTCTCTTCCATGTCCAGCATGCTAGCCCAGGCATGTTGTCACCATGAGGGTAGGATTGAAGAGGGGGTGAAAATGTGTGAGCGTTTTCTTCTAGGCCTCTGCTTGCATTACGTTTGCTGTCCATGTGGCCCAGCCCAGAGTCAGCATGGGAGACACTATGCAAAGGCATGGCCATGACACAGTATGGGAAGCAGGGGCTGTTAAGTGCAATGCATCATTCATACCATGTCTTTCCAGAAGTATTTCCCTAAGCAAAGACTGTTCCCTCTAAGAGGCATCCTGGTTACAACTGTTAAGACAATAGTTTGTTTCCCTCTGCCACATCTGGTCCCTGCTTTGTATCTTATTAAGCAACAGGAATAGCCCAGGGTCTGACATTTTGTAGGGGCTTAAGCATTTCCACATGAAAGGGAAATTTTTGTAAAGCATTTATTTACTTTCCTAAATCTTATTGGCCGATCTAACCTCTATTTTCAGAGGCTTGCTTGTGTTCCAACAGACTGTTGAACAGAGGAAGGAGGTAAAGCTAAAGTTACCTTGTTGGCACTTCAGATCCATTGGCCAAAATGAGGAACTGAGGCAATGAGAAAACTCTCAGTGATTCCAAATTCTAAAATGCTTAGACCACACATGCTCCCCCAGTAGCACAGGGCAAACTGGGCATCTGTTATCAAGGTGGGGTCTCAGGAGTGTCCCCCTAGAAGGCCTGTCTATGGAGTTGGGGAATGAGAGTCAGTGTATCTTTCTAACTATTCTCATTCCATGGGGAGGGTGTGGGATGGGGTGGGTGGTTCTGCTCTGCACCTCTCTCTTCAGTACATCCTTCTTAATCAAGGTGTGTGCACATGTGCATGAGAGATAGAGGGAGAGGAGATGGCGTGTGTATATTCATATGTCTGTACACACATATATCAACATACCTCAGGGCTTTCTGCCAAGAGAGGCACAGCTTTGACACTGCTTTGCTCTGCTTTGTGTTAAGCCAGACAATAAAAGAAATGATTAGGGGCTTTCAGAGCAAGCACCTGACAATAGGGAGAGGTGAATGTAGGCTGATTGAAGTTCCATTTACCCCTTTCCTGCAGAGCAGGGAGAGGCAGGCAGGGATGGTTCTGCACCTGCATTTTGTGGGACCAGTCCCAGGGTAAAACCTTGCCCTCACTCCTCCTCCCTGACTCCCCAGGGCCCTCAGGGTTGGTTAAATTTATTGTTCTGGCGTTTCCAAATCCATGCGATTTTCTTCCAGGACTGTGAGTCTAAATGTCACCCTTGCTGCACAATTACTAACACATTGTGCTGATGGGGGTGGTTCAAAAGCTCTGTTGCTGTGAGGAGAACGAAAGCAGAGGCAAGTCTTGGGAAGGTGAAAGGAGAAAAAAAGAAAAGAAGGTAAGGAGAGGATGAGCATCCTTGCTACTCCCATGGTACCCAAACTAGCCCAGATGGAGTCAACTAGAAGGAAACGGGCCCCCTCAGGCAAAGCTTGTCAAGTTGTATTGCCCACAGGTGCTGCAACCACTGGGTAGCTTCTTTGAGGAAATCACAATGAGGTTTGAGATGGGGTGGTGGTTTTGCTGAGCTGGAATCTAAGAATGGGCTTCCTACTTGGATTTGGTAGGATTGTTGAGAAACTTGGATTTTCTCCTGAGGGGCATTCCCTGGGCTCAGTGGAGAAGAGAGACAGTGTGGGGTAGTCTAAAGTCTACGAAGTGAAGTCACGTGGACATTCACCAGTGCTCAGTCACATGTCAGCTGTGTGACCAGGGACTAACCACTTTTCTGAGCTTTGGTTTCTTATTTTGTTAAGTGAGGATAAGTACCTCTACCCTGCTCACTTTGCAGCGATGTTGTGAGGATTAAATTTAAAGGATGATGTACAAAAATAACTTTGAAAAGAACTCATCTGGGCCCCATCAGTGAAAGGGATTTATGCTGCAGTCCAGGTGGAGGAAAGTAGACATCTCAAAACATGGACAGGCACATAGTTACCTCAGCTCTGAGGCTAGACTTCTGGGTTGCAATCCTGCCCACCCCTGGCCAACTGTGTAATCTCAAGAAGTCCTCGTGTCCTTCTGATGACTCAGTTTTGTAACCTGATGAGTGGGAGAACAACCCATGCCAACCTCATAGGGCCACTGTGAGCTTTAAATGAGTTGAATAAAGTGTTTAAGGGCCTAGACAACACCTAGCAAGTAATAAGCCCTCAGTCAATATTGGCGATTATTATATATCTTTCCTGGAACATCCTGCTTTAGGATGCCAGAGATCCTTCCAGAAAGATTTTATGTGATGATTATGGGAACCTGACTCAACCCAGGTAAAGTGTCTGCCCCCCATGCTGGGCACACAGTTGTTGCTTGAGGTATGTCCCTTCATGTGCTGTCTCATCTTACTGGGCCATGGGCTTTCTGCTTTGTGGATTCTGGGGGAAAGAACCCCGAAGGCCCTGATGAAAACACCTATCAGTGGCCCATTATTATGGCCCCGTTACACTCAGTCTCTCCTTCTTAGGCCCTGCTCAGCATTCTTCCTTATGTTTTTTGTGCTCCATTAGAAAGAAACCCCATAAAGAACATACAGCAGTCATCTTCCTCCACATGCAGAACTTGGAAGAATTCACCTCCCTGGTCCTCAGTTTCCCCATCTGTTAAAGGAAATCATCTCCAAGGGCTTTTCTAGCAAGTCATGACGCTTCTGACTTCATTGTTCCTAGAAAATTACAGGCCTAAACCCCTTTCTATGACTGTATCACTGGCTATTTTAATGCTTTTTTCTCTTTGTTTCTCCCTCTGGAACATGCCAAGTGTTTATGTCATTTCAGAGAATCCAGTAAACTGCATTATAGGGAGGAGACTGGGAGTAACACAGGCAAAAATCAGCTATTTTCACATGAATGCTTTAGGCAGTCAGCCATGATGGGAAATGAAGTGTGTGGAAAAGTACAGGGTGAATAGAGAGGGCTTTAGTGAAATGATGAGCCTTTTATCGTTCACTTCTGCACGTGACATGGTGTCGCTCTGTCAGCCCCGCGGCTGCAGCGCGACCTGAATGGCTTCTGCGGTGAGGTCTTCCCCTCCACCCCCGCCACAGGTTGCGTTTGGATGGGGGAATAACCCATGGTTATTTACCAAAGTTCCGCTAAGAATAAAGCAAGAAGAGGAGGGGGTGAGCCAGGCAGCGTGGGGATTCACATCAGGCGTCAGGAACTATTTCTGTGAATTACAAGATGCTGAGAAATTTAACAGAATTCCCTCCACCCACTGGTGGAGTGGAGGGGGCTCTTAAATTTTTTTTTTCAACGTTTATTTATTTTGGGGACAGAGAGAGACAGAGCATGAACGGGGGAGGGGCAGAGAGAGAGGGAGACACACAATCGGAAACAGGCTCCAGGCTCCGAGCCATCAGCCCAGAGCCTGACGCGGGGCTCGAACTCACGGACCGCGAGATCGTGACCTGGCTGAAGTCGGACGCTTAACCGACTGCGCCACCCAGGCGACCCTGGAGGGGGCTCTTAAAACACAGACGCTAGGACTGCAGTGCGGTGTCTCTGTTCAGTGTCTGGGTAGTTTAGGACAAGCGCCACAGTCTGAGAATCAAGGACCAGGTTCGAGTTCTAGCTGCGATTCCGACTAGCTGTGAGGTTAGAGGCGTGGGCAGAGAACAGCAGGCCAGTTTCCTACCCACCTCTTCCTCCCTACGTCAGTGTCCCTAATTCCGGTACTCAAGTTCACGCATTTTAGGGAGACTACAGTGCCTGTATGTTTTCATTGCAGGCATAGGATTTTTTTCCCTAATGAAGAGGCCCCCCCCCCCCTTTTTTAGAGCAGTTTTAGGTTTAAAGAAAAGTTGAGCAGAAAGTACAGTGAATTCCCCTGTATTCCTTTTTCTCTTCACAGATTCTCCAATCACTATTTTGCACGGGGGTGGTACATTGGTTACAATTAATGAGCCAATATTGGAACATTATTATTGTCTGAAGTTTTCAGTTTGTTCAGTTTAGGCTTCATTCTTGGTGTACATGCTACAGGTTTGGACAAATGTGTCCTAGCATGTAACCATTACAGTATCACACAGATTAATAGTTCCATTGCCCTAAAAATCCTTAGTGCTCCACCAATTCATCACTCTTTTCCCTCCCTCCCCCAAACTCTTGGCAACCACCAACCTTTTTATGTGTCTATGAGTTTTACCTTTTTTAGAATGTCATATAGCTGGAATCATATGTATGCAGCGTTTTCAGATGGGCTTTCTTTCACGTAGTAGTATGCATTTAAGATTTCTCCATGTCTTTTCATGACTTGATAGCTCACTTCTTTTTAGTGCTGAATAGTATACCATTGTATGGATGTGCCAGTATGTTTATCCATTCACCTGTTGAAGGATATCACATTTGCTTCCAAGTTTGGGAAATTATGGATAAAACTACTACAAACATTCGTGTGCAGGTTTTCATGTGGACCTAAGTTTCAACTCATTTGGGTAAATACCAAGAAGTGTGATTGCTGGATCATATGGTAAAAGTGTCTTTGGTTTTGTAAGAAACTCCCAAACTGTCTTCCAAAGTGGCTGTACCATTTTGCATTCCCACCAGTGATGAAGGAGAGTTTCTGTTGCTCCACATTCGTGCCAGCATCTGGTATTGTTGGTGTTCTGTGTAGCCATTCTAATAGGTGTGTAGTGATATCTTACTGTTTTAATTCACATTTCCCTAATGACGTATGATTTTGAACAAATAGAACAATGGCTATATATTTTCACTTTAGGAATAGTTTTAATAAACTTATTTATCTGTCCTCCCTGCTACCACCCTCCACCAATAGGAAATTAGAGGTGAGTCTGTGACAGAACATGAGAAGCAGGCGTGCAGCCCATAGAAGCAGTGAGCCCTGGGTTGGGAGGCAGAAGACCCGACACTGGGCTTTTTTCCCCTGAGCTACTTGACCTTAGGAATCAATCACTTGACTTCTGGTGCTCAGCTTCCTCACTTGCAAAATGTGGCTTTTGCAGTGGATCAAGGGTACGAAAGTTTTCTCAGGCCACCAGCTGGAATAAATAGGGAGAAGCATGCAAGGCTCCATGTTGAGACTGAGAAGTGCTGTCTTGCCAGACAAGACAGCTGTTCTCGAGAATGATCTCTAACTTCCTGTCCTGTTTACAATTCCATGCAACTTTGAGTGACAACTGACAACCTGGCAGAGAGAAAGGGAAGGTAGATTTTAAAACGTTGATGCTGTGGCTCAAAAAGCTCATTAGTGTGGGGCAGCCTATGTTGTGAAGTCAGCACGGTTCACACCTCATCATGTGCTGGGACCCCTCTCTCCCTCCCCCCCAACATTCCAGGCCAGTGTAAGCCTCACTGGCTGCACTGTGAGCTCTGCCTAGAGGGAGAGGAATCCATCCATCTGTCTTCTCATCTTCAGAGCTCTTCACAGGAAGGTGCTTTGCTTATGTCTTCTGAGCATCTTGAAAGTGCCAGGCACGGTTCTAGGCACTGGGAAGGCAGCAGGAAGCAGAGACAAAACACCCCATGCCCATGGGGCTTCCATCATAATGAGGTACATAAATAAGAAAAAGAAATAATCTGTGTTCTGCATATTCCATTCCAGAAAGCAAGAGATTGTCATCCTATTTAGAAAAATATACACTCTAAACATTGAAAACAATATGAATCTGGGGCCTAAATGATGAATTTCAGTGACTTGGAAGCATCTCGGAACATGAATGTGCCAACACAGTGGGAGCAAAGGGCTGAATATGATTTCCCAGCCAGGTGCAGATGTGAGGCCCTCTCCCCTGGCTGTAGCCTATTGCTCTAGGCCTGCCCAGGTCCAGGCCAGGGCCTCAGCAGGGCTCCAGTAGCTTCTGTACTTCAGTGGCTCTGTGCTCCCAGTCGTCTGAAGGTGGAGGGGGCACCTGGGGAGGTCTGGCTTCCACTGTGAGCCCAGAGGTCCCTCTGGGAGGCAGGGGTCCCACAGCAAGGGAGCTACATATATAACCTGCAGCAGGCACGGGCTGGGGAGGTTGCAGTGAGCCCTGGCCCATCTCTTCATCTCCTTACAATGTCCCAAGGAGATTATTAAACCCACTTGGAGACCAAGTCACTTTCCCAGATGAAGTGTTGTGTGTAGTCAGAGAATCTGGGTAGGTGAGGGCATGCTTATCAGGGTTTGTGTGTTGGTGAATACTTCCTTCTTAGCTGAGTGGCCAGCTAACTGCTTCCTTCATGGTGGAATGAAATGATTTTGCTTTTCTCCACTGAGAAAACTTTCTGTGAATAGTGACCTTCGCCCCACCAGGAGAGGCAGGAGAAAGCTTCAGATGGCAGATGGGCTGCCCTGCAAGGACTGGAAGGTCCAGGCCACTCACAGGTCGCTGCAGGGTCTTTAGGCTGTCCTTGAGAATGGGACTAGAAGAGGCTGGAAGATGGTGAATGTCGAAACCATTAGGAACCACAGTGATCTCAGGCTCTGATGTGCATGCGTCTGGGACCACTTGGGGACTTTGTGCAGAGCCTGATTTGGCAGGTCTGGGGGATAGCCTGAGGTTGTTTATTTCTAAGGAGGAGTGCCCAGCAGGTGCAGCTGATCCAAGGCCACACTGGGGTACCAGAGGGTCCAGCCACATGTGTTATTTTACAGAGGAGAATGTAGCTTGGCAGAAGTGACCTCGCTGGGAGGTGGAGGAGCTGGCACAAGACCTCAGGTTTCCAGAATCCCAGGTCCATGTTACATTCCATCTCTTCTTTGTAAAGACAGGGAGGTGATGCCCACTTGCAGGCAGGCTCTGGAAGACTGTAAGGTCATTTGGAGTTCCTTTCTGGACAAGGCCCATTTACTTTTCTCCCTGTTTAATCACTCAGACAATTACAAATATTTATAAGCCCTTACGTATACTGAGTATTACGGGGATTTACAGGAGTAACGAGTAGTGCAGGAATTAAAAGGAGAGATACAATTTTGATATGTAAAATAAATAGACTTCGGGAAAAATAGATGATTCAGGGCTGATGGCATGTCAGACTCTGCATTTTCCAGGAGTCTGAAGGAGAGAAAACAATCCCTTTGGGTCCTAGTGGTCAGGGAGAGTTTCTTGGAGGAGGAGACGAGCTCCAATGGGGCTTTGAGTGGTTCATAGGATTTAAAGAGATGGAAGGTAGAGGCAGGTGGGCTCTGAAGGTGTCCTGTCTGTCACTTAGGCCTCCCCTCTCACTGGATGGGAACTTCCCACTCATTACTCTCAATTTCTTCTCTATCTGTGTCTTCTTCCTGCTTTTCCCTATTCTTCTTAGTCCTTTTCCTCCTCTTTTCTCTGCTTGTGCTCTCTTCCTTTGCTCTCTTTTCCTCTTAACAATGCCACATAAGTAGAAAATAAGGGATTTACAATCAAATATCTTTCCTTACCTGTTTATCTTAGCAGTTCTATGAGGAAGGCAGCACAGGGTATTATGCCCATTTAACAGATAAGGAGAGTGAGGCTCAGGCTGGGGACTGAGGGCTTTCTTGGCGCGTGCAGCTTTCATTGTTAAAACTGGGAAGCTCTTGGGCAAATGGAATGAATTGGTCACTAGGGTTATACCCTTACTTGTCAGTACCTTGGGCCTGGGGCATATCTTTGGCCTGTGGGCAGACTGGATGAGTCATCATGGTGGGCTAGTCCAGTCCATTGTCTTTTCTTTCAGGATGGGGAGCTGGCCACCTAGAATGGAGGGTACAAAGGCATGTGACATGACTCTGAGTCTATCTGCAAATACATGTAGGGCAGGGTGCTTGTGTTCCTGGTCTCTGGATCATCCCTGGGGTGTTCCTGGTCTTAAATCTGAGCAACCCAGCTCTCCTTCCCCTTTCCCATGCTGAATGACTCTCAGCCTTCTGGAGCATTGAAGTTCCTCCCCTTTGCCACTACTACTCAAGGGCTTCCCTTCCTAACATTAGCAGAACAACTATAAGTGCACAGGTCTCTCCTTTTAAAATGACCCAAACTTGGGCATTAGCAAAAATGAGAGACTAGGCAGGGGCCTTTGCAAGTGACCTTGATAGATGCAGGGGATTGATGTAGAACTTCAAAATCTACTCTTGGTAGGGGTTCCTAAGCTATACAAGCTCACCCTCTCTCACACTCTCTCACCCTTCCTCACTTACTTGGCCCCCATTTGGCTGCCTGAGAAGTTTCTGGTATCACTACACCTAGACTTACACAGTCATTGCCACATGGATTTTGACTACAAACATGTGTGCAAATATGAAAGCAATGAAAAGCACAACATCCATCCCTTTATCACACAGCCTGGAGGGTGGCCTCTTTCAGACCAGAGGAGAAGAATTGCTTGGGCTGAAATCACGAGAACATAATTCTAGTTCCAGCTCCACTGCTAAATGCCTATTTGAACTCAGACAAGTCCTTTTCCTGGGGCTCAGATTCCTCATCTTAAAATAAAGAATTGGACTGGGTGCTTCCCTAAATGCAGCCCAGCTTCAGGGTACATGATTTATCTGCATTTGCAGGAAAAGCGTGATGGTTCTCGTCTAGCAAGGTAGGCACTGGTTCCCTCTGGCAAGTTGGTTGGATGTGTGAGAGCCTGAAAGTGATGTGATGAAGCAGGAAGTGCTATGAGGGAAGCAGGGCTGGATGGAGCAAGAGACACCCACCTGGAAAAGCTAACAGCAGTGGAAGAGTTGGAGGACATCACAGCTCAGCATGGGAGGGTGGGACTACTTAGTAAAAGAACAGATGGCTCTGCAGACCTCGATACTTCCTGAGGGTGGTAGCCAGGACTCACATAGCACTTAGGAGTTTCCAGAGCACTTTCACAGACGTTACACCCTTTTTGCCTGACAGCTACTGAGTTAGAGGGACTCCTTGTGGCTTTATAACATTTTTTTACAGAGAGAGAGAGAGTGAGTGGGGGAGAAGGGCAGAGAGAGAGAGAGAGAGAGAGAGAGAGAGAATTAAGCAGGCTCCATGCTCAGTGGGGAGCCCGATTCGGCTTGATCTTGTGACCCTGGGATCATGACCTGAGCTGAAATCAAGAATCAAATGCTCAACTGACTGAGCCGTGCAGGCGCCCCTACTGTGGTTTTATAGATGAGAGATTAGGGGTGTGCAAATGTTAATGGGCCGAGGGGACCCAACTGCAGGCCTTTTGGCTTTGGGTACAGTGTCATTTCTACTACACCAGAGGTGCTGCCAAGAATTTGGTTCACATTAATAATGGAGTCATCACATATGGAAAATGACTTTCACCAAAAATGATAAAAATGATACAAGTTTCTGCCTAAAAGCATAAGCCTCAGTTATCTGGAAACTTTGCTCACTCAGAATACTTCTTTGATTTCAGACAAAGAGGCAGAAATGAGGCATTACTGTGGTTCAGTGTTTGTAATCAGTTCCTAGCTAAGTCATTAAGATAGGAGGTACAAAGCATACACACAGCCATCCCCCATAAATCACACATTCAAGTACACACAATAGGAGACAATTTAACAAACAGTAAAGATGTATGCCTGCCCTTCCTAGATTCACCTGTAGGAAGAATCTACTCAGCAAGGGGAGGCTGTGTCTCTCAACCAGGTGTGGGTCTGTGTGGCTTGCACAGCGTATCTCTTGATGATGAGAATGATGTAGACAATGACTAACTTGAGGTGATTATTATGTGACAGGCAGCTTTAAATGCATTAAGTTGTTTAAACTTTACTACAACCCTTCAAGGTAGGTTCTGTTTCTCTGTTATTCAAGATGAGGAAACTGTGGAGCAGAGAGAATAGCTGGAAGGGTTTGATACTGTTTTTCAGGTAAGCAACATCTGTCCTGTGCCATGCAGACAGATGGATTTTTACTCGGAGCTTGGCCAAGGTTTGGTTCCCACCTTCCTTCCTTCCTTCCTTCCCTTCTTCCTTCCCTCCCCCCCTCCCTCCCTCCCTTCCTTAATTTCTTTCTTCTTTCCACTTTCCTGGAGTGTCTACTGATTGCAACAACCATGCATGGTTCTAGGGATACAGAAATGAAAAAAAAACCCAAAACAGTGACCTTTAGGAACTCAAAGTCTTGGCAGGATTTGGGAGTAGGCGGGAAGGTGTAGGCATGGACAGGAGTTTATCAGCTCATTTCCTTCTGCGACAGAATGAAGGTTCTAGTAGAACGGGAGTGCAGGCCACCCATAGCAGGTACTTAAAGATAGAAAATGGATGGAAGGGATGGTGGTAGGAAAATATCAAAGGACTTTAACAGCCTTGCCATTTAGTTGACACCGGGGCTGCTGCAGCCTCCTCTGTGACCCTCTTTATGGAACTATTTTCTTCCAAAGATTTGGGACCTGACACCCAAGAGGAGTTTGGACTACGGACTTTGATTGATGGAGATGGTGCTCATGTGCATGGGGCAGGCAGTAGATGGAGGACTGCTCAGAAGGGAACTGGGTGGAAATTGCAAACTTTTAACATGAGAGAAGGTGATGAAGGAAGCAGTTCCCTCCTAAGTCCAAAGGGCTGTGGATAAAAGGCAGCCTTTCCAGGAAACACCAGTACTTTTCATCAGTCAGTTACTTCCTAGATGCTTCTTGAACTCAAAACAAAGCACTGCATGAGAGCGGGGGTGTGAGGGGGAGGGCAGGGGGCCTAGGAGCTGAACGTGGGGCCCTGCCCACGGGGTCTGACCAGGGAGGGGAGGCAAGTACCTTACCAGTGCAAGCTCAACAATGTGCCCAGTGCCCCATGTGCAGTGCCCAGGGTTGGGGACAGTGGAGCAGGCTGGGCCAGGTGGGCCAGCAGGAGATCAGGGAAAGATTCTTGGAAAGGGTGGACCTTCATGGGAGAATAGGATTGGGCTGCTGGTAGATAGGATATTTGGGACTGAGTTGCTGAGAAAGCAGTTCCTGAGCCAGCCCACAGGCTGAAGGTGTGGAGAGGCAAGATGCACAGGAATCAGGCAAGGGTGGGAAGAGGGATGTAGTAAGGACCATCTCTCTCTCTCTCTCCAGGTAGGAGGCCCAGGGCTAACTGCCCTCCAGTGCAGGTGGAGCAGGGTGTGACATGGGGCATGGGGGACTGGGAAGTACTCGTGTGAGGAGTCTTGTTTGGTGGTAAAAATAGTAACTGTTTCACTACGATTCAGAGGAGAGATTCCTGTCCCTTTGGCCATTCTCAGAGAACACAGCAGAACACCTCACATCACCTGAATGGTAGCTCAAGTCTGAATAAAGGTCTGTGGAAACTCGTTGGCCCTGGTGGAGAAGCAGCATTTACTCCTTCAGTTGCCATCTCTGTCTCTCTCCTCTCTCTCTCTCATTAGTCTGTGTATGTACTACTCTCTGTTGGTTGGTCTATCTGTCCTTATATGTCTTATATTTCTATTTTTGGCTGTTTATCCTCTCTTTGTCCTCTAGCCGTTTTTCCATATTTTATCACGTGTGTGTATGTGTGTTGCATGTGCATGTGTATCTGTGTGTGTGCGCACGTGTCAGGACTGGGGGGAGTTCTCGTGATCTCAGTTTCCCCTGTATTTTGAGGACATGGGACTGGTAGAAAATTAATGCTTGGGTGAGTTAGAAGGGCATGAGAAGTGCTCCCTCCTTCTGTGTTCATGTGTGGGAATATTGCTTCTGTATGTATATGTGTGTGTTGCATGTGCATGCGTGTGTGTGCATGTGTGTGTCTGTATGCATGTGCATGGGCATGCTCAGTGTTGTCTGGAATGAAGCCATCCTGGTGGGCTATAAGAAAAGAAAGATGGGACGAGGTGGTAGGAGCCCTGTTCAAATGGAAACTGGGTGAAAATTCCCTTTCTACCATCCCAGAACCACAGGAGCAGGGGCAGAGAAGAGTTTTTGCTGGCCTTAACTGCTGGCCCAGTTTCCCAGTCTCTTGGATGATCAGCAGGCATGAGAGTAGATGCCATGCCCAGCTCTGAGCTGGCACAATGTGGGGTCCAAAGCTGTGTAAGACAAGTCTCCTCGAGACATATACGATCTCTCTCCTTGTAGGAGACTATAAATCAAAGAGGGGAAAATATAGTACAGCCTCCTAACATGTTGATCTGGTTTTGATGGTGAGGAGCAAACTTAGCCACATGTGTGAAGCCACACTAGGTGGATTTTTCTGGAATCTTTGTTTCTGATGCTCTACAGTGTCATGATTCAGACTCCTCCGTGGGCATTTGTATCCTCACTTACCCTGACCCTGTTGTGCTTTGCCTCCCACACCCTCTAGATTGTCCCTAATCCTATCCTTCAGGCAAATTTAACCTTTTGCTATTCCTTCTCCATTTATACTCCACCACAGCCACCCATGTTTTTTGGTCAGGCCCTTTGCTCTGGCTGTGCCTATAATGCCTAATTCACCCTCATTCCCCGTTTCCACTCAGCCTTCCCTGACTTCTATACTCCACTCACCCAGGCTAGCTGACACCCATCCTTCCTTCCTATGGTTGCTTCTGGCCCTGTACCTCTTAAAAACATTTACGATTCTCGAGCAGTCACTAGCTACCTGATAAGGCTTCCCTTCCTGCCACACCATATTAGAGTGGGAACTGGGTGGGACACCTGTCAGGGGCATCTCTACATGTCTCATAGTACCTAGTCCAGCCCTTCCCAAGCAGGAGGCACTCAACAAATATCTGTTGAATGAGTGTGTAAATTCAGAGGAAAATCAAGGGATTCAGGGTGAGCATGGTATGTGTGAGACAGTGAGAAATCCATCTAGTATTTTCAGAACAAACATGTCGTAACTGCTGGGTGTTGTGCATGGTCTCCCAATGACTTTCTCTCCTGGAGAATTTCAATCCCTCTTTTTGGCCTTCAGGACATCCAGGCCATGGCTCATTCTTGCTCCCTCTTATGACTATGGTTTGGTGGGCTTCGGAATCTAGGCCTTGGGCCATACACTTTCCTTCCTTTATCCTTGTCTGCCATACTGGGATGGGAAGTTGGTTGTGCAACTAAGAAATCCCCCCGAGACTTCTGCTGCTCCAGACCAACAGAGAACAGAGTGCTGTCCTTTTGCTCAGGACATGAAACATGGGTGAGTGACTTGTTCAGGATCCCGGCCTGCACAGATGTGTGGGGATGGGAATCTGCCTTGGCCCTTGTGACCTCAAAGCATGTCCCAGGACCTTTTTGGTGTTCAGTCCTGCTGTTTTCATAATGATGTTCAATGTGAACTGAAAATGCTGCTGGGGTCACCTCCTCCAGCTTGGAAGGAAACAAAGGAATCTGTTGGGTCTCTGATGCATGAGCTGTCCTGGCCCCAGGGTTCTGGGCATCAAGAAGGGAGCTGGTGGGGATGGGGAACAGCTGGGTGACTTACGCCAGCTGGTGGGTGCTGCCTCCATGGCAACGTCAGGCAGATGCCCGGTGTAGGGACTGGGGGTGCAGACATGGGCTGGATGAGAGGAAAAGAATGGGGGGTGTCTGTATAATAGCCTCCTTCTGACAAGGAGCCTCTGTTCTTTTCCACTGGAAAGCTTTTAAGAACGCTGAAAAGGACAGGCAATTACAGGAAGGTTAGGTGCGCCTGATTGGATGTTGTTACAAATCACTCATTGTCATACACAGCATTTGGAAAGGAGGCCATCGAGGATGATTGCCGTTTAGGGTAAGTGATTTCTGTTTAGAGTGAGCAGGCAGATGAAGGCTTGGCTGGTGCTCAGTGCCCTCTCCCTGTTTGCAGTTGTGCTGATGGTTTTTCTTGGCAAGGAGGGGTCGTTGGAGGCACTCACAGGATGCATGATGAGAGGGAACTGGGAATGAGCCTTCTAATCCCATTCCCACCTCACCCTAACTTCTGCTGTACTGATGGGGAAACTGAGTCTACAGAGAAAGGAATAGACCGGTCCAGCTTCACACAGCATGTCAGTAGAGGAGCAGGACCAGAGTCCATGTCCAGACTGCAGGCAAGTGCTCTTGCTTACAGCAAGACCCCAAGCTGAGGGTCCACTATGACTGGGTGTTTCCCTCAACCCACCTGGTGTGAAGCTGTGCACTTTGAATATATCTCACATGGCAGTCCTTGCAACTCCAGGCACCACACGTAGCTTTACCACACAATCTGTTCCTCTGCATCCACTCACACACTGTCACTTGGGATTTCCCTTGATGACATGATGTCCTCAGGAAGCAGGAGGCAGGGAACACAGCTGGACTGCCTTGTTGCTGTCCTGGTGTTCCTGATTTCACCTCTCTGTCTCTCTTCTCTGTCTCTGTTTCTCTCTCTCCGACACACACACACACACACACACACACACACACACACACACCCTTCCTCCACTACTGTGTCTGGAATACAATTTCAGACTTCCTTGGATCTTGAAGGAATGTGCAAGTGTTCTGGGAAGGATTGCATGGTAATCAGCCAGGTAACAGTGAACCAATGGTAGAGGAACCCACAAAATGAGGAAAGAAAGTCATGGAAGAAAAGGCATCATAAGTAAACTTCAGCAAATCCTCAATTTGGCCCATCAAAATTCTTCCATGATTTTGTCCAGGAGGAACATGAAACAGAGGATGATTGTAGAATATACTATGGTTGTATGCCTTTAGCCTGCCAGTTTTGAGTATGGGTTCTTATAGGTTTACTGTGTCCTCTAGAATAGTATGTTGAAATCTTAACCCTCAGTGTCTCAGAATGTGACTTTCTTTGGAAATTAGAGAGTTCATCAAATTAAGATGAGGTCATTAGGGTTGGCTGTAAGCAAATATGACAAGTGTCCTTGTAAAAAGGGGAAATTAGCACAGACACAACACAAGGAAGATTATGTGAAGAAACACAGGAAGAGCATCGTGTGAAGGCAGAGATCTGGGTGATGAATCCACAATCCAAGGACACAGAAGATGGCCAGCAAACCACCAGAAGCTGGGGGAGAGGCGTGGAACAGATTCTTAGGAGGAACCAACCCTGCCAACACCTTGATCATGGACTTCTGGCCTCCAGAACTGGGAGACAACTCATTTTTGTTGTTTAGGCCACCCAGTCTGCGGTACTTTGTTAAGGCAGCCTTAAGAAATGAATACAGTGATCTTCTTTCTCTACTATTTTCCTGTTTTACCTCCTATTATTTAACTGGACATTATTTTCTTGAGGTGAAAATCCTCTGGTTGTGTGATAAGTGTTAGTATTATCGGGATTTAAGATAAAAACTGTCACAGTGTTATGGTAGACCTGTGGGAAGATCCCATCATTTCCATTCTTGCCCCAAGCAGGAATCCAGCCATTTAACCATATAACAACTATTTGCTGAGGACTACTATGTGCCTTGCAGTGTGCTTGGGGCTGGGGCAGAAGGACAGGCAAAACACTGCCTTCACTCTCAAGGAGCCTACAGTCTGGTGGGGAAGATAGTCATGTGAACAGGTGATTATGGTGTGATGCTGGGGCAGATGCTGTCATGGTGGTGAGCACAGAGTATTATGGGTACACAGAGCAGGGGAGATGATCCCAGGAAGAGGTGAGAGGATCCAGGGAGGTGCCTGGAGAAATCACCACAGGAGCTGAGCCTTCAAGAGCTTATACAGGAGAAGGAGCATTATGAGAAAGGGCCAAGGGGCATGGATAGCATGAGTATGTGTGTGTGACATCCTGTATAGCCATGAACCCATCTACATACATCATGCCAGTGTCTGTAAGGCATGTCAAGAAGGGTTGCCCAGGCTAGACTCCTTATGAGCTGAGTAATGACAGTTCCTAGATCTCTAATCTAGGATCTCTAATCTAACCTAGAGCCTCTCTGCAGAGTGTGGGCTAAGTGTGTGCCTTTGTCTTCAACTCCTGAGCCAGTCCTTAACCTTGGTAGTGTCCTTTGCCTACGCTTCCAGAGGAAAGTCTCTGAAGTTTTTTTCTGATAATCTTGCCTTTTTTCTTTTCTTTTTTTACAGAATTTTCCTTTTTTGCTTCTAATTTTTTAATGTAACTCAGGATACCCAAGTCTGTTCAAAGATTTTCTTTGCATCTAGGGGCATCTGGGTGGCTCAGTTGGTTGTGTCCAACTTTAGCTCAGGTCATGATCTCATGGTTCGTGGGTTCGAGCCCCATGTTGGGCTCTGTTCTGACAGCTAGGAACCTGGAACCTGCTTTGGATTCTGTGACTCTCTCTCTTTCTGCCCTTTCCCCACTCGTTCTCTGTCTCTCAAAATAAATAAATAAACGTTAAAAAATTAAGAATATTTTCTTTGCATTTCTAGGCCAGGGTATATTCAGCATGTGTATATTTTTATTTGTGTGCATACATGTCATTTTTAATTTTTTTCATTTGAAAATGAATATTAACCAGTGGGAGGTAGGGCATAGTCCTTGATCATCCTTGGGAGCAATGCCTTGCTGCTTACTAGCTGAATGTGAGAGGCTAAGCTGGGAAAATGGAGAGAAAGAACTAGGTTTGAAGCAAGAGCTTCATATAAGCCTTTAGAAATTTGCAAAAACAGCTAAAGCCCAACTTCACATGTGAAATGCTCTCCCCAAATCAGAGCAGACTTCCCCATATGCATTATTCTGGGACCAAACTCTGAATAAGCAGATGAAGGAAGCCATCAGCATTGATTATCAGTGATTAGAGGATACCTAAGGCATAATTTATCATTGAGTTCACTGTGATTGATCTCACCAAATGAACAATGAGACCAGAATCAGGATACCTGGGTTCTAGCACTGGTTTTACTACAAGTCACCTTGGGCAAGTCACTGTCATTTAATGTAGCATCAGTTTTCCTACCTGCAAAATACCCCTTCCAATTCTAACGTTCTGTCATCTTCCTGTTGTGTATTCCCATCTTCAAGGCCCTGGAAATGCTAATTGTTCTAATTATGGTCATTTGCAAGCCAGGCACAAAGGAGGAGGAGTATGGCATACATAGTAGTGTCAAATATACCACCTGGCACTTGCTAGCTAATTAGCTGGTGGAGTGGAGTAAGGTCAAAGGTGTGTATCTGTATACGTGTGTGTGTGTGTGCGTGCGTGCACGTGTGCATCAAACTCTCCCTTGTTTTCCTGAGACTGGGTGCTATAGTGGCATTCAAAGGATAATTCATAGCTCCAAGAATGACTGTCTGAAACAGCATGATGTTGTGAAATGGGCATAGAATTAGATCTGAATCCTGGCCCTGCCACTTACTAGCTATTGGAACTTGCAAATCACCTAACTTCTATGAAACTTGGTTTCCTTCTCTGTGAAATGGCTGTAACTGTACAGTTGTGAAAATCAAGTTGGTATATTCGACAAATATTTGCTGAGTGCTGGCTATATGCTGGGCATTGTATTGGGTGCTGGTAATCCAAGATGAATCAGGCAGACTGGATTCCTACCTTTTAAGGAGTTTATAATTCAGTGGGAGAGACAGGAATAAATAGCTAAATTAACAAATACCCAAATAAATTAAGTGCTATAAAAACAGACTGTAAAGATGGGGAATAATGGTGGGAGAGGTTCCTAATTTAGATAGGGTTGTCAGAGGAGATTTCTCTGGGAAGGAGGAAAAGTTGGCAAGGGGTGTGCAGGTGCATTGGAGAGGACAGTCCACTAAGAACCAACAGTGTGTGCCCTTGAGGTGGAAGAGATCAAAAGGTATGGTGCATAAAGAAATGCCTTGTCGACAATATGGCCCTTACAAAAAATGTCCTCACTCCAGTGTCCCTCCACCCCACCCCCCACCGTGACTATTGCCTTGTTGGCATTTTTTTCATATGTGGGTAGGTGTGTGTGTGGGTGGGGGAGGGAGGGGAGGATAGCGTGTGTGAGTGTATGCACATTCCTACGTGTGCATGTTGGAGGACAGAGAACTGTAGGCCTGTCACCAGCTCACACTGAGAACATCGCTTGGATCACTTGTCCTAATGATTAAATTAAGCCCATTTCACAAATAAAATCAGTTTGCAACTCTGAGCCAGGGACCCAGTGATCTGGCCCTCCTTTCTTGCTCTGCTTTTCCCAAAGATAAAAAGGTTTGCAAATTGTGACATCCCTATCAAATGCTAATGGCACAGTGAGGCCTCTCCAAGAGAACCTGATAAACTTCTCAGATTGAGGGCAGACTTTTAAGGGAGAACAGCCCCAGATGTAATATTTGGTGCTCACATCTAAGAAACACTAACATTTTGGAGCGTTCAGAAATGAAACAATAGGAAATAAAAATCAGGGGGGAATGACACTTGGATTTGATCCAACAGAAGAAAACAAAAGCTGGTCACCTTCAACTTTCTCCAAGGACCTGAGCTTCAATTTGTCAATTCTGAAAGACAAAAACAAAAACAAAACAAAGAAGAATATCTGAAACATATAAGGGAAAAAAATCCCCAAACTCAAGATTCCTAATCTGTGAGAGCTTTACGTTCAGCTGTCTTAATGCTGAGAAGAGGAAATCAAGTCCTACAGAAGTAGATTGGAAGGAGCCCAGGGGTGCCTGTGTGACTCTGGGTTAAGCATTAGAGATCAGGTCGTGATCTCATGGTTTGTGAGTTCAAGTCCCACATCCGGCTCTCTGCTGTCAGCGCAGAGCCTGCTTCAGATCCTTTATCCTCTGTCTCTCTCTTTCTCTGCTCCTTCCCTGCTTATGCTCTCTCTCTCTTTCAAAAAGAAAAAAATAAATAAATAAAAGAAGGAGTCCAAATTACAGCTTCCAGGCCTCTGATCTTCCTGTCCTTTTCTGCCCTTGCTATATTCCCAGTGGCACATTCATGGGAGTGGGCAGGCAATTGTGTCTCTCCATTTCATTTCATGGTTTGGCCAATACCATCCAGAGTTATAAAGTCTGAGAATCAAGATGTTAAACCTCAAATATGTAGCATGTCCTGTTTTCCTGCTGGCTTAAATGCTTGCTGGTGCATGTGGCCTGGGAAATAGCTGAGGGACAGGTCTTAGGCATTGGTGTCAGGGAAAAGAGAACCACATCCCTAAACAAGGAGGGTCTCTCTGACTTTGCCTGACAGCCACAAATACATAAATTGAATAACCATCTTAATGGGGACTAAATTGGAGGGTTAGGTTAAAGAAGTCTGGGAGCAATTTGCCATATGTTCCTTCGAGGGAGACTCAGCAGAAGGAGTGGACTCATTTCCAATACTGGACATTTCTAACTGTGGCTCTTGAGGGGAGATTAGGAGTGAAGCAAAGGGGGTGGCACTGGACAGGGGGAGTTGCAGATGTAGGAGGTGTTTACTTGTAGGGCCAGTGTAGAGAGGTGGCGGCAAATGCCAGCACTCTTGGGGAGCTTATGCCCTTTGCCCAAGACCAGCACTGCCCAGCTCAGGGGCTTTGTCTTAAATTGTGTTGGATTGTATTCTGCTATGTTTTCCTTGGTCACATCCTGACTGTATCAGGCAGGACTCCATTCTGTCAGGATGAAGAAGCTTATGCCCAGTCAGTGGTTCCCTCCCTCTCTCTGTCTAACTTCTGCAGAATTTACATAGAGCCAAGACTTATGGCCCTGCAGACAACTATCCTCACAAGTGTCCACACAGGTGCGTCTATTACCCCAACCTGGTGCTGGGCCTTGGTGCTGGGCTGTTGGAATGCAGCAGACCCAGGGGCTCCTCTGCTATTTCTGTGCCATCCTTTGAGGGAGTGGGGATCATCCAGCTGCTTCCTTGCTGTGTTAGATCATGGGATTTGCTGCAAGGATGAATGAGGCTCATACATATCGTCCTCTCATTTCCTCTCTACATTTATCCACTTCTGAAGAACCCATCTGATAGGAATCAAGTTGTGTCCCCCAAATTCGTATGTTGAAGACTTAATCACCGATGTTACTATTTTTGGATACAGGGTGTTTAAGGAGATAATTAAGGTTAAACAAGGTCATAAGGGTAGAGGCCTGATCTAATAGGATTAGTGTCCTTATCAAAAGAGGAAGGGAGGGGCGCCTGGATGGCTCAGTCGGTTGAGCATCTGACTTTGACTCAGGTCCTGATCTCATGGTTTGTGAGTTCAAACCCTGCGATGGGCTCTGTGCTGACATCTTGGGGCCTGGAGCCTGCTTCGGATTCTGTGTTCCCTCTCTCCCCCTCCATGCTCTCACTCTGTCTCTGTCTCTCAAAAATGAATAAACGTTAAAAAAAAAAAAGAGGAAGGGACACCAGAGACCTCTCTCTTTCTCTACACAGCACTGGGAAAGGCCATGTGAGAACAAGCTGAGAAGGTGGCTGCCTACAAGCCAGGAAGACAGGCCTCACCAGAAACCAATCCTTCTGTTACTGTGATCTTGGATTTACAGGCTCCAGAACTGTGAGAAGATAAATTTCTGTTGTTTAAGTCACACAATCTGTGGTACTTTGTTGTGGCAGCCTAAGCAGACTAATCCACCATCCCCAGATAGGATATGGAACACTGAGCACCTCTATTCTCCTGTACTCTTTAAATCTCTGATTCTTACCCTATGCCTTAGGTCAAACAGAGAACTGCAGTTTGAATGTAAAAATAAGAATAGAATCAAATGATAGATCTCAAATACTTGTTGAGTGTAAACTGATAAAGGATTCATAGCCATAATATGCAAAGAGCTTTTAAAAATCAACAAAAAGATAGCCAAATAGAAAAACAGGCAAAAAATATGATTAGGTAGCTCACAGAAAAGCAAATTTAAGTGGACAGTAAACACATTAAGAAATGCTCAAACTTACTAGAAGTCAGAAAACTGCAAATTAAGGTAGTATTTTGAGTTATCACTTTATACCTAACAGACTGGCAAAGACCAAGAATGACTACTATTGGAGGGGATGCAGGGAAGAGAGAATTTATATACACTGCTGGAGGAAATGTAAACTGTTTCAGGCTTTTTGTAAAACAATATGGAAATAGCTAGCGAAATTAAAAAAAATGCATATTCCTTTCTACTCAACAGTCTCATTTCTGAGAATCTATCTCATAGAAATAAAAGCACTGGTGAGTAATAGTGTATATGCAAAGTTGTTTCAAAGAAGTGCCTATCAATGGAGCACTCCCATTGGGAGTTGAGTAAATTATAGTGAGAAATCATCAGCAAAAATGAAAAGGCAACTTACTGAATGGGAGAAGATGTTTGCAAATGATATAACTGATATGGGGTTAATATTCTAAATAAATAAGTAAATAAATAAGAACTTGCACAATTCGGGGCGCCTGGGTGGCGCAGTCGGTTAAGCGTCCGACTTCAGCCAGGTCACGATCTCGCGGTCCGTGAGTTCGAGCCCCGCGTCGGGCTCTGGGCTGATGGCTCAGAGCCTGGAGCCTGTTTCCGATTCTGTGTCTCCCTCTCTCTCTGCCCCTCCCCCGTTCATGCTCTGTCTCTCTCTGTCCCAAAAAATAAATAAACGTTGAAAAAAAAAATTTTTTTAAAAAGAACTTGCACAATTCAATATAAAAAAAAAAACCCTCAAACAATCCAATTAACAAATGGGCTAGAGACCTGAATAGACACTTCTCCAAAGAAGACATACAGATGTCCAACAGACACATGAAAAGATGCTCACCATCACTCATCATCAGGGAAATTCAAGTCAAAACCATAGTGAAATTGTCACCTCACACTTGTCAGAATGGCTATAACAAACAAAGGCGAAGATGTGGGAAAAGGAAACCTGTCTGCTCTCTTGGTGGGAATGCAAAACTGTACAGCCACTATAAAAAACACTATAGAGGTTCCTCAAAAAATTAAAAATAGAGCTATCATATCATCCAGAAATTTCACTTTTGGGTATTCATTCGAGGAGAAATGAAAACACTAATTTAAAGAGATATATATGCACCTTTATGTTTATTGAAACATTATTTACAATAGCTAAGATAATGGAAGCAACCTAAGTGTCCACTGATAGATGAATGGATAAAGAAGATGTGGTGTACACACAATGGAACATATATATACAATGGAATATTACTCAGCCTTAAGAAAGAATGAAATCTAACTATTTGTGACAAAAGGGATAGGCCAAGAGGGTATTATGCTAAGTCAAATAAGTCAGACAGAGAAAGACAAATATTCTATGATTTCATTTATACATGGACTCTAAAAAAACCAGCCAACAAACCAACCAATCAAAGAAACAAAAACCAAAACAAACAGAAACAGACTTTTAGATACAGAGAGCAATGTGGTGTTCGTCAGAGGGGAGGAGGGTAGAGGATGAGTGAAACATGGGAAAAGGATTAAAAGGTATAAACTTCCAGTTATAAAATAAATAAGACATGGGGATACAAAGGCAGCATAGGGAATATAGTTAATAATAAGCAACAGCTTCTATGGTGACAACTGTACAAGGTGACGACCACTAGATGTTAACTAGATTTATAATGGGGATCCCTTTACAATGTATATAAATGTTGAATCACTATGTTTTGTGCCTGAAACGAATCCAATATTGTAGTCAACTATACTTCAGTAAAAAGAATACTACTCTATGACTTGACTGTTTAAAGTCCAGTTAAAGATGTTTCATCATGACCCTTATTTGCGATTAACTTATTGTGATTCTTCAACAAGACTTCTCCAGGTCCAAATCCAACTAAAAGAGGTTCAGATATTTCTGGTGACAATTTTTGTGTCTGCAGCACCCCTTCTACCCAAAGATGAGTCCCCATGACCAATGTTTACTAGGTATTCTCAAGCTCTAACAAGAAAACAAAGCCTCTGTGGGCCCTCAGAAAACAACTATCTACTCTGGGGCAGCTGAATTTGGATAATCTATTAAATATAAAATAGAAAGAAGGGTTCAAATTTAACCTCAATTCAATTGGAAAGAAATACCTAATTTATCCTCTCCTGCCTGGGGGTTATGTTGTCCATCCTGGAGTCCTTTTGTTCGTTAGGACTGATGAGTGGGCCAACATGCTGGCTCTTCTGGTCTGGCTTCATGACAGTTCCAAGATTGGCTGTGGCTCAGTACCATGGAAGATATAAGACCACTTCAAATTCAGGAACTCTCTGGGTAGAGGTTTCAGCAAGACCAACATTTCATGGCTCTTAAAGTCCCTCATCTGGTCTGTGTCCCAAATGTGCCTTGCATCTTGGCTTCCAATCATTCCTGGTCGACTCTTTGATGATTATTTCAAGTCCCTCCTTTGAGGAGCTTAGGATCTTATTGAGGTCTGTTTCTCTCTGCTTAAAAATATGATTGTTTCCAATTTTAAAATATATATATGTTATGAAATACTGAAGACATGAAAAAGGTTTATAGATTAATATAATGAATGCTTGTGTACTCAACACTCACAGTTAAAGGTTCCTCTGTGTGCCATTCCCCATGAATCCTCTATCCTTGGCCCCAGGTGTTTGTCATTCTGATGCATTTCATTTTTAATACACATACATATGTCTCTAAATATTATGTTCTATAGATTTTAGGATTTTATGTAAATTATGCGTCAACATTTATATTTGTCTACTTTTAAAAATTTTGTTTCAGTTTTGTTTTTACTCCAAATTATATTTAAGAGATTTATTCCTCACATATTAATTTGTTTTTACTCCTGAGTCATTTTTCATTGAATATACCTCAATTTATATGTTCATTCTCTTGTTGATGATCATTAGGTTGTTTCCAATTTTTGCTTTATAAATAATGCGCATTGAATATTTTTGTACACATTTCTAAGAATCTAGGATATATACTATGCACTATCCATTTTCTGGATTCTAGGGTATGGTGACAGATTGCTTTTCAGTGTGACTGTGCCATTGAGTATTGTATAAATGTTCCTATCCCTCTGTATCCTCACTAACAGTTAGTGTAGTCAGATATTAATTTTTTTGTAATTGTCATTAATCTGATGGGCACGGCATAGTCACATTTCAGATTGCACATTTTTCTGAGGCCTAGTGGATTAGATTTTTTTTTTTCATGTTTTAACTGGATCTTTTTGTTCTGTGAATTGAGTGTCATATCCTTTGCCCGTTTTTCTATTGGGTCATTAGTCTCTTTCTGTAAGTAGGCCTTTATATATTCTGAAAAATAATTATCAGATGGTTAAATGGCTTGCAAATATCATCTCACAAGTTTTGGCTTGTCTTTTTCACTTTTGATAGAATCTTTTGACAACTAGACTTTTTGCATTGTAACGTGGTGATGGGCTCCAATGCCATGTGGTGTGCTGTGGAAGCTGTGTGTGTGGGCAGAAGCGGGGGCTCAGGTGCATGTATTTCTGTCCCTTCCTTTGGCCATCATCCCATGGAATGTCTATGCAGATAAAATGGAGGCACAGGCTAGAGGAGAAGGCAGCCTGTGTTCTCTGCTTACTGATTTTCCAGGCACTTAATGTACTACTTTGAATCCCATGGTAATATTTGCAAAAAGCCTCAGTCGTAGAATAACTTAATTAAACATTACTTACAAGAGTTTAATATTCATTATTTGGCTTCAATTACTGTCTTCGCCCCCTCCCCTCCCTCTCTCCCACTGGAGTGCTCTCTCCCCTCTTATTCCGAGGGTCTAATTAGGCTAATGGCTGCTGCTTGCAGTGACCTTATGTCTGTTGAAAAACAAAACAAAACACAAAAAAATAAAGGCTCTCTTTGGTTCGAGTTCCCTGATGGTCTTTGCATGTGGCTGCTCCAGCTCCTGAATTCCATATTTCTTTTCTTTTTCAAATGCCTGATCCTACTTGTGCTGCATAGCGGAATTAATGATGTGTATTTGAAAAAAGGCTTGGCAGCCAAATTGCAACAAATACAAGAGGGCTGGGGCATTGGAGAGAGGGAGGAGTTGGAGAAAAACTCTGAATCTTCTTCCAGCACCGACTCGGCAGCAAAGACCGCTGCTTGCTTTGCTGGCTGCTGGCAGGGAAAAGCTTTCAAAGGAGGGGGCACACGCACAAAGCAAAGCAGGTTCTTTCTGAATTCTTTCTTTCCCTGTCTTGGGGCTTAATAGCATCCTTGGCTCCCCTCTAAGCTGGTTCCTTCAAAGGCTTTGTGAGTCTTTCCCATGGCCCTGCTTCCGTCTGCATCTGCTGCCTCTGGTTCCAACCCCATGGAGGGGCCTCATGATACCAGCATTCAGGGCCCATATTGGGGGAGAGGAGGGCAGTTGTGGGGTTGTGCTTTGCTCTTCTGACTCAAAGGTCAAATCTGTGCACATGTACAGAGCCCATTTCACACATGGGGCTAGCATTGTTGGGGAAGCACATGTGGAAAGCCGTAGCCTCTGGGTAGTCAGACAAGCACTATAAAAACAACACTGTCAGTTTGGGAGGGCAGTGAAATAAGCCTTATCAAAGGGCTTGGGGAAACCTAGGCAGTGAGGGACTGTTTCTGATAGACTCAGTGCAGAAACAGGGAACTGAGCAGGACTGACACAGGATGTGATATCTGAGGTGTGCCTTACGGGCCAGAATTTGGGTTAATCAAAGGGAGGGATGGCATTCTTGGCAGTGAAAAAAGAGGTGCTGTATTTGGGGTGCAGTGCTTAATCCCATGTGTCTGAAACACCAGGGAATACTCTGAGGAAGCATGAAGGTGATGTTCCAGGAAGATGTGAGTAGTTTGGATCCAGGTGGTGCAGGCCTTGAATCCGATGCTAGGGAGTTTGGTCTTTATATTGGGAATATACTAAAGGTTTACACATAGGAAATGATGGAGTCAAATGTGTGTTTTAGAGTCATAGCTCCTGAAGTGGTGAGAAGGGAGAATTTGTAAGGAAAAGGAAAGACACAAGGAACAGAAGAGAATGGAGCCAGACCAGTTGGAAGCATTAGCCCACATGAAGGGAAGATGGAGAGTACGGACTTGGAGTTACTTGGGAAGTAAATTTGGCAGGATGTGGTGACTAATTGGTTGTGGTGGTGGTCATAAGCTGGTCAGTCCTGATCATGAGCCACACTGTTAACTCCCATGGGGAGGAGGGACTGACTGAGGCCAGCTGTGGGTAGAGGCCAAGCAGGGCAAACCCACACAGAGGGCCTAGCCACAGTGGCCCAAGTGCCAGGCTTAGGGGGACTGAACAAACTCAACCATGGTCCAGCCTATCCTAAGGGCTCAGACCTGAGGAGGCAGGGCAGGGCACAAAGACAGGGCTTGCAGGTAGTTCCAGGGAGGATGTGAGGACATCAAGACCTCAGTTTAACTTAGGATTCAGGGTTCAGAAGTAGTGAAGAGCCCAGAATGTAGCCTTAGTTCAAATGATCCCCACTCTTTGCTGCTTAGGAAGGGGAACTCTAGAGCCCATCTGTAGGCAACAGGGTCTCTCTCTTTCTCTCTCTTTTATTTCTTTGCAACTTCCTATTAGTGTTTGGGTCTTGAGCAGGGGTGAGCCTTTGGAAAGCTGGTTAATGTTGGGGTCATCTGGCAATGCTGTGAGTGGAATGGCCTCATAGCAGACCAGAAGAGGCCAAGGATGCAGTGAAGGGAATTAGCTTGCTCCCAGGACCTAGTAATTGAATGGCACAATTGAAAGTATAGTGTAGGTCTTTTAACTTCTATTCCTATGACCCTGTATAACTGGACCAGAGAGAATCTTCCTCATTTTTCTTAGGTCTTGGACACATAGGCCAGTGGTTATGGGACATCTGGGCCTGTCTGCACTAATAGTAGATCTGTGCCTGAGGCATATATTAAGGTCACTTTTTGTTTCTGTGGCTAGATTCCAGAAGGTTGGGCAAATTCAACATGGCATTGAGTGGTGGTTATAGTCAAGTGCTCTGGGTTCAGATCTTGTCTCTGCCATCTATTAGCTGTGTGTCCTTGAACAAATTGCTTAACCTTTCTGTACTTCAGTTTTGTCATCTGTAGTATGGGTAGGATGACCATACATTTCCAATAGTCTTGACTAATACCTATTGTCCTAGTGCAATTATTAATAATGCCCCCTTTCACTGTCAAAAGTGACTTTTTTGAATGATAAATCATATGGTTACTCAAAATATGGGATAACAACAGTATCTAACCTCATAAGAGTACAAAAATTAAATATGAAAGCTCTTAGATTAGTGTCTGATAATTCATAGGCATCTGCTTTTAATTATATATTGAGTATTGTATGAGTTTCATAAAGCTTCTGTAGCAAATTACTACAAACTAGATGGCTTAAACCACAGGAACTCTCTCACAGCTCTGGAAGCTATGAGACTGAAATCAGGGTATCAGCAGGGTGGCACTTCCTTCAAAGTCTCTGGGGAAGAATTCTCTGCCTCTTCTAGCTTCTGATGGTGGCCAGCAGTCCTTGGCAGTCCTTGGCAGTCCTTGGCTTGTAACACATGACTTCAATCTCTGCCTCTGTCATCATATGGCCATTTTCTCTCTGTGGGTCTCTATGTCTAAATTTTCCTCTTCTTCTAAAGATACCAGTTACTGGGTTACGGCCCACCCTAATCCAGTATGACTTCATCTTAACCTGATTACATCTGCAAGGCCCTGTTTCCAAATAAGGTCACATCACAAGTTCCAACAGGACATAGATTTTACAGAGACATTGTTCAACCCAATATAGATATATGCATCTTATTTCTCAATTACACTGGAAGCTACTTGCCTTTTATACCTAGCACAACATTTGGTATACTAATAAGCACATAGTAGGTGGTTGATTAACTGTTGATTGATACAATGTTCCTAATAGTGGTCTTTGTTGGTTTATTGTGGAGGCAATGCCAGGGCAATGGAATTAGGGAAAACAAGGTGAAGAAAAAATATTTCTTCTTGCCATCTGTCCCTTGACTTAATGGAGAATCCTAGTTTCTAAGAGCTGCCAGTCTCATTGCTTGCTCACCCTTTGGCTAGACTTTAAAAATAAAATGAAAAGAACAAAAATCTTCAATCATTCTAAAAAATTCAACCACGCAAATCAACAACCACACACACAAAACCCAACAAAAAGACCCCTCGGCACATCAAGAAGATGCTGATACCAAAAGCTGAAATAGCTTTTCCATAATGCAATGAAATATATTAAATTCAATAGACATCAAAGGAACTTCGGGAGCAATTGCTGAATTTCCGAAGTAAACAGGGCTTTCAAAAGAAACAAAAACAGCGCTGGGATCTTGGGGGTAGGAACACATTTTGAGGGGGCAAAGCATGGAATCCCCAGGCTCTTGATCAAAGGGTGAATTCTTTAAAGAGTGGTAATAAACGAAGCCTTGAAAACTGCTTTTGATCCAAACTGCCCCAGGTATGGGTACTGACTGCAAATGACAAACGCATTTCCAAATAAGGGAGGCTGACGATTCTCTGTCCTCAGCCTTACATTTTGCAGGTTATTCAAAATGAGGAAATAATTCCAGACAAAAGGGATCCACAAAAGCAAAATACAGCCTCACACGGACTGCAAGGCAGCAGAGGGTCCTTGTGTCTGCAGTAGTTTCATGACAATTATGGTACTGTCAATCCTGAAAACATTAACTTTTTCAATTTACAAATTTAGGTGTGTGTGTGTGTGTGTGTGTGTGTGTGTGTGTATGTGTAGTCATACCTACTTATACAACTGGGTGTCTTCCAGAGAGGAGGATGGATGCTCCCATCAGGGGAAAACTGTGGCCTTTAAACTGATGTATGGAATTCCAGTCTTTCAAGGAGGGTGAGTAGTTTTTTTGTGGAGTTCTTTGAGATCATAGATGCAGAGTCCTGGAGTCTGGGAGCCATTGAAACTACCTCTCATTGTTCAAATGAATAAAACAGAGAACTAAATAGGTGAACTGACTTGCTGAACATCACACAGGTTCATTAAATGGAATTCCTCCACCACCTAGTTAACTTCTTAATTCAACTGTTTTCTCCATTTATAGAGTTATTTGAAGAATATGAGAATTTTCTAGAGCAATTATGTACATCACAAACCCACGGCACAATGGTTCCCAAACCTAACTCATTTTCAGATTTATCTGGAGTCCTTTTAAAAACACAGATTGTTTTAACAGGAACCCATGGGGGAGGGGAAGGAAAAAACAAAACAAAACAAAAAAAGAGAGGTTAGAGTGGGAGAGAGCCAAAGCATAAGAGACTCTTAAAAAATGAGAACAAACTGAGGGCTGATGGGGGGTGGGAGGGAGGGAAGAGTGGGTGATGGGTATTGAAGAGGGCATCTTTTGGGATGAGCACTGGGTGTTGTATGGAAACCAATTTGACAATAAATTTCATATATAAAAAAATAAATAAAATGCAGAATAAAATGCAAAAAAATAGAAAATAAAAACACAGATTGTTACAGAGAAAGACAGATACCATATGTTTTCACACTTATGTGGAAACTGAGAAACTTAACAGAAGACCATGGGGGAGGGGGAAAAAAGTTAAAGAGCGAGGGAGGTAAATCATAAGAGACTCTTAAAAACTGAGAATAAACTGAGGGTTGATGGGGGGTGGGAGGGAGGGGAAAGTGGGTGATGAGCGTTGAGGAGGGCACCTGTTGGGATGAGCAGTGGGTGTTGTATGGGAACCAATTTGACAATAAATTTCATATTAAAAATAAATAAATAAAAACACAGATTGTTATTGCAAGTAAAGCTGCTATGAACACTCGCGAATGGGTATGTGTATGAACACATGTCTCTTGGGTGAGTACCTAAGAGCAAAGTGCCTCGGTCATGTGGTAGGTATATATGTAACGTTTTGAGAGCCTACCCACCTGTTTTACAAAGTGGCTGTGTAAGTTTATGTTCCCACCATCAGTGGATGAATGTTCCAGTTGCTCCACACCCTCACCAACACTTGGAATGATGGATCTTCTTAATTCCAGCCATTCTACTAAGTGTGTGGTGATATTTCTTTGTGGTTTCAATTCAGATTTCTCTAATGACTGATGGTGTTGAGCATCATGTAATTATTTGTCATCTGTCTGTCTTCTTTGATGAAGTGTCTATTCAAACATTTTCCCAATTTTTAGATTGGGTTGTTTATTTTCTTTTTCTTTGTTTTAAAACTTTTTTCCTTCTTCTTTTTCTTTTTGATCAAAATATAGATGACTCACAATGTTGTATTGTTACATCAGTTTCAGGTGCACCACATAGTGATTTGACAAGTTTATATGTATTTTCTTATTATTATAGTTTGAGAGTTTGAATGTGAATGCACATAGGAGCTTCATTTGTAAGAGCCTCAAACTGGGAACAACCCAAATATTCACTAAGAGGTGGAAGGGTGAACAAATCATGGCATATCCTCAGGATGGAATCTACTTGGCAATATAAAGGATGTACTGATACACACAACATGAATGAATCAAAAAATAAACATGCTGAGCAACAGAAGTCAGACAAAATATAGTACATACTGTATGATCCATAAATGTAAAATTCCAGAAAATGCAAACTGACCTATAGTGATAGAAAGTAGGTCTGTGGTGGCCTAAAGATGGGAGAAAAAAGGTAGGGAAGGGTGAGAAGAAGGATTATGAGGGGGATAAGGAGACTGGATATTGGGTGCTGGGTATAGCCACTCTCTTGATGGTGCTATGGTTTCATGGGTATTTAAGCATGTCAAAACTTGTCAAAGTGTTCACCACAAACATATGTAGTTTATTGTAATTCATTTACACCTCAACAGAACCACTAAAACAAGAAAAAGCAAAAAAAAGTCTGTAATGAAATGTAGATTCTGGGACCCTACTCCTGAACTACTGTATCATATGGGACTCAGGAATCTGGGGTAGAAAGATGATACTGGTTGTGCTGTGAAAGCAAAATATACTACTTGATCATCAAAAAAAAAATCTAGATTTGAATTCTCTATCCACCACTTACCAGCTGTGTGTGCCTCAAAACCAAAATCAAAACCATATAACCTCTCTGCATCTTGGTTTTCTGCATCTGTACAAATGGGGTAATAGCCAGAAAAATGTTTTCCTAGTACTCTTGTGAGACTTAACACTAAATAACCAAAAGGAAGTGCCTGGCCCAAGTGGGTCTCCATAAATGTGGATTCATTTCATTTCGATTTTTCCCAAGAATGCCCCAAAAGAGGAGTGGTTGGCTATGGGAGTAGAGCCAAGGTGGGGCTGGAGAGTGTGTGTCTGTGTGTGTGAACACACGTGTGCCTAGTGGGGTTGACTCTGATCAGTCAAGGTTAGCATGAAGGTCCCTGAGGACTCTGGGAAGGGACTTGAGCATCCCCATCCCCATCCCCATCCACTGACTTCATGAATTCTCCCCCCAAACACATTAGGGAACAACCCCAGCTCCCACAAGGATTGTGATGATTAATGTTTTTCTCCTTCTGCATTAGGGCTATGGGCTGGGAGCGTCTCTCCTTTTCTGCAGTCCTTTATCATATTAACTGGTTAACTGGCCCTATTCGTGCAGCCAAAACCGAAGGGAGGCAGCCAAAGGGGCCCCTTTCTTTACTTGCCTGCCTTTTCCTCCCCCTTTGTTAGCTCTGTGCCTTTGCTTCATTGTCAGGCCAGCTACAAAGGCCCTCCAGGTGCACGTGCATGTGGGAGTGTGACACATGTGCACGCACGCACGCTCACATGCACTCTCTTCCGTCCGGGGCCAGCGTGATGAATTACGCATTTGAATGTCTCCTTATCGCAGTGGTGCACATGTGCTCCGATGTGTGTGCCTGTGTGGTGTGGGAGGGATGTGGTGGGGAGCCCAGAGTCAGAAAATAGAGCTCCTAGCTGCCTTGTCCCTGCCCTCTTTGTTGAGATGAAATTTCAGATGCTGCTGGGTGTGTTGTCAGCAAGTCTTTTGCAAAATAGATGGAAGTAATTTTTTTCTAAAGCTGATTTTTTTCAGTATTTAGCTATGGAGAGAGTGTGTACAAACCCCATGAAATGCTCACTCTCTTGTGTAGATGTGACTCTTGGTCCAGGAGATAAAAGACAGCCAAGAAGGATGAAAACAAGCCTTTATTGGGTGCCTACTGTGTACTGAGTCCTTTCATGCATGTAAGTTTTCATTAATCTTGCAACTTCCCCTTCACATATGTGGTAGGTACTCAGTAAATGCTGCTGGATCTGGACTGAGTTAAAAGTTGGGGAGTTGCCTTTGTCCTTCAGTAAGTCACTGATGGCCTGATGTATGAAATGACCTTTCAGCAAGGAAGTATGGGCCACAGCAGGCAGGACACTGAAAAGCAACATCTTGAACTTATAGAGCATCATTGTGCTTCCCCAGTAAGTCAGACCCCTTTTTTTAAACATTTATTTACTGGTTTCATTAAAGACACACTCTGCTTACTATTAGGCTACAGGCTACACTCACAGAATTAAAAGAAAAAGAAAACTACAGGCAAGTAATAAGTTCTTTTGTCCTGAAAACAGCTCTGTAAAATGGGATGCATCTTCTCCAAAAAAAAGTGGCAAGGACATGACAGAGTCTCTCCTCTTGCCACTGATTATTCCCTGGGTCTTCTCTCTTTGGGGGCAGTGGATGTGGGACATTAGCTCTTCTCATTTCCCTCCTTATTTATAATATTGCCATACTGTTTTCTCGCTTACTCCAGTGATGATTGTACATGTACTTCTTACTACTGAAGGGATTAATTTTATGGGGAGCTTGGGTGTGTTCTATGGACAAAGAGGGTGTTAGGTATGAACAATCACTGTCTGAGGTAATTGATATACATATTGTATTTTATTACATATATCTCTACCCGCATTTAATTCTATTTTTATGTGTTTTTTTTTTTTTTTATTTTTGAGAGAGAGAGCATAAGCAGGGGAGGAGCAGAGAGAGAGAGGGAGACACAGAATCCGAAGCAGACTCCAGGCTCAGAGCTGTCAGCACAGAGCCTGACGCAGGGCTCGAACCCACTAACCATGAGACCATGACCTGAGATGAAGTCGGACGCTCAACCGACTGAGCCACCCAGGCACCCCGACCCCCATTTAATTCTTACAATCCTCCTCTAATACAGGTAGATGGTACTAGCTTCATTTTACAGATGTGGAAAACAAGCCTCGGTTTAAGAACAATTTTAAAATGTGCTAAAGGTCAGGGAGTAGTGACTGATCAGAACTCTGATCAGAGATCTTCTGACTCCTAACACCCTCTCCTCAGTGACTGGGACAGCATGTGTTCTGAACCAGAGCTCCAGGCACAGACTGAGTATTACACTATTTGTCTCAGAGTGATCCTGGCAAATTGAAGTGCGTCTTCACAATGATACCACATCACTGGGCTGGAGCCCACCAAATGTGAGCCATGGAAACCTTGCACACAAAAGGTAGGGAAGAGCTCTAGGTTGACATGTAGAGAAGTCAAAGTAGGCACAGATTCTTGGGACTCCTGCTTCCTTAACCCCCACCATCATCCAAACAAATGCTACTTCTTCTCTTTGGTCACCAGATGGTCCCCCAATGTAGATGAAGCCTTAAAATACAATAGCTTTGAAGTTGTATTTTGGTTATTGATTTACATGCATGACTGGCTTCCAGCTACCTACTTGCAAATTGGTGATGGTTACCCTTTCTGTCTTGGGCAGCCTTGCCCTGAATGCCTGGCCATTCTCTTTGCAACTGATAGCCAAGGCAAAAGAAGGTAAAGAGGATTAAAAATGGGATCTTCGCTTTCTTTTCAATTGACAAAGGCAGAGTGTTCTCAGTCCACTGAAGTGATTCTGTCTTAGGTTCTTCAAGGATGGAAATTTCATTAATATTTAATAATAGTGATAGCATCAATAGTATTAATAGAATCGTTTCCAAATACATGGAGTGTTGGAGTTTACAGAGTGCCCGCTGAACAGGTACAGGCATCTCAAATGCACCTTGTCCAAACTGGGCTATTTTCTTTATTTTCTTTGCTGTTCCCTTCTTGTGTTGTTCAGGCCTTGCCACCATCCTCAATCCTGATGATCCATACTGCTCTCCACATCCAGGCAATCTCACAATGTTTAAGTTAACGGGTTTAGTATCTGTAGCTTGCAACCAAGGACCCTGACTAGGATATTCTTCCTTTTTTTAATTAAAAAATTTTTTTTGGTTCTCTCATGTACCTTTATTTTCTTTTTTTATGAAATTTATTGTCAAGCTGGCTTCCATACAACACCCAGTGCTCTTCCCAACAGGTGCCCTCCTCAATGCCCTTCACCCACACTCCCCTTCCTCCCACTCCCCATCAACCCTCAGTTTATTCCCAGTTCTTAAGAGTCTGTTATGATTTGGTTCTCTCCCTCTCTTTTTTTCCCTTCCCCTCCCCCATGGTCTTCTGTTAAGTTTCTCAGGATCCACATAAGAGTGAAAACATATGGTTTCTGTCTTTCTCTGCATGACTTATTTCACTTAGCATAACATTCTCCAGTTTCATCCACATTGCTACAAAAGACCATGTTTCATTCTTTCTCATTGCCAAGTAGTATTCCATTGTGCATATAACCCACAATTTCTTTGTCCATTCATCAGTTGATGGACGTTTAGGCTCTTTCCATAATTTGGCTATTGTTGAAAGTGCTGCTATCAACATTGGGGTCCAAGTGCCTCTATGCATCAGCACTCCTATATCCCTTGGGTAAATTCCTAGCAGTGCTATTGCTGGCTCATAGGGTAGGTCTATTTTTAATTTTTTGAGGAACCTCCACACTGTTTCCCAGAGTGGCTGCACCAGTTTGCATTCCCACCAACAGTACAAGAGGGTTCCCATTTCTCCACATCCTCTCCAGCATCTATAGTCTCCTGATTTGTTCATTTTAGCCACTCTGACTGGCATGAGGTGATATCTCAGTGTGGTTTTGATTTGTATTTCCCTGATGAGGAGTGACGTTGAGCATCTTTTCATGTGCCTGTTGGCCATCTGGATGTCTTCTTTACAGAAGTGTCTATTCATGTTTTCTGCCCATTTCTTCACTGGATTATTTGTTTTTTGGGTGTGGAGTTTGGTGAGTTCTTTATAGATTTTGGATACTAGCCCTTTGTCTGATATGTCATTTGCAAACATCTTTTCCCATTCCGTTAGTTGTCTTTTAGTTTTGTTGATTGTTTCCTTTGCAGTGCAGAAGCTTTTCATCTTCATGAGGTCCCAATAGTTCATTTTTGCTTTTAATCCCCTTGTCTTTGGAGATGTGTCAAGTAAGAAATTGCTGCGGCTGAGGTCAGAGAGGTTTTTTCCTGCTGTCTCCTCTAGGGTTTTGATGGTTTCCTGTCTCACATTCAGGTCCTTTATCCATTTTGAGTTTATTTTTGTGAATGGTGTAAGAAAGTGGTCTAGTTTCATTCTTCTGCATGTTGCTGTCCAGTTCTCCCAGCACCATTTGTTAAAGAGACTGTCTTTTTTTCCATTAGATATTCTTTCCTGCTTTGTCAAAGATTAGTTGGCCATACTTTTGTGGGTCCAATTCTGGAGTCTCTATTCTATTCCATTGGTCTATGTGTCTGTTTTTGTGCCAATACCATGCTGTCTTGATGATTACAGCTTTGTAGTAGAGGCTATAGTCTGGGATTGTGATGCTTCCCGCTTTGGTCTTCTTCTTAAATATTCCTTTGGCTATTCGGGGTCTTTTATGGTTCTATACAAATTTTAAGATTGCTTGTTCTAGCTTTGAGAAGAATGCTGGTGCAATTTTGATTGGATTGCATTGAATGTGTGTTTATTTATTTTTGAGAGAGAGAGAGAACGAGAGAAAGAGAAAGAGAAAGAGAGAGAGAGTGTGAACAGGGGAGGGGTAGAGAGAGAGGGAGACAGAATCTGAAGCTGAGGAATCTGAGCTGTCAGCACAGAGCCCAATGTGGGGCTTGAGCTTATGAACTGTGAGATCATGACCTGAGCTGAAGTTGGATGCTTAATCGACTGAGCTACCCAGTCACCCCTAAATTTTTTTTAATGTTTATTCACTTTTGAGAGAAAGAGAGAGACAGAGTACGAGTGGGGGAGGGGCAGAGTGAGAGGGAGACACAGAATTTGAAGCAGGCTCCAGGCTCTGAGCTGTCAGCACAGGGCCCAATGTGGGGCTCGAACTCATGAATCATAAGATCATGATCTAAGCCAAAGTTTGACACTTAACCAACTGAACCACCCAGGTACCCCATGACTAGGACGTGCTTCTGCATAGTAAGTCCCTATCTGGTGCAAGACATTGCCCTGGGTGTTGTGTAGACAAAAATGAAGAGCATGCCAGCCTGTGACCCTCTGAACACATGTGTGCTTGTTGACTACTGTCTGGGACCTGTTCAGACATCACTGATGTGGACTTCCCTCCAACTCAGTCTCACCTCCTGTTGGCTAGTCAGAATCGAAGGAAGACAAGGAGACACAGCATTTAAAGCATTTGGCAAAGAAAGGAAGTTTAGAAGAAACCTTGCAGAGAATGTCTGAAAAGGACTGACTTGTCAAATGCAAATTATGACACCTATTTAAAGGGAAAAAAGACAAGATTTTCCAAAGTTATCAAGTTTATAGGTAGTCTGTTCCCCACGGACACACAACAGTTTTCTTCCATGATTATCCTATTGCACAAGATGATGACAAATCTTCAGTTATAGCTTTGAACAGTCAGGGATGAAGTTGTTCATATTCCAGAGTCAGTAACCTACCAGAAGACTCAAGACTTCCTTCATGTTGGAAACTAGAGTTAGACAGGGGACCCTGGATTTACTTTGTTTTGTGATGTGTGCATGTGCAGCTGACATGCTAGGTTTGGTGGTTGTGTCCCACAGAGTGGCTGTGGACACTGAGTTTGTGGCTGCTGACCGCTGCTTCTACAGGACACTCAGGGCTAGGTTCCTGCCAACCTCCCGTCACAACATTTAAATCATTGGATCACTACATAATGCTATTTTAGGTGTGTTTCCATTTATATTTTTTTAATGTTTATTTATTTTTGATAGAGAAAGAGAGAGAGAACGAGCAGGGGGAGAGAGAGAGAGGAGACACAGAATATGAAGCAGGTTCCAGGCTCTGAGCTCAAACTCATGAATGTGAGATCATGACCTGAGCCGAAGTCAGACGCTCAACTAACTGAACCACCCAGGCACCCCCTTTTCGGTGTGTTTCTGTTGAAAAACACTTTAAGAATTATATATTGTTGACTCATTAACATCAAACTCCCTGCCAACAGCACTAAAAATTGTGCCTGAATGGAGCTTCTCTAACACCCAGAACTTCTCCATGAGGCACATCCCAGCCTTCTTGCACTTGGAAACGCTAGACAGCATGCCAGCACTACTACTCAGGGACCGTGAGAGACACTACTACTCAGGGACCGTGAGAGACAGAAATCACCACCAGAAAGCACAGCAGAGCAAACACTGTGGTACCACAGAGACTTGGAAGAGGACACTTGCTTACAGTATAGTAGCTGAAACAAGAAGGCTATGTGGTGGCCTGTTGACCTTCTGCTGGAAGCAGGGTGTTAGCTGACCCCTGAATCCTAACCCTCCTGCCTCCTTGATCCCAACCCTCCTGCCTCCCTGATCCCGGTTTGGCTACATCCCGGTGACTGGCTGCCTTTGATGTTTTTTTCCGCTGGACTCACCATGGCTGTGGAACAGGAATACCCATCATTCCTGACCTTCCTCTCTGGCACTATGAAACGTGGTGTCAAGGCCTCTTTGTGGGTGTGCTTGTTAGGCAGGGAGGTGTCCAGGAGTCGTAGGGAATGGGGTAAAAATGGAATGGTGGCCCTGCGTATAGTAGGCTGGGGGCTGAGGCTGAGGGCTACCTTGTGGTTCTGCTGCTCAACTGATGGGTAGCCACTGTGATGTGTTCCTTCCTCCTCCTCCCTCCTGCTGCTCTCTCCCTCTTCCTCTTGCTTCCCCCTTCTCTCCTCATTCTCACTTGACTTTATCCAAATAGGCAGCCCAGTGGATTTGTATCAATAAGAAGCAATCAGCAACAGCCATAATACTTGCAATCAATATATAATTGCATCAGGGTTATTCCATTACCTCAGGCCTGGCGTGCTGATTACCGCTGAGGCCTTGTGATTCCAGCAGTCATTTGCCTGACTTCAGGGTTTGGTGGAAGAGCGTGTGGGAGGGTTGCCAGGCTGAGCTCTGTGTTGTGCACCTCAGGCAGGCCATCAGGGTCCAGGGTCTGGTCAGACACCAGGAAGTCAGACACAGGGGCGAGATACTCCTGGGCTGACAGGAGGGTGGCTCCGGGGAGGCCTGGGGTCAGGCATCAGGGCAACAGGACTAGAACTGGGAGTGAGTTCCTGGGACATAGGGCCCCCATACCACATTAACTACCATTTAACTTGTACCGTTTCCGTATGGACAGTACTTTTCCATATGAGGCCTCACACCAGCCCTGGGGGCTGAATATGACTATTCCCATTTTATAAACGAGGAAGCTACAAACCCAGGGGAGGTACAGGGCTCAGTGCTACTGGACTTGGAAGCTGAGAAGGTATGACTCGAATTCAAGATTGAATTTAAGGTTTGAATTCAAAGTTGAGATCAAGGGTTAGTATGCTTTCCTAACGCTCCCAGAAACAAAACAAGCACCACTCTCTACTTTCAGATGGCGCATCTACAGGCTTCTCATTGGCTTATTCAGCAATTCTGTGAGGAAGACAACACAGTTTATCATGCCCATTTAACAGATAAGAAGACTGAGCTTTGGATTAGGGTGACCAACTGTCCCAGTTTTCCCAAGACTGAGGGATGTTCCTGGGATTTTCAGTACCAGCCAGACAAGTCCCAGAGCAAGCTGGTCATCTGAGTTTAGGTAGAGGTTTGTTGATTTGTCATAGTGGCCGAGGGACTGGGTTCCTTTTTCCCACCGCCCTGAACTGCTCCAGGTAACTGATAGTGCACCCACTTTCCTGTGTGTCTGTGAAGGCTAATATAAAAAGGACGAAAACAGCTATGATTTAATGAATACTTGCCGTGTACTAAGGCTTGGTAGATATTTGGTAATAATAGCAATCTCTTACATGGTACTTACCTCATGCCAGGCACTATTGTAAGAACTTTATGAAAATTAACTAGGTTAGTTGATCCTCAGTCAATCCCTTTACAGAGGAGAGAACAGAGCACAGAGAGGTTAAGTACTTTGTCCAAGGTCATACAGCGAGTAAGGGCTGAAACCAGAATTCGTATGTAAGCTGCCTGGCTGCTGAGTCCACCCCTGTGTTTACTGTCTCTCTAATCTTGTTTAAACACTCAGACAACAGCAGGTGTTATCAGCATGATCTTAGAAAACATAACATGAGGCAGAGGGTAACTTCTGGTTAAGTGAATGAGTGAACGAATGAATGAATAAATGGGAGAGTCCTGTAACATTCTCAGGATCACAAAATGAATGATGTCTGATCTCCCCATATGCAATGGATTATCAGTCAGCAATCAAGAAGAAATAAATAACAAAGATAACTAAAAAGAAACCAATATGTTGAGGGAAAGAATCCTGACAAAAGGAGTCCATTTATATGGAGTCCAGGAGTATGGTTAAACAAATTTACAGTGACAAAATTCAGAACTGTGGTTGCCTATGGGGATTGACTGGAAGAGGACACGAGGGAAATTTCTGGGGTGGAGTTGTTCTATATCTTGACTGGGGTGCTGGCCATGTGGCTGTATACATATGGCAACACTCGTTGAATTGTATACTTAAAGACCTATGTATTTCATATGTAAATTTTACCTCCAAAAAAGAGAAAGCACAAAAGAGCAGATGAAATAGAAGAGAAGGGATTCACCACTAGGGGTGTCTGACCCCCATGCCCTGCTGTGTCTGATGTTTGGGATTAACTGCCTCCATATTCAGTCAGTCACAGCTGGTGTTCCAGGTGAGCCCCTAGCATTAGGGCATGCTCATAGGTGGAGGAGCCACCAAGGCAGAAGCCACCTGAGCTGCCTTACCTGAGCACCTGCTCTGGGCTGTGCTGAAGTGACACCTTCAAGGGAAGATGAATGGATTAGACCCAGTGCCTGCCTGGAGCAGCTTCCAGCTTGGGGCGGGGGGCATCAGTACAAGAATGACTGACCACAGGTAATAGTCCCCGTTGGCCAGGACTCCAGTCCTATTTTGTAGGAATAGAAATCCTGAGCATGTTACAAAGATAAGAGTTCTAGCTGTAGGAAATAAGGATGGAATTGAAGTACTGCCTGTAGAATGTAATGCAGAAACATGGTTGGCAGAAAGAATTCAGAGGCCTAGGAACTACAGCACGGGTACAAGGTGAGGGCTGGGTTTGCAGAAAATCTGGCTTTGACTGAGTTTTGTGGCAGTGAGTCAGCAAGGTCAAGGCTGGCTCTACTACTTGCTAGCATATGACCTTGGGCTGTAATTTATGTCCTCTGTTTCTCAGTTTCCTCATCTAAACCAATGACAGTGGGAATAATGATAGTACTTACCTCTGAGGATTAAATTATTCAATATATGTAAGGCAGATATCACAGTCCTTGTTATCACAAATCTTGTTAATTTACAGCTTAAAGTGGCACTCAAGGAAGACACAGTTGGCTGCTGGTCCCGGCAGGGCTCCACCTGTGGACTGTGGTTAAATAGCTCCAAGAGATGGGTGAGGGGAATACAGGACAGGAAATAAGCAAATAAGCAAATGTTATTATTCAGTTTCATAGGAAAACATATCAAGGTCTAGGGAGGTAACCCTTGTCTGAGATTGCACAGCTAGTTAGTGGAAGACCTGGGGCTACGTGTCAGTTCTGCTGCTCCCTTGTCGATGCTGCTCATACCGGCTCCAAAACCTGCTGCCATCCCCAGCCCTCTGGACTCATTACCTGGCCCTACACAGGGCGACCTTGATCAGGAACCAGGGCTGCCTGTCTGATCTTCAGTTTGCATCATGTAGGGTATCCTGCCTGGGACTTTGCTGGTGGGTAGGCAACATCCTCATTACATTCTGGCTTGTATTTATGTCAGAGATTCCTGTCATCATGTCACCATGTCACCTTGATCACATATTTAGCTGTCAGATGTGGAAGCTTGGGGGCTGTAGTCTGCCATTTTTACAGAACACACTATTCTTCACTGTGAGTCTCTGAACCTGACCCCAATCTTTCTTCTGGTCTTCATGTCTCTACACCTGGGAGTGTCTATATCTGCAGCAGGTCTCACCCCTCCCATTTCCCCAGAGTTAGAGAGAGAGAGACAGGACCCAGGAGGAAGATCGTTAGCTGTAACAAGGTTGGGGACAACAAGGAGCCTCTCCCAGGAAGCTGGATAGGGAAGAGCTATGAGGAGCAGGGGTGGCCATAGATCCTGGATGGCAGTGGAGCCTGACAGGTGACAGCAGACATGGCTGGGAAAGGGGCTGGGACAGCAGGCAGGTGGTGGCTGGTTGGGCTTCCTGCATGCTCCAGTTAGGTAGGGCTCACATGTCTCCCGTGAGTAGCTGTCCTAACATTTACAACAAGAGAAATTTAAGAGTACCTAATTCCTCCCAAGAAAGAAAAAAAAAATAGGGATAATCAATTCTGATCATTATACTCAGGCAGAACTGGTTTAGATGTTGGTTTATTTCCTGAATTCATTCATTCATTCATTAATTCAACAGTGCCTAACTACTAATTAATAAAGCACTAGTTTTGCACCTGGGAATCAGAAAAAAAATATTTGGGGGGCATCTGGGTGGCTCAGTTGGTTAAGCATCCAACTTATGCTCAGGTCATGATCTCATGGTTCATGAGTTCAAGCCCTGTCTTGGGCTCTGTGCTGACAGCTCAGAGTCTGGATCCTGCTTCAGATTCTGTCTCCCTCTCTCTGCTCCTCCCCCATTCATGCCCTGTTTCTCTCTCTCTCAAAAATAAATAAACATTAAAAAAAAGAGAAAAGAAAACAATAATTTTGGCTTCATTTGGAGAGTCAAAATGAAGGCTAGAAAACCTTAACTGGGGGGTGGCTAACCCAGATTTTGATAACATTAATTTCTCCCTGTGAGATCAAGAAATATGTCAATACACAATCAATACGATGCATGTGTGGTACTACAGGAGCAGCACATTTAAGACCCAGCTAAGGTTGGCTTTGGTTTGCAGCTGTGTGTTGTTCTCCAGAGGAGCCATTCCTTTATTCTCTGCTGACTTTGCAGGAGGTGGTTGTCAGGGGAAATACCCTTGGTTTTCTGGTGAGACTCAGCGAAGCCCCAACCTCACTGGTCTTGGGGCCTGCATGGGGTTAGGTGCTTTGTGCATGTTTTGAACACAAGCACTATATCTGCAAATGTCCAAGTGTGGATTGGTTGACATGTAGCCTTTACTTAGTGGAGAGTTTGTGTTTCTGTTCAGGATACCAGTTCATGATAATGTATGACTTTTGTCAGAAAGTTCTTGATCTCTGTCTAGGCTTGGCCTGTGTGCTTCTGTGGTTAGTATTGCTAGGACATGAAGGATGAGCCTTACCATCTGGTGTTTGTGTTGAAACTCTGCAACCCTACTCAGCTAAACAGTGTGCAAGGCCAAGGGCAAACCACATGTCCTGCCCAGTGGCAACCACTGTTCTGGGTGGATTATGTCCTGTTTGGAAATGAATAAACAGAAATGCTACAAAAGGATCCAAGAAAAAAGACAACAGAAAAAGAAATAATAAGGGGAACCTGGGTGGCTAAGTCAGTTAGGCGTCAGACTCTTGATTTTGTCTTAGGTCTTGATCTCATGGTCATGGGATCAAGCCCCATACTGGCTCTGGGCTGAGTGTGGAGCCTGCTTAAGATTCTCTCTCTCCCTCCCTCTGCCCCTCTCCCCTGCTCATGTGCTCTATCTCTTTCTCTAAAATAAAAAAAATTTAAAATAAAATAAAAAAAACAATAAGAAGAAAAGCAAATTGAGGTGAAAGCAGCCTGCAGAGAAGATGGCTAAAATAAAATGCAGTTGAAGGATACTTAGCTCCAATAGAATAAATAAAATGCAGGTGGAGGTAGTGAAGGCAGGAGTTAAGACTGGTAAAATGCAAATCACTGGTGAGAAGAACAAAATCTGCTTCTATTCAGAGGAAAAAGAATAAGGAGATGTGGGTGATGAGGAGATCATAGGTGTATAGAAGAGAGGAGATCCAATCTAGGAATTACAGGTATTGCTGAAGAATAAACCAGAATAATTTCTTCAGAAACAAAATCAAAGTCATAACTGAGGAAAATGTGTCTTGCAAAATGTCCTAAATGTGCAGGCAAAATAAATTTAAAGGGAACTGCATCTACATACATACTGGCTACATTTTCAAATTGAAAAGATAAAGTATTATGAACACGCTGGAAGGAGAAAAAACCCAACCATGTTGAATATATAGTTGCAAAAATTAAGACTAAAATATCCCTCAAGGTCTCTGCAAATGCCCCAGAGCAATAGGGCAGCCATGAGGCACAGACAGGGCTCTGTGTTTATCAAGTCATTTCTCTTTTCTCCTGGAAACAGAGGAAGACAGAATTTCCCAGTTTTCTCCAATATAGGTGAGCCAGGGACCAGTTTTTGCTGATGAGTTGTGGATAGAAGTGACATATGCTACTTCTGCTCTGGATCCTAAAATGTGCCATGAGAGCTGCTAGTCTCCTCTTTCTTCCTTTCTCTGCTCCTTAGCCAGACTCACAGAGTCTGGCAGAGGACCCCAGGGGACAGTAGAAAGGGCCTGAGCTCCTGATTCACCTCATGGAAGGCTCCCTCTGGCCCCTACAATGGGCTCTGTAAATGTCAACCTCAGAAGTGCAGTGTCTTATTATAGTATTTAACTTGCTCTAATATAAAGGGCTAGAGAGTTTTTGAGGGAACACAGTCATGACTCAAGTAATTTTTTATTTAGTCAAACTGTCATTTAGGTGTGAACATAGAGAAACGTAATCAGAAATAAAAGAGCTCATAAGGTGTAAAAGGTCCATTTCCTTCCTGAAAAAAGTATTTAAGAATATATTTCAGTCAATATAGAGATGTATCAAAATAAAGACGTAAGCATGGGGAGGTTATCAAATAAAAAGCCTGGTTGAAACACTGAATAAGTTAACCATGGGGTAAAGTCTAAATAATTCTTGTTAACATGGCTATAAAGAGGAATGGAAAATAATAAGTTATTCTCAAAAGTGGGGAAAAAAAACCCTCAACAGAATTGGGCTCTAATACCCCATTTTATTCCAGAATAAACAAAGAAATTGGGTGAAAGAGGAGTAGAAAGTAGTAAAAAGCATCCTAGTTTCCTCATCTTCAAGGGAAAAGTGGATAGAAACTATTTTATTTTTGATATTGACTATTGGAAAAATAAAGCTCAAAATTATTTTCTAAAACTCCCAAGAGCTAAAAATATATTTTTGACCATCCCCCAAACTATTTGAGAAAAAAAAGTCAAAGAGAATAATTCATAGTCTTTTTAGTAAATAGAAAATTTTTAAATGCTTTTTAAAAAAATATTTATTTTATTTTTGAGAGAGAGAGTGTGAGTAGGATGGGAGGCAGAGAGAGAGGGAAACACAGAATCAGAAGCAGGCTTTAGTCTCTGAGCTGTCAGCAGCCAGACGCGGGGATTGAACTCACAAACCGTGAGATCATGACCTAAGCTGAAGTCAGATGTTTGACTGAGCCACCCAGGTGCCCCAGTAAATAGAAATTTTAAAAATGGAGAATTACAAGGCAAAAAACAAGCATAATAAGAAAAAGCCAGGAAGTTCCATAGACAGAAATAATAAAATGTAATGACAGTAATAAATCCAGATATACAATTATGGCAATAAATAAAAGGGTCAACCCTCCCATTAAAATACATAGACTCTCAGATTAGGCCACATAATTAATGTCAACTATATGCTGTTTACAAGACACAAATCTAATACGAAATGATTGACAGGGAAAGATTAGAAATAAAAGGCTTGGTAAAAGATACCGGGAAAATATATAAAAATGCCAGAATGACAATATCAATATAATAACAACTGAATTGGAAAATAAAATCCAGCATAAAAATGTAGCAGTCATCAAGCAAATAGTAGATGATGCCAAATAATTTAATATCAGACTATTTATAGCAAAATCATTAGAAAATATGAGAAAATAACAAAAAATATTTGTGGAAGACCATGTATTTTGCTCAGAACAATGCAGATAAGGCAAGTGAAAAATAAATGTGGGTGCAGAGTACATGGAAAATGAGATATATAAATTTTATTTAATAAAAATATATAACAAACTTTAATCCACGAATAGATAATAAACCTTTCTTTTAGCCATTCTTAGAACAGTGACAAAAATTTAAAGAAAAGCTCATTAAATACTGAAAATCCATGTTTATGTAGAACATCATACATGAAGAATAGAGAAAAAAAATAAAGGTTTTAAAAAGGCACATGTGAGATCTTGGAAACTAAAAACTGCTCTGCTTAATAATTTTGGGTCAAAGAAGAAATACTGACAATCTATAAAGCAACAAAAAATAGACACTTAATGTAAAAGTTTATGGGGTAAAGTCAAAGCTGTACAAAGGGGTAAATTCATAGGCTAAATGGTTTTATTAACACATTTAAATAAAAATGAAATATTTAATTAAATATTTAAATAAACAACACACAGAGATTTAACATAGAACAGAGAAATCTTTCTTGAATTAGAATAATAGTGTGTAAATCCAGAAAACCTAACAGGAAAAAAGGAAATGTGCAAAGTTAGATATTAGAAAGTGGATGGACCTACAGATACTGATGTTATAAAGCTTTTCATGAGATTAATATATTGTATTCTATACTATTTTTTAAATGTTGATTACAAGACATAATTTTATAGCAAGATATTAATCACCAAAATTGACTCAAAAATAGAGAACTTAAAGAAATTGTAAAAAAGGAAAGTTACTGTAGAATTAATTTCCCCCAAATGCTCTTCACTTAATGTTGTTGATCAGCTTAGTTGATCAAATCTCCAGAAATATGTAATTTTTAGGAGGAAATTAACCATTTGTAATTATATAAAAAGACAGAAAACTTTCAAAATTATTTTATGAAACCAACATAACCTTAATAATGAAACACAACTAAAACATAATACTAAACACAAGTTTATTTTATGGAATGGAAATTACTTTCTTTAAATAAAATGTCATCAAATCACAACTACTGCAATATTAAGAAATGAATACTATAACTTGTCTAGTTAATCATTATCTGAGGAATGGAAGGATAATTTAATGTTATGAAATCTAGTAATACAATCCAGGGATCAGTGAGATAGAAAAAACTTCAGTTGATTCCCTAAACATACATATGATAAAATAACCATTTAAAAAATATCTTGGGAAAAATTTAATAAATATTAATGTAAGATCACTTACAAAATGTTGAGCAAAAAATGCTCAACATCACTCATCATCAGGGAAATGCAAATCTCCCACAATGAGATACCACCTCACACCTGTCAGAATGGCTAACATCAACAACTCAGACAACAACAGATGTTGGCGAGGATGCAGAGAAAGATCTCTTTTGCACTGCTGGTGGGAATGCAAACTGGTGCAGCCACTCTGCAAACAGTATGGAGGTTCCTCAAAAAATTAGAAATAGAGCTACCCTATGACCCAGCAATTGAACTTCTAGGTATTTATCTAAGGGATACAGGTATGCTGTTTCGAAGGGGCACATGCACCCCTATGTTTATAGCAGCACTGTCAACAATAGCCGAAGTATGGAAAGAGCCCGAATGTCCATTGATGGATGAATGGATAAAGAAGATGTGATATATATATACCACATCTTCTTTATACACACACACACACACACACACACACACACACACACACACACACAACGGAGTATTACTCGGCAATCAAAAAGAATGAAATCTTGCCATTTACAACTATGTGGATGGAACTGGAGGGTATTATGCTAAGTGAAATTAGCCAGAGAAAGACAAATATCATATGACTTCACTCATATGAGGACTTTAAGATACAAAACAGATGAACATAAGGGAAGAGAAACAAATATAATATAAAAACATGGGGGGGGGGACAAAAACATAAGAGACTCTTAAATATGGAGAACAATCAGAGGGTTGCTGGAGGGGTTGTGGGAGGAGGGAATGGGCTAAATGGGTAAGGGGCATTAAGGAATCTACTCTTGAAATCATTGTTGCACTGTATGCTAACTTAGATGTAAATTAAAAATATAAATTAAAAATTAAAATTAAAATTAAATTAAATTAAAATTAAAAAGTATAAATTAAAAATATAAATTAAGTTAAACAAATCAAACTAATAGTTCAGTATTAGATGTGATGGTGAAATACAAAAGAAATTCCCATTAAAGTTTCAACAGTGGAAAGATACAGGAGACTAGCATCATATAACAGTGTTCTGTACATTCTAGCTACATAACAATAATGAAATACTGTGAGGCAGTGATTCTTTTTTTTTTTTTTTTTAATTTTTTTTTTTCAACGTTTATTTATTTTTGGGACAGAGAGAGACAGAGCATGAACGGGGGAGGGGCAGAGAGAGAGGGAGACACAGAATCGGAAACAGGCTCCAGGCTCTGAGCCATCAGCCCAGAGCCTGACGCGGGGCTCGAACTCACGGACCGCGAGATCGTGACCTGGCTGAAGTTGGACGCTTAACCGACTGCACCACCCAGGCGCCCCATGAGGCAGTGATTCTTGATGGGGGTGATCTTATTCCCCTGGGGACATTTGGAAATGTCTGGAAGCAGTTTTGGTTGTGAAGACCAGTGGGGTGAGGGTGCTACTGGCATTTAGTGTGTAGAGGCCAGGAATGCTACTCTACATCCTGCATCCCTATACAGGATGGACTCCCACAGCCAAGAATGCCCACTGTTTCATTCTCCTGAATAGCCATAAGCATCTCAAACCCACCTGGTCCCAAACTGAGTTCTTTCTGTATGTCAGGTGTCACATGAAATACTTTATTTAATTCTCACAAAATACCTATAATTCAGGTGCTATCATTACACTCTTTTCACATATGAGGCCATTAAGACATGGCAGGAATTGTAAAGTCACACAGATATTAATAACAGAGACAGAGTTTGAACCAGGCAATCTGGCCACTTTGTCCCTCACACTGAGGTAACTTTCTGTTACTAAGTGAGAGAAATAGGATTTAAAGTTACACACACAGCATAATGATCATCCCAATTTTATGAAATATTATATATATTGAAATAATATTAAAACAAAAGTAAATACATTTTGGTTGTTAATGAATGGTAGTGGGATTTCTCTAGTGTCTTTAATGGACATGTATTATTTTGTAATGAGAAAACCCAAAAAATCTAATTAGTCATATAAAAGGATCAATGGAGCTAAATGCAGTTTTGGTATCCTCTTTTTTTTTTTTTTTTTAATTTTTTTTTTCAACATTTATTTATTTTTGGGACAGAGAGAGACAGAGCATGAACGGGCGAGGGGCAGAGAGAGAGGGAGACACAGAATCGGAAACAGGCTCCAGGCTCTGAGCCATCTGCCCAGAGCCCGACGTGGGGCTCGAACTCACGGACCGCGAGATCGTGACCTGGCTGAAGTCGGACGCTTAACCGACTGCGCCACCCAGGCGCCCCTGGTATCCTCTTTTAAAAACTAAGAGCTCCTTCCATAATTTGGCTATTGTTGAAAGTGCTGCTATAAACATTGGGCAAGTGCCCCTATGCATCAGCACTGTCCATCAACTGATGAATGGATAAAGAAATTGTGGTTTATATACACAATGGAATATTACGTGGCAATAAGAAAGAATGAAATATGGCCTTTTGTAGCAACATGGATGGAACTGGAGAGTGTTATGCTAAGTGAAATAAGCCATACAGAGAAAGATACCATATGTTTTCACTCTTATGTGGATCCTGAGAAACTTAACAGAAGACCATGAGGAAGGGGAAGGAGAAAAAAAAAGTTAGAGAGGGAGGGAGCCAAACCATAAGAGACTCTTAAGAACTGGGAATAAACTGAGGGTTGATTGGGGGGTGGGAGGGCGGGGAGGGTGGGTGATGGGTATTGAGGAGGGCACCTGTTGGGATGAGCATTGGGTGTTGTACGGAAACCAATTTGACAATAAATTTCATATTAAAAAATAAATAAAAACTAAGAGCTCTGAATGGAGAGTTGTGCTGCCTCTAGGTTGACATACACTGTTCTAGAACAAACATCACTATTTAGGTACATGCACTAGCATCCCTTTGGAGCTATAGGTTCTGACTGAAACTGGTTTAAGCAAAGAGAAATGAATTGGCACATCCAACTGAAAAGTATGAGAAAGAGCTTGTCAGCTTCAGGTAAGGCTTGATCTTGCAGCTCAACATGGCTTGACCTTGACTTACTTTCTCTCTCCATTTCTTGACTTCTTCTTTGGTATTGGCTCTGACTCTCTCCTCTCTTTTGTATCCCACAGGAAAGAGGAAGTATCTCTCAGAGCATCTGGTAACAGTCTACATGTTCCCTTTGATTGGACCACCTTACGTCACATGGTGACTGATTGGCCTGGCCTTAGCCTTGGGTTCTACTTTTGGAACCAGGGGTGAACTCAACTTCCCTGGTGTCCTATCTCCCCAAATAAGAGGATGGAAGCTTGTGGGAAATTGGAACATTTACATCGATCAGCAAATGGATGGTGGCGATTCAGTCAACCCACACACACTATACTATGGGACTTCTGAGAATGAAACAACTTTATTAAATGTCTACTTATGTACATTTGTTATCTAATATTATAGACAATGTGTCCACTATGTTCATATTAAGGAGAGTCACCAAAAGATGGATTCATAAGGGAAGGCTTCCTGGTGGAGGCAGACTCAAGGAGGTCCTTTGAGGACAGGTGTGAGCTGGGTGGGTGGACAGGGGAGGACCATATTCAGGTGTGTAAGAATAGGGCCAAGACCAGGCTGTGTAAAGGGGAAGTGAACATACAGAAATGAAAAAGGGCAGCGAGGAGGACTCCCTGTGGAGGAAAGGGCCTGGCAGGAGAAGTCTCATTGTTTAAATCTTGGCTTTGAAACTCTGTATCTCCAAAAGAAGAAGAAATAGCCATGGGGATCCTTCTTGTGAAGGGTGTTCATATGCTCCTTGTTAACATTTTATATTACCAGGCTGTTTTACTTTTCTACTCTCATTTTCTGTAGGTTTACATCTGTAAAATGGACATAATAGCACAGAGGATTGATATGAAAATTAGATAAGATTATATCTCTTAAAAGATCCTGCAAACTATAAATTAGTAAATGGCAGGTAGGGAAGAAGGGGCCTGGGAATGCATTCAGAGTGTAACAGGGAACTAAGGGGGCAGACACAGGCTGTTAAAGTTAGAGGTATAATTGGGTCCCATCTTTCCCCCTGGATTTACCCACCACTCTGACTTCCTGAGGCCTCCACATCTCCCTGTTTCCCCCTGGCATGGCCAAATCATGTGACCATGGGAATGTAGAGGCAAGGAGAAGACTGGGTGTGGATGTAAGGCAGCCCAGCTGGGCTTCAGGGAAGGCAGGGCAAGGAGAAGCAGTTTCTGAGAAGCGGCAGGAGTGCCCTAGGAGGAGACAAAATGACTTCTAGGGTTGAGTCTGCCAGAGACCATAAAAACCTCAATGTATGAAATTAGCTTGATTCTCTAAAATAGTTACATCAAGGCGGCTGTCAGGAAATCAATAGCACGCTGTAATTATGTCCATAAACATGCTGAAGAAGCAGGAGAGGTCAGAGGCAAAGGAAGGGGGGTGGCTGCAGCAAGGCCTTCTAAGACATGACTCATGAAGCTTGTGGGCACTGGAGCCACCCCAGAGGGGGCCAGCTCCTTGCTGCTGCCATGATTAATCCAGGGAGAAGGAAATTCAATTTGGCAAACATTTATTGAGCATTTAGTTCAGGCCAGGCTGGAGGCAGCAGTGGTGGGCTAGGCTTTGGGTTGGTGGGCTGAGCCTCCCCATCCAGTTCTTACTTTGGAAACCTGCAGAGGGAGAAGTTACTGGAATCGATGTTTGGCTAGTGAATTTGGGCCTTTTGGGGAAGGAGAGGAGAAGCCTCCGCAGACACCCCCATTGTGTTTGGATTTGCAAATACAGCTAATTCTGCTCCTGGGGGCTCCAGTAGCTGATACAAAACTCTTTTTTACTCAAAAGCTCTTCCTTTAAAATTTAATACTGTCCTCTTTGGAGAGGGAGGCACTTAGCTCTTTGCTTTACCTATATTACTCCATCTTCTCAAAAATATTGTGAGCTAGGAATTTTTATCTCCATTTTATAGATGAAAAAATTGAGGCTCAGTATGATGAAGTGATCTTTTCAGCATCATAATGAAAGTAAGTGGACATTTATGTATCATTTATACCTTATAGTCTGAATTGCTTTAATTAAATTGTCACAGTGGCCATCAGACCAAACTCATGGCTGATACTGATTTTGCTCAGAAAATTGGAATGTGAGAAGAGGAGGTTTTGTGTGTGGGGGCTGGGATTATAGAGAGAAGCCAGAGGGTAAATTTGAGCAGAAGAGGTAGGGGAGCAGTAGGCAGGTCTGGGTGAGCTTGGGTGTGAATGGACTGGACAGATGGGGCAGGAATCATGAAACCATGGATGGCAGCCAGGGGAGAGATACTGAGTGAAAAGTGGGTGCACTGGGTCCTCATGCCCTCCTGCCATGAGCTCTGGGAAAAGGTCTCAAGACATTCTTGTCCAGGGTCTGACTTGGACTGACCAGCCTGTGCCTGGTGGGTCTATTCTAGGTTGGAATTCTTTTTTTTAAAAAATTTTTAAATGTTTATTTATTTTTGGGAGAGAGAGAAAGAGAGAGAGGCAGAGAGGGAGATAGAGACAGAGAGAGAGAGAGAGAATGAATGAGTGGGGAAAGAGCAGAGACAGAGGGAGATACAGAATCCAAAGCAGGCTCCAGGCTCGGAGCTGTCAGCACAGAGCCCAGCGTGGGGCTCAAACCCACAAACTGTGAGATCATGAGCTGAGCCGAAGTCAAACACTTAACCAACTGAGCCACCCAGGCACCCCTCTGGGTGGAAATTCTTTTCCAGCATTTCACAGGAATTGTGTATGTTTTTCCAAATGCAGAGAAAAATCAGTTGAGAAAATGGGAACACTGTAAAAAGTATTACAAGTCTCCTGTGAGAATTTAAGGGTAACAATCAACATAGAAACATTACTTCTTTGAAATAATTCACTGATATCAAATAGAAAATCAGAGCAGGAAATGCTGAACCACGGAGTTGGAAGGTGAAGGTCAAAGTGCCCAGGAACCTGGACAAGAGCAGGTAGGCCGGCAGCGTCAGAGCCTCATCAATTGGTCTTGCTTGCAGTCTTGCCACGGAGAAAAGTATCCATTGCCCTGTCTGCTGCTAATGGTGAGCCACTGTTGCAAATAAAATAAACATTAGTAATATTTATAGCTATAGAATACTTTATGGGTGGTGTTCCCAGAAATAATAAGTTTTGGAAGTGAATTATGTCCTTAAATTGCGATTTTGACATGTGATCCTGTGTGATGCTGTGAGGAACATTTGTAGGAGATCCAGATGTTATCTTGTTCCATCACTACTCAAAATGTTTATGGCTCAAATATTCACTGTTGGGGACAGTTCTTTGCAAGTATTAGAACAGAGAAAGGCAGAGAGAAGACACAAATGTCGTTGTAGGAATACTATAACATTAAATCAGAAATGGATTTTAAAATCTGAATTAGCAAAAACAATAACAAATTTGAAGACAAAAACCAAAGTCAGACTGAGTAGATAAAGTGTTTTAATCATTACAAAAGGGAATGAGTTTATAGAAAGCAATAGTTGTGCTAACACCCAGCTTGAAGTTGCTTTTGGCCATGCTCTTGCCAATTCGATAAAGGTCAATGCAAGATGGAATAAATTCTCTGTCTGGACTATTTGTCACAGAAAAAGACATCAAAACTTTTGGATATGGCAGTTAATGCTTTGTGGTTTTAAAATTTCTTTAAGAAGGATAGCTTTTAAGTATTAAAAATTAAATATTGTGGTATTATATTTTAATTTTTAAGTGATTTTTATTTGGCATTTATTTCTGTCATTATCTCCTTCTTTTAATGTTTTTGATTATCCAATGTCTATATCAGGGAGAGATCATTTTTACAATTTACTGAGGTATATAATCTTGATAAAGAATGTATTGGCTCATAATAAAAATCAACCATGCGTTGATTATGTATTTCTAACAGAAAGCCCCTGTGATAATCCTGATTCCCCAAACAATTGTTTATTATTACAGCCACTCATTATTATTTTAAAACACACAAATAAAGTGCTTTTAAAAAATGCACAATAACTTCTGATTTGGGGGTTCCCAGTAATTACCAGGAATTCTTATTTCTTGTTCCTAGATCCTGAAGATCAATATCTAATGGGATTAAGAACCACCCAACCTGTGAGGATGGGGCCCTTACACCTGTGTGTCCCTCCTTTCTGTGCTGGCCCTGACTGAAACCACCCTTTGCAAGTACAACATCAGAGGAGCACACAGGTGAAGGAGTGGACACAAGCCAAGTCTTGCAGGTGCTGCTAGTGGAAACGTTCACCATGAACAAGACCTGCCTGACAGGGGAATTTAAGACTTGGATAAGGCCGTGGGGTCTGACTTCCTCTGGTCTGACAGCTACTTGTTTTCTATTGTTTGTGTACCCATTTTGCTTTCTTTCTCAACCTCACAACCCCGCCAGGGACACCTGGGATCAGTGCTGGGGGGTGCATGAAGGGCCACTGGCTGGGCTCCTTCTTCCCTGCCAGTACTGTACTACTCACCGCTGGGACCTCTTCTGGCCCTATTTTGGTCTCTGTTCCTGTTCTGTGCAGCCCCGCCCTAGCTTTATGCTTTGTTTCATAATTGTTTAGAAATACAATTTAGAACTTGGGATTAATTACAACAAGGCTGTTCATAACCAGACATCTGATAGGGTTAATGGCAGCAGATGCAGGAGCATAGGTGTTCAGAGCTGAGGGTATTGTAAAGCTTAACTGTTGCATTTGTATAAGCTGATACTAGTTTAATGTGGTGCTGCTGGGAGAGGTGTTGGCTCTGCAAGGTTCTCAATCTTTGTTTTCCCTTTTGAAAGGATATGTGGCAGGCACCGTTAGTTGCTCATGCAGGAGTCGTTGCCCCCTCCTCCTGCCAACAGAACCCAGGTTTTTCTCAAGCACTGTGATAAGGTGTTTCCTGGACCCTCCCCGCCTCCAGGGGAAAAATCCTCAGCAGACAAAGTCCATCAGAAAAATTGCATTTCTTCAGTCAGGACTGGCTAGGCATGGGCTTGTGGCCCTACTGGGGTGTAAGGGGACATTTACCGGGAGGTGTCTGAGACGTTTACCTCTGTCTTATAAAATGGAGAGACACTTTTTCTCTTCTGACACCTGGAGCTGCCAGCTGGAGCTATTTTGTGACAGAGAGGGGAGCTTCTGGCTTGCTGAGAATGCAGAGCAGAAAGCTGGAAAGAACTTGGGGCTTGGTGAGCTCTTTGTGTGACATTATTGACAGTCCTGGAGCCGCTGCATCTCTATCCTGAGACCCCTTCGCATGAGGGTGGTGAACACTTCCACCTGTGTCAGCTGCACTTGGCAGTGAAAAACATCTCAGATACGTATGGCCTCTGCCGTCTCACAAGATAAGTTTTGTGGCAAAACACTCAGGAGGACTTTCTGAAAGTTAAACACTCTATAAATTGAAGCCATTTATCTTTACCATACACACATTCCCAGGTATCAAATGGTGCAATTTCATGCCTTGTGACTGGTTAGCCGGGGAAAAATTGGGACATAGGAGGTCTTGCTAAGGTCTCTGGATTCACACCATATAGCTGACCAGCTGCTTTGCTCATGTGTGAGTCTGACTCTGCCTTCACTCGAGGCAGTATGCTGTAGGGGTAGCTACCTTGCATTGGTTTTCCAGAAGACCTAGTTTTATCTCTGCAAATAGTTGGCTGTTTGACCCTGGGCAATTTAAATAACCTCTCTGAGCAACAGATGCCCCTTCTGGAACATGGGGATAATAGCCTGCATTCCTCTTATGGTGCTTGCCTGCATCAAATGACAGAGTGTATGGTTTTCAACTATATGGCAGGAAGATGATGGTGATTGCTATGGATTGCGATTTTGTATCCCCACCAAATTCATATCTTGGAGCGCAACCCCTAATGTGGTGATATTAGGATGCGGGCCTTTGGGAGGTGATTAGGTTGTGAGGGCTCCACCCTCAAGAATGGGCTTAGTGACCTTCTAAAAGAGACCCCAGTGAGCTCCTTGACCCCTGTACCACGTGAGGACATAGAGAAACAACTGCGAGAAATAAACTTCTGTTGTTTATAAGTCCTCTAGTCTGCAGGATTTCTGTTATAGCAGCCCAAATGGAGTGAGACCATGATGAAGGTGATGATGATTGTGGTCGTGATGGTGACAAAGATGAGTTTGCTCCATCTGGCCATCAATAGAATTCTAAAAATAACAAACAGTGGTGAGGGTGGCAGGTGGGTGGAAGAAAGTCACTGAACATGTAGGGAATCTGTGAACCCTGAGGTGTGAACTTATGAGGGGGGAAGATGCCAATGCAGCTGAGAGGAGCATTCAGAGAGCCGTGGATGGCGCTCTCCTTAATGCAACACTGTTGTTCTCTTGGGTGGACCCAGTACCTCCTTCGTATGCTTTGCTCTGATGTATTCAGAAAGAGGCTCAGTTCAAGTGGATTTTTGCTTCCTAACCCAAATCTTGTCTGAGTGGCTGGAGGCATTCAATGCCAAGCCTCCCTTTCCCAAATCTTCCCATGGCAGCAGAGTACTGGACTCCAACAGGGCATTGTCTCTTTCTTATTCTGTGTGAACACCCAGACATGACAATTCTTCCCATACACATGCACCTTTCTCCACAAAATGAATGATTCCCTTAAATTTTTATGAATTGAGTCATATTATCAATGTGTTAAGAGAGCTTGCCAGCTACATGAATCCCATGGTGACCTCTTAGGTACAATAGCTAAGTGGGTGAGGAATCAGATCCTTCAGGGTAGAGCATGATATCTGTCCAAAATATTTCCCTCCATTTCTCCTTCATGATCCTTCCCTCACCAGTCCTGTATATATGTAGTTCCCCATCATGCTGGGCATGATGTCCAGCCATAGTCCAACCTGGTGAACTCCTACTCAAACTTCAAAGCCCAATTGAATTGTTCCCTCCTTTCTGTAGCTTTCCTTGACTATACCATTATTAATGAATTGTTAGGTTTATCTCAATCCCCAGAAAGTTTTAAGCACATCTTTATTGCAGCACTTAGAGGTATTTGTTTACTCATCTGTCTCCCTCTGTTTGAATATGAGTTTCCTAAGGGCAAGGATCATGTCTTAAATATCTTATCACCTGCACTGGCATGATGCCCTGCATACATAAAAAGTAATCAATAAACATTTGTTGAATTAAATTGAATTTGTAAGTTAGATTTGCTTAAGGGAGAACACACCTGTATTCATTTCACAAAGGATTCTTGGCTATAGAAATGATTATGCCAAAGGATCTCTTTAAAGGGTAAGCCCCCTGGTGTATTTACAGCAGGATGCAATTTCAAATTCCACATCACTTTTTCTAAGAGCACATTTCCTGCTTAAAGTGGTATGGGCCAACATTCACATCTCAAGCCTGCAATCAGCACCTCGCTCACATGCAGGCACAGCCTTCATAAGATTAATCATTTACAGATAGTTTTTTCTTCTACCCTCCAGCCTCTGAAGGGAACTCCTGGCCCCGCAAATGTGGTAGGTGGGGGCATCCAGGGCACACCCTGAGCTTTGGCGCCAGCCCACAGTGGGGGTGGCAGAAGGCCCATTCTCCCAAGGAGAAGTGCATGTGCGGCCTCTGGTCTCTCAGCCCCCTTAGCAGCCCATTTCAATTCACCCCGAAATCGTCCATCTGTCATCACCCATTAAAGGCATTTGTAAGAAGCTGCAAAATATTGAGGCTGATGCTTTTTGGCACTAATATTGCTATTAATATTGATATCCCTTGTAATGCCAACATCATATTATAGCGCTTCTCATAGGCTCCTCAGACTTGTTCTCTTCTCCACTCTTCTGATCCCTAGCCTTGCCCTGCAGCTTGTTTTTAAGGATTTTTAGGAGTTATTGATCACACAATAAAAGAGAGCAAGAAATCAAACCTGGCCTTTACTCGTCTGTAAAATGGCATGTGTTGGAATGGTCCTTCTCTAAACTAAGCTGGAACATGAGTTTCCTTTTTGACCAAGGCAAAGCCTGGTGGATCTTTAATCATTAATTTATGCCCTGGAATGTTACTGGGCTCTGCTTTTTTTGCTTAGATACTATGAAAGGTGCTGGGACCACAGAGATGAAGAGTCAGGGTCCTGCCTTTCTGAGGGGCAAGGTTGGGTGGGCCTCGGTGGTGAGAGAGGGGAGCTAAGGTGAGCTGTAAGGTGGCACAGAGGAGCTCCTCACCCGGTTTGATGCAGAAGTCTGAGCTCAGGAAAGACTTCTCGGAGTTACTGGCAGCAGAGACCCACCCTGTTGTGGGCTGAACTGTGTGCTCCCCCCAACCTGGATTCAAATTCCAGTGTCAGAATGTGACTGTATTTGGAGATAAAGTCTTTAAGGATGTGATTAAGGTAAAATGAGTTCACTAGGGTGGGCCCTGATTCATGTGGCTGGTGTCCTTGCAGGAAGAGGACATGAGGACAGAGACACAGAGGGGAGGCCATGTCAGGACCCAGGGAGGAGACAGCCATCGGCAAGCCAAGGAGAGAGGCCTCAGGAAAACCAATGCTGCAGAACCTTGACTTTGGACTTTAGCCTCCAGAACTGGGATCACAGCCTCCCTGCTGTTGAAGTCCCCCATCTGTGGCACTTTGTTATGGCAGCCTGGGCTGACTAATACAGGCCTTAAGGTAGCTGTGTCCACTAGACAGTCCTTATCCCAGGGTGATTTGGGAGCCAGAACGTGCAGCAGGTGTCAGGAACCAGAGGGGTGGATGAAATCTCACAGGGAGAACATGTTAATGGAGAAGAGAATGAAGGAACTAGACTTCTCAGACTCCTTTTTCTCCACAAAATCTAGCACAGAGTCCGAAAACACAGTCCAGGCTATTCACGGAAGGCATGATTGATCTCTACATGCAGGCCTGTGCTAAGTGGATGATGCCATCACAGAGTGCTCTCCTCTGCTAGGCATAGAAAGAAAACGGCGATTAAGTGTGGTCGCTCCAGTTGTTAGTGCCTCTATGTTTATAAAGTTCTTCCCTGTACCTTATTGCACGTACCCCACACTTTGTGTACATGGAGTGTGTTATTTATCATCCACAGTTTATGAAGGAGGAAACCTAAGTTCAGAGAAGTCCCTTTGAGGACCCCTGCCTGCTCAGCTGGGAGGATTGCTTGTAGGAACACCTTCTGCCTGGAGATCAACAATGGGTCAGGCCCGTGTCCATCACATGACCATGGAGCAGGCTACTCCTGTCCAAATTCTGCCCCATCTGGCCTCCCCAAGCAGGGCACGCCCTGGCCTCCAGTGGAAACCTAGGCAGTTATTTTACTATGGTGGCATTTAGGATATAACTTGCTCCCTCATTTCGTAAAAGGTGGGATTTTCTTACAAAACCGTCCTTGTTCTAGAAAGCTCTCCTTTTCCCCAGTCACCCCCATTTTAGGGTCATCTATTCCTCAAACATTCTCTCTTTGAGCCTTCCCATCTGGGTCCCGGCCTTCTCTCCCACCATCCCCACCCTTACCTACCACCACCAAACCAGAACCCAGCGCCAAGCCCTGTGTCTTGTATGTGCTGCTCCTGCAGGCTCTGGCGAACACCAGCCGGTCTTACCTGGCTCAGCCTTTCTTATGTTAGAAGGGGTGAGGGGGCAGAAGCTGGAGGGAAGCCTCTGCGTCTTTAGCTTCAGCCCTGAGTCTCCACTGCAGAGCAACTGCCTGTGTCCTTCCTGGGATTCCTAAAGGCAGATGGAACTTGAAGATAAATCCTCTTGATAGACCCCGTGGTCTAGGCTACGTGAGGAATTCTCCCTCTAGACTAGGGGAAAACCAGCTAATGTGTCCCTACTCCTTGAGAAATAATAACCGCAACCTTGTTTTGCTAGAGGAGCATTCTCCTTTCATCCTGATCCGGTTTCCATTACAAAATGTTCTCGTACGAACCCTGGGACATCTGGGGTGAATGGCATCATGTGCAGAGTTTTTCTCTGATTTCCAGATTTCTCTCCTGATAGCAGGGGCAGAGATTTCAGTGCACACCCCCAGATATACTTTATCTAGAAATCTGTTACTATACTGGGCCATATACTATTCTGTATATACTACATGGAAACCAGGCTTTCCGTTTCCAATCCCACATCCTTTCTTGCCCATGTATTTTGAAGGGATGTCTAGCATGCAGTATGAATCTGGGTGAGTTTTGACTTTTTGAGTTTGACTAAAGCTTTTTACTTTATTTTTTTTAATTTAATTTTAGATTAAAATTAAAAAATTAAATTTAATTTTACATTTTTAAAAATTTTAAATATTTTTTAATGTTTTATTTTTGAGACAGAGAGCACACAAGTGGGGGGAGGGCAGAGAGAGAGAGAGAGGGAGACACAGAGTCAGAAGCAGGTTCCAGGCTCTGAGCTTTCAGCACAGAACCCGACATGAGGCTCAAACCCACGAAATGCGAGATCATGACCTGAGCTGAAACCAAGAGTCGGATGCTTAACTGACTGAGGCATGCAGGAGCCCCATGGTGGTAGATTTTAAAATCCTGGCATGCAGGGGGTACTTGTTTGTCAATCCACACTGCAGCACTTTTGTACGACAGTTGCCAGATGATGTTCTAAGTGGTGGCAGTCAGTATTAAGATAGACAAAATGCTTTCCTGGAAATTATATTGGGGATGAGAAACATGTAAGTTAGTAATTTCGATAAAAAACTCATAGTTTTGTCCTTTGAGAATACCACCTTCCTCAGTGAACCTCAGGATGAGCATTCTGGAGAGGCCCAGACATAGAAAAGTATAATCCCTTCATTTTAAACCTTCTAGGTCCTAGGTCCAGAGAAGGGAGGAAAGAAGGAAACTCACACCTGGTAAGCTGGTGTGGCTGGCACTGTGCTGGGCTCTTACTTGCACAGTGACCAGTGGGGAGTGGCTCTGTGTGGGACAAAGCAGGGACCAGATTGCAGCCCCAGTGGGGCTTGGAGTGGACTGTGTTTTTACCTGGGGCCTCTCCCTGCAGGGCCTCCAATGGTCTCCTATAGCTGCAAGGTCCAGTGCAGTGTCTCAGGGGCCACTTACCTGGGAGCTCTACCCTTCTAATTCCTTCTCTGGGGAGCAGTGCTGCCAGGCAGCTCAGCTGGAATCCTTCTGGATGAATAGTTCACCTTTGTGTCTGCCTTCTCACATCCTGGATGTCCCGGAAGCAGGGCTGGAACTGCTCCTTCCATCAGGCAGATGGGGAAACAGGGATCTGACACAGGCTCTTGGTCAGTTAGGGTCAGAGCTTACAGCCGCCTTCTATTTTGGTTCTATTCCCGAGCTTGTTCTTTTGCAAAGGGTTTGTTTCCTAAGAACCCCTTGGTGTGGCCAGACTGAGCCCTGCTTCCCAGCACCCATCAGCCATGTGTGTCCCCAGCTCCATGGACAGGGTGGCTGCTCCTGGGTGGCAGGGGCAGTTGTGAGAAGCATGTGACAGTCAGCAGCTCCCAGGTCTACTCCCTCTGCCCTCTGGAGATGTGCCTGCATTTCCCCTCCAGCTAGCACTCAGCTCTCTGCTTCCCCAGATCAAGGGCCTGAGGGCCAACACGGAAGACATTTTCCCAGCCGTCCAGTTGGTGCTGATACTGAACAGGCAAGTGCAGGCTGGATGCTAGGGCCTCTCCCCTCTGCTGCTCCTCTCCTTGGGGAAGGCTTGTGCCCATGTGTCACAGTGGCTCCAGGCCTGTGTGTGTGGCTGGACTCTCTGCTTTGATCCCACATCAGACTCCGGCTTTATTATTTTTCCAGGCACTGTGATTATTCCCCTAATCATGCCAGGAAATGAAAAGCCACAGACGCTTTCTGTTCAGTGGCCCTGTAGATCTCTGTTGTATTATGAATGTGAAAGTTGATTGAACCTGGGAAACAATTTGAAGGCAGAGTTTCCAAAGTGATTTTGTAAGAGGAAGCCTCACCCAAGGTCGAGGGCAAATCAGGCCAGCTTTGAGTGTGAGGCCACGATGCAGGGGCTGCAGTGTGCTGTCCCTGTGGCCCCACCTCTGCCCCTGCGGGTCTAAGTGGCACAGAGTGCCCCAGCTGGGAGCCTCAGCTGCTCATCCAGCCCAGCCCTGTGGGGGGGTGGGGCACAGGAGAGGAAGTACACTGATCTCCAAGACCAGCTCACATGTTGTGGCCTCTGCAGAGTTAGGGGCCCCCTAACTCCGGCTCCGACCTGCCACCTCACCTGTCTGACTGACAGTGCCTGATTGATACTTCTCCACAGTGGTCTTCCTCTGTCATGGAGGGGTGGGGGGGGTTGCTTTCTCTGTTCACCTGCGTGTCCCCAGGGTGACATGGTCAGCTTTATAAGTGCAATGATAATGATGATGATAAGAATGTGTACATAACACTGACCATGTGCCCTGGGTGTTTTAAATATCACAATTCATTTAGTCTTCATAATAATCCCACAGGAACTTGGGTTTATTGCTCCCCAGTTTGTCACCTGCCCACCATTTCCTTTCTCACAGTCAGGTGATACCGTGACTCTATCTTATCGAGACCTAACTGCAGGGAAAACAAAGGAGGGGGAAGGTTCTTTCCCTCTGACCCTTAATCTGAAACAAAAATTTCTGCTTGAGAATTATTGCCTACCTCCCCTCTTTTCCTGTCTCTACCTGCTTGCCTTTTTCCCTCACTTCATGTCCCCAGCATATCCGCCTGACCCCCTGGATTGCCTCCGCACCATGTATTTGCTGGAGAGCCGGAAAGACTGGTCCCGCGAGCCCCACCACAGCCTGTGTGCACTGTTCCACACTTTTGCTGCTCCTTAGCTCTCACCATGAATGCCTTTAATTTCATCATTTACCTCCTGCCTTCCCTACTGAATGTCATGAATATTGTTTCCACTGATAGCCTGCTTATTTTTAAAGGTTTATTTGCTATTCAGTGGGCTTGGGCTGGAACAGCCCAGGTGTACAGAGAGAAAACAATTTATAAGATGAATATCATGAGGGCCATCCTTCCTCCCAGGCACAGTGGGGCTGGGGATACCAGGCAGAAAGGAAGGTGCACAGGTCCTTGAGGGCAAGGGGAGACAGGCCGGTTCACTCGGGCCCAGGTCTGCAAGGGCCCCCACACTACAGCAACTCCCACGTCCATGGCTTCTTGGTATACAGCAGGTACTCCTCCAACAAACATGTACTGAGCATGAATTGTGGGGCACATGCCAGTTGGGTTTATATGCCAGCCGCTGTGCTGAGTGCCTGACAGGCAGTCACTCACTGAATCCTCATAGCAACCTGAACAGCTGGGTCATGACAGCATCATCCTCAGCATTTTACAGACGAGGAAATGGAGGCACAGGGAGGTAATTGCCCAAGCGTACAAAGCTATCAAATAGCAGAACCAAGACTCAAACTCAGCCACTGGAACTACATGTTGCCTGTCTGGGCTTCCCTGCTTCTTCCCTGTCCTACTATGGTCCTGGAAGAACGAACATGGCAAGGCATGTGTGGGTGATACACATGGGGTGCAGCTGGTGTTCTGAAGGAAAAGGCTCTCCCAGGCTTGGGAGGGCAGAGAAACTTCTTGGGGAGAGTAGCACTGGATTTGGGTCTCCATGGAGGGATAGGATTCAAAGGGGTGAAGGAGACAGGACATTTTAGGCAGGAAGAATGGAAATGTCACGGATGTTGTTTGAGGTGGGAGACAGGGGTAGAGAGTTTATATGTGCTGACCCATGAGGAAGGGACAAGGGTGAAATCCATCCAATCTGTCTTCTGGAATTTTGTTGGCAGAAGGTCTGAGATGTTCAGACTCTTATTTAGGGGATCTGAGCTGAGGTGGTGAGGAGGAGTCCTGGCCTGGCAGGGGCTGACAGGGTGAGTGACAGTGACCCCTCTCTAACCTCACCATAGAGTAGCTACAATGTATTTTCTGCTCCTGTCTCTGCCTTTCCAAATGCAAGCCACCTGCCTGGTGCAGACTGCCATTTCCAGCTTTCTTCAGCTGTCATGGTATTAAGTGTAAAACAATAACAACATATATTTATTTTATGTTATTTACAAACTGTAATGTTCAGCGGGAAAATAAATTGAGATTTCTGGGCAAAGAGCAGGCATCTGATGTTCTGATTCACTTAGCCTGCAGTTGCAGATATCTTTGGAGGAGGGAAGGCTGTGAGGGGCAGGGGTGAAGGATGGGGGTACCCAGAAGGCAGAGGGTGGGCAGTGAAGCTTTAGTGTGGTGTTCATAGGATCCAGCCTTCCCAGATCAGAAGCACACCATCTGGTTGCAATAATGAACAGTGATGAGCAGTGGCAATGCTCTTGTTGGTGAGCCTGGGCCAGAATGCAGCATGCACTCTGCAGTGTGTGTGTGTGTGTGTGTGTGTGTGTGTGCACGCACGCGCATGCATGTGTGTGTGTGTGCGTGTATGCACATGTATGCTCTTTGGGGATGCCATGTATGCCTACTTCTGTGTTGCTTCCTGAGATATTCGGACCTACCTTCTCCAGCAGATACCAAGTAGAGCTCTCATTTTCCAAGCCTCATGTGGTAGCGATGACACCTTCCCCTGATAGGGAAGACAAAGAAGAGAGAGAAAGTAGAGGCAGGACATTTCACTTTATGTTGATACAATCCCAGAATGAGGGTATCCATCTCTCCCTTAAGCAGTTGCTTGTTTACCCTGGGTTCTGAGCTCTCCTGAGGCACCAGGAAGCACAACATCTACCTCTACCCAAACTTTGCCCCATCCCCAGGATCCCCCTCACAGGGGGGATCCTGACCTCAGCCCATCTGCTCCGCACAAATCTAGGGTCTTTGTGGGAGCTTCTGGAAGAGAAACCCCTACCCTATATATCCTTCTGGAACTGAGCCAGTACAGAGGAGCTGTAGTGACAAAATAGTCTCCCTGACAGAAAAGCCTGTGTGCAGATGGGCCCCAAACAAGGGAAGATTAGGTTGGCAGATGATGAACAGGGTCCTGGTAACATCACTGGAACCCCTGGATGAGTCTGGGCATTAAGCTAGTCAATCCTCAGACTTCTCAGGTGGGGAAGGTAATAGATTCTATTTTTCTCTTTTTTTTCATAGTTCATGTTACTTGCATATGCCCTAAATGACACATATGCATATGCATATGTGCTGACCACAGTTGGTGAATTGAACAGCTGAGTTGGGGCAGAAGGTGGCATAAGGCCTGGAAGAGAGACCCAAGCCTGCTGACTGGAGGCTGCTCCTAGATGATTGTTCAGAAAGCTGCATATCTGCTGAGAAGGGGAAGGCAGGGCAGGGGATGGAGCATGGGATTGGCCCCTCCGTGTGCACCCATCAATACTATTGATGAGTAGAGGAGGGGAGAGTGTAAAAACTGGCAAGAACCTTGGAGACTGTTCATCCCATTTTATGTCTGGGGAACTAGAGACCCAGGAAAAAAAGCATGGATTGTCCAAGACCACACAGTGTGTTAGTGATGAATTCTTTAATTTTGCCAGGGCATGTTAGGGTGTTGAGGTTGGGAAACTCACTATGTTGGTGCATTTCTTATAGAGCAGCAGACAGACCTGGAACTGGGGTTGGGCTCAGGGGTGCAGCATTTAAAGGAAGGACTCAGGGTCTTCATGGTCCTACCCCGTCAGAACTGTGTGCCCTCCTGGGATTCACTTTTCTTTTTTTAATGTTTATTTATTTTTTGAGAGAAAGAGAACAGAAGAGGGGCAGAGAGAGAGGCGCTCAGAGGATCTGAAGCAGACTCTATGCTGACAGCAGAGAGCCAGATGTGGGGCTTGAATTTATGAACTGTAAGATCGTGACATGAGCTGAAGTCGAGCTGAGTGCTTAACCAACTGAGCCACCCAGGCACCCCTGGGATTCACTTTTAAAGCAAGCCACTGCCAGCTCTCCTTTTATTCCCTCACATTGCTGCCTGACTTTATGTGGAGCTCACTGCCTCCTCATGGCTTCTTGTCCTTCCCTCTGAGTGAAGCAGAGCATTGGTGGCTAGATGTGAGGATGGCCCCAGTAGTGGGTCTGGAAGGAAACTGGCTGTAAGATGGTAGCCAGGCAACAACAGAGAGGCTCCGCTCAGGGTAGACTCCAACCCCCAGATGGCAAAAATGGGCATTCATGAAGATCAATCCATGGTCCTTCACTCAGAATCACTCTTGGGGGAAGGCAGTTTCTGCCCCCTGAGGTCTAAGTTAGGTGTTTCTGACCTTCTGAAAGAAATGACCAAAGATACAAATACACACACACACGCACACGCATCCACCCCCCATGTGTACATATGAACACACATGCACACACATGCAAGCATATACATATGCACACAATGCGTATACACAGACATGTAATGCACATACGTACATACACACATAATTACATGGACACACATGTACACACATGCACACACAGATACACACATACTTACACACAGACAGACATAGACACATACATATATAAACACACATACATACATACACGTAGACATACACACACACACACACATATAGAGTGTGGCTGCCCTTCTTTCTCCTCTCCCTCTGGAGTGAAAGTCTAGGTCCACTTCCTCCCATAGAAGAGAGTTGTGGACAGACCACATAGCCTACCACTGGGGCTTCCCAACCTTCAGGGGTGCCCCCACTTATTCATGGTTTTGCTTTCTGCATTTTCAGTTACCCATTGTCAACCGAGGTCCAGAAGCAAGTGATGTATGGTCAGAAAGTCAGTAGCAGCCTGGGCCGGGTCATAGCACCTGCATCCTACTGCTCTGTCTCCTCATGTGGGCGTTTTATCATTTCACATGATCACAAGAAGCATGTGTACAGTGTAATAGGATATTTTGGAAGAAGGAGCAACCACATTCACATTTTATCACAGTGTATTGTTAAAATTGTTCTATTTTATTATTAGTTGTTAGTCTCTTATTGTACTAATTTAGAAATTAAACTTCATCACGTGTTATGTACATCTAGGAATAAACAGTATATATAGGGTGTAGGCCCATCATGATGTCAGGCATCTGCTGGGGTCTCAAGATATACCTCCCACAGATGAGGGGGACTATTGTGCTCAAGAGGTCAGTGATGCTGTTCCCCTCGGTGCTTCTGAGCCTCTGGCTCCTTGCTGGTCCATTGGTGCTTCTGAGGTATTTGGGCCTCTGTCTTGCAAAGTGTGCATGAGTCCATCTGTCTGCAATGTCCCAGGAAGTCCAGCTGCAGCCCTGCTCTGTTGTCACCACTGTACCTTGGGCACGTCATGTCCTTCTTCTGGTGCCAGAAGAGACAAATGCTGGCTCTTCTTTGTGCTCCTGCCCATCTTTAAAGTTCTCAGCTCTGACCCTGGCCTCTTCTCTTGCTACCGATTTGACTTTCATAGCTGGCTCCTCACAGCTCTTCTGGCCACCTCAGGGCTGGGGACGGTGAGGCCTGAGTTGCGAGTAGCACAGCTGATAGTGCCCCACCATGAGAAGGGCCTTTAAGGGCCTGTGCAATGACCCGGGAGCCTGAGGGCCCCAGGGGTGAGTGGGGTAGGGCTGAGTGGAGGAGGGCAGAGAGTGTTCAAGTTAGTTGCATCTAATTCCGAATCCTGCAAAGATACAATTCAGATGATTTCAAATTGTCACATACAAACGTTGTTGGCTTCTGAACTTTTGCAACAAGAGGAGAGAGAGAGAGAGAGAGAGAGAGAGAGAGAGAGTTGTGTGTACATGTTTTTAATCTCCTCACTCAAAAAGTTATTCACTCCTTCTAAAAGTAGAGGCCAAGCCGGTGATAAATTGCTGACTCCTTCAACATGAATATTGTTCAATTATTCACAGATGTGTTTGGCCTGACAAAAGCCTTTGCTTCAGCACATTTCTCCTGTTAACCGAAGGCATTCATGCTAATGTAGAATCAGCTATCATTAACACAGACTTTCAGCAGCTCTCAGCTACTCCAGTGTCTTCTTTCTTCACTCTATCATTTTCTCTTATGATTTAATTAGTGTGAGGCTGGAATCCTGGGCTCTGAATTTATCCAGGAAGCTGCACGGACAGAATTTGACACCTGCTGAATTCCCCAAGCTGGGCTGTCTGCTCTATTCTTCACCCACTAAACTCAATGGTGGGATGTTGGCTTCGCAGATCTCCCCACAGCAGCCTGTGGGGAGGCTAGTTGGCTATGCCAGAATTCTGGATTCAGGACAGAGGTTTCTTACCGCAGGTGTGCCTCACCTCTTCCCCTCTGGATTAGATGGATCCAGAGGGCTCTTCAGGCAGGGCGGCTTTACCACCCTCATCCTTTTGCCTTAGAGGTTGTCCGCATGATTTCCTCACATCCCAGGAGGACTAGGGGCCTCAGAGATCACCAAGGGCTATGGCTTTCAAGCCTTTCATTTTTAACAGTGTAATTGTTTCAAAGGAAATTTTGTGCAGATGCTAAACGTCCAAGAGAGAAGAGCAAAGCTACGCTGAAGGGAACAAAGGTGGTGCCACATGCTCCCTCTTCTCCCCAGACCCAGAATCCCCTCTCAGGAGCTCCAGGGCTCTGTAAGCCCCAGCCTGAAATCCATGACCGAGCAAAGCCCAGCTGAGAAAGGCTGTGACTTGCTCAAGATGAGATGCTAGTCACTGGTGGAGCTGGACCAGGATGCAATTACTCTGAGGGCTCTGTCAGTATTCTTTTCACTCAGCTCCTTCCAAGACTCTTCCCAAATACCGCCTCCTTCATTAAGGCTCTCTCTGGCCACTTACAATTTGCTTTGTTCATTTTTCACTCAACAAGTATTTGCTGAGCTCCTCTGATGTGTGAGGCACTGCTTCATGTTCTAGGGAAAAACAGGAGACAAAATGTGAGAAAATCTTCGCTTTCATGAAGCTTATATTCTAGTGGGGAGAGAGAAGAAAATAAACACATGAATAATTAGATAAATGGGGGGGGAAGAATGCTATGGATGAGGTGGGGATTACAATTTGAAACAGGTGTTCTTTCACTGGAAGATGACATTTAAATGCTGACTTGAAGGGGGTGTGAGGAAAGAACATGTGAGCATACGATTGAAGATCACCCAGGGAGAGGAAACAGTTCATACAATGGTACAGAGGTAAGACTATATCTAGAGAGTCAAAGAAAGTGTGAAGGGGCCAGTGTGTCTAAAATAAGAGATTCATGGGGAGACCAGTAATAGGAAGCTAAAGAGGTAATAGGACCAAATCATATGACCTCACAGGTCATTGTAAGGGCCATTGTAATGGTTTGAACATGAGCTGATTTGGATTTTGAAGGGATTACACCTGCTGCAGTTTTGCAGAAAGACATAGGAGTGCACAAGTGGAAGCAGAAGCAGGGAGAGTGCGCTATGGCAGTAATCTAGGTGAGACATGATGAGAGCTTACACCTATGTGCTGCTGAGTGTTCACATTCTGAATGTTTTTGAGGGTAAAGCCAACAAAATTTGCTGAAGGATTAGTTGTGAGGTATGACAATAAAAGAGTTGTCAAGGTTGCTTATGCAGTTTTTAGCCTGAGCAAACAAAGATGTCATTGACCAAGGTGGAGAATACTGAAAGAAACTAGATGGAGGGATATTAAAAACTCCGTTTTGGAGAAGTTACTTTTAGGTATCCGTCAGATGTCCAAGCAATGAAGTAATGTGATAATTCTGTCCACTTGTGATATTTACAACCTCTTGTCCCCCAAAACACTATCGTAATTTTCTTTTTCTTTTTTTTAACGTTTACTTATTTTTTTTTATATGAAATTTATTGTCAAATTGGTTTCCATACAACACCCAGTGCTCATCCCAAAAGGTGCCCTCCTCAGTACCCATCACCCACCCTCTCCTCCCTCCCACCCCCCATCAACCCTTAGTTTGTTCTCAGTTCTCAACAGTCTCTTATGCTTTGGCTCTCTCCCACTCTAACCTCTTTTTTTTTTTTTTTTTCCTTCCCCTCCCCCATGGGTTCCTGTTAAGTTTCTCAGGATCCACATAAGAGTGAAACCATATGGTATCTGTCTTTCTCTGTATGGCTTATTTCACTTAGCATCACACTCTCCAGCTCCATCCACGTTGCTACAAAAGGCCATCTTTCATTTTTTCTCATTGCCACGTAGTATTCCATTGTGTATATAAACCAAAATTTCTTTATCCATTCATCAGTTGATGGACATTTAGGCTCTTTCCATAATTTGGCTATTGTTGAGAGTGCTGCTATGAACATTGGGGTACAAGTGCCCCTATGCATCAGTACTCCTGTGTCCCTTGGATAAATTCCTAGCAGTGCTATTGCTGGGTCATAGGGTAGGTCTATTTTTAATTTTCTGAGGAACCTCCACACTGCTTTCCAGAGCGGCTGCACCAATTTGCATTCCCACCAACAGTGCAAGAGGGTTCCCGTTTCTCCACATCCTCTCCAGCATCTATAGTCTCCTGATTTGTTCATTTTGGCCACTCTGACTGGCGTGAGGTGATACCTGAGTGTGGTTTTGATTTGTATTTCCCTGATAAGGAGCGACGCTGAACATCTTTTCATGTGCCTGTTGGCCATCCGGATGTCTTCTTTAGAGAAGTGTCTATTCATGTTTTCTGCCCATTTCTTCACTGGGTTATTTGCTTTTCGGGTGTGGAGTTTGGTGAGCTCTTTATAGATTTTGGATACTAGCCCTTTGTCCGATATGTCATTTGCAAATATCTTTTCCCATTCCGTTGGTTGCCTTTTAGTTTTGTTGGTTGTTTCCTTTGCTGTGCAGAAGCTTTTTATCTTCATAAGGTCCCAGTAATTCACTTTTGCTTTTAATTCCCTTGCCTTTGGGGATGTGTTAAGTAAGAGATTGCTACCGCTGAGGTCAGAGAGGTCTTTTCCTGCTTTCTCCTCTAAGGTTTTGATGGTTTCCTGTCTCACATTCAGGTCCTTTATCCATTTTGAGTTTATTTTTGTGAATGGTGTGAGAAAGTGGTCTAGTTTCAACCTTCTGCATGTTGCTGTCCAGTTCTCCCAGCACCATTTGTTAAAGAGACTGTCTTTTTTCCATTGGATGTTCTTCCCTGCTTTGTCAAATATGAGTTGGCCATACGTTTGTGGGTCTAGTTCTGGGGTTTCTATTCTATTCCATTGGTCTATGTGTCTGTTTTTGTGCCAATACCATGCTGTCTTGATGATGACAGCTTTGTAGTAGAGGCTAAAGTCTGGGATTGTGATGCCTCCTGCTTTGGTCTTCTTCTTCAAAATTACTTTGGCTATTCGGGGCCTTTTGTGGTTCCATATGAATTTTAGGATTGCTTGTTCTAGTTTTGAGAAGAATGCTGGTGCAATTTTGATTGGGATTGCATTGAATGTGTAGATAGCTTTGGGTAGTATTGACATTTTGATAATATTTATTCTTCCAATCCATGAGCAGGGAATGTCTTTCCATTTCTTTATATCTTCTTCAATTACCTTCATAAGCTTTCTATAGTTTTCAGCATACAGATCCTTTACATCTTTGGTTAGATTTATTCCTAGGTATTTTATGCTTCTTGGTGCAATTGTGAATGGGATCAGTTTCTTTATTTGTCTTTCTGTTGCTTCATTGTTAGTGTATAAGAATGCAGCTGATTTCTGTATATTGATTTTGTATCCTGCAACTTTGCTGAATTCATGTATCAGTTCTAGCAGACTTTTGGTGGAGTCTATCGGATTTTCCATGTATAATATCATGTCATCTGCAAAAAGCGAAAGCTTGACTTCATCTTTGCCAATTTTGACGCCTTTGATTTCCTTTTGTTGTCTGATTGCTGTTGCTAGCACTTCCAGCACTATGTTAAACAACAGCGGTGAGAGTGGGCATCCCTGTCGTGTTCCTGATCTCAGGGAAAAAGCTCTCAGTTTTTCCCCGTTGAGGATGATGTTAGCTGTGGGCTTTTCATAAATGGCTTTTATGATCTTTAAGTATGTTCCTTCTATCCCGACTTTCTCAAGAGTTTTTATTAAGAAAGGGTGCTGGATTTTGTCAAAGGCCTTTTCTGCATCGATTGACAGGATCATATGGTTCTTCTCTTTTTTTTTGTTAATGTGATGTATCACGTTGATTGATTTGCGAATGTTGAACCAGCCCTGCATCCCAGGAATGAATCCCACTTGATCATGGTGAATAATTCTCTTTATATGCCGTTGAATTCGATTTGCTAGTATCTTATTGAGAATTTTTGCATCCATATTCATCAGGGATATTGGCCTGTAGTTCTCTTTTTTTACTGGGTCTCTGTCTGGTTTAGGAATCAAAGTAATACTGGCTTCATAGAATGAGTCTGGAAGTTTTCCTTCCCTTTCTATTTCTTGGAATAGCTTGAGAAGGATAGGTATTATCTCTGCTTTAAACATCTGGTAGAACTCCCCTGGGAAGCCATCTGGTCCTGGACTCTTATTTGTTGGGAGATTTTTGATAACCGATTCAATTTCTTCGCTGGTGATGGGTCTGTTCAAGCTTTCTATTTCCTCCTGATTGAGTTTTGGAAGAGTGTGGGTGTTCAGGAATTTGTCCATTTCTTCCAGGTTTTCCAATTTGTTGGCATATAATTTTTCATAGTATTCCCTGATAATTGTTTGTATCTCTGAGGGATTGGTTGTAATAATTCCATTTTCATTCATGATTTTATCTATTTGGGTCATCTCCCTTTTCTTTTTGAGAAGCCTGGCTAGAGGTTTGTCAATTTTGTTTATTTTTTCAAAAAACCAACTCTTGGTTTCGTTGATCTGGTCTACAGTTTTTTTAGATTCTATATTGTTTATTTCTGCTCTGATCTTTATTATTTCTCTTCTTCTGCTGGGTTTAGGCTGCCTTTGCTGTTCTGCTTCTATTTCCTTTAGGTGTGCTGTTAGATTTTGTATTTGGGATTTTTCTTGTTTCTTGAGATAGGCCTGGATTGCAATGTATTTTCCTCTCAGGACTGCCTTTGCTGCGTCCCAAAGCGTTTGGATTGTTGTATTTTCATTTTCGTTTGTTTCCATATATTTTTTAATTTCTTCTCTAATTGCCTGGTTGACCCACTCATTCGTTAGTAGGGTGTTCTTTAACCTCCATGCTTTTGGAGGTTTTCCAGATTTTTTTCTGTGGTTGATTTCAAGCTTCATAGCATTGTGGTCTGAAAGTATGCATGGTATGATTTCAATTCTTGTAAACTTATGAAGGGCTGTTTTGTGACCCAGTATATGATCTATCTTGGAGAATGTTCCATGTGCACTCGAGAAGAAAGTATATTCTGTTGCTTTGGGATGCAGAGTTCTAAATATATCTGTCAAGTCCATCTGATCCAATGTCTCATTCAGGGCCCTTGTTTCTTTATTGACCGTGTGTCTAGATGATCTATCCATTTCTGTAAGCGGGGTGTTAAAGTCCCCTGCAATTACCACATTCTTCTCAATAAGGTTGCTTATGTTTATGAGTAATTGTTTTATATATTTGGGCGCTCCGGTATTCGGCGCATAGACATTTATAATTGTTAGCTCTTCCTGATGGATAGACCCTGTCACTATTATATAATGTCCTTCTTCATCTCTTGTTACAGCCTTTAATTTAAAGTCTAGTTTGTCTGATATAAGGATGGCTACTCCAGCTTTCTTTTGGCTTCCAGTAGCATGATAAATAGATCTCCATCCCCTCACTCTCAATCTAAAGGTGTCCTCAGGTCTAAAATGAGTCTCTTGTAGACAGCAAATAGATGGGTCTTGTTTTTTTATCCATTCTGATACCCTATGTCTTTTGGTTGGTGCATTTAATCCATTTACATTCAGTGTTATTATAGAAAGGTATGGGTTTAGAGTCATTGTGATGTCTGTATGTTTTATGCTTGTAGTGATGTCTCTGGTACTTTGTCTCACAGGGTCCCCCTTAGGATCTCTTGGAGGGCTGGTTTAGTGGTGACAAATTCCTTCAGTTTTTGTTTGTTTGGGAAGACCTTTATCTCTCCTTCTATTCTAAATGACAGACTTGCTGGATAAAGGATTCTCGGCTGCATATTTTTTCTGTCTAGCACACTGAAAACTCGTGCCAATTCTTTCTGGCCTGCCAAGTTTCAAAAGAGAGATCAGTCACGAGTCTTATAGGTCTCCCTTTATATGTGAGGGCACGTTTACCCCTTGCTGCTTTCAGAATTTTCTCTTTATCCTTGTATTTTGCCAGTTTCACTATGATATGTCGTGCAGAAGATCGATGCAAGTTACGTCTGAAGGGAGTTCTCTGTGCCTCTTGGATTTCAATGCCTTTTTCCTTCCCCAGTTCAGGGAAGTTCTCAGCTATTATTTCTTCAAGTACCCCTTCAGCACCTTTCCCTCTCTCTTCCTCCTCTGGGATACCAATTATGCGTATATTATTTCTTTTTAGTGTATCACTTAGTTCTCTAATTTTCCCCTCATACTCCTGGATTTTTTTATCTCTCTTTTTCTCAGCTTCCTCTTTTTCCATAACTTTATCTTCTAGTTCACCTATTCTCTCCTCTGCCTCTTCAATCCGAGCCGTGGTGGTTTCCATTTTGTTATGCATTTCGTTTAAAGCGTTTTTCAGCTCCTCGTGACTGTTCCTTAGTCCCTTGATCTCTGTAGCAAGAGATTCTCTGCTGTCCGCTATACTGTTTTCAAGCCCAGCGATTAATTTTATGACTATTATTCTAAATTCACTTTCTGTTATATTATTTAAATCCTTTTTGATCAGCTCATTAGCTGTTGTTATTTCCTGGAGATTCTTCTGAGGGGAATTCTTCCGCTTGGTCATTTTGGATAGTCCCTGGCGTGGTGAGGACCTGCAGGGCACTTCCCCTGTGCTGTGGTGTATAACTGGAGTTGGTGGGGGGAGCCGCAGTCAGACCTGATGTCTGCCCCCAGCCCACCGCTGGGGCCACAGTCAGACTGGTGTGTGCCTTCTCTTCCCCTCTCCTAGGGGCGGGATTCACTGTGGGGTGGGGTGGCCTCTCTTGGCTACTTGCACACTGCCAGGTTTGTGATGCTGGGGATCTGGCGTCTTAGCTGGGGTGGGTAGGCAAGGTGCACAGGGGCAGGAGGGGCAGGCTTAGCTTGCTTCTCCTTAGGTGATCCTCTTCAGGAGGGGCCCTGTGGCAGCAGGAGGGAGTCAGATCCGCTGCCGGAGGTTTGGCTCCGCAGAAGAGCAGAGTTGGGTGTTTGCGCGGAGCGAGCAAGTTCCCTGGCAGGAACTGGTTCTCTTTGGGATTTTGGCTGGGGGATGGGCGGGGGAGATGGCGCTGGCGAGCGCCTTTGTTCCCCACCAAACTGAGCTCTGTCGTCCGGGGGCTCAGCAGCTCTCCTTCCCTTTGTCCTCCAGCCTTCCCGCTTTCTGAGCAGAGCTGTTAACTTATGACCTCCCAGACGCTAAGTCGCGCTTGCTGTCGGAACACAGTCCGTCAGGCCCCTCCGCTTTTTGCAAGCCAGACTCGGGGGCTCTGCTTGGCCGGCGAGCCGCCCCTCCGCCCCGGCTCCCTCCCGCCAGTCTGTGGAGCGCGCACCGCCTCGCTGCCCTTCCTACCCTCTTCCGTGGGCCTCTCGTCTGCGCTTAGCTCCGGCGACTCCGTTCTGGTAATCCTCTGGTGGTTTTCTGGTTTATTTAGGCAGGTGTAGGTGGAATCTAAGTGATCAGCAGGACGCGCGGTGAGCCCAGCGTCCTCCTACGCCGCCATCTTCCCTCTCTCAACGTTTACTTATTTTTGAGAGAGAGAAAGAGAGACAGAGTGTGAGAGAGGGAGGGCAGAGAGAAAGGGAGACACAGAATCCTAAGCAGGCTCCAGGCTCTGAGCTGTCAGCACAAAGCCCAACGCAGGGGTCAAAGTCATGAACTATAAGATCATGACCTGAGCTGAAGTTGGATGCTTAACTGACTGAGACACCCAGACACCCCTATCGTAATTTTCAAAAGCAACTTGATCATATTCTGTGTGGGATTACAATTAATTTTGCATGCATCTGAATGTTATTGGGACAATACAAGCATCCTGGTGCCGAGGACCTTATTCATCCTGGAGTCCTCCACTGCTTCAGTACAGTGCTGGGCAGATGGCCTGTGTAATACATGCTTGTTATCATAAATTCAACCAACATTGTAGAAGAGTTACAGAATTAGAAGAGCAGTATGACATAGCTTAGCATCTTCCAAATTGTTTTCTGCAGCACATTAATCCCTTGGGATGTTCAATTAGAAAACCAACTCCATAGTCAAGTTTAGGAAACTCTGTATTCTACACCCTTGTCTTTGAGCATCACAGAGCAGAATTGTATAATAAAAGGGATTAAAAAATCCTCCAAAAAAATCCTCTGAAATGTATCTAACACTGTTAACCTCAGTGTCTCTAGTTACATCTGGCTACTGTCTGTTTTCCTTAGGTGGCCCTTACAGTATCTTGTGGAACTAGTGTTGTAAAGAACACACCATAGGGTATGTTGGGAGACAAAAAAAATAAATGCTGAAATTAGGAATCTGAAGACCCAGGTCTGAGCTCTCACAGTGTGAGCTTAGACAAACATCATTACCTGTCTGGGCTCTGCTTCTTCATCTGATGGAATCAGACTAGTTAATTCTATGGCTTAAATGTGTAATATGCAAATTTTATTCATTTCTTTAGCTTTTATTTCTTCTAGGGGTAGTGATGGGTTTTAGCAACTTAGTAAAGACCTCTGTGGTATATATTTAGCATCTAACTGATCTCTTCTTGCTACTTTCCCCAGTCTTCTCTCAGTTTCCCTAGGAGAAACTCATGATACCCCTTAGCTATCTGGCCTCCCACTCCCAACACTAACATATGCCTCTGTCCTTAATCTCCAACCTTTGTTTGCTCTCTAGCCACTCACCACATTAGCCTCCAGAGCTCTCCTGCCTTCTCCTTACCTGCCCTAACCTAAATATTGGGTGGAGGTCTGGCTAGTGAGCGCTAGCTAATGTCTGCTAGGTGAACAGGTATCAACAGCTCAGACTTTGCTCCTCCCAGGAAACCCCAATTTATGTAGGCCTTCTGGAGAGTAGTGCCTGGATCTAAAGAGGAATGTCTCTGATGGTAAGACCTTCAAGACTGCGGGACAACGTGAGTGCATGTGGGTCTTATGATTCTCCATAGCACACTAAAAAGGATATTACCTTTTTTTTCTATGTGTAGGAACCTTGTTGGTATGTTAAGAGACCTGGCAAATTAAGTCTGTGGAGGGCAAGAATGGAGAAAATATGTTTGGAAGAACTCCCATTAGTGTAGCTTACCTAAATATGCTGGATTTAAAAAATGTCTTTCAAATGCATGAATGAGCTGGTAGGAAAGTAAGGGAATTCCTCAGAGAGCACGTGTAAGAAAGTCTGAATTAATCTAAACTCTGGAGCAGGCATGTGTCCTTTTAGATTAAACATGTAGGAAATAAGAGAAAGGGGGCTGGGGTCTAAACAAAGTGGGAATACCCATACATAAAGCTGGGGTCCCTCAATGGGTGATCTAAAAAATTACCCACCCCACAAAGGGAGATGATGAGAAAACATGCCCTCAGCTCTGGGTGTTACAGAATAAAAGAACATATTTCCCCTGAGAACTCTTATCCACAAACCCTCCCTCATGTGGGCTTGGTGTCTGAATTTATATTACATGTGACCTAAAAAAGTGTATTCTGAAAATTTAGTTCTAAGTAGTCCCAGGTTAGTAGTGCCCCCAGGCATTTGGAAGAAACAAATATAAACAGTCTCTGGAGAAAAACTCTAAATGCAGGACTGGAGAATTCTTTCAGATAAAGATCTTAGGAACATGAACTCACAATGAGAAATCAATAAACACATGGGTTCACAAACCACCATTAGCAAGAGTCAGCAGAAACAACCAACTACAAAATTAGAACCACAAAGACTGCAGATATTGGAATTGGCAGATAGAGAATTTAAAGCCAGGATGTTTAATACATCCTTGGAAATAAATAAAGGTATGTTAAAAAAATCATGAGATTATAAAAATAGGTCAGACAGATTTAAAAAGAAGTCAGGCAGATATTCTAAAAATGAAAAACCTTTATAAATAAAGTTAAAATGTAGTGGGTAGTCAAAGAGAAGGTTAGTTAACAGAAAGGTAGATCTTTGAGAGAGTTTGAGAGTCATGGATGACACAGTGAGAAGATCCAGTGTTTCTATTATTGGAATTTTAAAAAAGAGACAAAAGACAGAAGAAGGGAGAGGCTGCATTATATATGTGCTAAATAATGACTGAGAAGTTTGAAAATTTGTCAAGAGACACCCAGGCTTAAGTTCATTAAGTCCACATCCAGGTACACCACTTGAAACTGCAGGACACCAAGAAAAAGAGATCTTAACAACAGCCAGGAACAAAGGGCAAATTACTGCAAAGGAATGAAAATTAGGCTGATAGATAACTTCTCTGTCCTAAGAATCAAATGCAGAAACTAGGGGAAGGAACTCTTAAATTTTGGAAAGAACATGAGTGTCAACACAGAATGCTACATCTAACAAAACTTCTTTTATGAATGAGGAGAAGGAGAATGAAAAGAAATTTTCAGACAACGAAAAACTGGGCGTGTTTATTGACAATGGGTTTTACTAAGGGAATTTCTGAGAGTTCTTAGGAAGAAGAAAAAAGATTTCCAAGGGAGGGCTTAAAATATTACAAGAATTGGTGAACACAGGAAATAATATGTGGGTAAATCTAAATGAACATTGACTGTATAAAACAATATTAACTATGCCTAATCTGTGGAATAAAAAAAATCAGTAAAAATCCTGAACAATTACATATAAGTCAGGATTGAAGTAGTTGGATTTAAGCCTTCTAAGATCCTTGTTTTCTTGAGAGAATTAGTAAAGATAATACTTTATGTAGTAGACACTGCAGTTGTAGTTCATAGTCATCAGTGACTTCAAACTCATGCTAACAGTATCCCACCTCTGATGCACCATGTTCCTTTTCTCTCTGTGCTGTAAGGACTTCTCCAAAGCCATGGGTGACCAGCAGGCCCATGTGCAAGAGAAGTACAGGGGTTTGGGTGAATTATTACCCCTGGGGCAACTCCAAACCAATGAATAATGGAAGGTTATAGATAGCTACCCACATTTCCCATCATGCAGATGGATAATTATAGAATTCATTTCTCATGCTCCTCAGAAAACCTGGTAGAATCAATCCCCCATTTGCCATGGCAATGACCTTGATAAAGACACTTATAGGGGCTTTCTTTCTTCCCAATCTCCCCATTCTCTTATTCCTGCTTCCTTAGGTTGCCTGCAAAATATGCTATCTGCCTCCAAGGACTTGTCTTAGTCTCTGTGAATCTAGGAGCTTAAACTAAAACAATTAACTTTTCACTTTAATTTAATATCTAATTTAATTTAATTTAATTTGTTAAACAATTTAACAAATTTAACAACTAATTAAAAGAATAAAAATAGAGTGAATAACTCTTAAAACCAATATAAGGAAAAATGGAATGGAAGTGAAACTCAGTTAATCTAAAAGAAGGAAGAAATATATTTTTTAAGTTTAAAATAAGATGGTAATAATGAACCCAAATGTATGAGAAATCACAATCAATGTAAATGGGCTAAATGCTCCAGTTAAAAGATAAAGATCACCAACTGCATTTAAAAGCACAGCACAGAGAGAAGAAAAAGAGAGAGACAAGCCAAGAAACAGACTCTTAACTATAGAGAACAAACTGTTACCAGAAGGGAGATGGGTGGGGTGGGGGGATGGATGAAACGGGTGACAGGGATTAAGGTTGTGATGAGCACTGGGTGTTGTAATGAAGTGTTGAATCACTAAATCATACACCTCAAACTAATATTACTGTATGTTAACTGATTGGAATTTAAAAACTTAAAATAACCCACAAAACTCAAAACAAAACAAAAATAAAAGCATAGCAAAACAAAGCAAAGTCCAGATATATGCTACTAATAAGATGCGTACAAAAATCCAAAGATCTAGAAAGGCTGAATCAAAGGATGGGGAAAAGTCATACACCAGGCAAATGCTAAAGGAAAGTTAGGATTTTATATATATATATATATATATATATATATATATATATATATACACATATATATATATATATACATACATACTTTGGAATCAGAAAATGCAATTAAAAATGCTATTCATGGTTGGAAAACAAAGTATAATGTACACAGGGATAATAAAAGCATATATACAAATATCTATATCTGTATCTATGTCTATGTCTACGTCTATGTCTACATCTATGTCTACATCTACATCTATATCTATATCTATATCTGTATCTATATCAGATATAATAGCCTTTAGGGACAAAAAATTTTTAGACATTAAAAAAACCTTCACTATCCATTGATAAAAGCTTCAATTTACTATTCTAAATCTGAATATATCTAATAGTGTAACTTCAGAATATATACAACAAAAATTGATCCAGCTATAAGGACAAACTGACAAATTCACCATCTAAGTGGGAGATTTTTTTTTTTATTTATATATGAAATTTATTGTCAAATTGGTTTCCATACAACACCCAGTGCTCATCCCAAAAGGTGCCCTCCTCAAAACCCATCACCCATCCTCTCCTCCCTCCCACCCCCCATCAACCCTTAGTTTGTTCTCAGTTCTCAACAGTCTCTTATGCTTTGGCTCTCTCCCACTCTAACCTCTTTTTTTTTTTTTTTTCCTTCCCCTCCCCCATGGGTTCCTGTTAAGTTTCTCAGGATCCACATAAGAGTGAAACCATATGGTATCTGTCTTTCTCTGTATGGCTTATTTCACTTAGCATCACACTCTCCAGTTCCATCCACGTTGCTACAAAAGGCCATCTTTCATTTTTTCTCATTGCCACGTAGTATTCCATTGTGTATATAAACCAAAATTTCTTTATCCATTCATCAGTTGATGGACATTTAGGCTCTTTCCATAATTTGGCTATTGTTGAGAGTGCTGCTATGAACATTGGGGTACAAGTGCCCCTATGCATCAGTACTCCTGTGTCCCTTGGATAAATTCCTAGCAGTGCTATTGCTGGGTCATAGGGTAGGTCTATTTTTAATTTTCTGAGGAACCTCCACACTGCTTTCCAGAGCGGCTGCACCAATTTGCATTCCCACCAACAGTGCAAGAGGGTTCCCGTTTCTCCACATCCTCTCCAGCATCTATAGTCTCCTGATTTGTTCATTTTGGCCACTCTGACTGGCGTGAGGTGATACCTGAGTGTGGTTTTGATTTGTATTTCCCTGATAAGGAGCGACGCTGAACATCTTTTCATGTGCCTGTTGGCCATCCGGATGTCTTCTTTAGAGAAGTGTCTATTCATGTTTTCTGCCCATTTCTTCACTGGGTTATTTGCTTTTCGGGTGTGGAGTTTGGTGAGCTCTTTATAGATTTTGGATACTAGCCCTTTGTCCGATATGTCATTTGCAAATATCTTTTCCCATTCCGTTGGTTGCCTTTTAGTTTTGTTGGTTGTTTCCTTTGCTGTGCAGAAGCTTTTTATCTTCATAAGGTCCCAGTAATTCACTTTTGCTTTTAATTCCCTTGCCTTTGGGGATGTGTCGAGTAAGAGATTGCTACGGCTGAGGTCAGAGAGGTCTTTTCCTGCTTTCTCCTCTAAGGTTTTGATGGTTTCCTGTCTCACATTCAGGTCCTTTATCCATTTTGAGTTTATTTTTGTGAATGGTGTGAGAAAGTGGTCTAGTTTCAACCTTCTGCATGTTGCTGTCCAGTTCTCCCAGCACCATTTGTTAAAGAGACTGTCTTTTTTCCATTGGATGTTCTTTCCTGCTTTGTCAAAGATGAGTTGGCCATACGTTTGTGGGTCTAGTTCTGGGGTTTCCATTCTATTCCATTGGTCTATGTGTCTGTTTTTGTGCCAATACCATGCTGTCTTGATGATGACAGCTTTGTAGTAGAGGCTAAAGTCTGGGATTGTGATGCCTCCTGCTTTGGTCTTCTTCTTCAAAATTACTTTGGCTATTCGGGGCCTTTTGTGGTTCCATATGAATTTTAGGATTGCTTGTTCTAGTTTTGAGAAGAATGCTGGTGCAATTTTGATTGGGATTGCATTGAATGTGTAGATAGCTTTGGGTAGTATTGACATTTTGACAATATTTATTCTTCCAATCCATGAGCAGGGAATGTCTTTCCATTTCTTTAAATCTTCTTCAATTACCTTCATAAGCTTTCTATAGTTTTCAGCATACAGATCCTTTACATCTTTGGTTAGATTGATTCCTAGGTATTTTATGCTTCTTGGTGCAATTGTGAATGGGATCAGTTTCTTTATTTGTCTTTCTGTTGCTTCATTGTTAGTGTATAAGAATGCAACTGATTTCTGTATATTGATTTTGTATCCTGCAACTTTGCTGAATTCATGTATCAGTTCTAGCAGACTTTTGGTGGAGTCTATCGGATTTTCCATGTATAATATCATGTCATCTGCAAAAAGCGAAAGCTTGACTTCATCTTTGCCAATTTTGACGCCTTTGATTTCCTGTTGTTGTCTGATTGCTGATGCTAGAACTTCCAGCACTATGTTAAACAACAGCGGTGAGAGTGGGCATCCCTGTCGTGTTCCTGATCTCAGGGAAAAAGCTCTCAGTTTTTCCCCGTTGAGGATGATGTTAGCTGTGGGCTTTTCATAAATGGCTTTTATGATCTTTAAGTATGTTCCTTCTATCCCGACTTTCTCAAGGGTTTTTATTAAGAAAGGGTGCTGGATTTTGTCAAAGGCCTTTTCTGCATCGATTGACAGGATCATATGGTTCTTCTCTTTTTTTTTGTTAATGTGATGTATCACGTTGATTGATTTGCGAATGTTGAACCAGCCCTGCATCCCAGGAATGAATCCCACTTGATCATGGTGAATAATTCTTTTTATATGCCATTGAATTCGATTTGCTAGTATCTTATTGAGAATTTTGGCATCCATATTCATCAGGGATATTGGCCTGTAGTTCTCTTTTTTTACTGGGTCTCTGTCTGGTTTAGGAATCAAAGTAATACTGGCTTCATAGAATGAGTCTGGAAGTTTTCCTTCCCTTTCTATTTCTTGGAATAGCTTGAGAAGGATAGGTATTATCTCTGCTTTAAACGTCTGGTAGAACTCCCCTGGGAAGCCATCTGGTCCTGGACTCTTATTTGTTGGGAGATTTTTGATAACCGATTCAATTTCTTCGCTGGTGATGGGTCTGTTCAAGCTTTCTATTTCCTCCTGATTGAGTTTTGGAAGAGTGTGGGTGTTCAGGAATTTGTCCATTTCTTCCAGGTTTTCCAATTTGTTGGCATATAATTTTTCATAGTATACCCTGATAATTGTTTGTATCTCTGAGGGATTGGTTGTAATAATTCCATTTTCATTCATGATTTTATCTATTTGGGTCATCTCCCTTTTCTTTTTGAGAAGCCTGGCTAGAGGTTTGTCAATTTTGTTTATTTTTTCAAAAAACCAACTCTTGGTTTCGTTGATCTGGTCTACAGTTTTTTTAGATTCTATATTGTTTATTTCTGCTCTGATCTTTATTATTTCTCTTCTTCTGCTGGGTTTAGGCTGCCTTTGCTGTTCTGCTTCTATTTCCTTTAGGTGTGCTGTTAGATTTTGTATTTGGGATTTTTCTTGTTTCTTGAGATAGGCCTGGATTGCAATGTATTTTCCTCTCAGGACTGCCTTTGCTGCGTCCCAAAGCGTTTGGATTGTTGTATTTTCATTTTCGTTTGTTTCCATATATTTTTTAATTTCTTCTCTAATTGCCTGGTTGACCCACTCATTCGTTAGTAGGGTGTTCTTTAACCTCCATGCTTTTGGAGGTTTTCCAGATTTTTTTCTGTGGTTGATTTCAAGCTTCATAGCATTGTGGTCTGAAAGTATGCATGGTATGATTTCAATTCTTGTAAACTTATGAAGGGCTGTTTTGTGACCCAGTATATGATCTATCTTGGAGAATGTTCCATGTGCACTCGAGAAGAAAGTATATTCTGTTGCTTTGGGATGCAGAGTTCTAAATATATCTGTCAAGTCCATCTGATCCAATGTCTCATTCAGGGCCCTTGTTTCTTTATTGACCGTGTGTCTAGATGATCTATCCATTTCTGTAAGCGGGGTGTTAAAGTCCCCTGCAATTACCACATTCTTCTCAATAAGGTTGCTTATGTTTATGAGTAATTGTTTTATATATTTGGGCGCTCCGGTATTCGGCGCATAGACATTTATAATTGTTAGCTCTTCCTGATGGATAGACCCTGTCACTATTATATAATGTCCTTCTTCATCTCTTGTTACAGCCTTTAATTTAAAGTCTAGTTTGTCTGATATAAGGATGGCTACTCCAGCTTTCTTTTGGCTTCCAGTAGCATGATAAATAGTTCTCCATCCCCTCACTCTCAATCTAAAGGTGTCCTCAGGTCTAAAATGAGTCTCTTGTAGACAGCAAATAGATGGGTCTTGTTTTTTTATCCATTCTGATACCCTATGTCTTTTGGTTGGTGCATTTAATCCATTTACATTCAGTGTTATTATAGAAAGGTATGGGTTTAGAGTCATTGTGATGTCTGTATGTTTTATGCTTGTAGTGATGTCTCTGGTACTTTGTCTCACAGGGTCCCCCTTAGGATCTCTTGGAGGGCTGGTTTAGTGGTGACAAATTCCTTCAGTTTTTGTTTGTTTGGGAAGACCTTTATCTCTCCTTCTATTCTAAATGACAGACTTGCTGGATAAAGGATTCTCGGCTGCATATTTTTTCTGTCTAGCACACTGAAAATCTCGTGCCAATTCTTTCTGGCCTGCCAAGTTTCAAAAGAGAGATCAGTCACGAGTCTTATAGGTCTCCCTTTATATGTGAGGGCACGTTTACCCCTTGCTGCTTTCAGAATTTTCTCTTTATCCTTGTATTTTGCCAGTTTCACTATGATATGTCGTGCAGAAGATCGATTCAAGTTACATCTGAAGGGAGTTCTCTGTGCCTCTTGGATTTCAATGCCTTTTTCCTTCCCCAGTTCAGGGAAGTTCTCAGCTATTATTTTTTCAAGTACCCCTTCAGCACCTTTCCCTCTCTCTTCCTCCTCTGGGATACCAATTATGCGTATATTATTTCTTTTTAGTGTATCACTTAGTTCTCTAATTTTCCCCTCATACTCCTGGATTTTTTTATCTCTCTTTTTCTCAGCTTCCTCTTTTTCCATAACTTTATCTTCTAGTTCACCTATTCTCTCCTCTGCCTCTTCAATCTGAGCCGTGGTGGTTTCCATTTTGTTGTGCATTTCGTTTAAAGCGTTTTTCAGCTCCTCGTGACTGTTCCTTAGTCCCTTGATCTCTGTAGCAAGAGATTCTCTGCTGTCAGCTATACTGTTTTCAAGCCCAGCGATTAATTTTATGACTATTATTCTAAATTCACTTTCTGTTATATTATTTAAATCCTTTTTGATCAGCTCATTAGCTGTTGTTATTTCCTGGAGATTCTTCTGAGGGGAATTCTTCTGCTTGGTCATTTTGGATAGTCCCTGGCGTGGTGAGGACCTGCAGGGCACTTCCCCTGTGCTGTGGTGTATAACTGGAGTTGGTGGGGGGAGCCGCAGTCAGACCTGATGTCTGCCCCCAGCCCACCGCTGGGGCCACAGTCAGACTGGTGTGTGCCTTCTCTTCCCCTCTCCTAGGGGCGGGATTCACTGTGGGGTGGGGTGGCCTGTCTGGGCTACTTGCACACTGCCAGGCTTGTGATGCTGGGGATCTGGCGTCTTAGCTGGGGTGGGTAGGCAAGGTGCACAGGGGCAGGAGGGGCAGGCTTAGCTTGCTTCTCCTTAGGTGATCCACTTCAGGAGGGGCCCTGTGGCAGCAGGAGGGAGTCAGATCCGCTGCCGGAGGTTTGGCTCCGCAGAAGAGCAGAGTTGGGTGTTTGCGCGGAGCGAGCAAGTTCCCTGGCAGGAACTGGTTCTCTTTGGGATTTTGGCTGGGGGATGGGCGGGGGAGATGGCGCTGGCGAGCGCCTTTGTTCCCCACCAAACTGAGCTCTGTCGTCCGGGGGCTCAGCAGCTCTCCTTCCCTTTGTCCTCCAGCCTTCCCGCTTTCTGAGCAGAGCTGTTAACTTATGACCTCCCAGACGCTAAGTCGCGCTTGCTGTCGGAACACAGTCCGTCAGGCCCCTCCGCTTTTTGCAAGCCAGACTCGCGGGCTCTGCTTGGCCGGCGAGCCGCCCCTCCGCCCCGGCTCCCTCCCGCCAGTCCGTGGAGCGCGCACCGCCCTGCCGCCCTTCCTACCCTCTTCCGTGGGCCTCTCGTCTGCGCTTGGCTCCGGCGACTCCGTTCTGCTAATCCTCTGGCGGTTTTCTGGTTTATTTAGGCAGGTGTAGGTGGAATCTAAGTGATCAGCAGGACGCGCAGTGAGCCCAGCGTCCTCCTACGCCGCCATCTTCCCTCTCCCCCCTAAGTGGGAGATTTTAACATCCTGCTCTCAGAGACTGATAGGTCAAACAGATGAAAATCAATACTAACAGAGACAATCTGAACAACACATTTAATAAGCATGATTTAAAGGATGTGTGTAGAACACTGCACCAATAAATGGAGAATACACATTCCTTCCAAACACACAGAGAACTATTTATAAAAATTGATCAAGTACTAGGTTGAACACATTTCAAAGAATCTGCATCTAATATGTATTCTTAGACAACAATGAAATTACATTAAAATAAAAAAAGAAAATATATCAGAAATTAAAGAAATTCTATAATGAATGTATAGTGGAAAAACAACAGTGAAAATATTATAAATCAAAGCTTGTGGGATGCAGCTTAATTTGTCCCTACAGATGAAATAATGGCTTCAAATACTTCAAATATTATAAAGAAAGAGAACTGGGGGTACCTGGGTGGCTCACTCGGTTAAGCGTCTGACTCTGATTTCAGCTCAGGTCATGATCTCACAGTTTGTGAAATCTAGCCCCAAGTCAGGCTCTGTGCTGACAGGGTGGATCCTGCTTGGGATTCCCTTCTGTCTGTCTGTCTGTCTGTCTCTTTCCCTCCTCAGCTTGTGCATGCGTGCATGCATGCTCTCTCTCTCTCTCTCTCTCAAAATAAATAAACATTAAAAAAAAGAAAGAGAAGCTGAAAATTAGCAGCTATACATCCAACCTTAAAAGGTAGAAAATAATAATAGAAAAAACTCAAAGAAGGAAGTAAGGAAATAGTAAAGGAAAAGTCAGAAATTAAGGAAATGGAAAAGATTCAATAGAAAGGAGCAAAAGGGGTAGACATTTTTTCTTTGACTATCCTAATAAAATTGACACGCCTCTGCAAGTCTGATCATGTATGACAGTAAAAGGAAACAAATAAACAGCATTAGGAATGAAAAAGAGCATAACTCTGGATTGAGGCAACAGAGATTAAAAAATTTATGCTAATAATTTCAAAACTCATAGAAATTACATAAATTCTGCGGAAAATTTTAAAAAATACTAAAATTGACTCAAGAAGAAATGATTCTATAGCCATGAAGGGCATTAATTCAACATTTAGAAACATTTCTTCAAAGAAGGCACCAGTCACAGACAGTTGTGTAAGTAAGGTAAGCTGTACAAAGCTTTCAAGGAACAAGTAATTCTAACCCTACATAATGTTTTAGAGAGTCAAAAAGAGTCCAGGATAGCCTCGATATGAAATCCCGACAGACCAGTATAAGAAAGGAAAGTTATAGGACAATTTAACTCATGGCTTTTTCTGCAAACATCCTAAACAAAATACTAGAAAAGTGAATCTAAGACCAAAGATAACACCTTATGACCAAGTTTATACTGGTCCAGGAATACAAGGTTAGTTTGACATTAAAAAAATATGTAGATTTAATTTACCATGGTAGCAAACTGAAGCATCTGATAAAAATAATCACTTATGGTAAAAGTCTTAGCAAACTCAGTATAGAAGGAACATTCCTTAGCCAGATACACTATATCAACCTGAAGTTTATAGCCAACATTATATTCAGTGGCTAAATATTTTTGTTGTTGTTCTTGAGGACATACTTTCCCTCTGCTGTGTGCAGGGCCCAGAGTTATTTGGGGTGTGTGCACCAGGATTGTTGGTTGAAAAGAGCAGAAGTTTGGCCCTGGTGGCTTTATATCAAAAGGAAATTTGTGGGAAGGATATTGGGATCTCATCAAAACCATAGGTAGTCAGACGACCAGGCTGAGAAATCAAGAACCAGGGGAGAACAGAAGGGCTAGATAGGCTTGATCTTTCTCCTTCCCTCCCTCCTTCCTTTCACCCTCCCTCTCTCCTTCCCTCCCTCCCTCCCTCCCTTCCTTCCTTCCTTCCTTCCTTCCTTCCTTCCTTCCTTCCTTCCTCCCTCCCTTCCTTCCTCCCTCCCTTCCTTCCTCCCTCCCTTCCTTCCTCCCTTCCTTCCTTCCTTCCTTCCTTCCTTCCTTCCTTCCTTCCTTCTTTCCTCCCTCCCTTCTTTCCTTCCTCCCTCCCTCCCTCCCTCCCTCCCTCCCTTCTTTCCTTCCTTCCTCCCTCCCCCCTCCCTCCCTTCTTTCCTTCATTCTTTCCTTCCTCCCTCCCTTCTTTCCTTCCTTCCTTCCTTCCTTCCTTCCTTCCTTCCTTCCTCCCTCCCTCCCTCCCTCCTTCCCTCCCTTCCTCCCTTCCTCCCTTCTTTCCTTCCTTCCTTCCTTCCTTCCTTCCTTCCTTCCTTCCTCCCTCCCTCCTTCTCTCCCTTCCTCTTCAGTGGCTAAATATTAAAAGCATTCCCTTTAAAGTTAGAAACAATAAAGGATTCTTGCCACTACTACTGCCACGATATACTTCCACAATATACTGGAAGCCCTAGCCAATGTAATGAATCAAGAAAAAAATGCATACGGACCAGAAAAAAAGAGGCAGTATTATTAGCAGATAAAATTACAAAAATCTCAAAATAATCTACAAAAATGATTAGAATTAATAAGGGAATTTAGCAGATTGTCAGGTTTTGATTAATATCAACATCAATTGTATCTGTATACTATGGAAACAATCATACAATGCAATTAAAAATGCTATTCATGGTAGGAAAACAAAATATAATGTACTCAGGGATAATAAAAGCAGAGGCATATAGTATTTGTCATGGACCATGCACTATTCTACACATTCCTTTTATATTAACCTATGTAATACTTATAACAACACTATGATGTAGGTGCTATAAATTACTCTCATTTTACAGCTGTGGAAACTGATAACCAAAGAGATTATGTAAGTTGTCCATATTGTGTGGTTAGTAAACTTCAGAGTAGGAATTCATTTTTTTAAATGAAACATCTGTTTTCAGAGTATGTGCTCTTAACTACTATCCTAAAATTTCCTTTTTGGAGAGAATTGCAAAACTTAATTGAAAGACATCAAAAAAGACTTAAATAAAAAGAAAGGCATACCATGCTTATGGATAAGATAACAATATTATATAGATACCAATTATTCCAAAATTGATCTATATATTCAATGGAATTCCAATCAAAATCCTAATAGGATTTTCATGGAACTTGATCAGTTCATTATAAAATTTATATGGACGCACAAAGGGTCAAGAAGAGTCAGTGCATTCCCAAAAAGTAAGAACAAGGGAGGAGAAGGATATTTGTCTTATCAGATAACAACATAAAAGGTTAATACTATAAAAATACTATAAAAATAAAAAATGTGCTTTTGGCATAGGGAAAGACATAATAAAAAAATCTTGTAAATTCATCCATGCATGTGTGGAGACTGATAGGTGACTGAGGGAATCAGGGGAAAAGATGGGCTCTTCAATATGCAGTACTGATTATCTAGATGGAAAACAATGAAAATGGGTTCTTACTTCACACTATACACAAAAATTAATTCCAGATGGATTAAGGTCTTAAATGTGAAAGGCAAAACTTGAAGACTTTGAGAAGGAAATATTAAAAAATATCTTTATGACCTTAAGGTGGTATTTGTTAAAAACAGCACAAAAAAACCCTAATGATGAATAAAAAGATGGCAAAAGCAGGGTACATTCAAATTAATAACTTCTAATTATGGAAAGCAACAGAGACAAGAAAGGCAAGCAACAAAGTGAGAGAGGAGATTGGCAGTATGCATAACTGACATTGGTTCAGGGTCCAGAATATAATAAAGAACTGTAAATAAATAAGAAAAAGACTAACAGCTCAAAGGAAAGTGGAACAAAAGATCTGAGCAGAAATTTCACCACAGAGTGTGACTATCCAATAAGCATATAAAAAGATGCTCAACCTCTATAGGAATCAAGGAATACACATTAAAATCATATTGTGATATAATTTCTTACCATCGAAATAAACAACAATCAGAATGTATGAAAATCCCGACTTTCCTACACTGCTGGTGGGAGTATAAGTGGCTACAATCACTTTGGGAAACAACTTGTCATTACCTAGTAAGGTGAAAATACGAATAGCCAGCAATTCCACTCATGCATATATTATCTAGAGAAATTCTTACAAATGTGCATTAGGACAAAGGTACAAGAATGTTAACAGCAGCATTGTTCTTAATGTTACAAAACTGGAAACTACCCAAATGTGCATCGACAGCAAGATGAATAAATAAATTTTGATATGCTCATAAAAGGAATACTATACAGTGATGGGAATGAGTGAATTACAGCTCAGTGTTCCCTATGCAAGAATCTCAAAATGATAATATTGTGCCCAAGAAACATTTACAGAAGAATAAATAGGGTATAATTCTACTTATATGGAGTGAAATAAGGAAAAACTAAACATTATTTTGTTCAGGAATTACAGATGTATCCAGTAAAACTATAAAGCAAGGCAAGGTAATGGTGAACATAATTCAAAGCAGTAGTTTCTCCTGGGGAGGAGGTAGGAGAATTGAGGAATTGAGGAAAGGCATACAAGAGGGTCTCCATGTTACCAGTTACACTCTGTCTCTTACACTGGGTAATGACTAAAGGTGGTTGTATTTTGTTATTTTATTATTTTTATACTTTACACTTTAGTGTATCATTTACACTTTGTAAATGATACATTTCCCAATTTAAAGAGAGGGGAAGTGTCCATAGAGAGACTTTCTATTTCAATTTTTTTCATGTTTATTTATTTATTTTGAGAGATACAGTGCATGTGAAGAGGAGAAAGGCAGAGACAGAGGGAGAGACAGAGAATCCCAAGCAGGCACCACACTACCAGCACAGAGCCTGATGTGGAGCTTGAACTCACCAACCGTGAGATTATGACCTGAGCCCAAACCAAGAGCTGGACACTTAACCAATTGAGCCACCCAGGTGCCCCAGTTTCTACTTCAGATTGTGAATTATTGCCATTTACCTTCTGCAAGCTCCTGGGAACATCACAAAAAGGAAAATATGAAAAAAAACTCGACCATGTTTAACAAAGTAGGAAACTTCCCAATGCCTCACAACAAAGTATGAACTGTCAGGGTCAAAAAATGGACACTGGACTGAGCAGAGGAAGTATGTTGAAAGCTGATGCTAGCCACCTTGGACTATGAGTGGGGTGCAGACTTCCCCAAAGACCAGTGTCTTCAGTCTGAAAGACAATGAGCCTTTGGTTAGAACAATGATACCCCAGGTTGTGACCTGGCCCTAGGACATGGGGGAGCATCCCTGTAGAGTGGGTGGCATTACTCTGCAGAAAGGCAAGGCAAGTGCAGCAGAAGGAGAAGGAGATGCCAGGTTATTTCCATGACCAACTTATTGATGACCTGACTGTCCCAGCTGACTGCTTAAAACACAGCAAGCTGAAAGGGAAAGGAGGCAGCACAGAAAGCCCAGATTCCTATTACTGGGACAGTGTTTCCATTCTGCAGCTGCTAGGACTGTTGAGTGCTATGGTCCACAGTTGCCCTTCTCCAGAAAATTTCTCATCCAGAGATGTCTGGGAGGTTACACCCTAACTCTGGTGTGGTGTGGGGCTCCCAGCTCCTAACCAACTGATTGATGTGAGGAAACCCTTATGCTGGACCATTCTGGGTACTATTTCTGCTTCAGGATCAGGCTGAGGTAAGACTCCAGCTGAGACTACATCCTGTGCTCTATCCAACCTCCTCTGCTCCTTTACAGGTCCCTTGCATAAGAATTTCCTTTTCGGGCACCTGGGTGGTTTGGTCGGTTAAGCTTCCAACTTTGGCTCAGGTCACGATCTCACAGTTTATGGGTTCAAGTCCATGTTGGGCTCTGTGCTGACAGCTCAGAGGCTGGAGCCTGCTTCAGATTCTGTGTCTCCCTCTTTCTGCCCCTCTCCTGTTCATGCTCATGCTCTGTCTCTCTCTCAAAAATAAACATTAAAAAAATTAAAAAAAGAGTTTCCTTTTTATTCTCTGCTTTGAGGGCATCTGGTGTGTATAAATTACACTGATTTTTTAAAGCTCTTTTCTCCACCTCCACTTATAGTACTCTTTAGCAAGTAATTAACCTCATTTGCATAATACTTTATTATTTTATTAAAAAGACAAATACAAGCTCTTTGCATAGGAATAATAAATAAAGATCAAGTAAGGTAGAGAGGATAAAAAAGCTAAATGTGGATGAAAAACATACTTGTCAAGAGGAATGAACAAAAACTACAAAAAAACTTGATAAATACTAGGTCCAACCACATGAAATTGTTGATGTTTGACCATTACTGACTCACAGAAATACAATTTCATGTGGGCCAATCTGAATAGGTGTCCAAATTCTTACAGAAGTTACAGACAATATAATCTTTCTAAAATAGAGCCCCAAAGGAAGTAGATGGTTCGCAGAAAAAAAAAAAATCAGACAACGGAAAGAAATGGCATGTAAGTTAGTAGAGCTTCTGAAGAAAAATGGAAGATAAAACAGTAACATTATAGAGATGAAAACCACATTAAAAGCAATAAAAATTGGATGAAACTAACTGAAAACAATGACATAGTGGCTTGAAGAAATCATAGTAAACACAACGGAAAAGTGAAGTGATATCATCATGATTATAGAGAAGGTAATAGATACTGTTGTATTTGAAAGGGTTCCTTGTAAATAGGCTCTGAGGTGGAGCACTGAGGCAGGTTTATTGGCATATTCCCTAAGACAGGGGAGACTGGAAGGATTGGGCAGAGAAAAGCTGACCTGTGATGTGGGTGCAGCTGAGGTCTAAGCAGATTCCACACAGAGCTCTGGAGCTGGATGGCCTTTCAAAATTGTCCCGAATTGAAATAAAAGGGCTAAGCCTTGGTTTCTCTCATTATTCCAGCCCATCATTGTCCATGAGTTGGTCTCTGGATGAGTCGGCTTCCTATGGCTGAGGGCTCGTCCCAGTGAGGGAGGGATGTAGCTCTGAGCTCTCAGCAGCCAGGGGGTAGGTGCTTTGGCCTAAACAAGGAAGCTGGTGGAGAGCCACAGAATTTACTAGATCCAACTCTTGCACAACTCAGATCCCACTTGCTTCTCATGGTAAATTTGCTTCCTCTGGGAACAGTTTCTTCAGGATTCTTGTTGGTCTTGCTTCCATCAGGTCATGTGACACAAAGAGCAAAGTTTGCGGGCACTGCAGTTTTGACCATGTTGGAGAATCCCTTCCTGTCCTGGGCACCACTCAGCTGTGTCACCTTCTGTGACACAGAAGCTGGGTGACCTTCTGTGTCACCCAGGAAATGTGTGGAATAGGCTGTCTCCCGAACTCAAAGTAGTTTTTCTTAGTTAGGGACATTATGGAATACAATAATCTGCCCTTTACTTCTGAGTGAGTCAAGCTGTTCCAAATCCCTGGGCCCTAAAAACTGTACTGAATCTCAGAAGGGTGTATCTCTCTGTGGAATGCATGCATCCTATGAAGGCCTCCAGGGTACTTGCTGCTTCCTGCTACTCCATCATTGTTGATAGAATGGATGTCTTTGGTGTTCTGCCACTCCTGTGATCTGATCTCTGTTACTGGTCTGCTTAGTAGGAGGGAGGGTGGTGGTAGACTCTGAGAGGGGTAAGTGTTATCTTGTATGGCCCTGGTATCATTTGAGGCTTCTGCATGATGGGCAAGCAAGGGGGATTCACTGGGATGTAACAGAGTGGGCTACTTGTGCAGGCCCAGCACGTTCTGGGGAATCTGGGAGTTCAAAACTATCAAATGTAAATATTCAGACACCCCACATCCCAGGTCTTGGGGTCCTATGCTTTCCCTGTTAGGGCCTTCTTTTGCTGAGTCCCTGAGCCTGGCTCTCCACTCTGTTTGCCCAGTGGCTACAATCAGTTAGGCTTTTCTTAAACACCACGAAGGAAACCCTTTGGCTTTCACATTTGTTCCTGAGTGGGTGGTGAAGCACATGGAACTATCATTGCTCTTTAGCACATCAATGGCGCTCAGCTACCCATTCCCTTGTCCTTATAGTCACCACTTACATCATACCCTCAAGCCTCTCTGTCTACCAGTGTTGTTTCCTCAGATAACTCATTAAACCATATCCCTGATATGTTGCTCTGTGTATCTTATCTTCGAAACCTGAGGAAAGGCTGTTAATTTTATTATGTTGGTTTTGGCCCATTATAACAAGCTGACAAGATCTTGAATCTTGATTTCTCATTCACTGTGTTATCCTCCCAGTTTTATATTATCTTTATTCAATTTATTGATATAAATATTAAACAGGACTGGGTCAATGTTGATAAAATTGTTGAACAGGACAAGGGTAGAGATGGGTTCTTGAGGCGTGCCATTAGAAACCATGCCTCATTAGTCTCACTAACTCAACAAATATTTATTGAATACCTAATATCTGCTGGGCAACCTGAGTTACACTGGGGATATAATGATGAGCAAGAAATGCCTCCTGACCATAAGCTCCTTATGCCTCTCCATATAGGTTTACATCAATCTATTTATTTACTGCTATGTGCTAGGGCATTCAGCTAGGTTGTAAATCTACTGACATTGTACTATAATCTAGCCTTGTCGTTCTTGGAAATTTTAATTTAATGGATCAGCAAAAATCTTAATACAGAATATAAGGGCTAATACAGGGTTCTTTCCACTGGTAATTTTGTAAAATAAAGATATTATTAAATTATTCTGATAACTGTCATTTCATAATATAAAAGACAGTTCCTGCCCTTGTGGAGTTTACAATCTAGTGAGAGCCAGACTTTAAACAAAGAAACAAAAAAATGAAATACAAAGTACAAGTCCTGAGATTCGTAAGCAGAAGCAAATCAGGAACAAGAGTGGAGAACAACAGAAGTAGCCAGAAAAGGCCTTTCCAAGAAGTGACATGTTAACTTATACATGGAGGGGTGGGAAGGAAGGGATCCTCTGGGTGGGAATCTGGGAGGGTGCAGCACGTGGGAAACTCCTGCTGGGGAGCTTGGTGTGTGTGAAGAACTGGAAGGAGGCTAGTTGAGCTGAGGCTGTAGGAGGAGGAGGAGCCTCCAAGGCTGCAGGGGGGAGAGTGTGGGGAAACAAGCAAGATTAACTCTGAGTGACTATCAGGACACTCTGCATGCTGCTGGCAACCATCTAGTGGGTGGCTCTGCTCCTCTCAGTGGGAAGGCTGTGCCGACCCCAGCTTCCCACAGGACCGCTGGGTGCCATGGGCACTGGGCTGCTGGCTTTCTCTGTGGTAGCATGTAGCTTCCCTGAGGACCCAACCTTCTTCAAGGCTACTTTCACAAGAACCTTTAAAAATGGGGGGTGGGGGAGCTCACAGGGGGTGGGGTCCCTTTCCTTGGCACGGTTCAGGATGTAGATCAACTGGAGTACTCCATGGCACAGAGGCAGAGTCTCTACCTGTGAGTTCTGGCTTGCACTGTGTGGTTAGCTTGAGCCCTTCTGTCAACCAAGAGGTTGGCTGAAGTCAGAGCATGTGGGGTTTGCTAAGCCACAATAAGGAGTTTGGATTTTATTCAAGATACAAAGGAAATCATTGAAAGGTTTTGAGCAAGGAAGTAAAACAATCTGATTTACATTTTAAAAACCTCACTCTGCTTGCAGTGTGGGGAATGGATTATATGAGGACTTGAGTTGGAGCAGGGGAACCAGTTGGCGGCTGTTGAATTAACTTGGATGGAAGAAAGAGGCTTGAGCAAGAGAGTTCACATGGGGAATTGAGAGAAGTAAACAGACTCCAAATACATTTAGGAAGTAAAATGATAAGACTTACTAATTGATTAGATGTCAGTATAATGTGCCAGAAGAACTCAAACATAATGCCCAGGTATCTTGCTTAAGCCACTGGGTAAATGGGATTCCATTTACAATGATGAGGAGAAGGAAGAATACATAATTCTAGGGGAGAAAATAATGGAACCCCTTCATAAATATGAAGGTTGAGGTATTTGTGAAGCATTCAAATGATGTGTCAACTGGGCTATTGGATGTATTGATCTGGAGTCCAAAAGAGAGGTTCAGGCTAGAGATATAAATTTTGGCATATTTACTGTATACATGGGATTGAAGAGAATTTGGAGAGATAAAAGTAGGGAGCAGTATAGAATCCTAGAGAATGTCAATATAGGATGCCAGAGGAGAGGGAGCGAGGAAGAGGGTGTGAGGGAGGGAGAAAAGAAGGAAGAGAAAGGAGAGATGGGGGGAAGTAGAAGGGAGAGAAAGACAGAGAGGAAGAAGAGAGAAAAAGAGGGAGACAGGAGAGGAGAGGACAGAAGAGGAAAGAGAAGACAAAATGAAGGTTTTTACAGAACAGGAGATACCAGGGCATTTTTTGTAAGTCATCGGAAATGATGCAGATAGAGTGTTTGCTGGTGAAAGAGAGAGAATTAATTGCAAGAGTGAAGTTGGTGGTCCATGTTAATGGGTCATGTCTTTTCCTCAAGTTTTTTTTTTTTTGAGGAATATTAACTTTTTTTAAAATATGAAATTTATTGTCAAATTGGTTTCCATACAACACCCAGTGCTCATCCCAAAAGGTACCCTCCTCAATACCCATCACCCACCCTCCCCTCCCTCCCACCCCCCATCAACCCTCAGTTTGTTCTCAGTTTTTAAGAGTCTCTTATGTTTTGGCTCCCTCCCTCTCTAACATCTTTTTTTTTTCTTCCCCTCCCCCATGGACTTCTGTTAAGTTTCTCAGGATCCACATAAGAGTGAAAACATATGGTATCTGTCTTTCTCTGTATGACTTATTTCACTTAGCATAACACTCTCCAGTTCCATCAGCATTGCTACAAAAGGCCATATTTCATTCTTTCTCACTGCCATCTAGTATTCCATTGTGTATATAAACCACAATTTCTTTATCCATTCATCAGTTGATAGACATTTAGGCTCTTTCCATAATTTGGCTATTGTTGAAAGTGCTGCTATCAACATTGGGGTCCAAGTGCCCCTATGCATCAGCACTCCTGCATCCCTTGGGCAAATTCCTAGCAGTGCTATTGCTGGGTCATAGGGTAGGTCTATTTTTAATTTTTTGAGGAAACTCCACAGTGTTTTCCAGAGCGGCTGCACCAGTTTGCATTCCCACCAACAGTGCAAGAGGGTTCCTGTAGAAGTTTTTAAGGAAAACAGACAATGTGTTTCTCTATTCTTTGAGCCTTTAAATATAAAATTAGAGGCCATATCCTCCCAATTCCATGTTCTTTCAGTGCTCTGTGATGAAACTTGTCTGAATCTAAAACCCAGAGATCATTGAGAGTGTCTGGGGATGTTTTTCTCATCTCACACTATCTTCTGGCCAGTGTCTTCTGACCGATAATTTCTCCATCTTTCTGATGAAGACAGAGGCAACACAGGGACTGAGTGGCAATGCCTGTCTTGTGTCTTTGTCTGACATTGCCCTGTTTGCCTCGAGCAGGTTGCTTCTTTGTCCTATTCATACAAATATATCTGGGAGAACATTGGTGTTGTCCTTTCCAATGTCACCTCAGCTCATTATTAGCTGTGACCTCTAGATGCTGTTCTTATCAGTATATACCACTCTGGCATTTCTCCCTGGCTGTGTGCCCATCTGTAGTGATTATTCTGACTGATTCCTCAACATCCATTATATCCTTTATACCCAGTATATCCTAGGTGATTATTTGACTATAATTTTATGAAACCATTCTCATCAGTGATCAGTTTAGGGATGACTGTATTATCCAATTTCATCCAGCCTGAGGGTAAAGCCAGCACACAGGGAGGGTAGGATGGAGGAAGTCCTAGAAAGTGTCCCTCTCAGACTATGCCTGGAGCCCACCCTCCTAATGAACTTTTATGTTTCTTTCCTTTAAGTTAATTTGAGTTGCTGTTTCCTCTGTTTTTCAAAGTCATCCTTTTTCTAACACCTTTCCTTGACACTCCCCACTACTGACATCCTTTTGAAATCTATATTCGTTAAAGAACTCCCTGTGCAGATGCATTGATTTCTGTAGATGTCTCCATGTCTTTTAAAACGGTATTAACTATAATTTCATCCCAAGAATTTCCGGTAGTATGGCCTCTCAACATCTTTCAGTGTTCTAGTGTGATAAAATTTCAGGCATACAGTATTTTAGATAATCTGTCCTGTTATTCCCATAGGCTATTGAAATGCGTGCTAGCATCATTGTTTTTCTATCTAGACTTCTTTTCCTCAAACTGCCCATTGCACCAGATGCAACGTGAAATCTCTTGGCCTGTGACACATCTTGATTTTTGGTTTGGAAATATGGTCACTGTTCTTTTAGAGTCTGTCTATGGCACCAGTCTGAATGTTTTGAAACCTACATTTCAAAAACGACATGTCTGACTATATCTAATGCTTCTTTCATTCAAAATAATAACCTCCAACATGACACAGTCCCTTTCTCCCAAGTTTCCTGTCACTTCTACTTTACCAATTTGTTCTTCCTTGTTGGTCAGAATTAAGTCCAGAGTAGCAGCTCCATTCTTACATCCTTTTCTTTCTAAGAGACGAAACTGTCAGTGCCGAGCGTCAGGTAGCTCAATTGGGATGAACCCAGGGGACGTATTTGCGGTAATTCACATGCCTGGAAGAAAAGAGTTTGATGTGAGCTTCAGATCAGCAGAGAAATTGGATTTATTTTGGACACCATATCAGGAGGAAAAGGACCAAGCCACTGGGAGAAATTGAGGTGATCGAATAGACTGCACCAAGGCTAAAGGCTGTGTTCATTTTCTTCGAGAAATGAAACATTGGCTCTAGGAGACACTGTGTCTGCATTAGGAAGACACTGTATGGTGCTGGCAGATCCGAGGAAAGATGCAGGTCACTTGGGGTTTGGACTGGCAGATGTCGGCGTAAGATGGAGCCATGGAAGGAGTGCATGTTGCTAGCCACTTGCTTGATGTTTTCATGGTGAGCCAGGCAGATCTTGCTAGCAGAAGGGAGAGTGGTGTGTTGGCAGCCGGGGCGGAGGGCAGGAGTGTTGGTGGCACAGCACCACTTCCTGTACAAGTGGTGAGAAGCAGGGGAATGAGGTGAATTTTAGGGTCAGTCAGTCCTGGGTTGGAGTATGCCCTGGGTGGGTAAATTACTGGATCCCTTGGCATTTTGGTACCCTGTTCTGTAAGATGTGGATAATAGCGCTGCTCTCTAGGTTGGTGAGAATTGAATTTTAAGGTATGGAAAGCATTTAATAGAGAACGGGCACAGAATAAGTACTCAATAAATGAATGAGGTACAGGCCAAAGAGGAGCAGACCCCACTTGGGGTCAGAGGATTCCTGATGAGGTCTACAGGAAGTGGGAAAATGAAACCTGGGGTACACAAGGGAGAGAAAAAATAGGCAGGAATGAGAAGGGCTTCAAAGTGAGTGGAGGATGGTAATGTCATCCAGAAATAGGCCTAAGAGACAGCTGCACATCGAGACAGGCTGTGATGAGCACCATAGTGTGGAGCTAATACCTTCTGTGGTAGACCAGGGCTGCAAATAGAAAGACAATGGTGCCAGCCCTCAATGAGTTTACTTTCCAAGGAACAGCTTTCTGGTCAGCTATAGGCATCTTACCGCAAAGAGAAAACATAGAGAAAGGGAAAAGGAAGAAATGAATATTTGAATTTATTATGTATATAATATGTATATATGTATACATAATATTATGCATATAATATGACTGGCTTAAGCCAGCAGTACCTATAATTAGAGGGAAAAGGTCACTGAGAGGTCCTGAGTCTGTGCCCAGACAGCAATGCATGCAGACTTTGGGCCCCTGAGCACACGGGTGGTCTCTAAGCGGCTGTGCAGACCCAGGTGTAACTGTGAAGGGTCTTGTATGCATAGTGAAATTATAGAAATTTTGCCATGAGCTTTCAGGGCAAAACCATTTAAATAATGTTAGTAATTCCAGGAGCTATCCCATACAGGGAGCATATGTCCCAGAGTGAACCAGAGACGGGAGACATGAACTGCTGTTTTCTTGGTTGTTTGCAGGTTTTGTTCCTTGTGCATCCCAGAGTGTGAGCCACACCTTGGTTGCAGGTTATTCTAGTGAATATAGTCTCATAAAGTTTTAGCTTCTATGGAAGCATCACTATGTATTGATATATAAGTTATAGCGTAAAATAGGTCAGAGTTTAGAGGTTAACACACACACACACACACACACACACACACACACACAACACACACACACACACACACAATTTAAAGAAAAAGAAAACTAACTCATGAAACCTCCACCCAGGTTAAGGAGCAGATCAGTGCCTGCATCTGAATGCCTCCCATGTGCCTCCCTTTCCATTTCCTTCCTCTCCCCCAAGGCAAACACTATCCTGACTTGTGTGATAGCATTCCTGTTTTTCTTTATAAGTCTTTCTAACTATTCACATATCGCTAAACATTATATTATTAGGTTTTGTGTTTTTGAAGTTTATATAATGGAATCATACTGTGTGTATTTTTTTTATACTTTTTTCTTTTCTTCTAAATGGGTTTGTGAGTTTTAGTTCATTATATTGCCACCTACTATTTCATCACATGAGTACTTCACCATTTCCTTACTGACTTTACTGTTGACAGACGTTTGTGTGTTCTACAGTTTTTTACCACCATGAGAAATGTTGGTAAATGCTGGTGTGAGCATTCTTTCATGGCTCCTGATGTCTGAGTACAAGAGTTTATCTAGGGTTTGTACTTAGGAGTGGTGTTTCTGGGATGTAGGATATGTGCTGGTCAACTTTACTAGGTAACAGCACACTGTCAAAGTGGTGGTACCAATTTATAGTGTCATCAGCTAGGTGTGAGGATTTCTGTTGGTCCACATCCTCTGCATCATCACCTTGTGTTGCATATATAAGTAATTTATATGCAAATATCATTGTATATATATACATATACATACACAATGTGTAGATATATTATCCATTTGCAATTATATAACAACGTACAGAGCTGCATTCTTCAAACATCGTGTAGTGTAGAAAATTTAAGGAATTTGCAATAACAATATTGCCCATATTCAATTTCTGCTTTATTTATTTATTTATTTATTTAATTATTTAATTATTTTACAGACAGAGTGTGCGTGATCTGTAGAGAGGGACAGAAGGAGGCGGGGGGAGAGAGAGAGAGAGAGAGGGAGAGAGAGAGAATCTCAAGCAGGCTTCACACAGCATGGAGCCTGACGTGGGGCTCAATCTCATGACTGTGAGCCAAAATCAAGAGTCGGTGCCTTATCTGACTGAGCCACCCAGGTGTCCCATCCTTTGATTTTAGAATATACCTCTGGCATAAAAACAACAGCAACAACAGCTCCCCTGTCTGCAAAATTAAAGTTTTGATAGGTCATGGGAGATTTCTGAGAGAAGAAACCCAAAAGTGCAGTTGAGGAATGCTTTTACCCCTTTTTGATCAATGCCTTCCAAAAGCACTGAATTAGTGCTGAAACTGGCTTTCTCAGCCAGGAAGTCTCAGCCTATCCTGGTAAGAAGTTCTGAACCCTGGGACCCAGTAGTTGCCCTTGTGGAGGCATAAAGAGACTCCTGAGGTTGTAAATGACTGGTATTGAGTAACTTAATAATGGATCCAAGAATACAAGAACCATACAAACTGATTGGGATTCCATGGGCCTCCTGGAGCATTTGCCACTTTGTATTCTATAATTGAATTACATGGTGAGGTAGAGTGTGCATAAGTGTAGAAATGTTTTTATTTGGTTGATGGTTGACCAGAGAATTGCAAGCATGAAGAGAAGGAATACCTTTTTACAGTTAATCAGAGTGGACTGAATAACAGTGGCCTCTGCATACCTACAATTTTTGGATTTCTAAAAAATTGTTTTGTTTGAATGGAAACTTTAATATAAATAAAGTATAGTAGGCAGTTGTGATATATAAAAGTTTAAGTATTGCTTTATTAAAGAATGTTTACATTTACTTGTTATAAAGTCAGTAAATGAGAATAGTTTAAAAAATCTAGATTTACATGAATACGTGGTTGCAAATGGTAAGTTTCCTTTATTTAATTTATTAATATAGATATTATTTTTTAGCAATAGGATCAGGTTCACAACAAAACTGAGTTAAGGTACAGGGAGTTCCCATATATCCCCTGGTCCCTTCCCTGAAACCTACCCCATTATCAATAACCCCACGAGAGGGGTGCATTTGTTACAATCCATGAACCTAAGCTGACACATTTTACTGCCCATAGCCCATAGTTTACAGTAGGATTCACTCCTGGAGTTGTACATTCTATGGGTTTTGACATGTTTCATTACATGTATCCACCATTATCCACATCATACAGAGTAGTTTCACTTCCCTTAAACTCCTCTGTGCTCTGCCTATTCATCCCCCTCTCCCTACCCAACCCCTGATTTATTTATTTATTTTTAAAAGCTCTGAGACTTAGAAAGTGGAGAGTAGGAAGTTGTTATATCAAAGTGAAATATTAACATTGTATAAAACTATTTGCATATTCAAAACATAAAGAAAAACTAAACATTCCATTAAGAAATTTAAAAGGCAAGACACAGGCTGTGAGAAATTTTTTATTAAACTCATATCTGGCAAAGAACTTACATCCAGAATATAAAAAGGAACTCTAGTAGATCAGGAGTAAAAAGACAAGCAAGACTCCAAGAAATGAATAAAAGACTCTAACCAAGACTTTACAAAAGAAGATATGCAAATGACAAATAAGCAGGGAAAAAAGATACTCCACAAGCAAAACCCAAACTACCAAATGCACCTTCTAGCCTCTTTATACCTAAGTTAAGGGATAAAAGAGACATTTGACAATATCAAATGCTGGAACTCTCATACTTTGCCAGTGGCAGTGTTCCGGCTGGTTTGGAAAATGTGTGGAAGTTTCTTATAAGATTAAACATTCATCTTACCTATGACCCAGAAAATCCATTCCTAGGCATTTAACCCAAAAGAAATGAAAACATATATCTATACAATGACTTGTAAATGAGTAATAGCTTTTTCCATAGTAGCCTCAAACTGGAGGCTTAAGTCCATCTACAAGTGAATGGATACACAAAATATGACATATTCACGTAATGGAATACTACTCAGCAATGAAAAAGGATGTATATGGATCTATGTAAGAACATAGGTGGGTCTCAAAAACATGTTTAATGAAAGAAGGCAGACACAAACAAGTATATATTGTGTGATTCCATCTAAATGTAGTTCAAGAAAAGAGAAAAAAAAAACACCCAATTTACCATAATAGAAATCAGGACTGTGGAGGTATGGCTTGATTGGAGGGCATGAGCGAAATTTCTAGGGTGACAGAAATGTTCTCTACTTAATTTGGGGATTGTTTCCACAGGCCTGTGTACATTTGTCAAAATAATCAATTATACTGTTAAGATCTGTGCATTTCATTATATGCAAATTTCACCTCCATAAAAACGACCCAAAATACCAATTAAGAATCACACATAAATTATCTTAAGCACTTAAACTATCACCATATGATGCTGCGAGTCCCTCTTCACTGGTGATTGCATGAAGATTATGCTATGAAAGCAGAGGATGCCTCCAGCAGCAGACGCCGAGCCTTGCCCCATGTTGAACTGGTCATCATGAATGTACCCAGCTGCGACATGTTTTCTCCAACAACCTCACACAATGACACATGTGGACATCTAAGTTAAAAAACAAAAAAATAACATGAGAAAAGACCCCAGAGCAAACCACATTCCTAATCAATGACACATTCACCAGAAGTTTAAATATTTGCCACAGATGGCAGAAATTATTCTGCGGTCTAAACAAAGATGATTTAAGCTGGCATCGCCAATTTACTTTGGTGGAGGTTTACTGTGTGCTATAATTTATTGTGTTGCATGTTTTTCATGCTCTTGCTATTTTGAATTATGCTTTCTAACATATTAATATATATGTATATATGTTTATAACAAGAATCAAATGTATGCAAAGGCTCTGAAGTACCTTTGAGGTTGGAAACCACTGGTCTAGCTATACTAGCTCCAGGTTGGAGGCCAGGATGCTGCCTTCTGTTTATGCTAAATAGCTTCGTTAATGGCTGGACTGAAGTGTTAACAGTTTAGTAGTAATGGGTAAGCAGGCAGTTTGGGAGACTAAATGACTCCTGTTAAAAAATTGATAATGGCTCTTCCTGGGCAGGCACAAAGGACAGATAAATAAAGAGAGGCTGTAAGCTGTCCTGTGAATCTAAATCAGGCAATGTGGGTTAAGCCGCTATTTCAGCCCATTCTCGACTGGGTTGTGAACATTTTCTGGACCTCAGTTTCCTCATGTGCCCTGCCTAATGTAAAAGTCACTTGGAGTTCTTGTTAAAATACAGATTATGGTACAGTAGGTATTGGGTGGGGTCTGAGTTCTGTGTTTCTCACAAGCTCCAGGTGATGCCCATGCTGCTATGTTCCGGGGACCATAGTTGGTGTAGCCAGGGCCTAGGAGACCCTGTTGGTCCTGGGAGAAAATAATGGGGGATAGCACTCAAACTACTACTTTCCAAGTGGGGTTCTCAGTGATAGTTCACCTTAGATTAGGTGGGGAAAAGGTGGAATTGGAAAGGAAATACAGATCCTGCAGGGATGCACTGTCCAATATGGTGGCTGTTAGCTTCAGATGGCTATTTAAATTTAAATGAAATGAGGTAAGAAATCAAATTACTAAGTCAAAACAGCCATATTTTAAGTGCTCAATAGCCCTATGTGGTGAAGGATGGCTAATGTGTCATATTCCACAGCACAGAATCAGAACATTTCCTTCACCACAGAAAGTTATATTGTACGGCACTGCTCTAGGGTACTCAGAACCAGACACGGGAGCAGGCAAGGACCGGATTGCTGGAAAGTCTTCCAGAATGAGGAATCTTTCACTCACAGACTTATGAACTAAGCTGGGTGAAGCTGGACACTGCATCTATTGGTAATTGATTAGTGTCATTCTAAACCTTTGGACCTGGAGCAGAATACTGTTCTGCTCAGCTCATTTGCAGGTTAGGTTTCTGACCTCATGCAGTGCCCTCAGTTTATTCCATGCACTCAGCTCATGCATTTTGCATTAGCAAGCTTGGTGGACCTCCAGACCATTCAGAGCTGAGAGGTACCCTATTTCAGTGTTTTCTAAACCGTATTCTGGGGAGCTCTGGATTCCTTCTGCTACTTCAAACAGATCAGCTTCACTTTTTTTCTGGTTTTGATATTGGTTTCCTAGAAAACATGCCTCTGGAAAAAAAATTGGTTCCCACTTTTAAACAAAGTCTCAAAACCACTGATTCTAGTTCAGCCATTACACGTTATAAATAATGAAACTGAGGTCCAGGGAGGTGGAGGTTCTGACCCTTCCAAGATCATATGGCCAATTAGCAAGAGAGCTGAGATGAGAAGTCATGTCTCCTGACCTGGACAGTGTTCATTCCACTGGCTCACTGTTAATTATCTTTGCACACTACATGTTTGGCTGCCTCAGCTGGACTGCTGGCTCCTGGAGGGGAGAGGAGGCCTGAAGCCTTTCTGGTACCCCTGCTGGTCTGTTACCTGGCTTGTGGCTGGGGAAGTAGTACCATTTAGTTGATTGCAGGTTGTGGCAGCTTCCTGGGAGCTGAGATACTGAGGGAATTCAGAGGCTGGACACCTGCATGCATCAATTCTTCCAAGTTTATAATTTAGAAGTAATACTCTCCACACAGCGAGAGTTTCCAGGTGACTGCTATTTGCCAACTCTAAGGACCAGGAAAGGGTCATCAGAAGGTATTTGTGGTTCTTTCTTTCCCTGGACCTGAGTCTCTGCCCCAGAATTGGCCTCCAAGTTAGGCCTGAGCTCCCTGGGCTGGAACATGGATAATTTCTTGCCTTCCTCTAGAGCTCAGTGCTTTTTCATTGTTGGCCTCATTAACTATACAATGATGATGGCTGGCTCCCCAGCTGGCTGTCTTCCTCCTTTTTTGTTTTTATAGTAGATCTTTCTTGAGCTTCTATCTGTCCCTCCGGTAACACTTCATCTCTATATTCACACATGTTAACCATATGCCAAGGAACAGAAGTTTCTGAGCTTCTCCTAAATGGCACTGATGGGGGATTGGATCCAGTTAGGCCACTGGATGCTGAATGAAGATTGTTAGAGAATGATGTGAGAAACAAAGCTCTGACGATGGAGTGTTCCTTTTAAATTGTATTCTGCCCCAGAGACCTGGGCTGAATGTTCCAGATAGATACAGCTTCTTGCTTCACAAAAGGGTCCCATTTGCCAGGCATGTATAATTTAGGTTAATTTTAAATTTATTCTAAATTTAGTGTTCTCTTTGCTTACTCCCAACATAAAGATGATTTATTGGCATATGCATAATGCATGGCATTCCATGAATCCACAAGAGCATTAATATTGTGCATCCTAGAGGCCTTTCTCAGAAGATCTCTGTGCCTCTGGATGTTTCTATGTGCACTCTCCCTTCCCTTTTGAAGGCTGACCATGCTACTCATCCAAAGAGCCTAGCCATCCACAGGTGGGTTTAATAATGAGGAATGAAGATATAGAGGACTAGGATGGTAGTGCCATAACTGCTTTTCTCCCCGGTTTGTTTATTTGGGCTCCCTCTTTTGGAAGATATATGACAAATACTACTGGTTGATTCACTTAAGACCTATTTCGCTTCTTTCTTCCTTGTCTGATAGACTCTAGAAAGCAAAACCCTACATTTCTAACCTCTCTTGTCATCTGATTGCCATGTGACATCATTCTGGACAACTGGGTATTTGCAGAAGTCCCAGGGAGAGCTTCCATTCCTGGATACACCAGGTCTTTAAGAAGATTTTGTCTTATATTTTAGCCTAGCTCTCTAATTCTTGCTTTGTGATGGGAAAACAGTGCCTGAAGGTGTGCCATTTTTTCAGAGAATGGGAACGAAAGCTCCACATTAAGGATGACAGAGTGAAAAGATAGGAGAATCCTAGTTTCCTGGTGAAAGTTTTGAGAAGCTGAACTTCCCCTGCACTGCTTTCTCTGAATATCTTATTACCTGAGGAAATGAACCCTACTTCTTTAAACTAATGTTTGTTGGATTTATATGAGCTTCAGTCAAATATATTTTGAAATGGTGAAGGATATATGGAAAAATTTTCAACACTCCACTTTTCCCATGAAAGAATTTCTTGGCTAAGACCCTGTAGTTACCAAGAAGGGTCTTAGATTAGAAGTCAGGATTTTAGTCCTGTATTTGCTATAAACTTGGACCCATAAGCTCTTAGATCCAACCATCCTGCAGAAAATGAACAAATCATTTTCTGTATCTGTGTCCTTATCTGTAAAATGAGAGTGTTGTGTCATTTCTGACTTTGGTAAGATTACATGGAGTCTTCCCAGTCCTGCAGGAAGAAATAAATTGTGAAATCTTTTTTTTCTCAGTAACCCTGAGTCCCTTTCCACCAATGGCATTCTATATCTACCATTTTCCATCTAATCCAGCAGAGTTACACTACAAAATGGGCAGGAAGATTATGTAGGTATCAGAATCCTGTGTGATAAACCACCTCCCAAAACTTGGTGGCTTACCTGAAACAATAACTATTTATTATTCCTTGTGATCCTGTGGATTGGCCAGCAGGTCTGATGGTCTTGCCTAGACTCACTCAGGTAGCTGCATTCAACCTTTAAGACAGTGGAGGGTTCCTTTTAACCTGTTGGTGCTGGTTTTTGGCTGGGGCATCTTGATTCTCTCTTCTTGGCTTCTCTATCAGGGTAGCCTGGACTCCTTTACATGATGACTTGGGGTTCTAAGAGGATAAAATAAGAAGCTTTAAGATGTTTTAAGGCCTACTCAGAAGTTCCCAAATGTCACTTCTACCACATTCCATTCAGAAAACTTCTAAAGCCTTAGTCCACCATAGTATAAGAGTTATGTCCTTGATCTTGTGTTTTGCATCAGGTCCAGATATAGATGAGTTCCCTTGTGTATTGCTGAATCCATCAGGTGACTAATGATTAAGAACTGAAAATTAAAAAGGCTAGTTATCTACTACTTACACACCCCATTTACAATGTACCAATAAACAATAGAGAGGCAGAGAAAGGACAGTCCCAGTAGGCAGACATACCCAGACAAAAGGTGGAGGGCAGGATGTGTATGCTGGTTTCCAGAAACTCTGAAATCCAGTCACACATATGTTGCCTGTCCCCCCAGTTCGAGGAACCCATAATTTTCTTTAACTTGAGCCCAGTTTTGCTTCCTTGGAGTGGTCTCTTCATCCCTTAAAGTTCTTAGCTCTTGTCTCCGTCCTTTGCATTTTGGTTCTGTCCTTTGGATTATTGGCTCTATGTTCTGAGATGTCCTTCCATTTCTGGAAAGAATGGCCCATACTTTTAGTTGAGAAGCTTTTTAAATCTGTTTCCTGCATATAGAAAGTTAGAATGGGGGCAGAGGTCTCTTTTCATTCTGAACTGTCCTTTATTTTTGGAAGAATTGATACAGTTCCTCTAAAGGCTTCATGAGTTTTCTATGTATGAGATTATTGTCCAGTCCATTTGATAATGCCAGAGTTGACATTTCTTCTGAGGCAGGCCTGTCTCCATCTTGAGCTGTGAGTCATGGTACTGTGAATTCTTAGAAAGCCTTTAGTCATGCTGAAAGGGCCTATGATGCATGGTCTTAAATCTTCCTGAGTTCTTAACAAAGGGTTTAAAGGCCATGCTCTTGATTTGACCTTTTCTCCGCAGCCATTCCTTACTTCAAAAGTCTTTGGCTGGCTGGAGATACTACCTTAAGCTCTCTACATTTTATCTAAATTCTCCTTGAAAACTGAAAGTGGTTCCTTATTTAGCTCATTTCTCTCTTCATGTACTTCATGCAGTTAAAGTTAAATGGCACTTTCTACACTCTGCCTGGAAATCTCTTCAGCTAGATCTACAGGTTCATTAACGTGATGGTCAGTATTTTGTGTCAACTTGAGTAGGCCAAGTGGTGCCCAGATTAAACGTTATTTCTGGATACGTTTGTAAGGATGTTTCTGGATGAGATTAAAAATTAATTGGTGAATCCAGTAAAGCATATGGTCCTCCCCAGTATGGGCAGACATCATCCAATCCATCGAGGGTCTGAATAGAACAAAAAGGTGGAGGGAGGAAGAATTCACCCCTTTTTGTTTTCTGTATGCCTGCATGAGCTGCTACATCAACCTTCTGCCCTTGGACTGGGATTGATACCATTGGCTTCCCTGGTTCACAAGACTGCAGCCTTGGACTAGAATTATACCATGGGCTTTCCTGGGTCTCCATCTTGCAGACAGTGAGTTGTCAGAGTTCTCAGCCTCCATAGTTGCATCAGCCAATTCCTTCTAATCTCTTCAAATATAGGGGTATCTTTCCTTTGTTTATGTTTCTCTGGGAATACTTACTAATACAGTTAGGAATCATTTCTACATTCCACGGCACCATAGTACACAGTTTTGCCAAGCATTCTACTTGTACATAACATGAATCACCCATTTTTCAGCCTCTAGAAATTGGTACCTGGAATGGATAGTTACCATAACTAATGTTAAAACATATGACTGGCAAAGGCTGGAAGGATAGCAAGGAGATTGTTAGTAGAGGCTGGAAGAGAGGAAGGAAGTTAGCACTGGAGGCTACCATCCCTGGGCATGTTGTATGTTGGCAGTGTAGAAGCAGGTAAGTGGTCCTTTAGTTCAGATCTAAGAAATTGCATGCAAGGATTCTCATCCATATCTGGATCTGATTCAGATGATGATAGGGTTCTGAACTTCAAGCAGGTACTGTAATGGGATTAGGCCCTTTTGGGGGTCAGAGTTTTATGAGTACGTTCAAGGGATATGAATCATTGTTGTCAAAGGGTAGATTGTTTCTAAAGATGGCCACAAAAATCCTTCCACTGTGGATGATTTCTTACTGTCTTTCAATGTGACTTTGCCATTTCTTTCATAAAGAGGTGGAATCTCTTTCCCCTCTCCTTGAATCTAAGCTGGCCCTTTATCTTGCTTGGACCAATAGACTAAGGTGGAAGAGAACTTGCAGACTATGTCCTGCCTAAACCCCCTCTTGGGGGCATAAACTACCTTGAAAAGAAGTCTGACTATCCGTCTGAGAAAATAGTGTAGAGACAGAGGCCCTGCCTGCCAGCAGAGCTAACCATCAAGCAGGTGCATGAGGCCACCTCAAGTTGTCCAGCCCTCGTCGAGCTGCCCTAAGACTGTAGCCATGTGAATAACTCCAGCCAGCAGCTCAGGAAGCAGGATGCCCAGCTGAGTCCAGACAGCTTACAGCATCATGAGAAATATCAGATTGTTGTTGTTTCAATCCTTTGGGTTTTGGAGTAGTTTGTTATGCGGTGTTGGATCACTGACATAGGGGTGGAGGCCTTGTGTTCTGGATTTCAGAGTCTCTGCTCTCTCAGTGCTTGTGAAAGTAGCAGTTTTCTTTGCAAGACCCAAATTACCTGGAAGCCCAGAAATTATCTTCCTAAACCTTTCTGCTGGGACCCGGCAGGTGTTTAATAGCTCTCCCTGGAGTCCCCCAGCCCTCCCTTCCCAGCAGCCTGTTCCCCGTGGACTTGAGGGGTGTAGTGAGAGCAGTCACAACAGCTGGTGGGAACAGCTGCAAGACAGAAAGGCACTGGGGGTGTAATTACTTAGAAGTGAGCAGGGGTGTTGGGGGCCAGGGCTGCACCCACACGCTGTACCTGGGAGGGACAGGTGGCCATGGGGAGGCCTCTCCCCACTTAGGGAATTCACCAGCATTTAGGTACTTCCCATTCCTTAAGTAAACCCCATGCTTTCCTGTCTCCATGCTTGCCTGATGCGGTTCCTCTACCTGGAATGCTCCATCCTTCTTGTCTACCAGAGGGAATCCTACTTCATTTTAAAGACTCACTCACACATCTTCTCTGTGATGCTTTTTTTAACCTGGCTGGGCAGAGTCAATAGATCCTTGCTCTGCTCCCACTGTGCAATGCTATTAGCTCTTACTGTAGTCTGACTTATCTGTTGGGTGCTTGACTAGTTAGGCTTACATTTAACTGAGCATGACAGAAAGCTCCAAAGTAAGTATATTAAGCAGATAGAGCTCCCTCACTCATATAGGAAGCCTGGAGGTAGTGGGACCCAGGGCTGGTAGCTATCCATCCCTCCCCATGCCCCCATCAAGGCCTAGACTTGTTGGTTTTTGTGCTCTCCTGTGCGATATGTTTCACCCAAAGTTTACCTCAAGGTCAAAGGTAGCTACTGAAGGTCCAGCATTCACTTCCATATTCCAGCCAGCTGGAAGGAGGAAGGGCATATCCTTTCCCTTTCAGCATATTCTTTAAAATTTGCACACATCTCTTCTGCTTATGCCTTTGGCTCAAGCTTGAGATGAAGCTGAGAAATATGGTCTTTAATCCCAGCTAAAACCTAAGTTGCACTTCTAAGAAAAAGGGAGATGATTAATACCAGGGGTCAATTAGTGGTGTTTAAGTACTATCTGTCTTTTTCATTAGGATGACCTTTTGACACTAGAAAATATACCCCATTCATCCATGTTTTCTCCATATTGATCAACTCTGTGCCTGGTGTATGATGGATGTTCAATGAACAATGACATAGAAAATTGACTTGCTGATTAGAAGCCAATACCCCTGGGAGGGGTAGTATAATTCATTACTAATAACTCCGTAGAAATTTGTCTCTGATCTCCAAGTCCTGGCTTCCTACTTTCTTTTCTGTACTTCTGTATTTCTCTATGACTTTTACCTGTCTATTTTCTCTTGCCTCTGGGTTTCTAGATCCTGAAACTATTACCAAATCTTCTTACATATTCTCCCGTGGGCTGCCCAGAAGAGCTATAGACTGGAAGGTGCGTGTTGCTTTCATCAGGTGAGGAGGTGTTGAGGGTATGTGTGTATCTGAAGTGGAGGTCAGGAAACCTGGGTTATAGTTTCAGTTTATCCACCAGGTAAATCTGTTACTCTGGTAAACCATGCTTACCATCTTTGTCTTTTTCTTCTGTAAAATGATAAAGATATATATTATCTTCATCCTAGAGCTTCAGAATATACACAGCCAAATAAAGACCATGCATATTTTACCTATATGTGTATGCATATATGTGTGTGTAAATTTATTATATATGTATATATTTTTTATTTTATATATGTATTTAAACACATACACATATATATAAAAATAGAGTTGCAAGATGTTATTATATGTAAATGTGTAATAAGCAAATAACAACTAAAAAGATTCTTTGTATCCTCCTCCCCTGCAATTGGTTTTCAAAATACATACTCCAAAATAGAGGTAGGAGGGGGCCTGATCTCTACCTTCTTCCTCTGCCCTCAGTGTTTCCTCCTGAGTGCTGTGGCTCAGAACCCAGAAGCCCTTCTCAGTCCTGAAGCATGACTCACAGTCATTTCCATAGATGGGCCTGGAATGACAGGGTGATGGATGTTGCTGTCACTCTACTGAGATGGGGAAATGTTTTCTCTTGTTGGCCGTGGAAGTCTCCCTGCCATAGATTTTCTAGGGGTTCAGAAGTTTGACAAATGTGGACCAAAGGTGGCCTGCAGGGCCCTAGGCTGGGACTGGCTTAGTTATCCACCTTTGGGGTATTTTCAAGGACTGTTTGGCCCTTAAAGAATTTACTATGTCATAAAAGTTTGGAGAAGGGAAGAGGAAAATAAATGAGGAAGGAGGTCTGAAGCCCATGCAGGCAAGTTGATGGGCTGAGCAGGCTTTCTGTGACCTCTTTGCCCACTGCCCTCCTTTGCCTGGGGGATGTGGTAGAGTGGACGAGAAAGGGATCCTTCTAGAAAGCCAGTGAATATCAAGAATGGTCTTGTGAGACCCCAGCCCAGGATTTCCTGCAGGCACAGCAGCTATGACTCTGCCAGATTCTCCATCTATGTTTGTAGAGAAGCCAGTGGGAATGAGGGGAAGCAAGGATCCTGTGGTGAGATGAGGGCGGGGTAAAGTTAGTGCCTGGCTGAGGGGGCCACAGCATCCTGGACATTGCTAGAGGTGAACTGCAGGCTTGTCTGAGAGAGTCTCAGCAGTCAAAACAAAGAGGAAAACAACACAAATGAGAAGACCCACCATGTTCACATTCAAGGTCAGAATCCTACTCTCATCCTACATGATTAGGAGAGCACAGTTTTTCTGCCACAAAATGGGTCCTTTTGAGGGGTTAAGTTTGACATCTTTAAACTCACTGCTATTATGCATAGGGCACAGTATGCCCTCCTGTTTCATCCCTCTAAGGGCAGGATAACAAAGCATTATTCCAATAAAAAAATAATGCAGAGAACAAAGCCACATAAGTTTTAAAAAAATGTTAACGTTCATCTAGTTTTAAGAGAGAGAGAGAATGTCAGTGGGGAAGGGGCAGACAGAGAGGGTGACACAGAATCTGAAGCAGGCTCCAGGCTTTGAGCAGTCAGCACAGACCCCGATGCAGGGCTTGAAGCCAGGAACCATGAGATCATGACCTGAACTGAAGTCAGACACAACCAACTGAGCCACCCAGGCACCCCACAAAGCCACATAATTTAAACCAGGAGCAATCATAGCCCTTCATGGCTCTCCCCTTTCCCCAAACTTCTTTGCTTGGGTCTTTCCCCATTGTTAGTTCCTACAAATTCATATTGGGCCTTTAAGGCTAAAAAGAACCAAGAAATATTCCTGATCTAGAAAGTGAGACCAAAATGAGGGAATCGGTCTTCTTAGGAGCTCTGCAAGCGGGAAAATATAAGCCTCCAAAGAAATCCATTTCTGTGATGTGAAGGGGTTGCACTGCTGAGGGAGGGAGCTCTGTGAGTTGAAGTCCTTTGTTTTCCTGCCCTCCACTGAACTATGCTGCATTTGGCTGCCTCCTCTGTCTACATGTGGGATAAGAACTGGGTAGAGGCCCTGGATATAGACTGGGGAGAAGTTGCTCCCTAAAATACTCATGGGGAAGTATTTCTAGCCCCTGGGGCAGGAAACTCTGGGCTGCAAAGAACAGATACTGATTCTAAACCCTAGTCCCTCTGAGGGGTGGCAGGAATGTAGCCTGAACATGCTGCTGGAGCAGATGTGGGCACTGGAACATCCTTGAAATGTAAAATTGTGAGTGTAAGGGGAGCTTGGGGACCAGTGGGCTCCATTGAGAGGAGTTAATTACATGGCCAGTTGCACTAGATGAAACAAGGAGACCAGGCTGCATAAACTGCTCCCAGGCAACACTGACTGCTAATGCCCCTCCCTCCCTGGCTATGCTCAGTTCTGGCAGGGGCAGCCACGGGATGGTGAGGTCATAGCCAGGGCTCTGGAGAAGCAAAGGTCTAGCAGACAGCTCCTTGAGGTTCAAGCAAATGCTAGGGCAGAACCAGGAGTTTTAAAAAGGCAGACTTAGCAGGATGCGATAACTGTACTAGAGGGGGACAGAAAGAAAAAAAAAAGGGAGGGAAAAGAGGATGAAAAGGAAAGAGAAAGAGGAGCAGAAACATCAGGGGACACAAGCAAGTGCAGCTAACAGAGAAAGACAAAGATACCTGGGAAGAAGGAAGAAATCAGGAGTAAACTTGGCAAGAATCCACCTGTTTTGGAAAGGGAACCTAAATGTGTGATAGAGAAAAATCCTGTAATGTTCATGGCTCTGCCATTTAACCTCTAAAGAAAAAGCAGTGGTGGGAAGCCCAGAGACCCTCTTTTTCCTGAACTGGTTTGGTCACGGTGGTTGCAGCCTCGGGCTGGCAGGCAGGTCTCAGGCCAGGGGCTGTGGCAGCTGCATGCCTCCTGAGTCTCTCCTGCAGAGGAGCAGCTCCTGCAGAGGAGAAATCCTGGGTGGGGACTCAGGACAGAAATATACTCAGAGACTAGGCAAATCATTTACCTCCCTGTGCCTCAGCTTCCCCACCAGTAAAATAGGAACTACTCCCTTACTCATATCCTTACATTTCTGCAAAGACCAAATGAGACCCTTGTCTTCATCCAATCCATCCATCCATCCATCCACTTATCTATTGCATGAAACCTTATTGAAAACTCATTTGTACCAGGCACTGGGCTGAATGGTAGGGCTACAGGGTGACTAAGACAGAGTCCTTGTTCCCTAGAAACTCATTCTCATGGTAAGCCACATATATGGACAGATCCTAAAGCTCAGCGGGATAATTGCCTAAGGCATTGCCCTTATCTATGCTGGGATAAAGGCCAGCGTCCTCTGCATGGCTTATAAGTGTTTGATGACCTGGTCTAGCATCAGCATCTAGCCTCTTTCACTTGGCCCCACGTTCCTGCTTACACAGATAGGTGGGCTCATATCTTTCACTGTGGTTTGTGTTGTTTTCTAAACATGAAATGTCAATTTTCTTCCTACTCGTTGTACTTATTCTGACTTCCAGACTTGGTTCATTAATCTTCTCCTCCAGAGAGACTCCTCCCTACTCACCTCACCAGGCTAGGCTAGATGCCTGTTATCTTATTCAGAAATTATCTTTTGTCATGACTTTTTCTTCCATTACTATAGATGCAGAGGGAACAGGGGTATTGATCCATCTTAACTCATGCTTACATATAGTACTCTACTATACTATAGTACTATAGTACTCTACATATTCTAACATATAGTAGAGGAAGTCTTTAATGAAAGCTTATTGAACTGAACTTAGCCGCTCTGACACCACAGGGGAAAGACAGAGTGAGGAGTCAGAGAAGCCACCCATGAACTGGGTCTTGATGTATGTGTAGGAGTTCAAGGGGGAAATAATGGAGAGAAGAATGTCCCATATAGGAAAACATATGCAAAGGCCAGGGGTATGAGACCAGGTGCCTTGGTCAGGGGATGTGAGTTGTAGGAGCTGAAAGAGGGGTAGCTGCTGAATTACCACAGCTGAATTACCTGTGGTAATTCATTTTGTGTGTCAACTTGACTGGGCCACAGGGTGCCCAGCTGTTATTCGGTCATTCTGGGTGTATCTGGGTGTTTCTGGATGAGATTAATGCTTGAATCGGTAGCCTGGGGAAAGTAGATGGCCCTCTCTAATTTGGCTGAGCCCCATACAATTAGTTGAAAGCCTGAATAGAACACAGGGGCTGGCCTCCAGTGAGCATGGAGAACTCCTCCTACTTGAATGCTCTGAGCTGGGACACCAGCCTTTTTCTGCCCTTGGACTTGAACTAAAACACTGGCTCTCCTTGAATCTCTAGGCTGCTGGCTTTTAGATTGGAACTTACACCTTCAGCTCTCCTGGTTCTCAGGACTTTGACCTTGGATTAGAACTATACTTTTGGCTCTCCTGGGTCTCCAACTCAATGGCTGCAAATATTGGGACTTCTCAGCCTCCAGAATCATATGAGCCAATTCCTTGTGATGAATCTCTTGCTCCCCACACACTCATGCACATATGCACAAATGGCACACACATCTTGCTGGCCCAGTTTCTCTGGAGAACCCTAACTAGTACAAAGGGGATGTCCCATAAGGCTTGTAGGCACATTAGGTGATACAGAAACACAGAGGGTATTAAGTTTGGGAGGACATGATGAGGCCTATACTTCTGCATCACAGGAACCAGTGCAGGAGGTCTGGGGAGGGACCTTCATCAGCTGCTCTGACCCCCAGGCCTTCTTCTCTGTCCCAGGGACTACTGCTTTGGGCCTGCCTTACCCCTGAGCCTGAAATGCTGCCTCCTGCCACCTGGGGTGGTCCAGGCCATCCCTGTCTTCTGTGGGGTGCCCTGGCCTTACTTAGTTGTAGGTAGTCCCTGGAGAGCCCTTAAAGGGATGGGCCTGTAACCATGGTATGGAGTCACTCTGGCAGAAATTAGAAGCCCTAACCTTCATGCCTTGGTCTTCACAATGTTTTCATGCTTCCTCTGTTTTTCTTGGCTGTTTTTCTATACTAGCTGGTAAAACCTTTTCAAATACTCCAATTGTCTCAGTTGTTCAAGGAGGAACCGAAGTCATAATTGGTACCGATGTTTGAACTAGTGCTTTAAAGACAGGTAACAGCTCCTTGAGGCCAGTGACAGGGCAGCAGCAGACCAGGGGATGCAAGATCCCCAAGGAGGGGGATACTATGGAGGACGATATCAGAGCCATTTGCTCCAACTTGTTTTACCCACCTGGAGGCTGTCCTAGCTGAGACAAAACCTTGGGAAGTGCTGTTTTATCCGAGTAAAGAGTGTCTTTTATAGCCTGTCACTTGGCAAAGCCATATTCCTGGCAGGAAGAAACACTCCTTTTCCTTAGACTTGGTGGAGCTGCCCCTAGGTTTGAATTTTGGAACTCCTGCTGCATGGTTGTACCCTGAGGTCATCTCCTGTGGGTCACCGAACCTCATTTTCTTCATTTGTGAAAAAGAATTGTGCTGACTTCACAGGCTGGTGGTGAGGATTGTTTAATGAGGAATATGTGTGAAGGCACTTGCCACACGGGGAATGCTGCATAATATCATCTTCCTTCCTCCCTATCCTTCCAAATCTGGAGAAAAGCTCTCTAGATAAAGCGATCCGCCCTTTCCTCTGGATTCCCTTAAGAATTCTTTTATTTCTCTTTTATTTCTCTATTTCATTTATTCTGAAAATGTTTGCTTCCTTCTCCATAATGGAATCTGAGCTAATGGCTGCAGTATTGCAGGCCTGGGGTCCCTGCTAAGCCTGCAGCCAATGAAAGCCAGTGGGAATAGACTGAGCAGTCAAACTCATTTTTAGGATGTAGTTTAGTACTTGAACATCTAGGACCAGACTCCTGCTGAGGCATAACTACGAATCTGGAAATTCCTCTTCTACTTCTGTTCACAAATGTAAGAGCCCCCTAGAGAGGCCAGGGAATGGTGCAGGGGGAGAGGAGAGATATTCAGGTTCAGACCTTGTGGGTGGGAAGTTTTGCCTTCTGTCTCCTGTGACACATGATTGTTGAATATTGACTATTCAATCCAACTCAAATTTGTGCTATCCATCCATCCATCCATCCATCCATCCATCCCTATGCTTATTCAGAGATGAACACCATGATTCCAGTTCTGGTACTCAGACTGTGGAGGAAGAAGCTGCTCAGTGTGGTAAATTGTGTGATAGAGGCATTTGCTGTACAGGAATTATCAGAGCACAGAGTAGGATTCTCAGACAAGGTGCCCTCTGACCTGGGTCTTTAAGGACAAGCAGGAATTTCTCGACACAATAAAGGATTGCATTGGGGTGAGGAGAGAGTCCCTGAAACAGAGAGATGATCTTGTGCAAAGCTTGGAGGCATGAGAAATTCTGGCATGTTCAAAGGACTGGAACTAGTTCAGACTGCCTGGAAGGTAGAGCCAGAGAAGGGACTGCATGTATGAGAGCAGTGTGGGTATAAGGATGTGTGCATATTTGGGTGGGGACATGTAGGCCTGGGGTGCTGGTTTGGGAGCATAGTGCCTGAGAGGGTAGGATTTGAGGCTGGAGAAATAGAGTCCAGATGATGACAGGGTAGTTCAACTTTGTTCTGTGAGTAATGGGGAGCTGCTGGAAGATTTTAAGCAGGAAAGTGATGACGTCACATTTCTTTATTGATTATTATTTTGTGTCCAGTAATGTGGATATTCAAAGAGGTATAATAGGGATCTTTCATGATTTTATGGAGCTTAAGGTTTGATTGAAACAACATGTACACTCAATGCCCTTCTCCCATTTCCTCTCTGGGTCTGTCTACTCATTTGCAATATGAGCATCTTGGCTAGGTTTCCTCAAGCCATGAACCCCAGCCCATGGACCTGAGGCAATAATGCCTGCTGGACTTGTCCTGTGCTTTCCCAGAGCATAGACCTGGGTCCCCATCCCTTGTCACTGGTTAGAGGTCTGCTGTGAAGACAGACACCTCCCCAAACCCTAACCGAAGGGCCCCTGGCTTCTATTGCACCCACATATCAGTTGACCAGAAATGATTGCCTAAACTACCCAAACCCAGGTGTGCAGAGACACCTAAGAAGTCACATTCAGTCCTCACTGTTTTTTGTATGCCCCAGGATAAATCATGGCCTCCTTCTCCCTTGGGGAGCTTTCTAGAGCCCAGCATACTTCCTGTTTGAACCATCCCTTCTCTCCAGCACATAATCTGTCACACACCAGGCTAGGTGGTTTCCAGCATACCACTGAACCTCTGGGTAAAGCCAAATGAGAGAAAACAAAGGTATGAGGATTGTTGCAAACCATTAGGTGAACAAGAGCCACAGGGTGGAGGAATTTAGAGATGGGGGAGAGTGGTGGCTAGGTACAGAGATGACTCCCTTCCCTTAGACTTCCATCTAAGACCTTCCCCAGTCCTTGCCTCTGCATTTGCATTCTTCCTGCCTGGCTTCCAGAAGAAGCTTGGCCCACCTGCATACCTCTGCCAGTGCTTTGTTCCTCCCACACCTCTGCCTGTGCTGGGCCCTGGCTCACTCCTGCCCTTGCTTCCAGGTTCCCCTCTGACAGTGCCTCCTGGGGGGAGGCGAGGGACCTGGGCCAGGGGTTTCCTCCCAGCAGCCCCAGCTGCCACACCACTCACCTGTTCCATGTCTGAATCTCTCACTTTGGTTGGGTCTGCTCCTTCAGAGTGTAAACACTTCTTATTCATGTTGCCCCTCTGGTGCATGACAGAGTCAGTGCTTTGTGACTGGTGGGATCAAGTGAATGGAAAGAGGTTCATTTTCTGAGGGTTGAGAGTATATCAGGTATCTTGAGTCACTTCCTTTGTGAAAGGGCAGAGAGAACCCAGTCCACCTGAAGCAAGATTACACAGTGAATAAAGTTTGTCTTCAGCGATGGCCCCAAAGCCCCTATTTTGGTGGTCTTTACCTTTTCTTCATCTATCCTGGCTTCTATGTATGGCTTTAAGGTGTGTCAAGATAACTTGTCAAGTTATCTTTCCAGACACTGTAATTTATAAACACTCACATGGGAAAAGTTCTTGCTTAACACAAGGGGGTGAATTATGTATGGGTCATAGATCTCCAGGATTATGAGATCATCTCATAGCATGTCCCCCTGCCCACAGCAGGCTGGTCAGGGCAGACAGTGGGTGCCAGGTGTGCAGGGACACCTGTGAACTCTCTGGCGGCAGGCACTGATATATCTCAGCACCTGCCTCAGGGCTATGCACAGGTTAGATAGGTACAAGGCAAGCCATAAAGTTTCTTGAGTGAATTAATGGAGATTCCATTATTTAATGAATGAATGCAGAATCCTCTACTCCCTCCTGTATTTTAACTGTAGCCAAAATTGAGTTATTTTTTTTCTCTCAAAAATGTAAACCCCTGAGATTCTTAGCATTCTTGAATGATATTTTCCTTCTGGTATTGGAAAAAAGGTGATCCATCCAGATATTTAGAGAGGCACTCATAGTTCTTGTTGGAAACTCCATATGGGATAAATGATGCTAATTTATGCATATTTACAGGCAACTAACTTCATACCCTAGTGAGCTACATAGCCTTGTAAGTTCAAAGTTAACCTTCCAACAATAGGAGCAGAATTTTAATTGAAAAAGGTAAAGCAGGCATCTGGCAGATGTAGTTTGTTTAGGGGGGCATTCTATTAAGGAGTCACTGAAATGGCTCTGTAGCTGTTGTAACAGATTCTTATTGAAATGAGATTTCACTTTTTTTAATAAAGAGAAAATCGCCTGTGTTTGCAATGTTTTTCAACAAACTGAGATTTCTTTTTTTTAAATCATAATTGATTTATTTTATAATGCAATATTGTCTAACATTCACAGACTCATTTGAATAAATTATTCATCAGCTTGTGTGTGTGTGTGAGACCTACCAGACACGTCTGCTGGAGCTCCGTGGGCTCCCTTCTTGCCACCGAGGTACAGGAAACCTTAGCACAGCCACAACGAACATTAATCAAAAGCCAGAGCAGGTTGTTCTTAACTAAAGCCAGAGGACTAGGTTATTAATAAAGACACTTGATGGATCCCATTTCTAATGGGGGATGGGAAGGGCGGAGTCAGGAGGTGGTGCCCACTAATGTACCTGTCCTGTGTTATTATCCTAAGGTGAACTTCCTTGCAATCAGTTACACTGTGAAAGTAGGCACATCAAGTACATACAGAAAGGATAGCATATTTATTGATTTCTTTACATTGATGAAATAATTTCTCTGGGTGTCTTTTTGTCCGTTTGGGTAAAATACCATAGCCTGGGTAGCTTAAACGATGGCAATATATTGCTCACATTCTGAAGGTGGGAAGTCCAAGATCAAGGCACTAGCTGATTTCAAAGGTCTAATCCCATTATGAGCACTCCACCCTCTGACCTACTCACCACTCAAAGGCCCTACCTCCTGATACCAGCACATTGTGGGTCAGAGCTTCAACATATGGGTTTTGGGACGACACAGACATTCAGACCACAGCACCCGGTCTCACTTTTATGATTCAGAATGTAGAGTGAAAGCTGATCACAGATTTGGGAGGCCGGTGAAAAGCACAAGGGTCTGAGAGTAAAAGGTGCTATGAATACTGCCCCCACAAAGCTGAGGTCAGGAAGGGCTCTCTGGGGTCACGTTGCCTGCCCCCTGCTTCCCGTGCTTTTCCCAACGTCACCAGGTGAGTGTGAGCCCAGGCAACTCCTCACCCGGGAGTGAGCTGCGTGGCCCTCCTTGGCCCGAGCATTTGTAGGCCCAGTGTTCTCTGGCTGCTGGCCTGGGGCCTGGAGGTCTGAGAGGGCAGCCTGGGAAAGGGCTTGGTGTGACTCTGGGTCTTGCCCTCACACCGGAGGGCCTTTCAAGGAGGCTGTGACTTCTGCTGTATTCCGGGTGGGCAGGGATGTGCCTTCTCTCCTTCCCACTGAAGAGAAGGTTGAAAAGCCTTGAAGGACTCTCTGGCAGAGTCCCTTCTCCAGAACATCTGCCAATCACTAGAACAATCCCCAGATCAGTATATCCCCCACAGGGCTCTTTTATTATTTTTAAAAATATTAAGAGAACTAATTAAATATAGAGGTGTGCTCCGGCCCTAATCTGTGGCTTCTCATCTTTCCTCTCCTCCCTCCTTCTCCTGCTGGGCCACAGTGTGTATTGTCAAAGTGGCAAGTGAGGAGGGAAGGAGAAAGCCAGGGAGATAACACAGAATTGGTATGCTGGGCAAAGGCTGCGGACACAAGGGACTTCTTTTAATCCAGTCCATTAATCAATTTCTCCATAGAAATTGAATTAACTGTCTTTCATCAACATCACATCCCAGGACTTGAAAACACCATGTACACACAGGAATGTAAATGTGGCAGGGCGTGTGTCTCCCTTCCTGCGTAGGTGAACATGTGGGGCTCCTGTTCTTTGGTCCAGTGCACGGAGAGCGAAAAGCCTGGCAATCAAAGGGGCTGGCAGTAGTCATTGGCCTTGAACCTGGGCCACCGAAGCTATCTGCCCTTTTTTGTTTCTTGCTCACAGCCACTAGAAAGACTTTGTACTCCCATCCCTCTTTAACCTAAACACATTCACTGTAGAGTATCAGTCTCACTGTAAGATTTTTTTAAATTTGGGCTTGAGTTGCCCCAAAACAACTGGCCCTTGTGCTGCTGCACCCCCCACTGTGCCCTTCATTCCTGCTAACATAAAGCTCTTTTTCTGGGTCAGCGGGCTCTGGCTTGTACTGGGAATCTATCAATGAAGGTTTGAAAGGATCTCTGTCAGTCTTTGAGATAAAATTCAGACACTGCTGTATGCGTATGAGGATGCAGCTCCAGACAGAGGTCAACCACAGGAAATTCCTTAGAGATTTCAGTATTTAATTAATTTAATCAGTAACTAATAGATATTTATTGGCTGTCTGCCAGGTTCAGGATTTCTGCTGGGTCTCAAGGGCACAGAGATCAAAACAAAACGACACAACACAACCCAACAATGACAGCAACAACAACACCCCCCCCCTCCCCCTCCAAACAATTAGGTCTTTGCCCAGATAATCCACTGAGGGGAGACTGGTAGAATAAGAATTCACAATTCAGTGTAATAGATATTAAAGTGGAATTTTGCAGTTTCTGGGATGAGGATGTGGAGAAGATGGAATGATTACTTGGCCTGATGGGGCCAGGAAAGACCACATAAAAGAGGTAGACTCTGGAAAGACAAACCATTTGCTAAGGGAGAGGGCTTGGAAGCAGATTCCAAAAGAAAAAATTTCATTCTCTCTCACATTCCATTCTCCATACAATCAGAAAAGTGATCATGCCATTCCTATTCTTACCCAACCCCCGTGGCATTTCATTGCCCTCAGAAGAGCATAAAACCTGCTTTACCAGGGAGACCTCTGCAGCCACATCCAGGATGGCACATCCTGATGCTCACACCAGTGAAAGTTGATGTGACTTCTTTAGCGCGGTCCAGCCTCAAAGGCTGCTATTCCCTCTGACTGGAATACCTCCCCCTCTGCCCTCCATGCCTGTTCTGCCATTGACTGGCTGAGTCCAACTCAGCCTTCAGGTGTCTAGAGGGCAGCTTGCTTGTCCCCTCCCCCCACCTCCCTAAAATGGGTTAGGCCCTTCAGTTACATCTTAGAGCCCACCTCAGCCTTCGCTTCTCTTTCTAGCAATGATCTTGGTTGTAATTACTGTTTGAAACTCCTATCCCTCTCCAGACTTTAAGTGCCAAGAAAAGAGGCATTGTATTTGTTCTGATTGCTTTGTTAATGTCCAGGCCTAGCCCAAAGTAAATGCTCAATAAATCCTTGCTGAATGAATGAGTGAACAATTTATGTTTGAAAAGGCTTATTTTAGGGAAATGGTGAAGGAAGTAGCTTCCTTAGGGCAGGGTGAGCAGCCTGACGAGGTGGGACTGGGCAAGATTGCTTGTTAAGCTAAGGAGTTTGGGGCATCTGGGTGGCCCAGTCCATTGAGCAACAGACTCTTTATTTTGGCTCAGGGACATGATTCCAGGGTTGTGGGATCGATCCTCGTGTCAGACTGCACTCAGCATGGAGTATGCTTAAGATTCTCATTCTCTCTTTCTCTCTTTCTCTTTCTGCCCATCTCCCCCACTCATGCATTCTCTCTCTCTAAAAAAAAATAGCTAAGGAGTTTGGACTCTGTTCCATAGGCAAAAGGAACCATGAAAGGCTTAGGAGCAAAAGAGTGACTTGATCTGATTTGTGTTTTCCAAATATAAGTCTAGTGCAATTGATTCCCGAGTTAACTCTCCAGAGTTGGCTCTTATTTGATTTTCCAGATTCTCACTCTTCTCATTAAGCAAAGCGAAGGCAAACAAGTTTTGGGTTTCAGTGGTGGGCAGGTTTATAATTTGATAGGCGCACATCATCTGCTTGTCATCTCCCTCTACCCCCATCCACTCAACCTGAGAGCCTCCCCAGGACCCATTTGGTTGTAAGGCACACTTAGAATCATGCCCCTGCCGTTCCAGCCTCATGGACTGAGTGCTCTCCTGCCTCCATGTGTTTACTTGTGCTGTTTCCTCTGTCCCAAGAGTCCTTCCTCCCATCTCTGCCTTTTCCAGTGTTGCCCATCCTTCCTGGCCTCCTTTAAGGCCTGCTCCCCATGTGGAGCCTCACTGACCACTGCAGGCTGTCTGCTCTGTGAGATTCACAAAGTACTCATACTCTCTGCCCTACTAGCACTTGTGGAACCACAGAGCCAGGCCGACCTCCTTTTTTAACAGGAGGGGAAACTGAGGGGGAATGAATTGTTACGGTCATACATCTGGGGAGCAGCAAGACCAGGGCCTCCCTCCAGGTGGCCTGACCCAACCACATTTATGGCTTTCCCCCTACATGGCACTCCCTAACCAAGCTCTTGAGCACAGGTATCTTATCTTTAACTTTTCAGCACATGACCAGTTTTCCTGATAAAATAAGGAGCTCCTTAAAGACCTAGACTACAGAGCATCTCATTTGTCTGAGTATAAATGTCTGGCACATAGTAGTTATTCTGTGAAGGGTCATTGATGTGAAACATTTCAGATAAGAAATATTTCTTTGCTCTCCATTAGCTTCTGCTCTGTTCATTAGGGCAGTGGTGGCCTGGGAACCAGACCGTTGATTTAGAAGCATGAGGTGAGAGCCACAGCAGAGGGCCTTCTTGTTGACGGTGTGCTTTTAAGTCTCCCAGGAGGCAAGTCTAAAGCATCATTGGGAATGTCTTAAAATCCTTGGAAGGAAGGGGTGGTTTTCCTCTCCTTGTCAAACCCCTCCTCCTTCCTGACTCATTCTCTGTCTTTCCTTGCCTGCTCTGTGTCTTGGAGGTTGACTTCACCTGGAGAGCATCACCTAGAGTCCTCTGCTGACTGGCTTCATGTAGACTCAACCAGTGGATAGAGAAGGAGTAGGAGGAGGTCAGGGTGTTTATTCCTGGATTCTGTCCCTCCATACCTGCCTGCACTTCTGTGGATGGCTGAATTCCTAAAGATAGCTCCTGCCAGGTGGCTGTGAGAGGTCTTTCCCCTATACCCCCTCAGGTGCCATGGCAATACTGGCTTCCTGCTGTTGCTGGTCCAAGGTGCCTTCCACCCCTTGTTGACACCCCATGCCATCTAAGAGGCCCTGGACCAAATTTTCCTTCCAGTGTGCCGTCTGTTTTTCTGGGATTGGGTCTGACCTAAGGTCTTAAGGAAACTCACAGAACCAGACTATTGGGGAGGAGGATAGTGCAGGACCAAGTATTTTTGGCAATGATGCCAGATGTTGAGGAATACAAAGGCATAAACAGTGTCTTTGAGCCTGCCCCTGGGATTGGGCATGAGGGAGAGTATGGGGCAGAAGAGCAACTCCCTACCCTCTCCATTCTTAGCTGGCTCTATTGTGGTCACCTACCTTTTGAGGGGACTTTTATTTTATTAAAAACACATTCATTCAAAAAGTAAGAGGCCACTACTCTCCAAGGAGCTTACAGCATTCTGGGAAAGACATATAAACAAATTCCACTGGGAAGTAGATGAAGGGGATGAACCAAGCATGTCAGGTGTGGCTGGATGTGGAAGCTACCAGCCATGTACTGGACTGAAGTGGACCCTGATGCAGAAAAAATACTGGCTTTGGAGGAAGAAGATGCGCTTAAGACCTAGAGTCCTTAATTACTCTCTGAACCTTGTTGATGAGCTGGGAAAAATGACACCTTGCTTGCAGGCTATCTTTAAGACCTATGTGAGATGCCATGTACAAAGCCCTAGCTCTTCAATGAGTGGCCCCCATTACCAGGAAATGTGTCATTTAAGTCCCAGGGTGAACAAGGTTGAAGGACCTGGCACAACAAGGCTGATGTTTTAGTATCTGATGAATGAATCCATGAATGGATGACTGAATGAAGGGAGACAAGACAGTAGCAGCCACTGGTGTGGATGGGAGTTGGCTCCATGGTGAGAAGCTGGGGGTCTGACTCCAGCCTGCAAGGGAACAAGTCTCACACCTACAAGGTTATTCTTTAGTATAGATTGCTCCCACAGTGGGGAACTCCAGGGAAGGAGGGTAGGCCAAGGCAGAAGTGACCTCAATTACCCAAGCTGTTGATTTTTGGGTATTTAGGCTATACCTTTGACACAAACTCAAAACTTACCAGTTCGTTTATTTCACTTGGTTAGGAACCAAGACAATAGAGGATGGAAGATATCAATTTCATTAGAAATATAACTTTTTTCCCCCTTTCCTTTTTTCTTCTTTAAAAACCCTGGGTAACTGACCTAGTTTTTCATTCCCTTTGAACTCAACTACAGCAAATCTTCTTCAAAGCAGGGTTATAACATTCAGGTTCTTCAGTTTATGTGGGTCAGGGTGACTCTTCCTGTGACTGAAAAAGATGAGCTTCGAGTGCCATCGTTTTTAGCTGCCTTGGTGCCTGGAACTCTTTTGGAATTTTCTTTTTTAGCCTCCTTGTTAGCCTTAAGTGCTTTAAGTTATGGTAGTTAACAGGAAAAGTGTGGCAGAGGAAATGTTTACTATTTGATTTTATAATAAATGACTTTTAGAAGGGAATGGGCAGAACAGACAAGGTTGTTCCTGGCATCTCTCCATTAGTGCCATCCCTGGTGGTGGTGGTGGAGGAAGTGTTACCTGTCTTTTACACATAGTGGAAAGAACACCTGACCAAGAGTCAGGGAACCAGTTTGTGAACAATGTGATCTTGGATAAGTCACAACTTATTTGTGATTCTTCATCTGAAAAAGTCCCTCAAGCCCTTTGGTTCTCTGATAGCTCTGCAATTTTGATGTAGGTTGAGGGTGGAAGGGCATCTTACAAGGCACTCTCAAAATAGAAGCATCCTCCCAAATAGCACTAGTATTTCCTTGCTGTGCCATCCCTGCAGGAAGCAGAGCTGGGTGAATACACAGCAGGGATGAGTAGTCTTATTCCACTGTGATTTGAGCTATTCTTAACGGCTAATCTCCTCCCAAATTTCTCTTGGTCCGATATGTTTCTGCTTAAAATTTCATCATTAGAAAGTCATTCCTTTGAGTGGGACATTACTGAATTCAGGAATTACTAGTTAAGATTAATTTTGGCACTAGCAATTTGAAGAGTTTCGTTTATCATACAGCTTTCCAAAGAGGCAGCAGGCTGATGACCCAGCACATGAGGTGGACACGTTCTGAAGGAGCTGGAGGATGGGAAAGTCTGGAGAGCTGGTGAGCCAGGCAAGCCTAGGTGAGGTTCAGGGCAAGACCCCTATTCCTGTAAATAAGTGACCTGTGCCAACATCCCCATTGTGCTGAAGCCTGGAGGGCCTGCCTGCATTTCTCCACTAGGAAGTTTAGCTCTCAGTTCAACTTCATACCTCCTCTCCTTACCCCAGACTTTCCACTCCCATTTCCAGGATCCTAAGCTCATAAATAGCACCATTGGGAGCTCTGGAGCCAAGCACAGCCTTGCCTGTCTCCAGCTCCCTACCTGAGCTCAGAGGTGCCCCAGTTACAGCTAGCAGCACAGGTATGTTGCCTCTGTCCTCTAAGGCAGGGTTCTTAGAGATGGCTATTATACATTTTAACAAATAACAGGAGCACCGAGGCAGGGACTTTTATCACAATATAAACACTGTAATTTCAACCTTTTAGGGCAACAAATCTATGAAATGAAAGTCAACAGAGAGGACACAGAGTTAAGTTTCAGCCATGAGCTGCTGTTGCCTGGCTGGGGGGAAGTGCTGTGCAAAAAAAAAATTGACCTGGAAGCCAGAATGGGACACTCCCCACACTCAGTGTGGCTGGAAACACAAATGGCAGTTCCTGGAGCTGCACCAGCACAGAGCCATGGAAGGCGAGGACTGTCTCTCTCACTCAGTCACACATGGGTATCATTGATGGCTTACTGTGCCTGAGCCCTGCCAAATGCTGGGAAACCCCTGCTTCCAGCACTAATGTGATCTGTGAGATTGCTAATACTGCCTGATATTTGCTGAGTGTTCACCAGGTGCGATGTGGAGTGCTTCATGGGGATTGTTACAATTAATGCTCAGAGCAACTCTATGACATAGGCATCCTTGTTCATCCATTTGTACATGAAAAGAAATTGAGGCTTAGGTTACCCTACCCAAGGATACCAGCTGAAAGCAGGAAAGCATGGGTCTCAGAGTCAGAGAACCTGAGCCCAGGGCCGATGCCCTAACCATGACTCTCCACTGTCTCTCTGCAAAGACAACTAGCCTGGGCATGCAGTGTGTACTTTCTGGGGAGAGAGGGGAAGATGAGCATAAATAATCAGAGCACATGTAGTAAGGAAGGTTGTCCCAAGGTCTTCATGGGGGTCTTCATTCATTCATTCATTCAACACATACTTCTCTAGAGTTCCAGGCAGCATGCTGGAAGTATGCTGGTTATGAGAGTGAGTCCAAAGAATTTAAACACTCAGTCAGTCTCGGATTTCATGGAGATTGTAGTGCAGACACAGAAGGCAGATATTAATGAAAGAATCACACAGATCAATGTAGATTTACCACTGAGGAGAGTGAATCACTAACTTCCCAAAGGACTCAAATAAGGCTTCAAAGAGGAGGATGCATTTGATCTGTTCCCAAGAATGGGGTGAGTTTTCCCGGTGGAGAGAGCAAGCCCTCCAGGACGTGCAAGTCTCTACGGTGTGGATGAGGAGAAGGTTTTAAGGACTGAGGACAGTCTGACTGGAGTGGGGGGCTCAAGGAGGGGAGAGGCTGGAGAGTTAGGTTGGCATGAATGTGCAAAAGGCCCTTGTTTGCCAGGTAAGGAGTCTTGGGAGCTTTATCACACAGGTTGGGGCTGAGGGTGGGAAAAGTGTTAATCTGTTTATCTGTCCTTCTGGTACTTAAGTCCCCCTCCATTTGAGAATCAGCTGGAGCTGGCAGTGTCTCTAGGTGGGGTGTCACAGGCCTGGACCAGGATCCATGTTGGCCTCCGTCCTTTTGGTGCAGTCTCTGGCCCTCTGTCCTCTCTGTGAGGTTACAGCAATACCCCAAGTGGCTTCAGGACTCACATACCCATGGGGCTGACCCAGAGCTGTGTGACTGGGCTCGAGGAGTTGTCCTGGTGGGTGGTGGATCTCTCCCACTGACTGGTGTGGTGTTTCTTTCTTGAGATGGCATGATTTAGGCCACTGCCTTCAGGTGACTCTCTCTCATGTCAGACAGAGAATGAGTTTTGGGCTCTGAGCTACCCAGGGTCCACCACCAACCCTTCGGCTTGGGTCACGTGTGTGGGCCTGCACACTGACTCTTGCCTGAGGGTGTTCTGCATGTGATGCTATCCCTGGTGTACAGCTCTCCAGGGTGATGGGGGCAGTGGCAGGTGTGCTCCTGCTGATGGTCCCCCACCCAGCCTCTACCACGTGTCAATCAGGCAGTCCTCCAGGGTGGCTGTGCCTCTCTTCTCAGAGGGCTGTTCACACCTGTGCTTCACAATGCTAGTGGCCATTCTAATGATATTCTCTCTTGCTCCAATCGATGTGCTCACACTGTGCTCTGTCACATTGCTCTAAGCGATGCTTAATGATCAACTGTCTTGTGCGAAGGACACCTCTTTTCTCACCCTGCCCATGACCCCTTGCCTCTCCTTGCTCCAGGTGATAGTATGGGAAGGCAAGTGTGCAAGAAGTGCTCAATGAGACCAAGAAATCACACATGAGGAATTCAGTAATTAAGGGTTCACAAGTTCGAGAGCAGATACAGTTGGAAGATGTGTTGTTTTGCATTTATGCTGTAAAACTCCAAATTGTGAATCTCACATGACCAGAAAATGAGCTAGAAGTTACATTTTCCTGTACACTTGGGGTGGACTGGCATCTGTGACATCATGGCTGAAGCCCTGTGACGCCGGCAGGTGCTGGAAGCCAGTGTCCAGGGAAGCATATGGATGAAGCAGTGTCCTGTGGTTATATGACTAGCATTAAATACACAAATTTAGGGACCTACAGAGGTAAGAAAATCTTTACTATTTCAAGGCAAAAGGGTTTGAAAGAGCCATAGTATTGTGATTGGAAAACAACATTGCTCTTTTTTCTAAGGTGGGAGATAGAAAATTAGCCAGGAATGGCACATTTGATAATAAAGAACATGAGGAACCAGTTTCTGGATTTGAAAAGAAAATGAAGAGATGTTGCCTGGACTTGAAAAACATTTTTGTTTTTTAAGGCTTAATTTACCTAGAGCAGTTCTTAGTTTACAGTAAAACTAAGAGAAAGATACAAAGATTTCACATTTGCCCCCTGCCCCACACACGCATAGCCTCCTGCATTATCAACATGCCCCCTCCCTGCCAGTGGTGCATTTGTTACAACTGATGAATCTGTAATGACACATCATTATCACTCAAAGTTCGCATTAAGGTTCACTCTTGGCATATCTATTCTCTGGGTTTGGACAAGTGTATAATGACATGTATCCACCACTATAGCATCACATAGAGTAGTTTTTTATGAAGAATATTCATGCACACTACTTGAGCGATAAAGAAACACCTGTTAAACAAAATCAGGAGTTGGCAAATCGCAACCTGTGTCCATCGCAGGGCAAACCCAGCCAATCTTTCTTGTTTGTGTATTTTGGCTGGTTGCTTTCTGTGCTATAACCACAGGGCTGAATGGTAGCCACTGAGACCATATGATCAACAAAGCTGGAAAAAATATTTATTATCTGGCCCTGTCCTAAATCTTCATTGATAAATCATTGTACCTCACATGGATCCATGGATTATTTTTAACTTTCTATTTAAAGCAGTTTTAAACTTACAGGACAAAAAGCACATGGATTGTACTAAGTCTCATATATTCTTCACACAGAAACTCCTTTCAAGTTTTTCCAATGGTTGCAAAGTGTCACAAGTTGTATCTAGCTGCCACATCTTGCTGGTCTCCTTCCCTGTGGCATAGTTCCTCAGTCCCTCCTTTACTTTTCTGATTCTCACTTTATTTTAAAGCTTTTATTTACAGGTAGTTTTGAGAACAGTACAGAGAGGGCCCATGTACCCTTTACCCAGTTTCCTCCTCTATTAGGGTTTTCCAGAGAAACAGAACCAATAGTGTGTATGTATGTATGTATGTATGTATGTATGTACATATGTACATATATAGCAATTTATTTTAAGGAATTGGCTTATGTGATTACAAAAGATGGTGAGTCCACAAACTGCAGTATGAGCTGGCAGACTTGAGATTCAGAAGAGCCAACAATGTAGGTGACATCTTAAAGGAGTCTGCTGGAGAATTCTCTCTTGCTCCAAGAGGCAGAGGTTTCTTGGAAAGAATGCCTTCAACTGATTGTGAGGCCCACCCACATTATGGAGGGCAAACTGCTTACTCAAGGTTTATCCATTGAAATTTTAATCTCATCCAAAAGCACTCTCCAAGTTGACACATGAAATTAACCATTGCACTCCCCATGGTAACCACTTATATAACTGTAGTATAATATCAAACCAGGAAACTGACATAGGCTCTGTGGATTTATAGCACATTTTAAAATCAAAGTTTATACACACACACACACACACACACACACACACACACACACACACATAAGCCTCAACAAAAAAAATTTGTCCAGTGTAGCCTGGCTTACAGTTTTCAGACTTGGGTCTTGGAGCCATAAGTGGTCAATGGAAGTAACTTTGAGGCTACTCCTGGATAGGGGAAAGACCAAATGGGCACATTCCAGGCTCCCACCCACTCTTGATAGCATTCTTCTTTTAACTGTGTTGCTATGGAGCTTCACTTGGTAGAAAGGATTCACTGCTAAAATCATTTGGATTTCATTGGTCTAGACCATTTTCAGGCCATCCCTGTTTGTACACCTCCTCCCAAAATTTGCTTCAGACCTGCTTCTTATTCTTGCCTCTTGCTCCAGAGCGGTTCCTTCAGCCTCCTTACGATGACATCTATCTGTGACCTCCCACCACGTCTGATTGTTCTCACTTGCTTTTGGGATCTCAGACTTTGGCCACCTGTACCCGCACCCCCCCACCCCGCCCTTTCTGTTATGCTCTGACCTCTGGGCATCCTGTACTCTTAGAGGAACACTTTTTGTCTCATTGCAGAGCCACAGAGAGCCCCGTTTCTTCCTTTGGCCATAGATCACCTTTCTTGAAAAAGAAGCGGTTGATCAGATAGCCTCTTTTCTTTATTGAAATACTTTTTCAAAAAAGCTCTCCAATAAACATCAGATATGCTTACAAATGACAGGACTACAATCATAATAGGATATTTTAATAAACCATTTTTAGTGTTTGATCAAGTAGATTAAATGATAAGAATTTAGGAGGCTTGGATGATGAGTAAATAACTATTTTAATAAGCATATTAAACTTTGTATTCAAAGGTTTTTAAAATCATGCCTTTGTTAGATAGATTATGTATTGTTTGCTTTTATCATCTACAATTATTTAAGAGAGTTAACATCCAGCTTTTAATTAAACTATTGGATACCTTAAATTTTACAAAACCTTTGCATTTCTAATTGTTTAAAGTCAAAGCCAAAATAACAACTCTGACCTCCCCAAGCAACGTGGGGCCTTTGTTTCCCTTGCCTCTTCTCTTTTTCTACTCTTTGTTATTTAATTTAATTTAATTAATTTATTTATTTATTAATGGTTTTATTTATTTTTGAGACAGAGAGACAGAGCATGAGCAGGGAGGGGCAGAGAGAGGGGGACACACAGAATCTGAAGCAGGCTCCAGGCTCTGAGCTGTTAGCACGAAGGCCGACGTGGGGCTGGAACTCATGGACTGTGAGATCATGACCTGAGCTGAAGTCAGACGCCCAACCAACTGAACCAGCCAGATGCCCCGACTCTGTTATTTTAATCTCAATTTGTATTTTCTCATCAATTTTATAACCACACTGAAAGCAAATTATTTAGACCCATTTCTACTTAGTTTTGATGTCCATCGCCGAGTTCTGAGTATTCCCTCCACTCTTGCAACTCTGCTATTATTGATTCCAGTGATCTGGAGAAGGTTTTAAATAAATGTTTTTTTTTGGGGGGGTAAGGAGAATTCAAGTGTATTTTCTAAGCTTAGAATATTAAAGACTGATCTCTTTGTATGTAAAATAATTGGATCACATCCTTTTTCCCCTATAGATTTTGTTTCTTTCTGCTTAGAGATTGTTACCAAGTCTGTCCTTTAAATGCTAAATGATTTTCTACAGTAGTGAATCAAGCATGGAATATAATTTAGTTATGTTTCTTCATGCAGTTTCTAATTATTTTGTATAAAATTGGCAAAACCCTCCTACATTTTCATTTCAAACATGAAAAAGGTATTTTCTACAATTTTCTTCTGTTCCATACAGTGAATCTACTTCATAAGAAGGATTCTTCTCTGCAGCTTCACATTTTGTTCTCCTTGCTGTAGAATGTTTTTGAAGTTTTCGTATTCACTCGGTAATTCACTTAGCAAGTATATGTTGAGCATTACATGCCAGACACTGTTCTAGATGTTAGGGGTACATTAGTTAATAAAACAGACAAAGGCAAAGCCTTCATGGAGCTTATGTTCTAGTATCAGGAGACTGACATTAAACAAAATTAAATAAAGTATAGAGTACATTAAATAGTGATGTATGTTAGGGAAAAAATAAAGCAGAAAACAGCAATGGGGAGTGTGGGATGGTGTTGAAATTTTAGATAAAATGACCAGAGAAGCAGGTGAGATTTGAATAAAGATGTGAAGGAAGTGACAGAAGGAATCATTGCCTATTCAGGGAAAGAGGACTGAAAGAAAGGCCATGATATCTAATGCAAAAGCCCTGAGGCAGGAACTTGCTGGCAAATACTAAGATCAGCAAGGATGCCAATGAAGTTGGAGCAGGGACAATAAGTGAGAGGGTGGTGGAAATTGAGGTTAGTGATATAGCAGGGGAAGATCATGTAGGGGCTTGAATTTCACAGAAGTATACACAAATATCATGTCTTATCTCTGCTCTAACTCTGAGCATGATGGACCAGGACTGGAAGAACTGGAGTAGGGATACTACCTAATGTTTTGATAGTTTTTTCTGGCTGGTGGGTTGAGAATAGAACATGGTGGAGAAGGGCAGAAGCTGTGGAACCACATAGGAACGTGTTGCAATAGTCTGGGAAACATTATAGCTGAAAACTATAGAAAGCTAAGAAGGAGATTGAAGAAGATACAAAGAAATGGGAAAACATTCCGTGCTCATGGATTGGAAGAATAAATATTGTTAAAATGTCAACACTACCTAAAGCTATCTACACATTCAATGCAATCCCAATCAAAATTGCACCAGCATTCTTCTTGAAGCTAGAACAAGCAATCCTAAAATTTGTATGGAACCACAAAAGACCCCAAATAGACAAAGTAATATTGAAGAAGACCAAAGCGGGAGGCATCACAATGCCAGACTATAGCCTCTACTACAAAGCTGTAATAATCAAGATAGCATCATATTGGCACAAAAACAGACACATAGACCAATGGAATAGAATTGGACCCACAAATGTATGGCCAACTAATCTTTGACAAAGCAGGAAAGAATATCTAATGGAAAAAAAGACAGTCTCTTTAACAAATGGTGCTGGGAGAACTGGACAGCAACATGCAGAAGAATGAAACTAGACCACTTTCTTACACCATTCACAAAAATAAACTCAAAATGGATAAAGGACCTGAATGTGAGACAGGAAACCATCAAAACCCTAGAGGAGACAGCAGGAAAAACCTCTCTGACCTCAGCCGCAGCAATTTCTTACTTGACACATCTCCAAAGGCAAGGAAATTAAAAGCAAAAATGAACTATTGGGACCTCATGAAGATAAAAAGCTTCTGCACTGCAAAGGAAACAATCAACAAAACTAAAAGACAATCAATGGAATGGGAAAAGATATTTGCAAATGACATAACAGACAAAGGGCTAGTATCCAAAATCTATAAGGAACTCACCAAACTCCACACCCAAAAAACAAATAATCCAGTGAAGAAATGGGCAGAAAACATGAATAGACACTTCTGTAAAGAAGACATCCAGATGGCCAACAGGCATATGAAAAGATGCTCAATATCACTCCTCATCAGGGAAGTACAAATCAAAACCACACTGAGATACCACCTCACGCCAGTCAGAGTTGCTAAAATGAACAAATCAGGAGACTATAGATGCTGAAGAGGATGTGGAGAAACGGGAACCCTCTTGCACTGTTGGTGGGAATGCAAACTGGTGCAGCCGCTCTGGAAAACACTGTGGAGGTTCCTCAAAAAATTAAAAATAGACCTACCCTATGAGCCAGCAATAGCACTGCTAGGAATTTACCCAAGGGATACAGGAGTGCTGATGCATAGGGGCACTTGGACCCCAATGTTGATAGCAGCACTTTCAACAATAGCCAAATTATGGAAAGAGCCTAAATGTCCATCAACTGATGAATGGATAAAAAAATTGTGGGTTATATACACAATGGAATACTACATGGCAATGAAAAAGAATGAAACATGGCCTTTTGTAGCAACATGGATGGAACTGGAGAGTGTTATGCTAAGTGAAATAGTCATGCAGAGAAAGACAGATACCATATGTTTTCACTCTTATGTGGATCCTGAGAAACTTAACAGAAGACCATGGGGGAGGGGAAGGGAAAAAAAAGTTAGAAAGGGAGAGAGCCAAACCATAAGAGACTCTTAAGAACTGGGAATAAACTGAGGGTTGATGGGGGGTAGGAGGGAAGGGAGTGCGGGTGAAGGGTATTGAGGAGGGCACCTTTTGGGATGAGCACTGGGTGTTGTATGGAAACCAATATGACAATAAATTTCATATAAAAAAAAAGAATGGAGCATGGTGGAGAAGGGCAGAGGCTGAGGACCCACATAGGGACCTGTTGTAATAGTCTGGGAAACATTACAGTGGCTTGGGCAGAGGGATAGCAGGAGAAGTTGTGAGGATTGATCAGATTTCAGAAGTGTTGTGAAGGCAGAAGGTGTTTGTTGATAGGTTGAATATGGTGTGTGAGATAAAGAAAGGGTTAAGACTGACTCCAGGTTTTTTGGACTGAGCCATTGAAAGGATGGAGTGGCCAGGAATGGAAGTGGGGACAGCAGGGTTGGTGAGCAAGAGTCTGGAGCTTATTTATTTATTTATTTATTTATAGCAAATGTCAGGGGGCAGAGAAAGGGAGAGAAAAATCCCAAGCAGGCCCCACACTGACAGTGCAGAGCCTGATGCGGGACTCCAAGCCACGAATTGTGTGATTGTGACCTGAGTGAAACCAAGAATTGGATGCTTAGTGGACTGAGCCACCCAGGCACCACTAGGGCTCCATTTTAGAATCTCAGATGCCAATTTTATCCCCGGGGCTGGGGTGGGGGATGGATAGGCAGGTAGGTGCTTCCAGAGGTTGAGGGCAAGGCTTAGACTGAGATGGACATTTGGGAGCCACCAATTTACAGATGGTTTTTAAAGCCATGATACTGAGTGAGATCAGTGTAGAGACTGAGGACAGGGCATTTCAGGGCTTACAGGACAGGGGGTGACAAAGTGGAGGGGTCTGAGAAAGAGTGGCAGAAAGATAAGAGGAAAACCAAGCACTCCTGGTGTTAAAGACACGAAGAAAAAGAGAACTGACAGGAGAGAGTGATCAGCTGCACCAAGTGCTGCTGATGTGTCCAGTAAGTGAGAACTGAGAATTTACCCCTGGATTTGGCAACAGAGAGGTTGTTTGTATTTTAGATAAGTGCAGTTACTGAGGGGTAATGGGACCAAGAGCCTGACTGGAATGGGTTCCAGAGAGAACTGGAGGAAATGTCAGACGCAGGTCAGCACACCTTTTTTAAGGGCTTTTACTCTCAAAGGGAAAAGACAAAAGGGGTGGTACCTTCAGCAGAAGTGAGGTCAGGAGAGGAGAGTGGAAGAAATGACAGTGTACTTCTATTGCTGTGTGACAAATTACCACAAACTTAGCAACTTATACACATGCATACATCACATGACGGTTTCCGGTTTCCACAGATCAGCCATGCAACCACGTGCAGCAGAGTGACTCCAGCTCAGCGCTCCTCACAGCTGCCATCATGGGTCTGTGCATTTTGGGAGCTGTGATCCCCTTCCAAAATCACATAGTGGTTGGCCAAATTGAGTTCCTTGCAGTTGTCATATTGAGGTCTCTGTTTCCTTGCTAGCTGTCAGCTGGGGCCCCCTAGCTCTCATGTACCACTTGTGGTTTTTGCCACGTGGCCCTCTCACAGGTCCCTCTCACAAGGTGATGGCTCACTTCAAGGCCAGCAAGGGAACCTCTCAGCTCAGTGAAGGCCTAAGCCCTTTATAAACGGCTCCCTCTGTTTAGGTGAAACCCACTCAGAATAACCTCCTTTTGATGGATACAAAGTCAGCAGGAGTAGAGAACTTAAATCACATCTGCAAGATCTTTTCACCATTGCCAGATGAGATGATATAATACAGTGATATGTATCTTATCACCTTCGTCATATTCTACTGGCTGGAATCAAGTCACAGATCCTGCCTACAGTCCAGGGGCAGGTTTACACAAGAAAGTAACTCACTGAGAGTCACCATAGGGTATGTATAACATATATATCTATGGGAACAATGCCATAGAGAGGAAAAGCTTTGATGGTGTAGGAGAGAAAGGGGGCAGATACTGGAGCATTGTCCTCATGTCAGTGAGAAGGGATGGGACTCAGTGCTAAGCAGTCCACCTACAGAGGGCAGGGAGGGAGCTGGGTAACTGGGTGCCTACAGTTGTGTATGTGACATGGTGGAGTTTCTGGAAGGCCTCTCTTCTTGCTACTTCAGGGTTCTTAGTGAGATAAAGAGCAAGCGTATCAGCTGAGTGTGAGGATGCGGACGGTGGTGTTGGAGGTTTATTTGAACATATGCTCGTATTTCTTGTCATATGGCTAATGCATATTTATATATTTATTATAATATATTTATATCATCACTTTAATTTGTTCTGCACTCTCATCTTTATGGAGAGGGAGAGAGAACCATTAGAGTCAGTGCTGAGAATCATTGGGGATGAACGGGTAGCTGAGAGCTCGATCCTAGAGTGGCCAGATGCTAGACTGGAACATTTCAGGTGAGGTCTAGATGGTGCACACAGATCTGGACCAAGAGGAAGATTGCAACCCCAAGCAAAATACACACTGAAAAGAGGCTAGTGGTTTAGAATTGAGCAGAGGTGGGGCTGGCAGTCTAATCACTGTGGATGGTGGCACTCATGCATTGAGGGCACATTTAGCAAGTGATTCAGACTATAGAGCCACAAGGCTAATGGACAGTGAATATTCAATATTTTCATTTATGGCTCATAAATGCAGGGCTTGTCCTGACTTATAAACTACATGTAACACCTGTATCATGATGCATTTTTCCCCACAAAATTTCCCAGGTAATTAGTTTTATGGAGTTTTGCCATTTGGCACCTCTCCTCCCCCTTTCCAAGCACTCCTGGGGATATCTGAACTATGGAGGAAAAAAAAATCTTACCACATAGCTATATTTAGAAGTTAAATTAACAGAAAACGCCCCATAGTAGGAATATTCAGCATTACATAGACACAAATTTCAGGCCATCCTGAAGCTTATAAGTCCATTCATCTTACCCTCAGCCATGGATATTTTCCTTATCTCCAGGATGGTACTACATTAAGACCTCGGGAGAGGCTTGCTCCCCTAGCTAGGCTATTCACCTTTCTAGCTTTTTCAGAATTCCACGCATCCACTGATTTTCATTCATCCTGTCTCTAGATTCCTTCTGGATGCATCCCTACCGACCCCAACCTTTGAGGTGTCAGGAGAACCCTCTGGGAAGGACCCTCTCTTCTCTCTGCAGAACTTGACCTGGACTCCCATGCGGTATTCACTTTCCACCCTGACCCACGGATTATTCAGTTCATGGGTCTGTAGTCTGGTTAGTTCACGGGTCTGTGCTGGGACCTGGTGCATCATGGTACTTATTATTTTGGTGAAGGAGTAGTCAACTCATTTTTCTGTGGCTGCTGTTTTGTTCATTTCTTTCTACATATCTTCCTGTTACTCTCAAAGTTACTTTGGATCCTCTAGGGACCTCATAGCTGGAAAGTCCTTGTGACACTGTGAGCGAATAAGAGGGCTCTTGTAGACTGGCCATTCCCAAAAACAGCCTGTGTGACACTGTCTACACACTGCTGGCAGGATGCACAGATCTGACAATGGTTCCCAGTGAGAATTTGCAGTTCCACCCAACCTCCTGGGTCTGAGATGAGCTCTAAAGTATCAGGGTCAAGTTTCCTTGAAGGAAAACTTACCTTCTTTATTCAGCTGAGCATTGCTTGAGTGATTCTACTGGATTTGCAAAGACTAGTAGGCCTTTCTCACCTTGGGATTGTAGAACCTTTGGTAATTTGATCAGTTCCCTGGCTGTCAAAGGAGAAGGTGGTTTGGGTTGCATAAGGAGATCCAGGGTCCACGGGGAGGGAAAAGGATGGAAACTCCTAAGGGGAAGTGGACCTAGAGAGCACTGCTGGATGTGTTATAGGGTCTAGGAAAGGTACACATGGCTTGAAATGAAACAAAATTAAGGAAAAATGTGCAGAGACTGGGGACCAAGGATCGAAGGAAGGATGTTTTGACACAGTGTGTGGTTGATGGTGGAAGTCCCTCTAGACCCTATTTTTCCACAAAGTGATTAATCTTATTCAACAAATGCTGATTGAATATTTACTGAATACACCAGGCACTGTGCTGGGTATTGATGGATCCACGTTGATGGGTAAAGCGTGTATGTCACTATTCTTGGAGTGTTTAAAACATGCCTGTGTTCACAGAAGCACTGTTGAGAGTGAGAGCAAGGCTGTGGTCTTGGCCTGGAGACTCTCCCCTCCATTGTGGTGGAGCCTGGATCTTGGTTGCACTGTGAACATGCACCTTTGGCCTTGTGTTGCATTAGTCTACAATAGCAGCACCCTGTGGCAGCTGGAGGTGGTAACAGCAGTGGATCAAGGAGCCTTTCCAGTGCTCTTTCATTAGGGAGGAAGGAGAGGCCCAGGGAACAGTGTGGGCAAAGGCCTTGCCTTAAGGGAACTGGAGGGAAGTGACCGTAGTCAGTGAGGACAAGGCATTAGATGTGGTCGCTTTCCTAAGGGCATTAATAAGAGCCGAGTCTAAACAGATCAGTCAGGCTATGGGGCAGGGAGTGTATTGGAATGGTGCAAGGGTGGGTGTGGGGGAACATTAAGGAGGGGCTACGTGGTGCCTCAGGTCAATGATCTCTGCATTGTTAGATTTTGCACTCCAGCAAGAAGAAGAAATTGAGCAGATGCCCCCCAAATAGGTATCTGTTCACTCATTTCTAAAAAGTAAACTAAACATCATGTGCTTATAAATATATGCATATATAATAGAAACTAATATTTCTATAAATATTAAATAATACTTAAAATATTTTTATTTTATTTTATTTATAAATGGTTCAAACATGTGATTGAATATGCTTCATAGTGTTTGTTGAATCTTAGTATATCATTTTGCAATACAGAAATTCCATTTTTAAGTACAGTTTCTTTCAATATTCACTTTATTGTCTGTTTGTTACTGGAATTTTCATTTTGTAACAATATGTGGATCCAAATGCAATAAAGACATCACTGGCTGCTTTATTAAAATATGATATTCATTATTTTAGTCCCATCCACAAAATATATGAAGGTTTTTGTTGGGATTTGGCTAATAAATTTAAATTTTCTTGATGTCGTCAATTGTTTTTTAAAATAAATAAAAAAGTGTTGCATTTTTGTAATTTAACAAGTGGATTTAAAAACCAAATACTTAATTTTAAAGATTAGATAGGCTAGAATAGTCCATTTTCAATTTTTTATTATTTTTATTAAAAAAAAATTTTTTAACGTTTATTTATTTTTGAGACAGAGAGAGGCAGAGCATGAACGGGGGAGGGTCAGAGAGAGAGGGAGACACAGAATCGGAAGCAGGCTCCAGGCTCTGGGCCATCATCAGCCCAGAGCCCGACGCGGGGCTCGAACTCACGGACCGTGAGATCGTGACCTGAGCTGAAGTCGGATGCTTAACCACTGAGCCACCCAGGCGCCCCTATTAATTTTTATTTTAGAGAAAAAATGCAAGTGGGGAAGTGCAAAGAGGGAGAGAAAGACAGAGAGAGGGAGAGAGGGAGAGGGAAATAAAGAATCTTAAGTGACTCTATGCTTAGCTCTCAGTGCAGAGCCAGATGTGGGGCTCAATCCCACAACCCTGAGATCATGACCTGAGCTGAAATCAAGAGTCAGATGCTCAATGGACTGAACCACCCAGGCACCCTTCATTTTCAGGTTTTTAAAGTGTGTCTAGATGAAAATTTTTAGAAATAAACTACATGTTTTTGGCAATAAAATCATGTAATATTATTAACATTTTCAAATACCATTTCAAGACACTCTCTCCATAGCACAAATTTATTTGAAAATAATTTGTCTCACTCATTCCTAAAACATTAAACTTTGAATGAGGTTTACTTCAGTGTGTTTATATTTTAAAACTATCTGCCAGGAAGCATATTATTAATAGCCATATGCCATCACAGAAGATCAGCAAATTGGAAGAACAAACCTTTTTGTAACAACAACAAAAATGAGTCATTACTAAGTTAAATGATCCTATGCACTTAGGCAGGTGGTAAAAAGGGTCACTTTCCATCCTGTTAAAAAGGGTCAAGAAGATTCTAGTATCAACTAAGAAAATACCATGGTGAGCTGAGCACACCAAGTCCACAGCATGTCAGGAGGGTGAGAACAAGGCATTGCCCTTTCTGCAGAGTCATATACCCTTGGTTCCTTCAGGACATTTTGAATTCTAAGGTGACACACAGTGCTGGTTTGGGAGACCTCCAAAGATGGTGAGATAGAATCACAGCTTAGGTGACAGCTTAGGAGATGGGACAAAGTGCTGTTTGACACTAACTTGCTGACATTGACCTAACTTGCTGACAAGTAGGTTCTGGGGTATGGGGGGAATGTGGATGTCAAGAATGATTCTCCTGTTTTGGTTTGTAAAATTTGCAGGGTGGGGGTGCCATTCCCTGAAAGAGGGGGTACAAGAAGAAGATCCAGTTTGCAGAGTAGGTCCTACATGCAGGTTTGGCTTATTTAATGTCAGCTGCCTCTCAACTGCTCAGGTGGGGATGTCTTTTAAGGTTCCCAGACCCAATTTCAACATGGAGGAGGAGACCCCTCCCTCCCACCACACCAAGAAATTTTTGGACACCAGAAGAGTGTCTGATAATTCAACTCAACTCTGACACTGCTATCTACCTGGAGATAGCATCAGATGCGACAGGTTAAGGGTTCAATTCCACAGTACTCCCCTCCTCCCCACCTCAGATGCCAGGCATAAGCCCCAGGCAGTTACCTATGCTTCTGACCAGCTGGCTACAGATTGGAGGTTCCAAAGACCTCATCTTTACGTTCGATTAATTTACCAGAGCAGTTCACAGAACTCAGGGAAACGCATTTACCAGTTCATTAAAAGAAATGATAAAGGATATGAATCAATAGCCAGATGAAGAGAACAGGGATAGGTATGGGGAAGGGGTGAGGAGCTTCTGTACCTTCTCCAGGTGGGCCACTCCCCTATATATTTGTGTGTTCATCAACCTGGAACCCTGTCCTTTTGGGTTTTCATGGAGGCTTCATTACGGGGGCATGATTGATTAGATCATTGGCCAGTGGTGATTGATTCAACCTTCAGCCCCTTTCCCCTAAACTCCAGGTGGGGCTGAAAGTTCCAAGCCTCTAATCACACAATTGGTCCTCCTGGCAACCAGTCCCCACCCCTACATGGGGCTCAAAAGCCACCTTCAGTAATAACAAGACACCCATTTCACCTTTATGGCTCTGAAGTATTTTCAGGAAATATGGATAAAGACCAAATATATATAAGAAATACACTTTTGGCATTCAGATAAATTATTATATCACAGGATGTCAAGAAGACCATTGCATAATGCAGTCTGGTCTGTTGGAGAGACCTAACATCCAGGCCTGAGCTCGAGGTCTGTAGAGCAGACCCTCCAGGCGAGTGAGCCTTCTCTGGTTCTTGCTTCTCCCTGGATGGCTTACTCTTCCTAGATATTTTTCAGCCTTAGAGAGACAAAATACAGAAGAGAGAGACAAAGGAAGCTCAGTCCTCACAGTTATAACATAGAACTTGGCTGACCTTGTTCTCTGCCTAGAGATTCCTTTTGTGAACTTCACAGTGAGGGGTGACCTTCATAGAGCATGATTAGTTTCTCAGGTCCTGGGATTCTAACATCTATCTGCAGAAGATGATCAATATGTCCATTTTTATCCTTTTATCTCCATATGTACCTATGCCTCTGTTTGTACCTCTGCCTATGTCTGATTTACCCTCCTAGGGTTGACTTGTATTTTGGACAAGTCATGCCATTTCTCAGTTTTGTGTTTGCATGCACATGTGTGCGTGTGTGTGTGTGTGTGTGTGTGTGTGTGTGCAGCATTGCAGTGTAGCTACGGGACTAGGATTGCAAATGCTGGAGTCATCAGCTGAATTGGTACTGGGCCCCTCTTCTTCCTCCATCTGTTTTCCTCTTTAATTTCCTAACTTCTCTGTGCCTTGGTTTCCTCATGGGCAAAATGGTAAAAATGCCATATCTCCTACAGGAATGTTTGTATATGCAAAATACTTAGCATCATGCTTGAGGTAAAATAACCACTCATTAAATATGTATGTGTCCATCCACCCCAGGGATACAAAATGTAAATACACAATCCTATTCTTGATAGTCTATCCTTCAAGGGCCTGTTTCCCATGGGCCTCCATGCCCTGACCCACTCAGGATCTATCTCTGTAATGAAGTGTTTTTATACCCTTATCTGCAAGAATGTAGTTTTTCATTCAATGACATTTGGGGTAAAATTTCCATTGCTATTGTCTCACATTCCTGGAGAAAGTTTTCCTTCACTGACTTGTCCTTTCATTAACCACTTATTCCTCTTTTTATTCATCTGACTCCCACCATGAGCCAGATATTGCATTTGGTGGAGGCTGGCAAGGAGCTCATGGTCTCATGGGACCTGTGGACTTGTTCAAACTGACTTCTGTTCAAGGCACAAGGCAGAGAATGTCCTGGGGACATGGCTTCTAGAAGTGGACAGAGGCCCCACCCCTGGACTGTCACTCACCTAGCTGAAATTCTCGTTCTTCCAGGAAGGTGTGGGGAACCTGAGTGCCAGTTGGGAAATCAAAAAGTGATTGGAAATATGGGATACTTCTGTGGGAACCAGAGAGGGGACAGAGGAGGCTGGGGTAACAATCCTATTTGAATCCTATTTTCCCCTAATATAGAAATCTCTCTACCCTAGATTTGGACAAGACTCCCATTTGATTCTTTTGTAAGGGTAGAGGTTGAGTTTTTATGGACTGGGCACTGCTTGTCCCTCCGGGGTCATTTCTATTCACATCCTATCCAGCTTTTATCCCACCAGTGGAGATTTACCTACAATTCTCAAATGTCTCAAGTTTGCTGGCTTTGTTCTCTTTTCTGGACTGGTCAGCAGCCTCTCCCTCACCCAGGCAGCTCTAGTGTTTCCTGTCTGGTCTGCCCATCTTGCTCTGGCCAATGCTTCTCCTCCAGTTTCCCATAGCACCAGGAATAAGACTTTATCACAACACTTACCAGCTTGGGTTGAAGTGTTGATATCCCTGTCTGTCTTCTAGAAAAGACGCAGAGCTTCCCCAAGGAAAATAACCTGCCTTATTCTTGAAACCCCTGAATAAAGGTTAGAATGAATGAAGCCACTGTGCTGGATACCAGGCTGGCTTCTGTTTTGTTGATACTGAGGAGCATGACAGGTGTTGAGTGGGGCAGTGTGGCATCAGAAGATGGGCAGGGGGACATCTCTGCCATGGCATGCCCAGAGCTTACCATTAGGCAGATGTGCTGTGGGATCAAACTTGAGGTGACCCATTATCTCCTTCCCTCCAGCCCTCTCTTGTCTTCTGGTGGTAAACATAGATGATAGTGTTTGCTCCCGGACACAGGCAGTCCCCTTGACCTTCCCCTACACTTGTTCCCGACTCTCTATCATAGCTGCATTAAGTCGTCTCGCTGTCTTCAGCTCGGCTCGATTGACTAAAGCTTTCACAGGCAATTGCTTTTATCTAAAATTTGAAGAACCCACTTTGGTAACAATTTTTATTCCAGCTGTGCATTTTCAAAGCTATTAACTGTACTTTGTCCTCAAAACGAGGCTGAGCCCTTAGTTGGGGGTCAAATGCTTTTGGGGAGAGGCCAGCTCTGGGAGGGCTCCTGTCCAAGCACAAGGTACAGTAGGCACATGCTCCCAGCCCTGGTCCTGGCCCATCCAAGCCATGGCCTTCTTGGGGTGGGAGTTTTCCCAGCTCTGTAGAGCTGCAAGGCCCTTCAGGGTCTGGGCTTCTGTCAAGTGCCAGAGTATAGCTCTGATCCTTGACGATGTCCAAATTTCTAGCCTCCATCCTAGATAGCTTTCAGATCAGCTGTGTTTATGAGTGGCTGGTGTGCCTGGGAAGGATGGAAAACTATGAGATCAATACATAAAGAACAAATATTGGGAGGAACATACAGAGCATGACACAAGTAGGTCCGTTTGCAGTGCACTGCATTTTTGGGCCTGCTTCTCCAAGCCTCTCTATATCCACATTCTTTGTCACGTAACTCAGACACCATCCCATTCCCACTAGTTGTGTGGTGGATTTACCACCTCTTGACCTTTGGCTAATTTTATCATTTGCTTTGGCCAGAGGAATATGGGTAGAAGTGCCAGGGTGCCAGTTCTGAGTCTACCCCTTCGAACTGTATGTTTCTGACGGCTTATTCTCACCACAGCAAGTGCTTCCCTTATGTGCTGCACTGGCTCAGTCAGAGTCCTAGAACATACAGGAGTAGAGCAGACTTGAGTCTACACCATAGCAAGTTCAGCCAGATCCACACCCTAAAGTAGAGATGCCCAGTGTATCTCAGCCAGTTCATAGATGTCTGAGGAAAAAAAAGGTTATTGCAATGAGTTTGGGAGTGGTTTGTTATGAGGCAGTAACTAGCCGATACAATGTCTCACTGTGATTTTGAAATGGGTAAAGTGTATTGTTCTTATTGTTGCAGATTTTTTTTCCAAATTCCCTTATATGTGTGAAAACATATCTTTCCTGTAATAATAATGAAAATTAGATTAAAACAACACTGCTTTTTACTTGCAATGTGCCAAGTTCTGTTAGAGGTACTTACACGTATTGCTCCATTTAATCCTTACAACAAACCCAGTGAGTAAGGGGTTATCAATCCCATTTTATAGATGAAGAAACTGAGGCCCAAAGGGGTTAAGTAATTTGCTTGAATTCACAGAGCTAAGAAGTGGTATAAAGATTCAAACCTAGGCAGTCTAGCTCTAGAGCCTGCATTCTCAGCAGACACTGTGAGTTTAATGCTCTTCTCTCTTTTCGTTATCAGGGATCAAAAAAAGTGGGCTCAATTCTGTCATTTAACATGACTCCAAGGTAGCATCTTGACACATTTGGAAGAGCTTACTTTATAACCCTGAACTTTAGGAGTGGATTACAAGGGTTTTCTCCCACAAGGGCCATTTGAAGGGATCCTGAGTGAGTTGGAGTTTGGGGGTTGAATGGGGGCTTCTTCTCGCTCCTGAAACATGCTGCCAAAGCCAAGGCTGACTTGACCTTCCAGTGTACTGAAGTCCTGACCAGGCCTGTCTTGGGGCCTATCTGGGCCACCCTGAGAGCACAGAACAGAACATAGGTATGCTTCTCTGTTGGGCCTTTGTGATGGCAAGGAATGAGGAGGGGGTATCTGAGCCCCAAAGAACTCTAGGCCATATTGGCTGTTTAGACTTGGGAGGATCAGATTAGAGTTAACTAGTGATTGTTTAAGTACTAGTAAAAATGGGTTGGTAACTGTGAAAAAATATATATAGATGCTATGTACTATGCTATGATTATGATTATGATTGCTAAGGTTTATAATTTGAGGACAGGATTGCCACTCTCTTCAACTCAGGCTCTACTTTTCTTAGCTGATTCCCTGCACAGCTAAGGAAGTGCTAGAGGCTTATTTTCAACATCCTGTAAAGTTTACTTTTATTTCTTCCTCCCTTTCTTTTCCTTCCCTTCCCTCCCCTTCCTTCATTTACTCTGCTAGTCCCTAAAATGGGCATTGTGAAGGGGGATGGGAAAAGCAGTGCGTGGCTGCTAACCCTGTCTCAGACTCAGCCCCCATCCCCAGCCCCCCATTCCCCCATCACTTGCTAGCTGGTGCCACGGCTTGCATTTTTTTCCTCTGTGGAGGACCAAATTCAATAATGCATCCAGTTTCCAAGTCAGAAACACAGGGCCCCTTTCCTGCCTGCCCACCAAACCTGAGTACCAGAAGCTGACTGGTAGCAGTATCTATGTCAAAATCAAACCCCAGCCTGGGAAAACAAAGGAATGCCGGAGAAGGACAAAATGCATGTGACATGCTGAAGAAGATGAAGAATAAATTACCCAAGACATGAAAGAAGAGGAATTGCATACATTGTAACCTAACCTTGTATAAATAAGGCAGACGTGGCTGTTTTAATAGGCTCTGGAAGACTGAAGGGACCCAAAGGGAAAAAGTACTAGTAACAAATGAGATGCAGATTTTGGAAGAGAAACAGATAGTAGCTTATTCCTAGTGAAAGCTAGAAGATGGAGTGTTTTTTTAATTAGGCTTAAATTGAAGAGGCCTTGCCCAAGCTGAGTCTAGGGAAGCAGAGGGGCCATTTAAGCTCTGGCACTTGAGTAACAAGGCCCCAGATGTGAAGGGGTCTAGCTAAGTCCCCTAAGCCTCATGTGTAAGGAGAGAGCCCAAGGTCACTCATATTGTCTGCCTATAGCTGCCAAATCTGAGGAGCTGCTGGAAGCAGAGATGGGTGGGAGGGCTGGGGCAGGGAGAGCTGGAGTCTGGGCTGTAGGACATTATGAGAACACAAGCAGAAGTGTGTGCATATTGGGTTTAGTTAGGCTCGAAGGGGCAGACTCTGCTGGTGGCTAGACTGAAGGCTAGACTCTAGGCAGGGGCAGCAACACATCGGCAGGACTAATGGCCTTGCCTTTGAGCACATCCAGGTACCACTGTTGTAGTTTGCCCTGGGGGGAATAGCTGGAGAGCAATGACAAGATAAGCCTGGGATGTGTGCAAGCTGATGGTTTATGCTATTCATTTCAGAGCCAGGAAGTCTAGGCAAAATTGGCAGGATGAAATCGATCTCAGGACAGAGCATGACAGCAGCAAGTGTGGTGTAAATGGGAGGCAGGAAAGCTAGTGGGGGACCACTGAGCCCAGGGATGGGGAGGGCTCTTTGTACAACAGGAGAGAAGCATCACAGCATCATGGCCAAGGGCATGGACATGAGAAACAGGTTTGCTCGAGTTAGAATCCTGGCCCTGCCACCTGTAGCTATGTGATCTCATGCAAGTTACTTAAACTACTCTTGCCTCAGTTTCCCTATCTGTAAAATAAGCATTGGCATGAGAATTAAATCAATTAATGCTTACATTGCTTCAGATATTGTCTGGTATACAGTAAGCCTTACATAAATGTTTGTTGAGTAAAAGATAATAATAATATTTAAAAAGGAAAAAGAAGACACAAGAGCTCATCTGCTGCAAGATGGTGCAGAGGAAATGGAGACAATGAGGCATGTGATGCAGGGCCCAGTGAACTGGAGGAGGACTAGGGCCATCCCCAAAGAGCTGTCATATAAGCTACCGCTTCTGGGGCAAGACTGTGGAAAACCACCAGATGTCACAATGAGTCCTTGATTTAGTGGGGAAGCTGTGATGTTTTGAAGTGTTTTCTTTTCCTTGTGCCAAATTTTGAGCAGAAAGCAGAGAATGAAATGTTGAGGCCATAGAGGCAAGGGATGTGGTGGCCCCTCTGTGACTGTATAGGTTCACAGGTAAATCTTGGCCTGAGACCAACCAATCCACACATCCACAAACCAACTAGCCAGCCAGCCAGCCAGCCAACTAAGCAACCAATCAAGTATCTACAGGCACACCTAGCAGATAGATACTCCAGGTTTGGATCCAGACCATCACAGTAATGTGAATATCACAATGAAGAAAGTCAAATGAATTCTTTGATTTCCCAGTGTGTGTAAAAGTGATGTTTACACTACACTGTAGTTTCTTAAGCATGTAATTGGATTATATATTTTAAAATGTACATACCTTTATTAAAAAAAACCTGTATTGCTAAAAACTTTATCTATCTATCTATCTATCTATCTATCTATCATCTATTTATTTTAAAATGTATTGGTAACCATCATCTGTGCGTCCAGTGAGTTGTAATCTTTTTGCTGGTAGAGGGTCTTATCCCGATGCTGGTGGCAGCTGACTGATCAGGGCAGTGGTTGCTGAAGGTCAAGGTGGCTGTGGCAGTTTCTGAAAATAAGATGACAGTGGAGTTTGCCATGTTGATTGAGTCTTCCGATTTCTCTGCAGCCCGTGATGCTGTTTGATAGCATTTTACTTACAGCAGAACTTCTTTCAAAATTGGAGTCAAGCCTCTCAAACCCTGCAGCTGCTCTATAGACTAAGTTTATGTCATGTTCTGACCCCTTTGTTGTCATTTCAAGTATTTTCACAGCATCTCCACCAGGAGTAGCTTCCATCTCAAGAAACCACGGTCTTTGCTCATCTGGAAGGAGCAACTCCTCATCCGTTCAGGTTTGATCATGAGATTGCAGCAAAGCAAATATAATAATAATGAAAAAGGTTGAAATACTGTGAGAATTACCAAAATGTGACAGAGACACAAAGTGAGCAAATGATGCTGGAAAAATGGTGCCGATAGATTTGCTTGATGTAGGGTTGCTGCCACAAACCTTTAATTTGTAAAACACACAATTTCTGTGAAGTGCAACACAATGAGGTCTGGCTGTGTTTTAACAGCAAGCAAATGAAGATGCAAGCTTGTATTAAGAGAGATGAGTCCAACTTGAATATGCATGTTTTCCCAGGGGCTGCAGCTATATTCTCTGGAATCTAGAATCCCAACCTTGGAGCTTCTGTTTCCCCAGTTACACACCATTCCCCAGGGCAGAGCCTATCCTTCCTTCTCTCCTTGGCCTCTCTGTTTCTGCCTCCCCTGCCTATAACTGCTCTGTAGCACCAGGCGAGAACACAAGCACACAGCCATGAGGGAGTGCTGAGCATTGCCTCTCCTTTGTAATGACTTTCTCTTGATGCACTGCTGTTAGGAGTAGTTGTAAGACTGCAGGGAACCAGCCTTCGAAAGCGAAAGCTCCCGACAATGGATTTTGTTTTCTGGGAGTAAATTAATTGAACAGCCCGTGTGAAGGGATGAGAAGAGAGAGGAAGTGAAAGGAGGAGGGGAACTGAGAGCTAGGCAGTCAAGAGAAAGAAGCCACTGCAGGGGTTATGCAGGAATTTGGGAAAATGTGTGAAACTTTCCAAGGATTATGATCAAGGTTAACAGTAATAGTAAAAGTAATTGCCACCCAAGGCCTTGGCCATATCTGTGCTCATCACCATGTGGGCATCAAGCAGCTGTTGAGGGGCAGTTGGAAGCTCCTGCTAAGCCAGGCAGAGGACCGAGAATGAAGATGGAGCTCACCCCCACCGGGGCCTGCTGCGGGTGTGAACTCTCATGATGGCGCCGGCTGGCATTCCCCCTACAGATGCCCCCCCGGGAGTGCTGGCACAGCAGTTCGCATGCATCCCACCATGCTGGCAGAGGTTGAAGGGGAGGAACTCGCAGACACCCTCTGGGTAAGGGGCCAGTTTTCCCCCACCCCTGCCACAGGTTCTGAGAGTATGGAAGGCATCCAGGCTTGGAGCCAGGACAAATGATGGAAACGTGGGTTTTAAATTATGAGCAGTGCCATTTCTGGAATTTGATTTGCCATTTGTTCCTAACTTTTATCTTCATTCATGGGCTTGTGAACCTCTGTTAGCTTCAGGGGAGGAAGATTGGCTTCCCTGAATCCTAATGTGTCTTCATGGTGAAGAATCATCCAGAAATGCACACCCAGGTTGGTGGGAACATCAGGGACATTAGCAGACCTTCCACTATGGACAATAAGACTGAGGACAGGTATATAGTGTGTACAGTGGTGTAAGAGATGCAGACTCTGACCTTGAAGATGGGGATTTCTTCCAGTTCCCTTCCTTAGGAATAGCTCTGATCTAGAGACAGGAAACCTGAGAGGCCCTCTTGAGTCTGCCATCTACCATCTTGCTGATCTTGGAGAAATCACCATACCTTTATGGGTCTTAAGTTTCCTCCTTCTAAAAGTGAAGGTTCAGTGATGGCTAGAGGTCCTGGGGATAGGCTTTGGGTCTCTGGACACCCTGTGTCATATGGAACATTCAGTGTATATGATTTTACATTTGTACCTTTTTCTGTGGACAAAGGTCTATGTTTTGATCAGGACCTCAAGAGGAGGTCTTTGGAGTCCTTTTAGTGTCCACAGTTCAAGCATGGGCCTGTCCCAGACCATCTGTAGCCCCCTGTGCTGGGTTTTCACCCACCTCTTCTTGTTGTATTATTACCCTGATTTTTATGTTTTTGATATTTGTTGTTTTCTTTTTCTTGCTATCTGGACCAAATCTTGTCTAGCTTTTCAATGACTAGACTCTACTCTCCATATTTAGACATGGTCTCACATAGATTTTCATACCATTTGAGATGTTATAACACTCTGGGAAACACAGTATAAATGTCCAGATCTTTACATTTCCAGTCAATTCTCATACTGATGGGAGTAAACTCTTAGAAATTTGTTGTTGGGTTCCCTGACTCTTGCTTTCTCTTTGGTTCTCATATGTTCTTTTCTTCTTCTAGATGAATATCTGGTCTCTTTAGGCACATGGAACATCAAATTTAGAAAGCTTATTACAGAGAGGAAGCATTTTTTCAGACCTGCCACATCCTAGTTGTCCAAACTGTGTGAATATACTCTGGCTTTCTCCAGGTATTATTAATAACAATCCCTTTGTTTAGAGAATGTTTTTAATTTTTCAAGGCTCTTACTTGATTGCATGACAACCCTGTCAGGTAGTTATCAGATAAGATGGTACATATGAAATCACCTTGTCCTGGGACAGGTGCAAGGCAGGAAGTGAAAGAGCATCATTTTATAAGTGATGACTTGAAAGCCCAGAGCAATTAGATATGAGTTGGTGTGACATGCTAAGGTTAAGCCCAGGGACGTTGGAAAGACTCAGATTGGGGGTTAAATACTACTACTTTTTTTGATTAGCTGTATTAGATTGGGCCTAGTGCTCAAACTTTCTGAGTCTCTGTTTCCACATACATAAGTGAAATGGTGACATCAATGCTTATATCCTGGGAATGTCACAAGGGTTAAAGAGAATTCTGAACATAGAGCATATAGCACAATGCCTAGCACACTATGGTACACAGTAGTTGGTAGCCATTATTATTTGGGAAACGTTAACACAGAGATGGGCATGCATTCACCTTCATCATGGAATTTTTGCATCTGTCTCTTGACTGTACATTATTTGAAGATCCTAGGGCAACAACAAAAACAACAAGTCAGATATGGAAGGTAAAGTAAAGATCTACTATCTTACTCCCAACTCAATTTATAAATGAAGGTTTTGTAGCTCAGACTAGGAAAGTAGTTTTCCCCAAGACACACAGCTATTTAGAAGTGTGAAAAATTTCCCTCTCACTGAGGGGTTTCCTAGATTTCAGGACTTTCAGAGCTAAAATGGGGACCATCCTGGGCAAACCAAAATAAACTGGTCACCCTAGGCAGTGATTAGGTAAGATCCTGGCTTCCTGACTTCCAGCTAGACCAGCATCTTTTCACTTATAAAAACAAATGTTCTATACAGGTGGGTCTCTTCTCAGGCTTACTGTTTGGATTTTGAAAAAGCCCACCCACTGATACTGATACTGGTCCCCCATGCTATTATCATGCTTCAGAGAAGATGAGAGCACTCTGCCACATCCCTCACAGAGCTCAGCTCCACACCTAAACCCTGGTCCCTTCTGAGCTCACAGTCATGGGTGAGCCTTGGGGCTGTGTTAAGGCTGGTGTGGAACCCAAGACCAGATCACAAGAGCTGGGTGGGTATGCACCTCTGAAGATAGCTCCCCCTCTGGGAGGGGATTCTCGGGGACCTGCATCTGGGCCACACGGAAGTGAGACAGAGTGAGAAATGTTTGTGGGAGCCTAGGCTGAGAGTGGAAAGATTGAGGTGAGTGACATCAGGCATCAAGTGAAGCTGGGAGATGGATGAGGAAAAGAGTAGGGAGTTGAGACTGGTAAGTGATATGTCACACTTCCTATCTGGATGCATATAACCAATGAGGAACTTGTCTCCAGAATGTGTAAAGAATCCCTACAAATCAAAGAGAAAAAGACAGAGAACCCAGTAGAAAAAATAGGCAGAAGACTTAACAAGGTATCTAGTCAGTAGCACATGAAAAGGTGCACACATTTAGTAATCAGAGAAATGCAAAGTAAAACCATATACAGTCACCAGAGGGGCTACAATGAAACGCCAAGTGCTGGAGAGAATGTGGAGCGACTGAAACTGTCATACTCCTTTTGAGGGTAAAGTGGTACAAACACTTTAGAAAATTGCTTGGCAGCATCTACTGAAGCCACCTGCACATGCACCCCATGAACTGTCAGTTCTTCCCCCACGTATAGACCCAAATAGAAATCAATACCTATGTGCACCGAGGCATCAAAACCCTCAGAGTAGCATTACTTACAAGAGCCTCAAACTGGAAATAACACAGGTATCTATCAAGTGTGCTGGAGAAGCAAACTGGGGTAGACAACGGAATGCTACACTGCAATGAAAATGAATGGCTTATTGCTGTATCTAAACACATGGATTGCATGCAGAAAAGTACACATTTAATATATTATTCCATTTATATAAAGTACAAAAAGAAGCAGAACTAATCCGTGGTTTTAGAAATCCAGATGATGATACCTTTTGGAGAATTAGTGACTGAGAGGGAGCTGAGCAGAGCTTACTGGATGTTTTTGCTTTTATTTTTTAACCTTGGTTTGGGTCGTGGTTGTATGAGTTTACCTTGTGAAAATTCATTGAAATGAGCCCTTATATTTTGAATACTTTTATGTAGTATATAATTATTCAATAAATACATTTATTTAAAAAATGGATGCAATGTTTCATCTAATGTCCCTCTTCCAGCTCTGAGTCATTGGGCAGCTTTGGGTACAACATTTCATTAACCCTTCGATCCAGAATCAGGTGAAAGAATGAGAGTCATACCTTCCCCTGAGGGCTCTATCCCATAAGCTGGAAAGCTTTCCTATCTGGGATAAGGGCTCCCATGGGCAGTGGGGCAACTGGCCCTTCCAGCCCTGGATGCTGTTACCTCCTGTCTAGAGAAATAAGAACATTTTATGTTTGCTCTGGCCCCCAAACAGGACTGAACCACCTATTCTAGAACTTCACCAAATTGAGTCATGCCAATCTCCTCTCTTCCTCCAGCCATTCCACTTCATTTTCAGGCCACTTAGTCCATTTTTTCCCTTTTGTCCTTGGTTTTCAAGACAGCCCATTTGGGCTGAACCCTATTCAGTGACAAGTTGTCAGAACAGCTCAGGTCTTAGTTCTGTTGTGTGATTTAAGCCAAAAAAAATTGACTGGGGAAATTAGGTGGAGGTGATTGCAGCTAAAGTGGCTCTTATTGAAGCTTTTGGAAAATGTAAATGTCATCAGTCTTGTCAAAGCCAGACACAGGAGAAAATAACAGGACTGAAGGTGGACCCAGATGCATACTGGGGCTGCACAAACTTAGAATTAGCCTTCCTTTGCATTATTATTTTCTTCCTTGCAAGTGGTGGGGTGGAAGGGGAAGAGATAAGAAAAATAGGAGGGGAGAGTGGGGCGTGGTGTAAACATGGGTGAAAAATGCTAAACCTGAACATTGTTACTTAGTTTTTATTCTTCTGGAGCATTGGCAGTATCCCCGTGATTCCCAAGCACTCAAGATGAGAGCAGCTAAGGGTTGACAGCATGAGCCTTGGCCCAGATTGGAGTTGAGGATGGTCCAGGCTGAGCTGGCACAGGAGATAAGAGTGGTCTGGCCCCTGCGTTGTCATCACAACAGTGATGTCATTCACTGTGCCCTTGTCTCAGTAATCACATGGGAAGGACCTATGTACCACTCAAAGACCCACTGAGAATCAACTACATGTGGGGCTCTTGGAGAACACAAAGACCACCATGTAGCTTTGACCTGGAGGGGCATGTTGCTAAGCATCTAGAACTGAGACTCCAAGGAGGGCTAGTGTTAGCCATGGGTCTGTGACTAGAGAGAATTACAAATGTGAAAGCGATCTGAAAAGGATAGATGAGAGGATGAGGAGAGAGGGCAAGTGATACCTGAGTTACTTAGCCAGAAATGCAAGTGGGGACTGAAGTGGGGCATCTATGCTGACAAGGCTCAGAGGGCTGACCCTTGGTGCAGGTGTATATATAGACTGTGATGGCCAGCTCAGGTTGGGGCAAGCAGCAGACAATAGCTAGCTGTATTCTAAGATGTGGGAGTTTGGGAAAGGGAAATCTAGCCCTCAGTTCTAGGCCAGGCATAGTCCAAGGGGATCAGTAGAACCAAGTCCCTGGTTTACGGGAAATGAGGTCTGAGAAAAGCTGGAGCCTAGTCTCTGAGGAGTAGAGGTCCAGGGTTTGAGAGGGGTTCCAGCAGCAAGATTACCTCAAAGGTTTCTGGGACAATGATCGAGTGGTCCTTGCAGCGTGCATCTCTGAGGATAATATTAATTTTCTCTTCTACATAAGAAAGTGAGACTACATTTGGGGGTTGAGTAACTATAGTTCCTAAGGTTAGCAGGATGTAGGGAGCCAAACAGTTCATATGTAAGAGATGCATCTAGGCAGTACACTCTGCCCAGAATATGGTTTATCAGATCTGAGTAGCCCAGACAAACAAGGGCTTTGAATGTTGTGAAGGGAGGAATTGGTTAAGGCTGAGGTCATTCATAATGGTTTCGTGGAAAGGATATGACTTGGACTCAAATTTTCCATCTCTTTTAGCTATCAGGGATTGAGGCCAGCCAGGTGATAATACCTGGAAGCATCTTCATCATTTCACATCAGCATGAAATTATACTAACTACATTCCTCTTTCGGGGATTTGCTTTCCATATTTGAGAAATGAGAGTTTGTGCTGCAGAACTTGTAGGACTGTCTCCTCATCATACCTCTTATGACATGCGGTCACTTTCTGGCATTCATATACTTGGGCAGGCCACTCACAGTCTTGTGTAACTCCTGGCTTAATAATTTCTTTCCCGGATCTCTGAGGGCAGGAAATTTGTCTCTTTATTTCATAGCATATATGGCAGAGAAACTGTCATGAAGGAGGCACTCGATACATATTTGTTGAATGAATGAAGAGAGGCCAATATTCTTGGATACCTATGTGTAGGTTTGAGACACGAAGCCTTCAAGAGTCAGCTCCCTCCCCTCCCTGCCATGATATCTCTTCCTCTGATGCTCCTGGTATCTGAACTATGTTTCTTAAGGGAGATGATTTTTGAAGAAATTGATTCCCCATTTCAAGCATGGTAAATCCAGAGTGGATAATGTACAGCCTGAGTTAGATGCCCACAGAGTGCAATCTGACTTCAGTAGGATAGTCTATGTAACTTATAACCTCTTCCAGCAGCAGGGAGGAGGCAGCTGAAATGTGCCGTCTCTGGAAAATGGTCCTTAACCCAGCATGGTGTCTCTGGCAGCCAAGGCAACACCATCCCATGGTCACTGTGCACTTTCCTGACCTGACCTACCACCATTTTCCAAAGTGGCATCCAAACCTGGGACTCCCTCACTGATGCCTAGCCCCTGACTGAATTGCAGTGTTGTCCTGTTGCCTCATCCTTCTTAGAATCAAATCCCCAGAACCTTCCCTTCTGTAGCCCACAGTTCTGAGTTGGGGAAATCTGGGAGTCCGAGGCTCAGTGATCTGATGCTCCCTGCACTTTCCAGGTGTTCCAGGCCCCTGTGCTTCCTTGGGGACATGCTTTCAAATCCTTTTTCTTTCTACCATAAATCTTAGTACCAAGGACAGTGCTGTGATAAGGTGAATGGCCTGGGCTGCAGGTCTCCAGAGCTCCCAGCTACTTCCTAAAGCTAGCTGATTGCATTTCATTGCACACATGAGACAAAGGGAGGTTGGCCAGGAGGTGGAACCTGTTAGGTCCTTTTGCCAAAAAATAAAAGAAAAGAAGAAAACTCTTGAGGCTCTAAATGTGTTTTGGTGAGTTCTGTGGCCCATCTCTATGTGCAGCACCTGCAGTCCTGGCACTGTGTGAATCTGCAGATGGCAGAGAAGCTGGGAATAGGATGGGGCAAATCCCCATGTTACTTCTGTCTGCCTACTTCCTTCTACACTTTCTTACATCTATTCTCCAACCCTGTTCATTCCTTTCCTTCAATGAGTATCTCAGCATGTCTTCCATCTCCTTCGCTTCCTGACCCCTTCTTGCTAGTGGGCTCCTTTCTCACCATCCCCTTTGGTATACTTTGTACATTGGCCACTCAAGCTCTCCCCATGGTGCCATCTCCCCATGCCCTTCAGTGGAGAATAAGACATTGTGATGAGTTCCTATCACATTCATTTACTCCTCACTGTGATCCCAGGGTCAGTTCTATTAGTTTCATTTTCCAGATGACCAAACTGAGTGAGAGGTACTAACTTTCCAAAGTCAACCTGCTTCTAAACAACAATCTGCACTCTTTATTAAGTGCTTCCTAGCCCAAGTTTAATGCCCTTACTGTTACATAACAGCTGCCAAGGGCCAGGCAGATAATATGGCTGGAATGCATCATGAGTTTTCACTTGGAAGTAAAAATCAAAGGATGTGCCCCAAGTAGCAATTTCTGTCTGTGACAGTATTTTGAGGCGTCTCCTCCCAGGCAGCTCCTTTTCCTGTCCACTGGGCATTCCTTTTAGCCAGGGATAGCAGTGGGGGTGGTGGGGGCAAGGCTCCTCCTGCCCCATGTTTCCTTGGCACAGTGGGGGGAGTTTGCTGTCAGACAGGGAAGGGGAGGTGACCTGGCCAGCAAGCACCTCAATTAGCAAATGCATTTTAGTTGTTAAATTCATTATTGCAGATTAATTGAAAACCGGGAGTGAGGCTGGATAGCATCGCTTAATTGCACAATTGGAAAAGCCAACCTCCTGGCCTGAGACATGCAGGAAGCTCCTGAGGCTGCAGTCTAAAACCCTGTTTTCTCCTCTTTAATCTGCTCTTGAATTCATGAACCTGAAGTTTTGCAAGCCCAGCAGAAAGGTGCTTCCTTTAAAGCCTTTCTTCCCTAGCAGCTGGCCATTTAAATGAGGCCCCCTTGAAAGTGGGCTCTGTTTGAGCCCAGCTTTCATTTCAGGGAGTCCGTTTTAAATGGCCTCCATGTTTGCATTGTACATAACACTTCCCTTAATGACTTATTTCATCACAGGCTCCCTGTCCCACAAGCAGAGGGCCTGGCTCACCTTCAGCATAGAATCACAGGTGTTGAAAGGTTAAATGCTTATGTTGAAAGAGGAATGACATTGAACCAGACCAATTCATGTTTGAATTCAGGTCTGCTGCCTATAAACTGTGAGATCTTGTTTTTTGGAGCATCTATTCTTAATTGTAAATGAAGAAAATAATGTGTACCTTTAGGATTATTCTGGACAAGAAATGAGACAACCAGCGTGAATTGCTTATTTCTCCAACTGACATATAATAGATCTCAGCAAAAGCCCCTGTCTTTCTCACTACCTTTTTGGGCGCAGACTAGGTTTGCAAATACATTTGAATATAATTTTCTGACTTGGGTTACCTTCTGCTCTTTATTTCCTCCTGTTTTTTCCTGTCGATACACACACTTCAAATGCCTTAGGAATGTGGAGGCCAATTTGTGACAGCTTGATTTCATGACTTTGTTATTTGTGGTTAACTTTACCCTGCAATTTAAGAAATAGATTGATAGGCAATGGCAGCACAGTCCCAGGGCCCTGTAGCCTCAAATTGACAGGAGCTCACATTCCATGAGACCCTAGGTGTTAATTACTTAATATGAATTATCTCACTCCTTCCCACATTTTCAGGAGGTATGTATTAGTTCATGTAATGCTTAATGTTCTGTAATAGATAAACTCGTATCTCCATGGCTTAATATAATATACCTTTATTTCTTGCAACAGAAAAGCCCAGTTTGCAGAGCCCAGGGTCTGAAGGCTGTCTCTGTGCTCAGGGACATGGTCTGACGAGGATTGTTCAGTCTCCACATGTGGCTTCCCAGGTGGCCTGGGTGTGGAAAAAAGGAAGAGAAGAGAGGTCACTGGGGGTTTTTTTTGTCCTTTTGTGTGTGTGTGTGTGTGTGTGTGTGTGTGTGTGTGTGTGTTTGCCAGATGGGGAGAGGTATCACTGCTTTCCACAGGACTATTCCTTTGGCCAGAACTCAGCTGTGTGGCCACGCCCACCTGTCTGGAGAGCTGGGAAAGATAGTCCAACTATGTCTTCAGAGAGAAGGGGAACGTTTCTGCCACAGGTAGGTATGAGGAAATTATTGGGCACACAAAATAAACAGGAAAGTCAGTTTCTAAATTTCTGAACCTTCTGAAAATTATGTTTTTGAAGTTCCAAGCACACATCAGAAATACATATTTTACTATAAAAATCAAATTTAGGACAAAACTTGAACCAAAAAAGGATAATTATAGTGATTCTTCTCAAAATGGAGTATGTGTTAATGAGTGAGGGAGTACAAGACCTTAGTATAAGCCTGGCACACTGGGAACATTTCTTTTTGCTTAATTGTAAGGCATTTAAAATATTTTTCTGTGGAAACAAATCTGGATGCGCACACACACACACACACACACACATATATACTAGAGTCCAAAATTTATATAAATTTTTAAGATTAAAAATGGGGCTTCAAAGAGAAACTTACTCGTCATGGGCCACTCCTGTACCGTTGGACACCTAGGGGTTCAAAGTTGCTCCTTTTAGTTTTTAGTGGTGGAAAAGTTTGATATGGTTTAGAATTCTTTTTAATAAAAATTGTGTGGTATATTTAAACATAATTTCTGACTGTTTACTGTAATTCTTCTAAATAACTACCTATGTTATGATTTCAACTAGCTTCAAATTTTATTGTGGTTGTTAATGTTCTACCAGTTTCTGGAGCCTGGCTTTATGAGACTGGGACTCCAAAGTCTTTCAAACATTTCTCAGCTGACAATTTGCCTCTTTCTTCAGGAGTAGTCTTACTGTTTCTCCCTGAAACCAAGGAATATCCTGTCTCATTTCTCTAGTCAAATGCTACTTTGAGCTTTCTCTTGGTTAAAAACGTTCCTAGTCCACTGGGAACAATAAAAATATTGTATGATTTTCTTATGATATCAAGAGCACATCACCTAACTCCTCTATTGGCTTTGTATATCAAGTTAGCCAATTTAATCTGCATATAATGACTGGGGCTAATTAATAGTTTTCCCACAGCTGGTTCCCTCTAGAAACATTTAGCAACTGCCTTCTAGTAGAAGCTGTCCTAGAAACAGAGTTCAACTTTGCAATACTTATTTATATTAGAACAGAGAATTTCCATGTTAATGGGCTTTCCCATGAAAGGTAAGAATGGCTCATCAGTGTCATGGATTGAACAAAACATCTTGTCACTCAAAAGACAATGGACAACCCACCTCACATCTATTATTTATTTCTTTACTTTCTTGTTCACATTTCTTTAATTTTGTTTTACTTTTTCTTTTTCATCTTTTTTCTTACTCTGCACAAATGACCTCCCATCCGACAATATCTCTACCAAATTACATACCCATGCCCCATTTTCCTATTTTTAATCTCTCTATGGTGTTTAGGTGCACAGAACTGGATTAATCATATCTTTAGTACATCTCTAACTCTCATCACTGGAACATGAAATTTTATTTAATTATTTTTAAGAGTATAATAGCACTCACAAAACCACCAATACTAATGAAAGCTGGGCCATGGGCAATAACCTCTATCCAACCATATGGTTCCTTATCTCATACATCTCTGGCTCCTCCCATCAGAGGCAAACCCATCCTGAGTCCTGTATTAATCATTTTCTTCTTTGTTTTTTAAATTGTTTTTATTTCACCCATGTGTAGTCTTTAAAAACCTATTTTGATTTTAGTTATTTTAGACTCTATAAAAATTGGGCTACTTTTCCACTTAACATTGAATTGCTAAGATTTATGCATACCATTGCAAGTTAATATACTTTATTCATTTCTATTTCTTATAATCTATCATGTGATCATTCCACTCTTGGCTCATCCATTCTCCCATTGATGAGCATTTGGGTAGTTTCAAGTTTGTTTTGCTATGACAAGCAGTAATAATAGAAACATTCTTATGTGTATCTCCTTTTGTACATGTTCAGAAACTTCTTTTGAATATACAGTTACTAGTGGAGTTGCTAGTTCATAGAATGTGTAATTGGCCACCTTTAGGAAATATGACCAAACTGTTATCTAGAGTGGTTACATCAATTTATTGCATCAGTCCCAGCAGGTATATGATCCTGTGGATCTATGTATTTTTCCTATACTTGATTTTATCAGACTTTAAGTATTTTTGCCAGTTAAATAACTATAAATGTGGTCTTAGTTTTTATTTCTATGATCAAAAGCATCTTTTATAGTTCTTGGCCATGTATTTCTTCTGTGAAGAAGATTTCTTCTATTTGCAGAAATCTATTTTTCTAATAGATTGTTTGAGCTTTCCCTATTGATTTAAAAGAATCTTTTATATGCTAATTATTTGTTGCAGCTAAGCATTACAAATATCTTCTCTCAATTTTAACTCTTTTCACTTTCCTTAAAGAACATTGTGAAAAATAAGAGCTCTTTTTTAAGCATATTCAAATCAATCTCTTCATTTATTTAATTCTTTAAAATATCTCTTAATAAAGTTTAAAAGTTTTCCTTGAAGAGTCTTGCATGTCTTTTGTTAGATACATTCTTAAATATCCTCTGATACTATTGTAAATGATGTCTTCTTTTTATATTTTCCTTTTGTTTCCTAATGCATTATAGACAGAGATATTATCTCCAGTGAATTTGCTAAATTCTCCTTCTCTAGTAATTTATCTGGAGATTCTTTTAGGCTCTCATTTACAAATCCTTTTAAATCTGATTTCTTTTTCTTGGTTTATTTTACTTTGTAGTTTATTTTATCTTTGTAGATTTCCAGTGCAATCTAAGATATAAGTGGTAGTGTATTATAATTATAAAAATAACACATGATCATATTTTTCCTAGATTTTATTTTTATTATTTTTGTTAATTTATTTAAAAAATTAACATTTATTCACTTTTGAGAGACAGAGAGAGACAGAGCAGAAGCAGGGGAGGGGCAGAGAGAGGGAGATACAGAATCTGAAGCAGGCTCAAGGCTCTGACCTATTAGCACAGAGCCCAATGAAGGGCTTGATTCCATGAACCATGAAATCATGGCCTGAGCCAAAGTTGGATGCCTAACCGACTGAGACACCCTGGCGCCCCTATATTTCCTAGATTTTACAATAAAAACTCTTTATGAGCTAAGGAAGGTCCTGTTTATTAGTAACTATGAGAATTAAGAATGTTGTTGAGTTTTATCAAATTCTTTTCCTACATTTATTGAAGAATTATATGGCTTTTCCTATTCATTTCTTAATGTAGTGAATTAAATTTCTTGATTTTCAAAGTATTGAATCATCCTTGCATACCTGGGATAAAACTAATTTGGTCAAGGTGTATTAACTTTTTAATGTTCTTAGATTAGATTTGTTAATGTTTTAAGTATATTTGCATACATATTCAAAATGGGGTATCATGATTTTTTCCTTTCCTGGAACATCTTAGTGTGATTTTAGTATAAGAGCTGTGGCTTAGTATTGGGGCCTCAAAAATAAGCCTATTTTGGCTTATTTGGAAAAATATCATCTGTAAATCTGTCAGGTATTTTATTTGTGGGAAGATCTTAAAACACAACTTCAATTTCTTTAACAGTTACAGGACTATCTGATATTTTTGTTTCTTGAGTTTTTCTATTAAGTTATTTTTCTAGGAATTTATCCACTTTATCTAAACTGATTTTTCAAAATTATTAGCAAATAATTGTTGGTAGTATTATTTTATCATTTAATCTTTCTGTTTGAAGTGTATTTATTTATTTATTTGTAGTTTGTCCCTTTTTTCATTTTATGTTTTCTCTCTTTGTTGGTGTTCAGGGGTTTCTCAAGTTTTCTGTTTTTATTTTTTCAACAAATCAACTTTTAACTTTGTTGATATGCTCTATTATATCTTTATTTCCTATTTTGTTAATTTCTTGCCATATTTTTATTTCTTTTCTTCCATTTATTACTTTTTAGTTTAGTCTTTTGTTTATTAAGATGAAGGTAAATTAACTCAGTAATTTGAAGCTTCCACATTTTCCAATATAGTTGTTTACAGAAATAAATTTACCTTGAAGAATTACTTTGGCTGTACTTTACAGGTTTTCATTATCACTATCATGGTATTAGGTGATATGAATTAATAATCCATTATCAGGTTTTTTCATTATCATTCAGTTCTGAATATTTGAAAGTTATATTATGATTCCCTGTTTATAAACTAAACAAACTGCATTTTTTTTATTTTCAAATTACGGGAATTTATCTTTATTTTTTTCTTAATATTTAACTTAAATCAGCTCTTGTTTGAAATCATGGTCTGTATGCTATACAGTTTGAAATTTGTTCAGAGTTTACTTGTTGGGTTTAATACATGTTAAAACATTGTGAGTATTTCATAGAAGCTTGAAAATGTATCTTTAAATCATTGTTGGATACAGAAATCTATATACGTGCATTAAGTCAAGTTGATTAATTGTACTGCTTGTTATCTTTACCCTTGATAGTTTTTCTTAACTTGACCTGTCAATAATGTAAAAAAAGTGTTTGAAATCTACTATAATGGTGTTTATGAATTTTTTCCAGAAGTTCTATCACTTTTCTTTATGGATTTTAAGGTTATTTTATTTTAAGGTTATTATTTATTTAAGATTATTTATTGGTGAATTGAAACTATGAAGTGGCTCTCTTTATCTCTAATAACATTTTTTTTTCTGGTAGTCTAGCTTAAATCACATTAAAACATCTATATCATCTTTCTTTGGTTAGAGTTGTGATACCTTTTTCTCCATCCTTTTATTTTCAACCTTTTTCTTTAGGATTTACTTTTTTTTCTTTTTTATAAAACACGTCAGAATTTTAAAAATTCAGCATGTTAATTTTTGTATAATATATAGTCTAAAATATATTTGTACTTATATATTTGGGCCAATTTATAATGTTTTCACATATTATTTTAACTTGTCCAGTATTCCCTGCTTATAAAATTTTGCTCACCTTACTTCATGAATCTCTTACAATATCTCTTGGATTATCTCTCATTTATTTAGGTACTTCAAACTGCTTTCATTGTGGGTCTTCTATGGCAATTTTCTGAGACTCTGTATATCTAGAATACTATTGGTCATGCCCTCATTTTTGAAATACAGTTTGGCTGAATATAACATTCTAAATTTTATGTTCTTTTATGTAATACTTTGACATCACTACTCCATTGTCTTCTTGCATTCAGTGGTTTTTTTTAGAATATGATATCAGTCAGATATTTATTTCTTTGAATGTTCTGCTCTTTCTCTTTTTAAGTTTTTATAATTTTCTCTCCCTTAAAAATATATAACTTATATTTCTCTGTGGTGTGTTTGGATGTGGTTTTTCTTTATGTCCTCTCTTTGGCAGTTTATGGTCTTTTATATCTGAGACATTCATTCTTTTTTAATTCCAGAAAATATATCCCCACTATTAAAATATTCTGTTTTTTTTATGCTTATCCCTTTTTTGGGGATTTCTTTCTAATATAAATATCAGCACTTTAACTTCTATCCTCCATTTCTCTTAGCTTTTCTTTAATATTTTCTGTTAATAATTCTTTGAGAGAGTTCCTCAATCTGGTCTTCCAAGTCTCAAATTCCTTTCTTAGCTGAATTCCTTCTGCTATGCAATCTTTGAGTTTATTTAACAACATTTACATATTTTATGCTGAATGCCTCCATTCTTCTATTTTTGCATTTTAAAATTTCTATTTCATAAGGCTATTTCCCTTATCTTTTTATAACATTGTACAAAACTTGGAATTAAGACATAGTTTGGCATTGCACTAGTGCACAGTCTAATCCCATTCAGAGACTATCTAACTCTCTAGGGGACTGTGCTTTTTCACTTACCATTTATAACTGCTAAGGCTCACACTGTGTGAGCTGCTGGTTAACTTGAGATGATTGATAAATACAAGCTAGTTATGTCCAATAGAAAAGGATAACCTGAAAGGTTATAGTTTCCCCCCCTTTTCTCTGTCAGCCCAATTTTGTGTCTGATTTAGCATTCACATTCTAGCAACCTTTCTTTCCCAGACTATATACAGCCAATCTCTGAAATTCTCATTTGAACCAATTTTATCATTCTTCTGGTTTTACTGAGCTAAATAAATCTGAGTTAAAGTATGTGTTCACTATACTTTGTATGAGAGCAATATTATTAATTTTTTGAAAATTATTCTTTGCAACCTCTTTTTAATGTTTTTTAGATTAATTTTTGTTGCTTGATTCTTCTCATTATTTTACTTTTGATGCACACAATATTCCACGATATGTTTTGCTGTGATATTGTGATTTATAATAAAATATATAATATATATATTTGGTCTCTGTCCCTATTTCTATCACAGAGCTCTTAAACTCCTGGAATTTTCCAAGGGTTGAGAGCAATAAATGTGTCTGGTGTTACATAAATGAGATGATTTTTGGAAAGCACCTAGGATGGGGGCTGGTTTCGAGTGAAGCCAACAATGTTATTAGAAGGTTGGAACTTTCAATCCTACACTTGACCTCTTGGGAGGGGAATGGGGCTGGAAATTGAGTTCACTTATCAATGGCTAATTATTTAAACACATATGCTTATATAATGAAGGTTCCATAAAAACCCAAAAGAACAGCGTTGAGAGAGCTTCTGGGTTGGTGAACACATGGAGTTTTTGAGAGAGTGGTGTTTCTGGAGAGGGTTAGGAAGCAATGTGTCCCTTCCCACATACCTTGCCCTATGTATCTCTTCCATCTGGATGTTTCTGAGTTATATCCTTTTAAAATAAACTGGTAATCTAATAGTAAAATGTTTCACTGAGTACTTTGAGCCACTCTAGCCAATTAATTCAACCCAAGGAGGTGTTGTGCGAACCTCTGATTTGTAGCCATTGGGTTAGAAGCACAGGTGACAAACATGAACTTGTGACTGGCATCTGAAGTAGGACAGCAGTCTTTTAGGACTGAGCCCTTAGTCTGTGGAATCTGATGCTACCTCTAGGTAGATGGTGTCAAAATTGAGTGAATTATAATATACCCTGCTGGTGTTCAGAGAATTGCTTGTTGGTGTGGGAAATAAACACATACACATACACATTAGCATTGGTGCTAGAACCCTTACCTGTGAAATGGTGGTGTCCCTCAAATGTCTTCTTGTTTTGGCATGTATGTCTTTCTCCACTAGAGATACTGATTATTTTGTCATGCAGTGAGTATGGGAAGAGGCTAGACCAGAGTACCAGTGATTTATGTGTGTGTATGACAGGGGAAAGGGAGGGGGTGGTGGATCTAGCCTTCCTAGTGTTTGACTATCTTGGAAGGAATGAACATCACTACCAGAACCTCAAAATGGTTTTTTGGGCAGGTATTCATAGGCATGTATTTCTGAGAAATCACCAGTCCCCTGGGTACTGAGATGTGGTTCTTTGCCATGGTTCGATGTTGCCTCTGCTCATCCTTTTACCTTTAATGCCCCATGAGGCTTTCGCTGTGCCCAGCTGTTCCTTGTTGGGGCAGCTGTCCCATAACTCTGGCTGCAGGAGTGAAGGTACTGCTCTCCACTTGTCTACTCTGCCCCAGCGGTGGTGCAGTCCCGGGTCTTAATTCTCCATGCCACAACTCTAGCCAGTTGAATGTCATCTCTCCAAAATAAATAAACTGGAACCTGTGAATGTGACCTTATTTAGGAAAACGATCTTTGCAAATGTAATTAAGTTAAGGATCTTAAGAAGAGATCATCCTGCCATTACCCAGGTGGGCCATATATCCAGTGACAAGTGTTCTTATAAGCAATAGAAGAGAAGACCCAGACACAGAGGAGGAGGCCTGTGAAGATGCAGAAAGAGTAGCGGGATGCACACAGAATCCCAGGAACACCTGGAGCCAAGCTGGAAGAGGTAAGAAAGAATTCTCCTGGAATATTTGGAAGAAGCACAGTCCCACCAACAGCTTGATTTCTGAGTTCTGGCCCCTGAACCGTGAAAGAATAAATTCCTGTGGTTTTCTGCCACCAAATCTCTGGCAGTTTGTTTTAGCAGCCCTAGGAAAACTATCTCAGATATCCAAGACAAGGTTTTAAACTTTATATGTCTTTACTAAAAGTTTGGGGATAATAGAAGGAAGAAACATCCACAGAATAATTATAACTATGCACAGGCCCAGAGGTAACCTCTTTTTCCTACTGGGGAACCTTCCTGGGCTCACTTCTTGCCTCCTTGTGGCCAGGAGCAGACTTTGGAGATTGTCAGGGTTTTGCGACTGGCCCAAAACCATGCCCTCCCATCCCAGCCTGGAGAGGAGATGAAGTTCTTTTCCTCACAGCTGTCTAAGACTGGCAGCTTAAATCCTCCCTAGTTTGGGGATTACTTTTTCTCTCTTTTCATAAGCGGCCATTTCCACCTGTAGGCTCTGAACTCCAAAGCCATCCATCACCAAATTCTACAACAGTACATTTCCCAAAGCCCAGGTTTTTCAGGCTTGTCCAGGTGCCTCTACTCCAAGTCCAGGAAAGTTTTTTTGTGTGTGTGTTTTAAGGTTTGAAAAAAAAAAAAAAAAACTCTTAGAATCCATGTCACCCAGGGCCATCTTGTTATATTAAGTTCATTTAAAAATGTTTAAGCTTGGATTGTTGGTAAGGGTAAAAGCTCTTCATGAAATTAGTTTTAGTAATGATTACAACTATGTGAAATCAGTGCATATGGCTGGACACTGGGAGGGAATCCAAAAACTAACAATTTTGTTAGGGTGGTGAGATTATATTAAGGTTACAGGTGGGTATATGGGTGAGATTTTCACTCTTTAAAATATGTCTTTTAACATTTCTTTCAGAGTACAGAATGCTATTTTTACAGCAAATAAGGATAGTCATAAAATTTTGATGCTGTAAGAAAGGAAAATATATTCCTTTGTTTATATCCTCATCACTTTGGGGAAAAAATGATACCAATTGCTGGGGACAAATTTCTTTGCTGAGGGAAACTCTTACAGCTTATGTGCATTTCAAATAGTTGCAGATCTATTTGGAAAGAAACATATTCTTCTTATTAATATGGAGGAGACATTTTCCTCCACCTTATTAAAGAAAATTGGACATGAGGTATTACTCAGATTCCCAGACTGGGAAAGGAGAGGCGTGGGGGGAGGGGAGTGAGGGAAGAGGGAGCCATGACTGATAAAGGGGGAGGATGGAGTCTTACAAAGAGAGCAGAGGAGCCAGAAGGAACATCAAGGCTATCCCCTTAATTAGTTGCAACCCCAGCTGGGCCAAGTTAGGGGACAGCTGCTAGCAGGAAACTGCAAAGATTTGTTAGTAGCTTCTAGATGAGTCCAAAATAGTCTGCCCAGACTGCACTCTCCATCTTGGATTCACTCCACCTGTTGGCATCCCAAAGGGGTTCTGTAAGCCTTATCCCAAGTGACAGCTTTTCTGTAAAATCTTTATTGATCATTCCTCCTCTAACAGGCTTTTAGTTTGCAAGGTTTATTTTCTAAAAATGTTTATTTATTTTGAGAGAGAGAGTGCACAGGGGAGGGATGGAGAGAGAGAATCACAAGCAGGCTCCATGCTGTCAGTACAGAGCCCCATTTGGGGCTTGATCTCATGAATGGTGAGATCATGACCTGAGCCAAAATCAAGGGTTGGATGCTTAACCAACTGAGCCGTCCAGGCATTCCTTTTAGTTTGCAAGTTTCTTAAAACATTTATTCTATTCTGCCTTCTACTTGCCTTATCTCTTGCCTATCTCCTTTCCAACCCTCCATGTGTCTCCCACCCATTACATTATAAGATTCTTAAGGGCAGCAGATGTGTACATTTTTAGAGTTTACATTGTTTTCCATTTTGTCAAGAAAAATACATTTCTGTAAACTGATTTGAAGCCCAGTGATAAAATGAAGGTTAGATTGTGATAGTAACAGAAATCAATGAAAAGAACATCAGAATTCTCTATTTATCCTTTAAAGACTGGTTTTAGTGTATATATTTAAAAATTATGTTACAGTTTTTAAAAAGCTGTATTTGTATTTAAAAACCCCTAGAAGATTGACAAGTTTTTGCTCTATATTATCCATGCTCATGGTCAAAATCCAGCTGTTCACGCCACTTTGCCATAATCCAGTCACCACCATGGGTGGATTGTATTTGTAGTGACAGGCAAAACGAGGGTGCATTGAATGATTACCCAAAGGTTAAACACTCTCAGCCTGTTGGACATACTCTCCTACTCTCATGTGTTGGACATCGATGCTTCATGAAGTTCCTTTAACTTGAACGGCTCAAGATTATTATTTACATAATGTAATAACAAACATTTAATGTTGCTAACTCAGTGCCAGACACTGTTTTAAATGTTTTATGTGTTTTCACGGGTCCATTTATTTTTTGATTTTTATTTATTTACTTTTTATTATTTTTTTCATGGGTCCATTTTATTTATTTATTTTTAATTTAATTTTTTAAATTTTTTTCCAATATATGAAATTTATTGTCAAATTGGTTTCCATACAACACCCAGTGCTCATCCCAAAAGGTGCCCTCCTCATGGGTCCATTTTTTAATAACCATATGAGGGACTCAGTCATAAGAAAATTAAATACACAGGAACTGTTGAAGCCCAGATCCAAACCCATGAAGGTTCTTCCAGAATCCACACTCTTCAACATGATGTCCTACTGTCTTTCATGCCTTGCCTGTTTCAAAATGTATTTTGAGGTAAACAGGGAGGAGGGAGAAACATAAAAGACTCTTAAATATAGAGAACAAACAGAGGGTTGCTGGAGGGATTGTGGGAGGGGGGATGGGTAAGGGGCATTAAGGAATCTACTCCTGAAATCATTGTACCATATGCTAACCAACTTGGATGCAAATTAAACAATAAATAAATTAAAATGTTTCAAAAATAAAATTAATGTAATAAACATAAAATAAATATTTATAAATGTCTTGAAATTTTCATACCTCCATACTATCACTAATATCCTAACACATAGTATAGACTTCGAGTTGGATACATTGTTAACTATGGTTGACTTAAATCCATATTTTAAAATAGATGCATTGATATTTGTGAATTTTTACTGACTTTTTGTCAGATCCTCTTAATGTGGCTCATAAAGAACTCCTACTAAGAGCAGAAGTGTCAACTCTGCCATGGTCTTGTTATTGTGTTCAGCTTGCATTATTTTTATTTTGCATTTGAATTTTCTGTACAAGATATTTTATCTGTCATTTAGTTCCATAATTGTGAATGTTAATCTTGTAAATATATACATGAAAATATAAAAATAAAAATATATAAATGACATAAAAAATAAAATGTGTTTTGAGATAAATGGCTTTTAATTATAAAAAGCTATGACAAAAATGTAGAAAGTAGTGATCTATATTAAAACCTAGAAACAAGGTTTTATTTTCTTAAGAGTCTTTTTCTTTTTAAATGTTTATTTATTTATTTTGAGAGAGACAGTTGAGCAGAGGCAGAGATGGAGTGAGAGAGAATCCCAAGCAGGTTCCATGCTGTCAGTGCAGAGCCTGAGAAGGGCTCGATCCCATGAACCATGAGATCATGATCTGAGTCGAAACCAAGAGTCAGATACTTAACCAATTGAATCATCTTGGTGCCCCTCAAAGACCTTTCCTGAGAAGCTAAGAGCTATATGAGAAAACACAGTGGTGAGCAGTATGAGGAGAGTGTACTCTGAAGCCAGTTCTACTCTGTACCAGCTGTGTGACCTTGAGCAAGGCCCTTAACCTCTCTTAGCTTTATTTTCTCTATCTGTAAATGGGATGGTTGTAAGGATGAAATGATTTAATATGTCTACAGCATCTAGCAGAGTGCTGTTTACAAGAGTGTTATAGAAGTGTTTGTTGATGTTGAGCTCATTGAACTCCATTGTGTCCCAGGCATTGTGTTGGGCTCTGGGGATAGAGAGAAGAAAAAGTCAGTATCAAGTCATTCTAACAGAATATAATAGAAAGCAGCTTGGAAAATTTGAAGAAAATATACGTAACTTGGTCTGAGTATAAAAGAAAAGTACTTGGCTGTCCTTACTCTTGGACAGTTTTTTTTTAAAGTCTATTTATTTATTTTGAGAGAGAGAGAGAGGGAGAGGGAGTGCACGTGCACATGCACGAGAAAGGGAGTGCAGAGAGAGAGGGAAAGAGAGACTCTCAAGCATGCTCGGCACTGTCAGTTGGAACCTGACTCATGGCTTGATCCCATGGACCATGAAATCATGACCTGAGCCAAAATCAAGAGTCAGGCGCCCAACTGACTGGGCCATCCAGGTGCCCCTCTTGGACAGTTTTTATCCATGGGATGAAGCTATATACCTCGTCTTTTTTCTCCATTCCTAAGCCATAGTGCCTGAGATTTCAAAATTAGAAATTTATTTATTTGGCTCAAACATAGCCCTTTTCTCATAAGCTTCTGTAAAATTGCAAATTAACATGGGGTTTGCATCAGTTTCCTAGTGACATTTTGGTCGCATCTTGCATGACAAAATTTGGGGACTCACACCCAGAGGTCCAGGTCAGTAAGTCTGGATGGGGACTGGAAATGCCTCAGCTGGTTCCCCCAGGCACTTCACCCTGAGAGACACTATTCTGAGGGCCCCAGGACACACTGATGGTTCTTTTCACCTGAAGGGCAAAGGGACATGAGGAGAGTATGGTTATGAGCAAAAGAAGGGGCGATTGGGAAACATCTTTCCTTTGTGCTGCCCATGCTCAGTCACTGGGCATTCTTTTTAGTCAGCTTCCCTATTCCCATTGGGATGAAGTTCACTTGGAGGATCCAGCACCAGGGCACCCGGGTCCCCATCTGCCTGCCAGACTGTTTAGTCCCTCTTGTTTTCCCTGACATCCACTACCTCATGTGAGTCCCCAGCCATGTGGCTAATGAGAGGCCTATTCAGACTTCATTAGCAGATCAACTTGGTTTCTTCCACTCTCTGAAGCTAATTATGTCTCTTTCATTAGTTCAATCACAGCAATTAATGTACCTCCGTATACATAAATGGCTGTTTGTTTTTAATATAAGTGATATGTTTGTGGCTGTCCTTTCCTCTCTTGGAGTATGTTTGTCTCTTTGTTTTGTCCTCCTTTCCTTATAAACAGTGCCATGGCCAGGGTTCCAACTTTAAGAAACAGAAATCAACACAGCAAACTTAAAAGCTGAAAGGGATTTCCGGTAGCAAAACTGGGAAGCCCATGGAATAAAAGGAAGTACCAAACAACTGATCCCCCGAAACTTGGGAAACCAGGGAAATCCTGGGGGCCTGAAGTCCACTTAAACAATAAGGCCATTTTAACTTTCCATTTAAAAGGCAGAGCAGCTCTGGAGTCAATTAATTCAGTGGCTCAGTGAGGTCATCAGAGACTCATGCTGCCATCTCAGTATTTCGTTCCACTGGCTTATTTTGCTTAGCATAATACTCTCTAGTCCCATCCATATGATTTCACTCATATGTGGAATTTAAGAAACAAAACAAATGAGCAAAGGGGAAAAAAGAGAGAGAGAAACCAAGAAACAGACTCTTGAGTCTAGAGAACAAACTGGTAGTTACCAGAGGGGACATAAGTGGGGGGATGGGCTAAATAGGTGATGGGGATTAAGCAGTGCACTTTTGATAAGCACACCGTATTGTATGGAACTAATATTTCACAGATTACTCAATAAAATATTCAGTCAAGATACCTGTGTCAGGCCCACTAGAAACATGACTTTAGAGGACAAAGGTTTAGGGAAGCGATATAAAGCCCTATCATTAGAGTTGATCTAGAGGCTGCAATGGCACTCCCTCCTCTTCATCATCCACTGTTCATTCTAAACCATTCTCAGGCTCAGCAACAACCCCAGTGGATATTAGGGGCTTACCTGTTACCACACCTTCCTTCCTGAGCTGTTGGAACCCTAAGTAATTTCTCAGACCAGATGGTTGTACAAGGGCATTCACTATAACAAGGGAGCAAGGAAGGACAAGGAGGTGCCCAGGTGAATTGCTGGGTTCCATGCATATTCCTCAGGGCTGTCAATGAATAAAAACAGTTCTACTGATCAAAGCCAATTATCCTTGACAGTATGGTGACCTCTTTTCTGCTGTTCCCTGGATACAAGGAAATCAAAGGACCCTGGCTGCAAACATAGCTTGTAGTTCAATGGGATCCTTTCTATGTACCCTAGAAAACACAGGTCTCCTTTGGGTACCAGGACCTCCAACTCTGCAAAGACCGGTGCTGCTGGAACAGAAAGCATGGAATCTTCCAGGAATTCATTGACACTACTCTTATTTTCATGACTTGGGACCCATAATCATATGTTCTTCCTATCAGGACAAAGTACCGTATAGAGATCGTTGATTTAATATACATACTGTATCCTGAAGGATGGCACCCCATTCTTTCAGAGTATTGCTCATGCACTGGAATGTAAGCTGCACCTTTAGAAGGCTCTTCCAGTGTTTCATGAGGCTAGCTGTTTGGCAAAGGCTACAAGTCCCCTCCCATACCTTGCCATGAAGTGGTTCTCCTGATTGGATGTTATGCTGCCTGGAAATTTATGCCTGTGGATCAGACATCCATAAGCCCTTGAATAGTGATGCTGGTTGTGGCTCTGTGAGCAGCAAATCCACATCTAGAATAGTTATCTATCCTTATAAGGATGAACTGCTGGGCCTTTCAAGATGGATGGGGCCCAATGTAGTCAACTTGCCACCAGCTGGCCAATTGATCTCCTTGAGGAAGTATGCTGTGCCAGGAGGGGTTCAGCATTGGTCTCTGTTCAGAGGCTACAATAGTTAGATCTAGTTTTATAAGACGGAGTCCATACTGTTGGATCCCATGTAGCCTCTGTGTCTGCTACTGTGTCTATTCCATTCATGTCCTCATCAGGCCAGTCCCAAGATGGCCATGATGAAGGCTGGCCAATGTGAAGTGACTAAATAATTTTATCTGTTTATTCAGTCAGTGCATCTTCTGTGGTAGGTGCTTTCTGGTAGCTGTCAATTTGTGATACAAAAATATTTGTACTTTGTGCCCACTTCCAATGTTCATCCACATGCCTTTACCTCAGAACTCTGTTATTGATGTTCCAGTTTTCTCTCTTTCAGGCTCCTGACATGATGGGCTGACCTTTGGCCACTGCCCTGTAATCTGTATATCTTCTCATTTTGGACTGATTCTCCTTCCACACAAAATAGATGACCAGGTACACTGCTCACATACCCACACATTGGGAAAAACTGCCTTCCTCATTGTCTTTCAGGCCACCCATGAAGGAGACTGTTATGTGGCCATTATCCATTTTTGGCTTACATGCATGTGCCAAACCAACTCATCCATAAGCCACTCTCAGGCTTTCCCTCTTTCACCTGGTCATAGTGGATCCCCATTTGGTTTTAGGAATGATCTGGGAGACAGGCAGGCTGGTGCAGTTGTGGTTGCTGCCATGGGATTCTGGGCCACCTGCTCACTAAGCTTTCTCAAACCATCTGATCCAGCTCAGCTCAATCTGGATGTATCACTGATGTTGGGCATGTCTGACTTTATGCCTTAGCAGGTCTGATGGCACCCAGGCCACAGTGGGAAGTTCTGGAGGCTACATGGTCATTTTGTGTCCCATGGTCAAGTGTTGTTTTGACCAATGCTTGCTATCACACCAGGAAACTTTCTCAAAAGGTGTATAATTATCTATTGTGGATGCCATGGCCTTGTTCCAGAATCTCAGGAGCCTGTGATGTGGCTCTCTCACTGGGGCTTTACAAAAGCTCCATCCTGTGTCTTCCCCACCATTGATACCTCCAACACTGTAGGATTTGCCACACTGTATCGCTCCCAAGTGGCAGGGCTGCTTGACAATAGCCTGCCACTGCCACTGGATTATTTCCTGTTTCTGACCCCACTCAAAGCTAGGAGCCATCCATATTGTCCAGTATACTGGTTGGACCAATATTCCTAGGTGTGGAATGTGTTGCCTCCAGTTCCCAAGAAGTCCAATAGACACCAGGTTTCCTACTTGTGATTGAAATGTAAGATTTAGTAATTAGTCTCTTACCTTGGGGCAATATCTTGTCACATGACTGACCATTGGACACCCTAAAAATGTTACTGATATGGTAGATCCCTAAATTTTCATCAGGTTATCTACTAGCCCTTGGGAGTATATGTGTCTTACTAAGGTCTATAGTAGAGTATAGTTCTTGTACCCTGTCCAATCAGCATGACGCCATCAACATAATGGGTAACTGTGATATTCAGTGGGGTGTCCAGGCAGTTCAGGTCTCTTCAGATGATACTATGGAAGAGAGTGGGAGAACTAAAATAGCCTGAGGCAACACCATAAATAAATATTGTTGATCCTATGTCAGTGCAAACTTTCTGATTCTCTTTTCTGGTCAGAGTAGGGAAAAACACATTTGCAAAATCAATGGCCATATACTCTGCACCTGGAGCCCTATTAATCTGCTGTAACAAAAGTACTATGTCTAGCACAGCAGGTATAATTAGGGCTACTGTTGGGTCAAGCCTAAATTAGTTTACAGTCATTCTCCAGGATCTATCCAGTTTCTGCAGAGGCCAGATTGGCCAATTCAGTGTAGGTATGATATATAGGGGTCACTATCCCTATATTCTTCGTGTCTTTAAGGATGGAAACAATCTCTTTCATTTTATCTGGAATGCAATATTGTTTTTAAAAATTAATTAACTAATTAAGAATATTTGACATGAGATCGACCATCTTAACAGATTTTTAAGTGTATTGTTATCTATAGGTATAATATTATACCTATAGACCTGTAGTACTTACTCATCTTACTAACTGACATTTTATACACATTTATTGGTAACTCTCCATTTCCTCCTTCTCCCAGCCCCTGGAAATGACCATTCTATTATTTGTATCTATGAGTTTGGTTATTTTAGATGCCGCGTATAAGTGGAATAATAAAGTATTTATCCTTCTGTGAGTGGCTCATTTCACTTAGGTGATGGATGTCTTCAAGGTTCATTCATGTTGTTGCATATTGCAGGATTTCCTTATTTTTAAAAAAATGTTTATTTATTTATTTTGAGAGAGAGAGAAACAAAGTGCTCTGTGCAGAGTCTGACCTGGGGCTTGATCCCAAGACCATGAGATCATGACCCGAGCCGAAATCAAGAGTTGGGCCCTTAACCCACTGAGCCACCTAGGTGTCCCAGGATTTCCTTCTTTTTAAAGGCTAAATGATATGCTATTGTGTGTATATACTACATCTTCTTTATTCATCTTTTGATGGACATTTAGGTTGTTTTCATATCCTGGATATTGTGAATAACACTGCAATGAACGTGGGTGTGCTAATGGCTCTTTGAGATTCTGATATCAACTTTTTTGGGTAAATACTCAGAAGTGGGATGGCTGAATTATATGGTAGTTCTATTTTTAATTTTTTGAGACATCTACATACTGTTTTCCATACTGGCTGCACCTATTTGCATTTCCACTAAAAGTGTATAGGGTTCTAATTTCTCCACTCCTCGCCAACATTTCCCCCCCCCTTCTTCCTTCCTTCCTTCCTTCCTTCCTTCCTTCCTTCCTTCCTTCCTCTCTCTCATTCTGTCTTTTTTCTTTTTGATAATAGCCATATTAATAGATGTAAGGGGATATGTCATTGTAGTTTTAATTGCATTCCCTGATGATTAGTAAAATTGAGCACCTTTTTATACGCTTTTGGGCCATTTTTATGTTTCTGTTTTGAGAAATGTCTACTCAGGTCCTTTGCCTACTTTCAAATTTTTAATAATAATAATAATAATATTATATAATTATATATTATTAATTATATAATAATTATTAATTATATAATAATTATTAATTATATAATAATTATATATTATTATAATATTATAATAATAATTATTATTATTATTTTCTATTGAGTTTCAGGATTTCCTAATATATTTTGGAAATTAATCCCTTATCAAATCTATGTTTTGCAAAATACTTTCTCCCATTCTGTAAGTTGCTTTTCACTTTATTGATTGCCTTCTTTGCTGTGCAGAGGCTTTCTAGTTTGATGTAGTCCCACTTGTCTCATTTTGCTTTTGTTGTCTGTGCTTTTGATGTCATATCCATTAAATCATTGACAAGACCAATGTCATGATGGTTTTTTTTTTGTATGGTTTCTTCTAGAAGTTTTATAGTTTCAAATCACATTCAAGTGTTGAGTCCACTGTGGGTTCATTTTTTGTGTATGGAGCAAAGTAAGGGTCTAATTTCATCCTTTTGCATGTGGACATCCACTTTTTGTATTTGTTGAAGACACTATCCCTTCCTTATTGTATATTCTTGGCACCCTTGTTGAAGGACAATTGACCATATATGTGTGGATTTATTTCTCGACCCTCTATTTGTTCTATTGGTCAATATATCTCTCTTTATGCCATTATCATACTCTTTTAATTACTAGAGCTTTGTAATATATTTTGAAATTAGGAAGTATGATGTATCCAGCTTTGTTCTTGTTTTTCATGCAATATTGCTTTCTATTTACTATTGTGGCCAACGGTTTCAGAGGTTTTCACTTGGCCTTCCCCACTCTGATAATGACCCAGTAAATTAATTTCAAGTACACACTCATAGTCCATGCACTCATGGGACCCTAATGGAGTCAGACTTTGGTTAGAACTCTGTTTATTACCTGGCACCACTAAGCCCACACTCTTAACAAGAGGAATAGGTTGATGCTTTGAGTCTTTGAATATCCATTTTAACTCAGACCCAGTGTCTAATAATTCCCCAAATATTTTGATTTTCCCTTTTCCTCAGTGTACAGTCACCCAGATAAATGTCCGTAGGTCCGTAGGTCCTCAGATAAATGACTGAGGAAAGGTTGCTATATATACTTATCAGAGTACTACAGGGTCCTTCCTCTTCAGTCAGTGGGTTTTGGATCTTAATATTGGTTCAGGTTTGGGAACTGAGTGAGTAGTCTGACTTCATATTGAAATGGTCACCCTTAGCTGCATCTTCCTCCATTGTTGCCATTTTTGTGGTTATTAATGCTAAGCAGTGTCTTTGCTGACTGCCTATTTCTTTTGCTCCTATTGACACCGTGCTCTAGTGGGTACATCCACAGTTCCCTGTGGGTCAATCCCTTTGGCTTCTTTTAGGTCCTCCTGTGATCTATAGTCCTCTGGTGCCTCTTCTAGCTTAAACAGTGCATCCATTCCAGCAGGCCTATTTTACTCAGCCTCTTTATTTCTTCATCTAGCTTCTGCTAGGACAACTCAAGCATTTCTGTTTTACCAGTGGTGGCTCTCTTTTTTCTAGGATTCTAAGAGCTCCTTATTACCCACCTACCCATGGGTTTTTGCTAGGGAATTTAATCCTACCTCCCAAGAAAGAAGCCTAAGTCAATGAATTCTTCCTTATATATTACAATTCTGGCCTCCTTGATAAAGCATCTTTAAAATCCAGTCTATCTGATTAGTCCTCTGGTTCTTGCTGGTACTTACCAGCTAATTCTTGGAACATCTTCAGTATATAGTCTTTTTCCTTCCTTAGTAGGTTCAGCATGTCTGTAGACAGATTATTTTGATGAGATTAATCCTAGTTATCAGTCTAGAAACTGGGAGAAGATGTGGGGGCTAGCTCTTGAGGGACGCACCTGCTGCTTTAAAGGAAGGAGTCCACTATAGCGTCTTTGATCTCAGTGCAAGTACTGCCTCTTGCTAGACAAGACACACCCCTCTGCAAGCTCTGATGGTTTAGGGGTCTTCAGAGCTGACATTCTCAGGGGCATCTACCTAGATGTTGCAGGGCCCCAGCTTTTCCCTCTGTTGCCTTAATCTTAATGTAAGAGGTCTGTGTCATCTGAGAACTCAAATGGTACTGTAACCTACTGCTCAGCTGTGTATGCTCTTGTACTATAGAATGTAAGGGTGTTTGGGTGAAATTTCATGAATAGCCATTAGCTACTTGTTTCTCTTTATCCCTTTGCAGGACATCAACATAATTCATCAGTAAATCAGCCAATTCTACATTTTCTTTGTATACACAGTTTCTGCTTATTTTTAAATGCCTGAATCACTTGTACAATGGTGCTCCCCTTTACCAGAACATTTTTCCACCTGCAAGAGCGTTCTCCTGCATCAAGATGTTTTCGCAGCTCATCAAGATGTTTTCGCAGCTCAGTATCAGTGGAATCTTTGGCAATTGGGCACCCTTTCTTGCTGCAGCTTCTCCTTGTACCACTTAATACTCATGATGGAGGAGTGAGCCAGTTCAAAGTACATATCCTACTGTCTGTTTTCTCAGACCTCACTCCCCTACCACTTGTGTTAGTTTGGATCCACCTAAAGCAGATGCCACAACAAGATTAGATGTACAAGATATTTACTGAGGGGAAATGCCTGCCAGAGAAAAAGAGAAGCTGGAGGAGGCAAGAAGCCATCAGACCATAATGCAGGTCTATATCAGTTCCTGCTGCTGCTGTAACAAATTACCACAAAGTTAATGGCTTAAAACAACATAAATTGATTATATTATAGTTCTGGATGTCAGAAGTCTCACTGGCTAAAATCAAAATGTTGGCAGGGCTGTGTTCCTTCTGGAAGCTTCAGGGGAGAATCTGTCCCTTGTCTTCTCCGGCTCTAGGATGTGCCTACATTTCTTGGTTCATGGCCCTCCTTCATCCTCAAAGCCACAATCACATCACTCTGGCTTCTGCTTTCATTATCACATTCCCTTTTCTGATCCTCTTGCCTCTCTCTTATAAGGATAATTACATTGGACTATTAGGATGACCCAGGTTAATCTCTCATCTCAAAATCCTTAATCACACATGCAAAGTTCCTTTTACCATATGAGGTAAATAGTTCTGGGGATTAGGAAGTAGACATTCTCAGGGGGCACTATTCAGCCTACAGCAAGGCCTTCCTCTGTAAACGAGAGAGGGAAGGAAGGAGAACTGGATAGTTATAGTCTCAGACTGTAGCATACTTCTAAGAAAGTATTGGCTGGGCTAAGGAGGTCTTTGAATCAAAGTTTCCCTTTAGCACATGCACCTTAATGTTTATAGCAGCATTATCAACAATAGCTAAACTATGGAAGGAGCCCAAGTGTTCACCGACTGATGAATGGATCAAGATGTGGTATACATACAATGGAATATTAGTCATGAAAAAGAATGAAATCTAGCAATTTGCAGTGACATGGATGGAGCTAGAATGTATTGTGCTAAGCGAAATAAGTAAGTTAGAGAAAGACAAATACCATATGATTTTACTCATGTGGAATTTAAGAAACAAAATGGATGAACATATGGCAAGGAAATAAAAGAGAGAGGGAAGCAAGCTATAAGAGACTCTTTTTTTTTTTAAATTTTTTTTTCAAAGTTTTTTATTTATTTTTGGGACAGAGAGAGACAGAGCATGAATGGGGGAGGGGCAGAGAGAGAGGGAGACACAGAATCGGAAACAGGCTCCAGGCTCCGAGCCATCAGCCCAGAGCCCGACGCGGGGCTCGAACTCACGGACCGCGAGATCGTGACCTGGCTGAAGTCGGACGCTTAACCGACTGCGCCACACAGGCGCCCCTTGAGACTCTTAACGATAGAGAACAAAATGGTTGTTGGAGGGGAGGTGGGTGGCGTATGGGCTAAATGGATGATGGGTATTAAGGAGGGCACTTGTTATGATGAGCACTGGGTGTTCTACGTAAGTGATGAGTCACTAAATTCTATTCCTGAAACCAATGTTACACTGTATGTGAACTAACTAGAATTTAAGTGAAATTTTAAAACATATATGAATAAATAAAGTTGCCCATCAGAAGAGTCGTGTGTCTCCCAAGAATGGGCCAAGCTTAGGATGTCTACCTCCTTCAATTATTGTCTGGGTGGTGGACACTGGGGTCATCCATTAGTTATACTCTGCACCACTGGAGACCTGAGGTCACATGTTCATGGTTGCCATGGTCAAAGCCTCAGGAATCAGAATTCCTGGGTTTGCATTCAAGCTCCAATGTCTGGTTAACAATAAGAACTTATGCAAGTCATTTTTCCTTCTGGCCTCAGTTTCCTCATCTGTAAAATGTGAATAAGAGTAGCACTAAATTAATTAACTAACAGAGAATAATAAGCTTACTGTGAGTAATAAATTAGAGCAGTGCTCTTAATAATGTTTTCTAACTTAGCCACTGCTGGTGGCAGAATTATGATTCCATCTGTGTACCTGACTTTATTTTCTGTGCTGGTTTTGCTCTATCACCTTATTATGTGGAAAAGGCTTCATGGTGGGGTGGTTAGGTCCCTATGTCTGTTACTTTCTAAGTGAAGGCTTGTGGCCACCTGGCAGAAGTTTTATAGGGGAGATTCCTACAATGGGTGGGCACAAGACAAAATGACCCTACAGCTACTCTTATGCTCAAACTCTATGATTCTGTGGTCTCTGCCTGTAAGGAAGACTGCTCGGTACAGGTGGGTGAGCTGGTTTAGAAATCCAGGCCCTGGCTAATAACCCTGTCCTTGTCATGCCATCTTGGATTTGCCTTTCAACCTCTCTGAACATTGGTCAATAATCACATCTTACCTGCTTACTTTCCTTGTTGGGTTGTGGTGATGAGCAAGAAGATGATACACACCCTTCCCCCCAGACTTCTGGTAAATATAAGCCTTTTAAAAGAAAAATACTTATGCTCCCTTGTCTCTACATTGCTGACTTAAAGTGTTTTTATTATATTATTACTTATATATTTATAAACAGAAAACTAGGCATAAACTCCTCTTATATCACTATAAAAGCAAATCAAATTTATAAACTAAATACAAACAAAACCACAAAACCAATAATGTTCAAATGAATAAAATTAACTGAATAGGATGGATTTTTTTAAAATAAAAATTAATTGTTACATGCAATGGTACTGGTTGCCTTCATGTCAATTCTTCTGAGTGACAGTATTTGGCCTCTGGTAACTAAACATAATTTATTCTTTTTTCATTAGTTGAAAACAATTAGCACTGTATTTCTTATTTATTACCAGTACAAATTTAAAATGATGTGCCAGATCCATGTTTAAGTGGTTATCCAGTTATATATAATCTACTTTTATTATTTGTTCTAGAGTATAAAGACAAAAAGTAAAATATTCAAGATGAAATTATTGGAGAAAACTTGGAATCTCTAGAAATGTTACCCATCATCAAATACTCAGATAATGAATGTGAATGAGTTCTTCAAAATTTAAAAGGAGTTTGTAGTTGCTAGGCATCATTACTGAGACAAGATTGCAAGCTAATAGCAGCTACTCTAGATGACATGAGTACCTCTTTTTGTCTTGCTCCCATTCCTGACAGTGACTTGATCCTGCAGCATTCAGATTGGGAGGCAGATATTCCTGTTTCATTTTATATTTCCAGACTACTGCTACTTGCAGCCCCATACGAAGCCTCCAGGGTCCAGCAGGAGTGAGACCAAGTGCAATAAGCCAGTGAGGCAACATCTCTGTATGGAAGCAAGAGTAGAGAGGAAAAGGGAATGGTATGTACTAAATAAAACATTTTTCTGGACATGACCCCATCTGGAAGGAAGGACAATGTTTCTTTCTCTCTCTGCCAGCTACTGGCTCTGTCCTCCCAGGGGGTCTGATTTATGGAAGTAGAATAAACAAATTGCAAGGCCCTGTGGATCTTTAAAACTCTTACTACAAGGTTAGGGGGGTGCCTGGGTGACTCAGTCAAGCATTGGACTCTTGATCTCTGCTCAGGTCATGATCTCACAGTTTGTGGGATCTAGTCCCACATTAGGCTCTGTGCTGACAGCGTTAAGCCTGCTTGGGATTCTCTCTCTCCCTCTTTCTTGCTCCTTTCCGCTCCTGGTCTTTCTCTCTCTCCTCTCTTCTTCTCTCTCTTTCTCAAAATAAATAAATAAACTTAAAAAATAAACACTTTTACTACAAGGTTAACAATACTAATAATGACTTTTGGGTTATGTTTCTGGACACACACAAAGAGCTGTGAAGCCTGTTCTTTTTTCTCTTTAATCCTCCTCCCTTTCCCTGTAGTTACCTTTTCTCTTCTTTTTCTGTCTTTTCCTATGAATTTTTCTTTGTGAAGGACACAGTCCTTCTAGATGCTTGCTCCTGATTTTTTCCCTGACTCATTTCCCAGATATCACATTTGAGGTTAAACATCTGACTGACGAAGGAAGAAAATAATGTTAAAATAATATTAGTATCCATGTCATTTTCAGGTTTGTACAATGTTTTAAATGTAAATATATTCTTTTTGACCCGTATAACAAATTGTGATGAAGTTATTATATTTTTGTTTTATAAATGGAAAACTGGGACTCAAGTACAGAAGCTCTTTCTCTCTATCTTCTCGTTTCCCATTGCTTGTCACCCCTCACTTTCAAACTCAGTCTTCCATCCAGAGGCAGGGTGGAGAAAGGCCCAGGTACTGCCAGACTCACTGGGGAGCTGCAGTGAGTGGCTCTGGTGGAATGGCAGAAGTGGAGCTGAGTTACTACAAGAATCACTAAGTAGATCTGGTATTCAACAGTGTGTGTCCCATACTCAGAAAAATGAAACAAAGTAGTCAATAGCAAAAAACTCTAAGTGGGCCTGGGTAAGACCTTTAACAAAGACTTAAACGTAGCTTTCATAAATATTTTTAGAACTAAAGGAAAAAAATGACAAAGTTTCAACAAATAATCTAAAAAAGAAATAAGAAATGTAAAAAAAATAACAAATGGAAATTCTGGAGTTGAAAAGTATAATTGAAATGAAAAACATGCCTCACGGGTTCATTAGCACATTTGAGATGGTGGGAGAAATAATCAATGGGCTTAAGATAGGTCAGTAGAAATGATCAAATCTAAAGATTTGGAAGGGGAAAAAAAGACATAGTGAAAAATGAGCAGAGCCTTAGAAACCTGTGAGACAGATGCATATGATGGGAGTCCCAGAAGGAGAGGAGAGGAAGATAAAAAAACAAAATAATATTTGAATAATAGACCAAACTCCTCAAATTTGGTAAAAGACATTTAATGTACTGGTTAAAGAAATTCACTGAACCCCAAGTAGAATAAGCTCAAAGAGATAAACACCTAAACACATAATAGTCAAACTGTTGAAAACCAAAGCCAAAGAGAAAAAATCTTAAAAAACACAGGTGAAAAATGACTCCTCACAAACAGGGGACCAATAATATGATTAACTTCTGTCTTCTCAATAAGCAGTGAAGTTACATATTCTAAGTGCTAGGAAAAATATCATGTACCTGGGTGGCTCAGTGGGTTAAGTGTCTGACTCGATTTCAGCTCAGGTTATGATCTCACAGTTCCTAAGATCAAGCCCTGCATTGGGCTCTGTGCTGATAGTGCAGAGGCTGCTTGGAATTCTCTTTCTCCCTCTCTCTCTGCCCCTCCCCTGCTTTCTCTTTCTCTCTCAAAATAAATAAATAAAAACTTAAAAAAAAGAGAGTTCTGTACGTAGAAAGAGGATACTTCAAAACTGAACATATAATAAAAATGTTCCCAGAATACAAGGACTGGGAGGAGTGGACCTGCATTACAAGAAATACTGAAAGGAGTCCTTCAGGCTATAAGAAAATGGTGCCAATAATAACTAAAATCCACAGGAAGAAAAGGAAAGCCCAGAAATGATAAATATGTAGATAAATATAATAGAAAATATAAATATATTTCCTTTACTTTTCCTCTGTTAATTTCCTTAAAAGACAGAAGATTTCATAAAAGCAATACTTAAATACTGTATTTAGATATAAATAGAACATATATATTTATACCTATATGAAAATAATAACACAGAGGAAGAGGAGGAAGTGAAGAGATACTAGAGCAGAGTTGTTGTATTTTATCAGAATGAAGTCAGTAGAGACTTGAAGTATGCTATGATGCATATTCTAATTCATACAGCTGACTGAGAAATCACTGAGAAAATAGCTGAAAAATGTATCCTTAAACATCATAGAAATTAAAGTAAAGGAATTAAGAGCAAAAGAGGAAGTTAGCAAAACAAAATTGCTTACAACAAAAGAAGGGTATAAAGGAAGAATAGATGGAGAAAAAAGATATGGAGTGTATAGAAAACAAAACAAGATAGCGGATGTAAATCCAAACATAATAATTCTGTCAGGTTTGGATGGACTATACAGTCCAACAAAAAGGCAAGATTGTCAGACTGGATAAAAAAAAAAACAAGATTCAACTGTTTGCTATCTACAAGAGACACATTTCAGATTCAAAAGCACAACTAGTTTGAAATTAATAGAATGGAAAAAAGATATAGCATGCAAATAGTAGCCATAGGAGAGCTGGAATGACTTTATTATTATCAGACAGGAGTTTTTAAACATTATTAGAGAATAAGAGGTCGTTTCATAATAAGGGGCTAATGTATCAGGAAGCTATCATAGTTAAAATGTAAAGTATCTAACAAAAAAGCCAAAAAAAATTAATATAAAGCTGATAGAATTGATAGAAGCAGACAATTCAAAAGTTACAGTTGGAAATTTCAATCTTACACTTATAATATTTAAAAAAACAGAAAATCAGCCAGATATAGAACACTTGAACAACCTTATCAACTGATGTGACCTAATTGATATTTATAGAAAATGCCACCCGAAAGAAAAGAATTTGCATTCTTTTCAAGAGCACCTGGAACATTCTCCAGGAAAGATCATATGCTAGTTCTTAAAATAAGTCTTAGTCAATATAAAATATTTAAACCATTCAAAGAATTTTCTCTGTCCAAAACAGAATTAAATGAAAGATAAAAAATCAGAAGAAATTTGAGACATCAACAAATGTTTTGTAATTAAACAAAATAACTTTTTAATAATGTGTAGATCAAGAAAGAATCCACAAGGGACGTTAGAAAAATTTGAACTGTGAAGGAAGAGAACATGACACATCAACGCTTATGGGATGCAGCTGAAACAGTGCTTAGAGGAAAAATTATAGGTTTATTTGCCTATATTAAACATGATGAAAGATCTCAACTTTCATCTTGATGAAATCATCTTGATGTCCTTACAAACAGAAAAACAAGGACAAATCAAATGTCTAACTTCTTTTGAACTTCTGGCAAAATTGGCAGCACAGTGCATATTGGGGCATGGAAGCAAATCCTCAGTTGAGTAGCAGCTGCCTCCTTGGGGCAGGCCCCTGTGGTTCCTCAGCCTATCTACAGCTCTCTTCTCCCTTACTGCTGACTATGCTGCTCTTCCAGGCACTTGAATTCAAGATCCCTGCCCTGAATTCACTTCCAGGAGCTGACCCCAGGATGTGCGTGTGGCCTCTAGCCTGGTCTTTTCTAAGTATGACCAATTAAAAAAAAATAATACAACTTTGCTTTTTTGTTTTTACCTATAAAAATTACATGTATTACTTATGTATGGATTTGTTATGGTTGGGTTTCCTCTATAAAAGAGACATAAGTACAAATGCTTCATGAATATAATTTTACAAGAAAGAAAATCCTTAGGAATGATGTTTCCACAGACTGCTTGTTAATCATTTCCCCTAAATGAGTCTCTCAAGTTTTCTGAGAGCTAATGTCTCACTAGGATGTCATCAGAAATAAGCCACACCATGGGAGGAGGGTGAAGGATGGACACTGGGCTGGGTGAGAGAGTAGTTGATAAATTACACAAATGAGAAAGGCTAGGAGTCAAATCCAGAAAAGGGTGAAAGAAAAAGAGGTAAGTAACTGACCCCACACCTAGCCTTCCGGAAGACAAGGGATAAGAGACTAAAAAGAAGTCCTGGAGGCATGAAATTGCCTAGTATGTTTGGGGAATTTAAAGTCATTCAGCAAGTGATGAGACCAGAGAGAAGGGGAAGGAAGGCCCATATTATAAAAAGTCTGATACACCAGGATAGGGCATTGGCATTTATCTTGCAGGTGAGGAAAGTCAAGGAAGGACATCAGCATGGAGAGAACTATGATTAGCTATACACATTGATCACTTTTGTGGTGGTGAGGCAGATGGATTGGGGGGCATCAAGAGACAGACCAGTTAGGACACTATTGGCACATGCAGGTGAGAGATTTGCTTGAACTAAGGAAGTGACAGAGGGTATGGATTGGGGAGGGGACTGATGAATGAGCAAAGTCAACAGGGCTTGAAGATTGTTGGGGATCAGGTGGCTGGAGGGGTTGTGAGTGATACACAGCTCTGGAGTAATCCATCAAGCATGGGGAACACAGACAGAGAGAAAGCTGAGTGTGGTGTTGGGGGAGATAATGGTGAGATGGTTTTCTGAGATATATCGAATTTGAGATATCTATAGGAAATTCATACAAGGACATGGAACATGTAGGTTTATAACTTACTTTGATCCGTTGTGGGTTTTATATCTTAGGAGAGTGGTCTTGGTTGGAAATAAAGACTTGGAAACCATGAGTAACTAGATGTTAGCTAAACCATAGGAGAAACGGTATCTGGTAAGACAAGGATGTAAAACAAGAGAAGTGGCCAAATGCAGTATCCTAGACAATGTGATCAATTAAGGTGTGGGTGCAAGAGGATGGTCTACCAATCATGAACGATCAGAAGCAGAAGATCCGGGAGGGACCTGTACCATGCAAACCAAAGAAGGTAAGTTTTAAAGAGATGAGAGTGGCCAACTTTTTTTTTTTTTTTAAATTTTTTTTTTTCAACGTTTATTTATTTTTGGGACAGAGAGAGACAGAGCATGAACGGGGGAGGGGCAGAGAGAGAGGGAGACACAGAATCGGAAACAGGCTCCAGGCTCTGAGCCATCAGCCCAGAGCCTGACGCGGGGCTCAAACTCACGGACCGCGAGATCGTGTCCTGGCTGAGGTCGGACGCTTAACCGACTGCGCCACCCAGGCGCCCCAAGTGGCCAACTTTTTAAACCCCATTAAGTGTTAGGATAAGTAATGGGAAAGGCTCCTTGGAGTTGGCAATAGTGATGTTGATGATGGATGAGGCCAGAGTGGTTTCCATGGAATGGTAGTGATTGAGGCCAGAGTGATGGCTCTAGAAGTGATTGGGAAATGAGGAATGGAGACAGCTAGTGCCAATTATTTTTCGAGATGCTTGTCTGCCAGGCAAAGGAGAGAGTAGAAGCCGTGGGTGAGCAGCAAAACCAAGGAATGTTTCTCTGTTTATTTGTTTTAGGGTAAGGCAGACTTGAATGTGCTGATAAGTTAAAGGGACAGAGCTGGTAAGAACATCTAACAATACAGAAGAGTGAAATTAAAATTAATAGAGAAAAGGTCCAATTTGGTGCCATTTGGTAGCACATGGGCCCCTGGACACAGCTGGGGAAAGGCATGACTTGGGACTATGACTTCTTCTCTAGGACTTTCTGGGAGAGAAGGTCAGGAGCAATGTAGAGTCCATATCCACCTAAGGTGGCAAAGGTGAGCATCTGTGTCCCAGATCCAGGGCTTTGCCAGGAAGGACATATGAATGACTGATACAGTCTCAACTTCCCCTGGTCTGGTCCCAGGTTTACTCAGCCTGTGCCTGTTCTCTTTAACCACAGAATTAAATTAAGAAGTTAGAGGACACAGGCCCTTAGGAACTATGAGTTGAGTTTTCAGGATGGTTTGTCTAAGCAGCAGTTAGCCTAAGACCACACAGCTAGTTAGGGAGGGTTAGGACCAGGGATTTAATTTTTTTTTAAAGAGAGACAGAGAGTAGGGGAGGGGTGGAGAGAGGGAGAGAGAGAGAGAATCCTAAGCAGGCTCCACGTTATCAGTGCCAAGCCCCATGCAGTGCTGAAACTCATGGACCGTGAGATCATTGCCTAAGCCAAAGTCAGATGCTTAACCAACTGAGCCACCTAGGCACCTTGGTAATTCAGTTTTTCCAACTCAGTTGTACACTCTGAGCTCATCAGAGGCTGGTCCTGGACGTGCAGTAACTCTGTTTCCATGATGAGTAGTCGTACCATTTTTGCCATTGAACCCCATATGTGTGCTAAGGGGACACAGGCCATTTCTGCTCTGCTCTTTCCTCTTTTGTTACAAGACTTTCTGTCACACAACTGGTTGGGCAGATAGCTCAGCAAGGGGTTTCTACAGAAACCCCCATCATAGCCCATGCTGCTATTGTTGTTCCTCTTTATGCATGGATGAAATGTGCCAATGATAATAAGAGCTGTTTATTTAGCACTTACTACATGCAAGCACTATGCTAAAATGCTTTAATTCTGTAATTAGGTACAATTATTATATTCTTTTTCTTCAGATAAACAAACAGACACAAAGAGAGACATCGAGCCACTTGGCCAAGGTTGCCTAGCAAAGGGGGAGAGCCTGGATATGAACAAGACCTCCGGGCCCTGCAGCCTGCACACGCATAGGCATGGTGAGAAGGCAGTTGCCTCTCCTCAACGTCCCAGCCCAGCCCCTGCTCCATCCCAGGGCCCTTTCCCTGAGACCCCTGGGAATCCATCACCACTGCTTCTGCCTCCACTTGCTCTCTCTGAACCCTCCTCCAGCTGACAAACCATCCTGGCAATTCAAGCCTGACGTCTAGTGAATTATGTTTCTCCAAATTGCTACATTAATAAGGGCTGTGTGTTCCTAGAGGATCATTAATTACAGACACATTTTTATTTCCTGCTGAAATATGGCCTGTGTTTCTGCTCCATGCAGCTCTGGCGCAATCTTGCTAACGTGCCTCTGTGTTGCTTTTGACATCTGTCTCTGGCTTTCTAGTAAACAGCTCTTGCAGTTCCCTGCTCTCCACATCTTTCTTCCTTCCAGCATATGTGTCTTTCCCCAAAAAGAGAGTTCCCCCATGTAAGCCTGGATAAATGTGAAGGTCTCTCATTCCTCAAACTTCTCCAATCAAAGCCAGTTGTTGTTGCTGTTGGGGAAAGTGCAGGACAGCCAGAGGTGAACAGGGCAAAGAGATGACACCCTGCTGAAGTTCCCCTCCAAGACTTTCATGGCAATATGGTTCCTTGGATTTAAGGTCTTTCCAATAATTGGAACATTCTGGGTAAGGTAGGAGGCACTGGGTCCCAGCCTCTGCCCTCATAGCTTCCTTGAACTGGATCAACTAATGGACCCCACTTTCAATCTCAGGCTCTGAGCCACATAGGACTGAGGTAGGAAACTGACAAGGGTGCCCTTCTTCCCCCAGCTGCTGGGCTTGGAAATTAGTCATTCTAGCACTCTCTTGGACTCCAGAAGTGAGACACAGACACCTCCTGGATGTATAGGTTAGAATCTGAAGCAGTTCCTATCCCTCTGCATTGTTCCTATCCATAGATTTTGGCTCCTCCTGGATTTTTACTCAATCTAACTGGACACCTGCTTAGAACACCAGTCTCTTTCTGCATCAATTTGAAACCATGCTTACATATTAGAATCACTTTGGGGAAATTTAAAAAAAAAATTTTTTTTTCAACGTTTATTTATTTTTGGGACAGAGAGAGACAGAGCATGAACGGAGGAGGGGCAGAGAGAGAGGGAGACACAGAATCGGAAGCAGGCTCCAGGCTCTGAGCCATCAGCCCAGAGCCCGACGCGGGGCTCGAACTCACAGACCGCGAGATCGTGACCTGGCTGAAGTCGGACGCTTAACCGACTGCGCCACCCAGGCGCCACACTTTGGGGAAATTTTTAAAAACTCTGATGCCTAGGTCACCCCAGAGACTAATTTAGAATCTCAGAGAATGAGACGCAGGCCTCAGTGGTTTGTACAGGTAATTGCAATATGCATCCATGTTTAAGAAACTGATGTAATCCTTGCTACTCAAAGTGGAGTCCAGGAACCAGCAACAAGATCCTGGCCTGAGAGCTTATTAGGAATGCAGAATCTCAGGCCCCACCCAGACTCACTGAATCAAGATCATCTACATTTTAATAGCTTCTCCAGGCAATTGGTATACCCTTTAGAATTTGAAAAGTGCTCTAGCTCAAGATGTTTTTCAAACTTAGCTTGCTAAGGAATTATCTAGAGAGCTTGTTAAAAATAAAACTCCAATAAGGTTGGTCTGGGATGGGGTGAGGGTCTGCCTTTTTAACAAGGCCCCCAGATAGTTCTGACGCAGGTAGTCCTGGGATCACACCTCCAGACGCCTGCCTCTAGGATTTGGCCTCAGGCCTCCTGGGCTATGGACCTGCTGACCTTGGTCAGGCTCTCCATTGGGCAGGAGCCCTTGAGGCTGCCTTTTCCTGCGGTGGGTCAGCTGGATCCTCTCCCCCTTAGCTATGCCGGCTGAACTACCTGGTCCCCACTGAAGCAGGTCCTGGGTCCCCTGTGCTTAGTTGATTCCTTCACCTTGCCAAGGTCTGCAGTTGTTTAAGAGCTATATATTTTTAAATTGAGGTATAATGCACATAACATAAAATTCATCATTTTAAAGTGTACAGTTCAGTGGTCTTCAGCATATTCACTGTTTTGCAACCATTACCTAACTTCATAACATTTCCATCACGTGCCCAAAAAACTGTTCTCCTTAGAAGCCAGTCTTCATTTCTCCCTCCCCCCAGGCCCTGGCAACCACTAATCTACTTTCTGTCTCTATGGATTTGCCTACTCTGGACATTTCACGTAGATGGAATTATACAACATTTGGCCTTTTGGGTCTGCCTTCTTTCACTTAGCATGATGTTTCCTGGTTCACCCATTTGTTGCATGTAACAAGGTCTGCATTTTTGCATTTCCCCACCCCACCCCCAGCAAATGAGCCTCATGAGACAGCAGCCCTGGCTACAGTTTGGGTATCCCAGTACCACTGGGGTCACTGGAGTAGAAAGAGGCCTGCCAGGTCATTCAGTCCAACCTTTTTGATTAAGTTTTGGGGTGATGGTGGGGTTTGGAGCTGATGGCCAAGAAAGAATTCTTGAAGGTGTCTTTGGTGCAAAAAGGTGATTTTATTAAAGCACAAGGACTGGGCCTATGGGCAGAAAGAGTTGCACTGGGGTGGTGAAGAATGACTGGTTACATTCTGTGGAGTGGTGGGAGGTAAAGTCAAGAAGTTTCTTAAAGGGATTTTCATGTGCTAAAAACTCATAGGTTACTAGAGGCCTAGCTATTGTCAGGCTAAGGTTGTTTTCCCCTCTAGCTAAAGCCTTGACATTAAGACAGTAGGGAGTTCTGGACATTAGGCTATTGATAAGATTGTCCTTTCCTTGTAATTGTACTAAGATATTTGTAAACTGATGGAGACTCTATCAGTTTAACCTTTTAGTTTCTGTCCTTTCCTTTGTTCTTGGGCAGCCTGGAATGCCTGAGGAATGTCACACATATCCCACCTGGGAGGTAGGGGTAGGGGGGTTGCTAGCTTGTGCATGGTCTTCAGCTTGCCTTATGGTCCCTCATCATCTTGATTTCCCGCATGAGGAAACTGACGCCTGGAGAGGCTTTCTTTGCATGTGTGCAGTGTCTCTAGAACACTCCGAGGGCTCCAGGATGAAGAGGAGCAGAAACTGTTGGAGCAGGAAGGACTGGAGAGAAGAGTTAAAAGAGACACTGGGACACACAGTGGGTGCTGGGAGGCATCCATGTCACAGTTTGGAATGCCATCCCCCTGAGGAGAGAAACATGAAGCCTAATGCTGAGATTTATATCTTGGATTTTCAAGTTTTCAGAAGATAGTGCAGAAAAGACACATTTATTGAGAGATGATAAATTTCCTTTTTGCAGATTTATTAGAACTTGTATAGAGCTGGATCATAGATTTTTTGGTGAAAGCCCTTAAACTTTTATGTCCCATCATAGTGGTAAATGAAGTCCAGCAAACAGTTTAAATAATTCTTGATTAAATGGTCCTCCCCTGCTGCCTGTTCCAAGCCCCTGCCCCTCCAGCTACATCAGGCTGTGAAATAAAGAGTCTGCAGGCTCTCAGGGAGGCATGGCAGGAAGGAATAAAGTCTCCAGCTGGTAAAGAGTTGCTTCAAGCTAGAATCCAGGAGCTAAGCATGAAAAGGGTACAGGGTGGGTATGGCCTTGTGAATAAATACTCAGATTAAACTGATTTTTAAAAATAAATGTCTACTGTGTGGTAGTTCCTTTAAGATTTGGTCTCTCATTCACTGCTTTGGGAAGTAGATTTTCTTAATGAATTTCTCCTCTCTGTCTCTGTCTCTGTCTCTCCCTCTCTGTTCTAGCTCTACTGGTTTCCTTGCTAGCCCTCAAACACACTAAACTCTTCTGTTGCCTTAGGGCCTTTGGACCTCCTGTATCCCTGCTGAGAAACTCTTCTCTTAGCTACACACAGAGCTTACTTCCTGACTTCCTTTAGGTTGCTGTTGAAATATCACTTACCTAGAGAGTACTTCTCTAGTCTTCTTATCAAAAATAGCCCTTTATTACTCTTTTCTCCCACTTCTTCTGCTTTACAATCCAATAGTAACACAAAGAATCCAGTGGGCAAAAGAATTGATAAGTACTTTATAATAGAAGATATATGGATGGCAAATAAATACATGAAAAGGTGCTCAACATCATTAGTCATTAAAAAAATGCCAATTCCAAGCACAGTTAGATATCACTATGTGCCCTTTAGAATGGCTAAAAACTAACACTCTCCCCACCAACAAAAACAAACACAAAAAACAAAACATTAAAAAAAAAACCCTGACCATATCAGGAGTCAATGAAGATGTTGATGAACCAGAATTCTCATTCACTTCTGGTGGAAATATAACTGGTATAATTACTTTGACAATTTAAAAAGTTAAAAGATGGACCAACTATATGGCCCAGCTATCACACTTGTTGCTATATATTTGAGAAAAATAAAAGCATGTGTCCTTAAAAGACATGTACAGTGACTTTATTTGTTACAGTCCCCAGTTGGAAAAAAAAAACCCTCAAATGTCCATAAATAAGTGAATTAATAAATAAGGTATGTTATATCCACTTAAGGGAATACTACTTAGCAATAAAATAAAATGAATTGTCAATACACAAAACAACATTAATGAATCTCAAAAAATATACCGAGGTGTAAAAGCTAGACAAAAAAAAAAAAAAAAAAAAGGAATAAATACTATATGACTTGGCCTATATAACATTAAAAATTTTTTTTTATTTTACATTTATTTATTTTTGGGAGACAGAGAGAGACAGAGAGTGAACAGGGGAGGGGCAGAAAGAGAGGGAGACAGAATCCAAAACAGGCTCCAGGCTCTGAGCTGTCAGCATAGAGCCCCGTGCGGGGCTTGAACTCACAAACTGTGAGATCATGACCTGAGCTGAAGTCAGATGCTCAACTGACTGAGCCACCCAGGCACCCCGGCCTATATAACATTTTAGAAAATACAAACTAATCTATGGTGACTGAAAACAGATTGGTGATTGACTGTAGTTGAGTGGGGGCAGAATGGGTAGGATGAAGGGATTGTGAAGGGGAAGGAGAAAACTTTTGGAGGTGATGGATATTCATTATCATGATTGTGGTAATGGTTTTATGGATATATAAAAAGTATGTCAAATTTTAGACTTTAAATATGGACAGTTTATTATATGGCAATTATACCTTAAGAAATTTGTAGAAACCCCTGAGTTTCAATCTCTGGGTTAAAGAATGGAAGTCGCAGGGTAGGGGGTAGGAGGTCCTGACAGTAAAGAAACAGACCTAGTCTCTGGAATGACAGCTCCCTATAGGTGCTCCTTCCCCTGAGAGACTTCTAGAAGTCAAAAACCATCATGGCCCCAAAAGTAGGATAAAGATGGATTGTCCTCTGTTGACTCTTCTACCCCAGCCTTAACCTGAGCAACACCCTCCCCCTTGGACCAGAACACTCTTGTTGATTTTCAGCCTCTTTCTGCATTGCTTCAGGCCCACTGATCTCACAGTTGGGATACAATGGGCTCTACATGTATATCCACCTGAACCCAGCTCATTGTGTTGAAGTCTTTGACTGTAATGGAGAATTTATTATTTCATCTTACACTTCCATCAGGTTTTGCTTCATGCATTTTGAAGCTTTGTTATTAGAAGCACAAATATAATTGTGTATCCTCTTTATGAACTGACTCTTCTATCAGTATGAACTAACTCTGTATCCTTGGACATATTATTTGCTCTGAAATTGACTTTGTCTGATATTGATACAGTCACTCTACTCCAGCTTTCTTCTGATACGTTGTTAGCATGGTATTTTTACCCTCACAAATTTACTTCTCAATTATTTGTGTTTTTATATTTAAAATGAATTTCTTGTAGGCAGCAGTGGATTTCTGTAGTCGTCTTGCCTATTTATGCAATCTGGTAATCTGTTTTTTAATTGGGATACTTGTGTCATTTAAATTTAATGCAGTTATTTTAAAATCTATCTTGTTTTCTATTTGTCCCATCTTGTCTTTTTTCCTCTTTCCTTCTGCCTTCTTTTAATTAATTATTTTAATTTTTAAATTTATTTCATTTTTCTTTTTATTGAAGTATAATTAGCATACAGTGTTATATTAGTTTCAGGTGTACAAATAGTGATTCAACAATTCTATACATTTCTCAGTGTTCATCAAGATGAGTGTACTCTTAATCCCCTTCACCTATTTCCTCTCTACCCCACACCTCCGTCTGGCAACCACCAGTTTATTCTCTATGTTTAAGAGTCTATGTTTTGGGGTGTTTCTTCTCCCTTGTTTGTTCATTTGTCTGGTTTCTTAAATTCCACATATGAGTGAAATCATATGGTATTTGCCATTTATCTCCTTTGTTGGCTTATTAACTATATTCTCCCTTTTTTAGTTATTATGTTAGTGCTATACTATACATTTTTAATGTTTTATAGTCTAATGTTGAGTAATACTAAACCACTTCTTATACAGTACATGAACTTTAGCAGTATACTCCAATTTTTACCCTGCTGGCCTTTGTACTGTCATTGTCCTAAGTTTACTTTTACATATATCATAAAACCCATAATATTGTGTTGTTTTTTCTTGATTTAAGCATTCAGTTTTCTTTAAGATAGATTTAAAAAAATAAAGATGGAAACATTTCATATTTACTTACAAATACCTACTATTTTTTTAAGTTTATTTATTTATTTGAGAAACATGGAAACAGCACCAGTGGGGGAGGGGCAGAGAGAGGGAAAGAGAGAGAATCCCATGCAAACTCTGCACTGCCAGCACAGAGCCCGATGTGGGGCTTGAACTCATGAAACCGCGAGATCATGACTTGAGCTGAAACTAAGAGTTGGGCGCTTAACCGACTGAGCGACCCAGGAGCCCAAACATATCTACTATTTCTCAAGCTCTTTATTTTTCTGTGTAGACACCTGATGGTATTGTTAAAACAAGTATCTCACATAATTTTCATGGGTTAGTGATTGGGAGAAGTTTAGGTGAGTGATTCTGACTTAGGGTTTCTCATGAGGTTGTAGTCAGGTTGTTGACCAGGGCTGTGGTCATCTGAAAGTGCTAGAAAATTTGCTCCCAAACTCACTCACATGATTGCTGGCAGGAGGCCTTGTTCCTCACTATGTGGTCCTTTTCTCAGGGCTTCTCACATGCCATGACATCCCAGAGCAAGTGATGGGAGAGAGACAGAGAAGGGGAGAGAGAGAGAAAGAGAGAGAGAGGAGGGGTAGGAGTGGGGAGAATGAGTGTCCAAGATGAAAGTCTGCCATCCTCATTTACCACCACTCCTGCAGCATGCTTTTAGTCACACAGACTAGCTTTGCAACGATGTGGGAGGTGACTATACAGGGGCATCAATACCAGGAGGTGGCGATTGTCTAGGATCATCCTAAACCTTCAAAAGCTGCCCACCACACCTTGGTCTCCGTGTATCCCCAGCTCTGACTCTTCAACTCTGTCTCCTTCCGGATTCCTCTCTCTTGCTCTGCTGACTGGAAACTTTCTCTAGACAGGAAGGTAGAACAATAATAGGGCTCACCTTGTTATTTCTCCTCTGTCAGGAATCATTGTCCTGTGCTACCAGATGTACAATGTCTGAGAACTGCTGTTTTATATATTTTGTCAGGTTTTTTTTGTTTGTTTTAGGAAGGAAGGTAAATCTGGTTCCTTTTATTCCATCTTGGCTGGAAGTAAAAGTCTTGATGTTTTTAGATATAAATTCCAGTTGTTGGCTAAGCTTTTACTCTGAGAACAGATGTTCTGTGAGAGAAGGATGAAGTGGATAGAGGGGGTATGGGAGCACCCTGGGAAGCTGTGGTGGGAAGACAGTTAGTTGAGGCCATGAGAGGGAAGGGGCCTAGTGAGGAGCATAAGGAATCGGGGTATGGAATGGAAATCACCTTTATTTTTTCAAGGGTGATCTTGGGGACTTTACTTCCATTGTTTTAGGCATTATTCCCCCCTCCCATGGTGTCCCTTTGACAGGGTTTTGTCCTAGATTGACATATTTGATGTATAATCTTGTGGATTTCTTGTTTTGTATCAAGATAATGCAAGAATCTGAGAAGAGAGACTCAGGCAAGCCCTGCATTAGAGGAGAGGTGGCAAGAAGAGAGAGTAGGGCCAAGAGCCGAATCTGGCCCCAGAACTGTCTGCAGATGATGGGAACCTTCCCAGTTATGGAGTATGCTGATCACTATCTTTGGCTAACTGCCTTTGCTGACTCCAACACTGGCTGTTGATTTATTTATCCATTTATGATTTTCTATATTTATTGAACATCTATTATTTCTGAGACATTTGGAGTACAGCAGTAAGCAAAACATGCATGCTCCATGTCCTCTTGGAGTTACATCTCAGCATAGGAGAGAGATGCTAGAATACTCATCACCCTTTTCACCTCATTGCAATCTTTATAACCACAGAGGGAGGCCCTTGGTGCTAGGCCTGTGTCAGAGGGACCCAATGGGAGAAGGGAGGTCTGTGAAGAGATAAGTGTCTGGCTTGTTGTGAGTCCTCCTTCCAGTCACCCAGCCTTCCTGCTCTCCCCCAGTGGTCTCTGGGGTCTTCTTGAGGGGCTTTTCACATTGAGGCATTAACATAAGTCCATACCACCTTTGCTCCTGGGTGCCCAGGTGCTGCACTGTGGAGCTGGTTCCTCTGCAGTCAGTTTTCATGGCAGAGTCAATATGCATAGGATTAAAGCACACATGGATTTTTGTTTTACAGTCTCCTGAAAGCCACAGAGTCCTTTGGTTTTCTGTGTAAATGTAAAGTCCGTTGATTCTTCCTGATCCCTGATTTTATCAACAGAACTTGGATTACTTACCCCACTTCCTTATTCAGACACCTGTGCCTGTGGAAAGCACAAAGGTCAGACAGGCCTAAGGATGTTGTGCTCTAACATGTGTATGTCTGTGTGTGTACCTGTGTGTGTCTGTGTACGTATGCCTGTGTGTGTCTGTTTACGTATGCCTGTGTGTGTCTGTGTGTGTGTGTTTCTGTACATGTGTATGTATGTACGCATGGGTAATAGAAAGCTCTGATGTGGCTCCTTGAATGCAATTGTTTTGATGCAGCAGTTTGGATGTGGCTATGAGGCTTATTTTCAGTCCTCACTGATCCCTGATCCTCACCCATCCCTGATGATGCATGTGCCAAATATCTCTCGTTTGCATGTTGTGTGCCCTTCCTGAGACCAGCTCTCAGCCATATGCCTTTTCCCAGTTAGCTCATCTTGCTCCGTGTGCTCATTCTCTGATGGCCCATAGATTCTGTGACCCTCCTTTTTCTCATTCCTGGTGGCATGCAAATGCCGTATCTGCCCACTTCTTCTGGGGACCAGCCCCTCTCTGGCTACACCCATTTCCTCTCATGTTAGCTGTGCAAGTTTGCTAACCCAAAGAGATGTGTGTGTGTGTGTGTGTGTGTGTGTGTGTGTGTGCATGTGTATGCATGCATGCATGTGTAGTGTCTTTTCCTTCTCAAAATTATTTAAGTTCCCCACAGCCCAGTCCTAGTTTATCTCCCAAATTATTATAAATTAGATGAGTCCTTTCCATTACCACCCTACAGCAGTCAGACAGCATATGACTGCCAAGTGACATGTAGAAGAACAGAAAGAATAAGGAACATTTTTAAGGAGCTCAATAGATTTACATATATTAACTCATGTAAGCCCAACAGAGATTCTGTGGTATAAAGATTACCTTCATTTATTGATGAGGAACAAAGGCTGAGAGAGGGTTTGTAACTTTCCAAAGCCAGATAGTAACAGAGCTGAATTTTGAACCTAAGTAGAGGTTCTGAGACCAAAATAGTCAATGTGCTATGTCGTTCAAAGTCTTACTGAGAAGAAAGCCATCAGATCCTAGTAAAGGAGAGCAAAGGAAAATTAAGGAAAGCAGTGATTATTGCCTAAAAATACTTATTTAAGGAGAGTTGGGGCAATTTGTGTCTGGCACACGTGCATGACAAGCAAGACCCTGGATTCACAGCTGGACAAGTGTGCCTTATGTGCTAGTTTTGCTCCTGACCATGCCAGAACCCTTGGTCAAGTTTTCTGCCCTGTCTTTGAATGGAACCTACCTATAAGACCGTTAACTTGGATATCTGCACGTCCTAGGCTCTTGGTCAGTGACAACTCTGATGATCTTTATGGATTGGGTAAGTGATATTCAGTGGGACATGCACCCATGCACATGTCCCACACTAGTAACATGGAAATAGAACAGTTTTTGATGCTTTTTCTGGTATTCATGTCTTTCATTGTACCTCACCTGAAGAAACACCATTCAGCTTAGATATAGGAAGACCTGGTCCATCTACCAGTGACAACCTAAGGTGGGGAAGTCATTGGATTTGGATCAATTTGTGGAGGGTTCTTGTATAAAATGCAGAGTCCTTGGGTCCCACTCAGACCCGCTGAATCTCAAAATGAGCATCTGCATATGCACAGACACCAGTGTAGTCACAAGGCCTACTGAAGTTTGAAAACCACCAGTGTCTGTCCACAGGATACCTTTTACCATGTGAAGGGACTGAGGCTGGCTCTCTCCCTGGGATTCTCTTTGGACCTGCAGGTGCCCTGGGCTAACTCTGGAAGCTATGCCCTGTTTCAGGGTGGTAGGGGAAGGGCTGACTGCATCATTTCCTGACCTGGAGCCTCCTGAGAACACCCCTCTTCTGGCTGGCCACCGTCACTTTCTAGACTGCTTAGGTTGGGGTACCTGCCTCACCTGCAGCTGAAGCCATGCACAGTGGAAGGAGGAGTACTGTACCCCCTAGGCCTTGTGCTTGTCCACAGCCCACAGACTCACTAGGGAGAACGTGGTGTTCTCCTCCTCTCTGGTCCTGTAATGTTCTGCTCACTCCCCCACAGCCACGACTGTGGGAGCCAGGAGTCTCGTTCCCAAGGCTGCCATTGCTCTCCTGGAGTGCTCTGTGCTCTGAGAGCTGGAAGGCTTTTCACTATTCTGAATGATTTTTTTCTATGTTGGGGTGGAACCAGCCCACTCCATGAGCAAAATCTATAGTGCTGAGAAGCGGCAGAAAATTGGCAAGGCTTAATAAACCTCATGCCTGACGCGCTCCTGTGGCTATATATCAAAGGGAAAACAAATATATTGACTAATTCCTCTCGGAAGAACATCCATAAATTACAGCTGTTTGAAATCAGCCTGTTGTGAAAAAGGTTACAGATGATGTAATTTGCACCATTATAGGTATAACTATGTGGCACCCAGGTTTTACTTCTCATGCAGCCTCTTGTCTTTGAGTGTGGGAAGCACCCAGCATCTTGGAGGACATGTGATTTAGGAGGATAATAATACCTTACATTCGCCTTCTCAGGTTCCTTCCCACCAAGGGTTCTGTGTGACCCTTCTGACAGCCCCATTGTGAAGGGTTCAGCTTCTAAGAGGCAGAATAAAGACCCTGAACACAGATTGGGGAAAATTGAACTGATGCCTGTTTATTGACCCTTACCAGGTGCTCTGGACTTAGAGCTTAGACAGGCCTGAGTCCAGTTCTGTGCAGGGTAACTGCCACTGTCCCATCCCCACCTGAGACATTACACTTCCAGACTCTGTTCCCCTCTCACAGAACCACATAGTTCTTCTCATGGGACCTTTGTCTCCTAAGGTTATCTTAGGTATCAAGAATGGTAGCTCTTCATCAGCGTATTTCCTCTACTTGGTTGGAGAACAGCTGTACTTCTTTTTGTTTGAAAGTGCCCACTGTTGGAGCCAGTGGTATATTCCAGCAATACTCTACACAGGTAAAGTGTTAACCTTCATTTATAGCCACAGGACACCTTCAAAAGCACCCCTGGACTCTCATGTTATGTTAGACTAGTGTTAATATCCCCATCTAACAGATGAGAACACTGAGACCAGCAGGGTTAGAGCTGTCCATATAGTCAATGACATAAGTAGACCTGGTATTCCACTCTCCTGTATCCTTCATCTATATCCCTCCTTAGTAGATTGTTGGTTTCCAAGCTTAGGTGCACATCAGAATAGGATACTGGAGATGCAGATTCCAGGGCTCCAACCCCAGAAAGTCTGAGACTTTGAGTCTATATATTTTTAAACAACGCTTCAGTAGTTGCAATGTTCCCAGGTTAAGAACTACTGGAACTGACTAAAGGGCCCTTTGGTGCAAGCTGGATCATGGTCTCCCCTGCATCCCTTACTGACCAGGGACACTGACCACAGGATACAGGGTTTTTGCTGCTCCCTGACTTGCTGATTGCCCAGGTTATGCTGAATAAACTCCTTGTCCCAGAGCTCTTACTACTGACAGGGAGCAGGGGGAAGCCAGAGGCCTCTCTACCTGCCAGATCGGGAGGAGTGTAATGGGAAGGTGTGTAATGGAGTAGGTCAATGGCTGGGCAGAAAGACAGTGTCTGAGTCAGAAAACAGGCTTGAATCAAGCTTCATTATGTGGCTTAATTTAGTTATTGAACTAGTATATCTACAGATGGTGTTTCTGGGTGCTGCATTCCCACTGCGGCGGGAGGGGTCTCGTTCCCCAGTGAGTATAAAGAGTGGCCCCCAGGCCCAGCGCACACTAGCTCCTTAACAGCAGGCATGGAGCAGAGACAGCTCTGCTGACGCAGGCGGACACCCCATGCGTCTGATTGCAGTAATTGCTTGATGTTTTGTATTTGTCTACATATACCCCGTCAGTGGCAGCCACCCACTCAGTTTCTCTCGGAAAGCCTCTTGCTCTCCTTTCCCTCATACGCATGTATTCACATATACACACAAATATACATGGCCACAGGCCCAGCTTGGCCCACTCCCTGCCGTCTATTCACAAGATAAAAATAGCCACAGACATACTTGCAGATGAGTCTGATTAGACTGTCAGTTGCTCCCCTCCTTCTCTGATCACAGCCCTAAGAGCCACCCACCCTCTCCTTGTTTCCTTAGAGGGTCCAGCTGAATGCCTGTGTGGGGGTGGGAAGAGGCATGAATGGGCTCCACTTCCCTTCTCTCCCTGCCTTGTTTTAGAGTGCTGCTTCTTGGAAAGCCCAGGTAACACAGCACGAGTATCAGGAAGAGGATTTTCTTTGAATTGTGTATTGAGAAGGAGTCCAGATTGTTTGGTAAGTGAGCATAACCTACATCTGTGGACATGGGAGATGAAGAGTCTAAAGGCCACTCAGAGAGCATGATTCTGCATTGAACTTGCATTCAGAAAAGTCAGAGTCTTCTTAGCTACATCCATGTCTGACCAGGAGAATTTAGTAATGCCCTCTTCCCAGTCACACTAGTGCTGGTTGTCATTTAGTTTTAGTACCATTGGAAGTTTTAGGGATGTACAGTTCTATAAATTTTAACATATGGATACATTTGTGTAGCCATCACCACAATCAGGGCACAGAAGAGTTCCATCAGTCCCCAAAACTTCCTTGGGCTTTCCCTTTCTAGTCGCACCTCCGCCATCTCTGATTTACTCTCCATGACCACAGTTTCATCTTTCTGATTGGGTCACATGAATGAAATCATACAGCATTCTGCAGACTAGTTTCTTTCACTCAGCATAATGCCTTTGAGATCCATCCAAAATATTCTGTGTATCAATAGCTTGCTCTTTCTTATTGTTAAGTACCGCTCCATTGTGTACATCTGTACCATGATTCATTTATCCATTCATCCACTGAAGGACAATGGGTTGGTTCCAGTTTTTAGTAATTTTGAATAGGGCTTTTGTAAGCATTCATGTATAGATTTTTGTGTAAATCTATGTTTTTACATCTCTAGGGTAAATGCCCAGGAGTGGGATTACTGGGTCAGATGGAGGTATATGATTAACTTTATAAGAAACTTGAGTAAGCACTTGGCATTGTCAGTGTTTTTAATTTTAATCATTCAAACAACTGTACAGTGTTATCTCATTGTGCCTTTAATTTGCATTTCCCTAATGGCTAATGATGCTGAACAATTCTTCATGTGCTTATTTGCCATCTGTTTTGTTAAGTATCTGTTAAGTCTTTTGCCCATTTTTTAATTGGGGTTTTTCTTTCTTACTCTTGAGTTTTGAGAGTTCTTTCTATATTTTGGATCAAGTACTTTGTTGGATATGTGATTTGCAAATATTTTCTCCCAGCCTGTAGCTTGTCTTTTTGTTCTTTTAATATTGTCTTTTTAAGAGATTTAGTTTTGATGTGGTAAAATGTACTACTTTTCTTTTATAGATCATGCTTCTAATGTCATGTCTAAGAACTTTGGCAAGTCCCAGGTCAAAAATATTTTCTCCTATGTTTTCCACTAAAATATTTATAATCTGATTTTTTAGATATGGATTTATGATCTAATTTGAGTTATTTTTTCATATGCTGGGATATTTAGGTTGAAATTTTTTTGCCATTATTATTTTTCAGAAGGAGAATAATTATTTTAACAGCATTGTTGAAAAGAGTGTTCTTTCTCTATTTAATAGCTTTTGTGCCCTCATAAAATATCAATTGTTCATATTTGTATGGTTTTATTTCTGGACTTTCTATTCTGTTCCATTGATCTATGTAGGTATCCCTTCATCAATACCACATTGACTTGATTTTTGTGACTATATAGTAAGTCATAGAATTGTGTAGCTTGATTTCTCTTTTATTCTTTTCTTTCAGAACTGTTTTATTTATTCTAGTTCCTTGGATTTTTACATAAATTTTAGAATAAACTTATCTATTATAGAAAATATCTACAAAACACTGTGAGGATTTTAATAGAATTACATTAAACCTGTGAATCAGTTTGAGGCAGAATCAGCATTTTTAGTATGCTGAGTCTTCCAATCCATGGACAGAATATGTCTATTTATTTAGGTTTTCTCTAATTTATTTCATCAGGATTTATAGCTTTTAGCATATAGATTCTGTGATCCCATATATATTATGTTAAATTTATATCAAAGTATTTAAATTTCTGGAGTTACCCTAAATGGAATTGTTTTTTTTCAAATTATATATGTATATAAATAGTATTATATAGTATATAAAATATTATATAGTATATAAAATAAAATAAATTTTGTGTGTGTTGATTTTGTATTCTGTAAGCTTGCTAAGCTCTAATATTAGCTCTAGGAGAGATTGTTATTATTATTTTTTTTTTTGTAGATTTCTTGTGGTTTTCTACACAATCATGTTTTCTGCAAATAGCTACAGTTTTATTTCCTTATTCACAATCTTTATGCCTTAAATTGACTTTTCTTATCTTATTACAATTACTAAGACTACTAGTTCAATACTGAATAAGAGTGGTAAAAGTAGGCATCACTTCCTTATTCCTGGTTGTAAAAGAAACATTAAATCCTTTATTATTAAACATTATTCTTGTTGTGGGTTTTTTTTTAAGTTTATTTATTTATTTTGAGAGAGAGAGAAAGAGAGAGTATGCAGAAGGGGCAAAGAGAGAGGGAGGGAGAGAATCCCAAGCAGGCTCCCACTGTCAGCACAGAGCCCAAAGTGGGGCTAGATCCCATGAAGTGTGACATCATGACCAGAGCCAAAATCAAGAGGCAGATGATTAACCAACTGAGCCTCCCAGGCACATGCTAGTAGGTTTTTTTTTTTTTTTTTTTTAATTTTTTTTTTCAACCTTTATTTATTTTTGGGACAGAGGGAGTCAGAGCATGAACGGGGGAGGAGCAGAGAGAGAGGGAGACACAGAATCGGAAACAGGCTCCAGGCTCTGAGCCATCAGCCCAGAGCCTGACGTGGGGCTCGAACTCCCGGACCGCGAGATCGTGACCTGGCTGAAGTCGGACGCTTAACCGACTGTGCCACCCAGGCGCCCCGCTAGTAGGTTTTTTAAAGATGCCTTTAATCATGTTAAGGAAGGTCACTTCTGTCTCTGGTGGGTTGAAAATTTTTATGATGAATACATGTTAAATTTTTCAAATGCTTTTTATTCATCAATTGATATGATCATATAGTTTGTTTTCTTTAGAAGGTGCATACAGTGGATTACATTGATTTTTAAAATATTGAACCAGCCTTGCATTTCTGGAATAGACCCCACTTAGGTTATTATATATTATTCTTTTTATATACTGATAGATTTGATTTGTAATATTTTGACTTTGTGTCTATGTTCATGAAGGATATTGACCTATAATTTTCTTTTTTGTAGTATTGGTCTGATTTTGATAACAAAATAATGCTGACCTGAGAAAATGGTGACCTGATTATTTTCTGAAAGAAATTATATAGAATCCTGAATGTTTGGTAGAAATTAACTTCTAGGCTGAGGAGTTTTCTATTTCAGAAGGTTTGTGAACTATGGATTTAATTTCTCCTCTAGTCATAAGACTATTCAGATTTTTTATCTCAAGTTGGGTGAATTTTGGTGGTTGTGGTTTTTTTTTTTAATTTTTTTAACGTTTATTTATTTTTGGGACAGAGAGAGACAGAGCATGAATGGGGGAGGGTCAGAGAGAGGGAGACACAGAATCTGAAACAGGCTTCAGGCTCTGAGCTGTCAGTACAGAGCCCGACGCGGGCTTGAACTCACGGACCGTGAGATCATGACCTGAGGTGAAGTTGGCCGCTCAACCGACTGAGCCACCCAGGTGCCCCGGTGGTTTGTGGTTTTTGAGAAATTAGCCCATTTCATTCAAGTTGATAATTTGATGTCTATAGAGTTGTGCATGGAATTTCCTTACCATCCTTTTAATGTCTGTGGAGTTTGATGTTAGCAGTATATGTCCTGCCTTTTTCATTCAGTCTTGCTAGAGACTTATCATAAGTTTTTTTTCACTTATATTTTCTCTGTCATTTTTTTTCCAGTTGTATTGCTTTCTGATATTATCTTCACTATTTCTTTCTTCCTGCACGATTAGGGAGTGTTTTGCTCTTTTTTTCTTCTTGAAATAGAAGCTGAGCTTATTGATTTGACACCTTTCTTCTTTTCTAACATAATTGCTTAATGTTAGAAAATAATCTCTGAGCACTGCTTTAGCTGCATCCTGCACATTTGGATAGATTATATTTTTATATATTAGAGTTCAATTAAAACTATATTCTAATATTTTTGAGACTTTTTCTTTAATTTCTCGGTTATTTAGAAATACTGTGAATCTTCCGAGTGACTGGTAATTTCCTTATATCTTTCTGCTATTTATTTTCAATTTAATTTTATTATGGTCAGATATTTAACTTTGTATGATTTTAATTATTTAAATTTGTTATGGTTTGCTTTATGATATAGGATATAGGCCATCTTGATGAAATTTCCATGCACATTAGAAAAGAATGTGTTTTCTACTGTTGTGGGGTTTAATGCTCTATAAATGTCAACTAGATTCAATTGGTTCACAGTATGTTTACTTCCTCTATATCCTTGCTGATTTTCTGTGCAGTGGTTCTATCAATCAATGAGAGGATTATTAAAGGCTCCTTCTATAACTGAATTTGTATATATTTTTTATTTTAGGTCTTTCAGTTTTTTCTTCAGGTATTTTATTTTTAAATTTACTTATTTATTTTGAGAGAGAATGAGAGGGCACAAGTGGGGGAAGAACAGAGGGATAGGGAGAGAGAGAATCCCAAACAAGCCTGCAGCTGTCAGTGTAGAGCCCAATGTGGGGTTCAAACTCATAAACCATGAGATCATGACCTGAGCTGAAATCAAAGAGTCGAGCACTTAACTGACTGAGCCACCCAGGTGCTCCAGCCTCAAGTATTTTGCAACTCTGTTGTTAGGTGCATGCATGCTCAAGATTATCTCCTTTTGCTCCCTTTGGTGAATTCATCCTTTATCATTATGTACTGTCTTCATTTCTTGTAATTTTCTCTTCTTTGAAGTCTACTTTGATGTTAAAACAGCCACTCCAACTTTTTTATTAATACTGTTATGGTTTACCCTTTCCCATTGTTTGACTTTCTTAAGTGTTAAAATTTGAAATAAGTTCCTTATTGATAGCATATAGTTGACATATTTTATTTTTTTAGTGTTTATTTATTTTTGAAAGAGAGAGACAGAGAAAGAGTGCAAGTGGGAGAGGAGCAGAGAGTGAGATACAGAATCTGAAGCAGGCTCCAGGCTCTGAGCTGTCAGCATAAAGCCCAAAATGGGGCTCAAACCCACGAACTGTGAGATCATGACTTGAGCTGAAGTCCAAAGCTTAACTGACTGAGCCACCCTGGTGCTTCAAGACATATTTTAAATATATTCTGACAATTTATGGGCTTAGGCCATTAATTTAATTTTAATTTATGGGTTTAGACCATTTACACTTAAAGTAACTATTGCTATATTTAGACTTAAGCCTGTCTTTTTATTACTATTTTTTCCGTTTGTTTCCTCTATCATTTCTTCCTCTGTTCCCTTTTCCTGCATTCTTTTGGTTTATTCACATCTGCTTATACTTTTTAGATATTTCAGCAGTAGGTATTACAATATTGCTCTATTTCAACATCTATATTATAATATCCTTGATGTCAGAGATTATATTCTATTCTTATTCATGTTTGTTCTTTGCTGTCTATTATTGTCAGACTAGGACAGTACTTTTCATATAGTGACTTCTCAGTAGCTCTTCATTAAGTGGATCAACGAATATTGAGTTATTTGAATTTATGTATGATATTTGTAATATTTTATGCTCAGAGAATTTTCCCTTCTCCTAGAGGGAGTATAATCTATAGGGACTACAACTCTTCAGGCATGTGGCTTAACTTTAAAATCTTCTGGATTAGAATTTTGGATTTATATTTAACAATACATGTGGTTAAAGGGTAGGGAAGATGGTGTTTCAGTTACCTATATAACGAAGTGTCTACTAAAAAATATGAGAAATCAGTTTGTCCTCTATGTGTTACACATAGCATCAATTCATGAAAGGTTTTAATAATGTTGTACAAAAAGCCTCCCAGGTCAGTCAGACTTGTCTATTACTTGACTAAAAATATTACATGTTGAAAGGAAGATGTTAATCAAAAAGAGCTGGTAGAAATTACAAGTATAGGAACAGAAGGCTCCTAGAGCACAGCACTGGTAGTACCTATCTAATTCCTGTCCAGGGGAGGCATTGACTTTGAATATTAGAATCCTGTTGGCTGAACCACCTACCCCAGGGAGTAGTTGGATTTATGAGGCTATCTTAACCTAATTCTATTAAATGTTCAATTTTATCACCTCTCCTTGTTCTACTCTTGGGATCACCAACTAAACTTTCTTATAAGTAATTTTCTTGTCATTGTAGAAACAAGAACTACAGGATAACAATGGAAAATTAAATGCACACATCTACTTTTGCTTCCTTCTGAAACTATTAAACCAATAGTAAAAGGATTTTTCATAAAGGCATCAACCCGAAAGGAAAGTGAAGTGAGGTGAGGAGATAATAGCAACACAACTTTGAAGGTGGAGACTATATGGATAAGAGTGAATTAGCAGCTTCCAGGACACAGAATCCTATGAAAGCAGTGAGGAAAATGGAGAAGCAACAATATCTATGTTTACAAATCCTAAAACAGCTTAAGAATTGGCTGTATCAGGCATGCCTAGGACAAGGAAAGGGTAACAGAAGGCCTACTCTCAGGAGGATTGGTTTAAAGTCTCTTTATAAGAATTTAGATCCCCAAATCCCTTTCCTTACTCTGTCCAGCTAGGTAACGCACCCATCTCTGTAGAAGACAAAGGTTTATTTCCTAGAAGATAAAATAGAAGATTTCTGAATTTGGAATCCCAAACACAACTGACGGTCTGGACACCATCAAAAACAGGGGGATCAAGCGAGTCCCCCACTCTTAGCCTGCTTCCCCTGTTGGTTCTAGTGCTCTGGCAGCTGTAACTTTATCTTTCAAGTAAGAGGCTAGGAAAGCCTTCTCTAGGGACCCAATCAGCACAAGAGGAATGGTATAAAGTTACTGAATTGGGAGTTTCCCAGTGAATCAGGCCAGCCAGATTACCCTAGTGTGACAGGGCCAGTCAACAAAACCCATCCATACACTCAGTGCTTTTAGACTCCCAGTCTTAAAGATTATCATACAACTAAGGAGAATCAGAGATCTGACAAAAATCTCCATGGGAAAAATAGACACCAGAATAAAGAAATAGAAAAAGGCAACTTTATGGAACAGAAAGTACACAGAGAGCAAAAACACAAAATGAAAACATCAGTAAAACCTTTAGATAGATAAGAGAATATATTGCAATCCTGAAACAGAACATGATATTTTAAAATGAAACATTCAGAGAACAAGATTGTTTAGAAATTAGCACTGTGATGGCAGAAAATAAAAACTCAATAGACTGGTTGGGAGAAAAAGTTAAAGAATTTTCAGAGAAAGTACAGCCAATAGTAAAAAAGATGGAACCCAGGAGTGAATAATACAGAAACTTCAAAGACCTTTGCTGAAAAAGAACTATTGTTCAAAAGTTATGACATTATTCAATTTCTGAAAGATGGTTCCGGAAAGAGTGAACAGAGGAAATAGAAACGATAAAAATCATGAAGGTAATAATTTAAGGAAATTTCTTATATTTGAAAGACATGAGTTTCCAGATTGAAAAAGTAAATGTATACTCAAATAATGAATTGTAACAAACCCACACAATGGCACACCTTTGAAAAATTTTAGAACACTGGGACTAAAAGATTCTAGAAGTTTCCAGGGAGGATAAAATGTAGATAATATGTAAAGGATAAGTGATCAGACTAACGTTGACTACTCAGGAGTAACACCAGAAGTTAGAACTATTTTGAACAGTGATTTACAACTTGGAATGCCATATCCATTCAAATGATCAATTATGTATATGGGTAGAATAAAGACATTTTGAGATGTGAAGTATTTCAAGATATTTGTTTCCAGTGCACCTTTTTTTGGGAAGCTATTGGATGCTATGATTCACCAAAATGAGACTGTTAACCAAGGGAGAGAAAGACATGAGTTACCAGAAACAGGTGTCTGTGTGCAGGAGATAGGCAAAGGGAATCTTAGGAGGATGGTGAAGTAGAACCCCAGGCTACCTCGAGTACAAGTACTCTAGACCAGAGTAGCTCAGAAGACCCAGAAAAAGATTTCTCTAAGAAAATGAAACTGCTCGAGTACTTCATGGGGCCAAATATAGTAAGAGGAGATTTAGAGAATGGGCACAGAGCTTGAGGTTGAAATGTGATAAGCATACACAAAGAACAAATGAAAAAATAAAAGAAAATAAAACAAAACCAAGCCAAAACAGAGAACTGTGCTGAGAAGGAAAAGTAATCACAGTGAGCCCTAAGGCTTAGCCATGCACAGCATCTACACAGTGGTGGTAGTAATGGGCCTTGGTGAATATACCAGCCAGAATTACAAGTATATCTCCATTATGAGGGTGTGGAGGCTGGATGGGAACAAATGTAAGTGGTGGGATGGAGGGCATAAAAGTGAGCTCAAATGTCAACTTTCATATCGAAGGTCAGGGGAGAGACCTAAAATTGATAAAATTCAAGAAGTAGCTAAACAGGCATATAATTTCGAGGAATGGAAATGAATATTGAACAAGTCAGCTGTAAGTATTGAAAGTGTTTGGTTCTGGTTGACAGTAGACAAACAGGGAAGAAGACAGAGGCTGCTGTTTGCCTTCTAAAGCAAACAGATGATGGGCAAATGCATGTCTGATTAAGAAAACGCAAGAAAGGTAAGAAAATAAAAAGGAATAAAGGTAATTTTTTTGTTCATATCCAGCTTCAAGCAAAAATATATACATAAATGATTAAATAAATAAAAATAAAGGCATTCAATGGCCACTATAGAAAAGCTGGAAATGCTAACAATACGGTAGATTGCACTACTGCTTTCAATATTCACTGCCTTTCACCCTCATCCATTGCCATGTGAATTGTAGTCCTCTTCCTATGGAAGGTGAATGATCCTTTCCTCTGCTGTTAGTGCCAGGCTTGGCTACGTGATCTTTTTAGACCAATGAAACGTGACAGGAAGTGACACAAAAGCTCCCAGCAGAAACTTTAAGAACAATTCTGGCTTCCACCGTTGTTCTTTTCCCACTGCTTGTCTCAGATAGGAGACGTTTCTTTATTGAATGTAAAAGACATGTGAAGCAGAACTGCTGCTGGTCTACAGATACAGGTAACATGAGCAGGAAAACAACCTACAAAAAGCTGAATAATACAACATATGTACATTCCTACCACTATGAAATGATCACATTTAAACTTTTGATATTGTGTAGAATGTATTATTACGCCCAATTCTTCCTCTCCTTTGTGGCTTGCAGTGTCTTCCCCTATAGGCAAGTGGTACCCTCTACCCTTTCAGTTGGTTTTTGCTTTTGGCCTTGCTTTGGTCAGTGGTAGGTAAACAGAAGTGATGGAAGCAAAGACTTGGGATGTGCTCATGCAGGTGGGCTTGCCTCATTGTCATGCATCGGCCATGAGAAGAAATAACCCAGATAACACAGGCGCCTGAGCCTTCCTGGCAGTCTCATTGCCTTGAATTCTGAAGACAAAATACCCTAGCAATGCACAAAAAAATGCACAAAAAATTCTTGCTACCATATGCTTTGGGGTGGTTTGTTAAATAGCATTTCGTGGTAAGAGATGACTGATGCAGATGCCTGTCCTTCAAATCTGTTTCAGTGTAAGCATATATTATTTCCCAAAGTTGGGGTTGTACTATCCTGTTTCACAACTTTTTAACTTTACTTATCACCACTTTATGTAATTATGCATTCTTCTACAGCATAATCTTAAATAGATAGAATTATATTATTGCATATTTAAACAGTTGACTACTGCTCAACTTTTTCTATATCTTTCATCTTTATAAATAATTGTGTTATAAAAATCCTGATACAAAAAATTTTTACACACTTGCTATTTTATTTCCTTATATTAAATTCCAAGATATGTGACAAAGTAACCAGGCTTTGATACTTATTGCCATATTTTCCAGAATTTTGTATGAATGCCCATTTCCCAATATTTTATTGACACTGGAATGTTATTCCTTAAATTCTTTGTAAATTTGAAAGATAAAAATGACATTAAGTTTTAATTTAAATTTTTTGGTTACTAGAGAAGTTGAAAAATATTTTTTTAAATAGCTTTACTGAGGTATAATTTACATACGATAAAATGCACAAATTTCAAATGTTCAAATGAATGAATTCTCATTAAATGTATGACGTTGTGCAATCATCACAACAATCCAATTAGAGAATATTTCCATCACCCCAAAACATCCCTTGTGCCCATTTGTGGTAACTTCCTGTTCCCTCAGCTCTAGTTAACCACTTAATTACTTTCTGTCTCTATAGACTCATTTATATTTCCTTTTTTTTTGTAAATTGCCCACTTTGCCCCTTTGCCTATTGGAGTACTAGTGATTGTCTTACTGACTGTTAAGAACTATTCAAAGACTGAGTCTGTAAGTACAATTAAAAATACAAACTTCTTAGGTCAGCCTACATATCGTTGCTCACCTGTTCAGTTATTCCTCTTGCAAGTTCCTGTCTCCACAGTGTGCTCTAGACACTTTGTCCTTGCTTCTTATGACACCTGACACAGAGGTCTCTCCTTCACCTGAATCCTTCATCTTCCTACTGTCAATCTCACTCACTCCTAGTCATGTTATAGATTTTGGTGTCAATAATGCTTTTCAGAGAGACCCTCCTTGAAAGCCTCATCTAACTTCAGATTCATTCAAGAGTGGTCCTGATTTTAAGGTCTGTCTTGCTTACTAGGTTGAAAGCTCTATGAAGGTAGCATCTTATGTGTTTTGTTAATTACTGTATCTCAGTCCCTGGATGCTTGCTTTCTTTTTCTTTCTTTTTCCTTTTTTCCCTTTCTCCTTTTCTCTCTTTCCTTCTTTCTTTCCTTCTTTTTTACCACCCTCCATCCCTTCCTTCCTTCCTTCCTTCTTTTTTTTCTTTTTAGTTTGTTGTTTCCTCTTAATTTTGTCTGTAGTATCTTTGGATCTTTAAACATATTTAAATTTTTATGTAATCAAACTTACACTTTTGTTCTTTATATTTTTTCCATTACTTTTATGCTTAGGAATGACTTTTCTGCATGAGAATAGGTAAATATTGACTTATATTTTCTCCTAAATCTTTAATTTTTTAATAAAAAATTTTAGTGTTCTTATCCATTTGGAGTTTATATTGGTTTATAGTGTGAAGAGTATAATGTAAAGCAACTGTGTTTTTACAAACAATTAACAAATAACCCTAACTTCATCTATGAAATAAATCCATCATCTCCCTACTGGTTGGAAGTGTCACCATTATTTGGTAGTAAATACATATGTATGCTAAATTGTATTTCTGGGCTTTCTAGCATGTACCATTGATATATCTATTTTAGTGCCAGTGTCATAGAAATGCAACCAATTTCTGTGCATTGATTTTATATCCTGTGATTTTGCTGAATTTATGGATTAGTTCTAGCATTTTTTTGGTGGAGTCTTTTGGGTTTTTCACATACAGTATCAAGTCATCTGTGAAGACCGAAAGTTTGACCTCCTCCTGGCTGATTTGGATGCCTTTGATTTCTTTTTTTTTTAATTTTTTTTTTCAACGTTTATTCATTTTTGGGACAGAGCATGAACGGGGGAGGGGCAGAGAGAGAGGGAGACACAGAATCGGAAACAGGCTCCAGGCTCTGAGCCATCAGCCCAGAGCCTGACGCGGGGCTCGAACTCACGGACCGCGAGATCGTGACCTGGCTGAAGTCGGACGCTTAACCGACTGCGCCACCCAGGCGCCCCGCCTTTGATTTCTTTGTGTTGTCTGATTGCTGATGTTAGGACTTCCAACACTATGTTGGATAACAGTGGTGGGAGTGGACATCCTTGTCGTGTTCCTGACCTTAGGGGGAAAGCTCTTAGTTTTTCCCCATTGAGGATGATATTAGCGGTGGGTCTTTTGTATATGGCATTTATGATTTTGAGGTATGATCCTTCTAACCTTATTTTCTTGAGGGTTTTTATCAAGACAGGATACTGTATTTTGTCAAATGCCTTTTCTGCATCTATTGAGAGGATCATGTGATTCTTATACTTTCTTTTATGAATGTCATGTATCACATTGATTGATTTGCAGATGTTGAACCAGCCCTGCATCCCAGGAATAAATCCCACTTGATCATGGTGAATAATTCTTTTAATGTATTGTTGGATCCAGTTTGCTAGTATCTTGTTGAGAATTTCTGCATCCATGTTCATCAGGGGAATTGGTCTGTAGTTCTCCTTTTTAGTGGGGTCTTTGTCTGGTTTTGGAATCAAGGTAATGCTGGCCTCATAGAATGAGTTTGGAAGTTTTCCTTCCATTTCTATTTTTTGGAACAGCTTCAAAAGAATAGGTATTAATTATTCTTTAAATGTTTGGTAGAATTCCCCTGAAAAGCCCTCCAGCCCTAGACTCTTTGTTTGGAGATTTTTGACTCCTAATTCAATTTCTTTACTGGTTATGGGTCGTTCAAATTTTCTATTTCTTCCTGTTTCAGTCTTGGCAGTTTATATGCTTCTAGAAATGTGTCTATTTCTTCAAGATTGCCCAATTCACTGGCATATAATGGCTTATAATATTCTCTTATTTGGATTTTTTCCTTTTTCTTTTTGATCAATCTGGCTAGGAGTTTATCAATTCTGTTAATTCTTTCAAAGAATCAGCTCCTGGTTTCATTGATCTATTCTACAGTTTTTTTTTTTTATTTCAATATCATTGATTTCTGCTCTAATCTTTATTGTTTCCCTTCTTTTGTGGCTTTGTGCTTTATTTGCTGTTCTTTTTCCAGTTTTTTTAGGTGTAAGTTAGTTGTCTATTTGAGATCTTTCTTCTGTCTTTAGGAAGGCCTGGATTGCCATATACTTCCCACTTATGACCACCTTTGCTGCATCTCAGAAGTTTTGGGCTGTTGTGTTTTTGTGTTCATTGGCTTCCATGTACTTTTTAATTTCCTCTTTAATTTCTGGGTTAACACACTTATTCCTCAGTAGGATGTTCTTTAATCTCTAAGTATTCATGGTCTTTCCAAATTTTTTCTTGTGGTTGATTTTGACTTTCATAGTGTTGTGTTTTGAAAATATGCAAGGTGTGATCTTGGTCTTTTTGTACTTGCTGCAGACTGATTTGTGACCCAGTATATAATCGATTCTGGAGAATGTTCCATGTGCACTCAAGAAGAATGTGTATTCTGCTGCTTTAGGATGAAACATATCTGAATATGTTTGTTAAGTCCATCAGGTCTAGTCTGTCATTCAAAGCCATTGTTTCCTTGTTGATTTTCTGCTTAGATGATGTGTCCATTGTTGTAAGTGGGGTGTTGAATTTCCCTACTATTATGGTATTATTATCAATATATTTCTTTATGTTTGTGATTAACTAATTTATATATTTAGGTGTTTCACACTGAGGCATAAATATTTACAATTGTTAGATCTTCTTGGTGGATAGATCCCTTAATTATGGAGAGCACAGTTGGGCGGGGCTTGGTGTAATTGTTCCATTCTCCACTAGGCAGTGCTGCTTAGCTTACTGGGGTGGATCAGTGTGGTGTGGGAGAAGTGGACATGGCATTACCCAGGCCCTCTGGCACAGGAACTTCCTGCTCTCACCAACCTATGATCATGCACCCCTCTTTTGTCTCAGGCCTCCATCCACTCCCTACTTCTACCCTGCCCATGTCCAGGGTGTCTGCCTGTTAGGCAGCACCTCCCTCCAGAGTTTTGTATCAGATGGGGTTGTGTTTCAAAACCCCATATTTCAGAGACCACTACAGCTTGGACCCAAGCCAACTCACTGGGGGAGGGTATTATTAACCAATGGCCAGATGCTGGCTTGGCCCAGAAAATGTTCATAGGATTGTGCAGTGTCAAAGTTTCAGAGATTATGGAAAATCACATCGCCCAGCCAGTGCCAAGTTCCACTGCACTCTGACATCTTTGTCCCAATACTAGAAAACATGTCTGTTTTCTGAGGTCTGCTGGGACCTTTGCCCATGGGGAGACTGCACGACCTCTACCAAATGCTCTCCCTGGGATACCACTTCTCCCTGTGTGGCACATCGACCCCTTAGACCCCACTCCCTGCTCCCAGGGATTCACCCTACTTCCCTACCAAAGCACTGTCAGGCACTGAGCTCCAAAACTTCAGATTCTGCACTCCACACCTTATAGAATCCTGGTGGTATTGGCACCATCTCTTTTCTCCCCATTAATGGTTTTGGGAAACAGATTTCTTATTCAGGTCCCTGCAAGTGTTTTTTTCACTCTTTCTTTCTCTCTCTCCAGCTACTTTTGAGGGAGTTCTTTTCTTGCACAATTCTGATGTGCCACACTCCTTCTCTTTGTCCTCTCTGTAAAATGGCTCCCTACCTTCCACAGCTTTTCTATTCCCCAGTTCACCTGTACACTGTACATCTGTCGAGTTACATGGCTCAAGTTATGCAGATTGTTGTGTTAATCCCCAGATCAATTTCCTAGGTGTTCACAATGCTTTGGTGCTGATCTGGCTGCGTTTCAGGGGTGAGACAAGCTCAGGTGCTCTGTCATCTTAACTCTTCCCAAGATTCTTTCTTGATGTAATTGCAAAGTCACATTTCTGGATCTACAAGACTGCAGGTCAGCATGGAGGCTTGGATAACTGTTCTACATTGCTACGTGCTGCTTACCTTTGAAATTCTGTGCAAGGAATCTCATATTCAAACTTTCCAGATAAAAATGGGTGAAGTAGTCTGGGTATGAGATAATATGGAGAAGCGGGGTCTGTGGGAATCTGGAGAGTGTACTTCTGTTTAAAGACATTCAAATGGTTTAAAAGCAAAGCATGGAGAGGATTGGATTTGACATAAAGACCACATCCTTTGACCTCTGACTTGTATAGCAACTGTATTGCAATGTGTAGTTTATTTACAGATTGTTTCATTTGATTCCTAAAACAACACTTTGTGGTTAAATATTGTGAATATGCCATTTTATAGGACATACACTATGCCTTCAAGAGGCTGAAGAACTTGCTTAAGTCCTTATAGCAAACATATCCTATAAGGGACCCAGATTTCTGATGTGAGCCTCAATTCTGTTCTCTTTCTTCCACACCACATGATGGTGCCACCCACAATGACGGCAGGGATAACAAGGGGAGAAGCTTTCTTCAGGGAAGGATGAGCTATTTTTGTTGTTGAATCTAAAAATACCAGAATCTAAGTGACCCTCAAAGTACCAATAAGCCTGATTCTGGCCAAATTCCAAATATCAGGGCAAAAAACAGGGATAAGTGACACCAGGAAGTGAGGGCTCCTGCTGACAGGGGGCCATGGTGCACAGGAGGCATCTGGAGTTAGCCTGGCCAGAGAGGTTGTGGACTGAACAGCCCAAATGTATTCACCTACTTATTGTCACAGTTATTTGGGAAACTCCCAGAGAGAGTTTGATGGAGAGGACATAGACCTAAATTTCCAGGTCATTTCCAAAACTGATGTGGGCTCTCTATCTCTGTGTCTCTCTTCTTCCTCTCCTTCCTCTCTTGCTGCTTTCCTTCCTGTATCCCCTGGTACTTGACCACTCTCCTTTTGTAAGTACAAGATTCAGCAGCTCCAGGTGTTTCTAGATTACTTGCTCAAGGCAGCTGTGAAGGCTTATGAAAAGAAGGCTGTTCTTTGCTGGGCCTGTGCAGTGGCTCACATGCCAGGGAGCTCTTCAACTTCGTTTGAAAGAAGATGTTAAGAGTAGCTGGGGAATTAGAAATTCTGCTGTAAAGACCTTTGGTTGAACTTAAGAGCAGGAAGAGGATCCTGATAAGCTTGAATCTGGAAGAAGACCATCCCAATTTGTGGGGCACTAACTGCCAGTATATTTGTCTGAGCTGATGACCTTGTGGGAATTCAGAGGACAGTATAATCAAAGGTCCTTTTCAGATAAAAAAAGAACAGTGCCTTCAAGTGAACCAGAGGGGATGTATAGGGGCCTTCCTGGGATCTGCAGTAGTTTTCTAACACTGAACATGTCCCTTTCATTAAGCCTATGGTTTATGACCTGGAAATTAAGAATCAGTACATTTTTAGAAAAAGCAGGAAAACTATATCCACAAAAAAAGACATTCCAGCTGAATGGGGATGAATTCTCTAGACTGAACAGCAATGGAAAGCCTAGACTGAGGAGTTAAATCATCTTACTGGTACAATGTAAGGATTCTAAAGATAGAGAACAGATTTGTTGTAAAAAAAATTGTGGTAATATCCATATAACATAAAATTTACTATCTTACCTATTTTTAAGTATACAGTTTAGTAGGATTAGGAATATTCAATTGCTGTGCAACCATTCTCTACAACTCTTTTCATCTTGCAAAACTGAAACTCTATCCCCATTAAACAACCGCTCCCCATTCCCTCCTTACTCCAGCCCCTGGAACCATCATTCCACTTTCTGTCTCTATGAATTTGACTACTCTTGGTATGTCATATGAGTGGAGTCATATAGTATTTGTCTTTTTGTGACTTCCTTATTTCACTTAGCATAGTGTCTTCAAGGTTCATCCATGTTGCAGCATGAGTCAGAATTTTCTATCTTTTTAAGGTCAAATAATATTCCATAGTATGTGTAGACCACATTTTGTTCATCCATTCATCTGCAGATGGACACTTTGGTTTTTCCATCTTTTGGCTATTGAACATGGGAGTACAAGTATCTCTTCAAGACCCTGCTTTTAATTATTCTGGGAATACTCAGAAGTGGAATTGCTGGATCACATGGTAATTCTATTTTTAATTTTTTGAGGAACCATTATACTGTTTTCTGTAGGGGCTGCATCATTTCATATTCTCACCAGCGGTGGACAAGGCTTCCAATTTCTCTACATCCTCACCACTTATTTCCTGCCTCCATCTCTCCCTCCCTCCCTCCCTCCTTCCTTCCTTCCTTCCTTCCTTCTTTCCATATTTTTTTCTTTTTTAAAAAATAGTTGCCATCCGAATAGGTGTGAGGTGGTATCTCATTGTAGTTGATTTTCATTTTCCTAATGACTAGTGATGTTGAGAACCTTTTTATGTGCTTATTGGCCATTTGTATATCTTCTTTGGAGAAATATTTTTCAAGTCATTTGCCTATTTTAAAATCTGGTTGTTTGTTTTTCTGTTCTTGAGTTGTAGGAGAAGAAGTCTTTCCATGCTCATATCTCTAGGATTAGAATAACACCTGCCATGAAAAAATACTTGTTGAATGTCCTGGGTCTTTCTGATCCAATTATTTTATTCCAAGATTTGGTATAAGTTATGACCAATAGTCAATAGTCAATAGTGACAGCTGGAAATGCATAATGATGGATGAAATATCATAATATATGAAGAATGAGATTGTTTAAAACACAAAGAAGTAAATTTAGAACTCTCACTTTGTTGGATGAATGTGTTATCGATCAATCCAGTCTACTTAGCTTTACTGGTATCTAAACCAGACTCTGTGTCCATCAGACACGGGGATGGGAAAAGAGAGAAGGGAGAGAAGCATTTAGTTACAAATATTATCACTGTTTAAGAAAAATACATATGCGATAAAGGTAGCATCTTTCCTCAGGAGGTTAAACAAAATGTCTGCCCATCTCTCCAAGCCACCATCTTTGATTTACTGTGAATCATTTTTTTCCCCCTGAAAGGCCCTTAAATCTCAGCACTGGCTCAGGAGGATATGAAAACCATTTGGGCTGCACTTCCCATGTTGCCACTGGATGGCAGTATCCCCTCATATGCCTGCCCTGAAGGAGACACTTCTTCACCAGTCAGCAGAATCTTGATTTGCCCAATTGGAGAAGTTGGTAGACTAGAGATTTTAGCAGAATCACTTGTTTTTAAATAAAATGGTTAACATTCTTCTTCTTCTTCATGTTTATTCCAGAGTCCAAAGAACCTTGCTTCCAGCATCTCCTCTTCTGATACTTTTTCCCTTGTGCCAGTTGCCCCACCTTAATCTATTGTGCTAATAACCCCTCAATGATACTTCCTTGTAACCAAGGACCTGCAGTATGTGTTCTGCAATGTAACTGCGGAGAAGGAAAGGTTCTTACTTGACTTTACATCCCAGGCACTTACCATGGTGCCTGTACATATTGGTAGTCTCAAGACTTGTTGGGTAAACCTATCAGGTAGAAGAAACATAGAACAATAATTAACCCCCCTTTGTCAGTATATCCAGATAGCATACATGCTAAAAATGAGCCTTAAGAATAACATATTTTTCTGAATAGAAATTTAATACATACAATTCGGTAGGTGAAAATTATATTTCTTTTTATTTTGTACTTCTATAACTATATCTAATATTGAATTAATCTCTCATATGTCTATTTTTATGCTCCCATCTCTATTTTTTCTGAATTTTCTCTTTCTGAACTCTGCCATTTTTATTGTCATACTTGAGTCCTGAAACCTTTGAGATTTTTTTTTTATTTTTTAAAAAAAAATTTTTTTCAACGTTTTTATTTATTTATGGGACAGACAGAGACAGAGCATGAACGGGGGAGGGGCAGAGAGAGAGGGAGACACAGAATCGGAAACAGGCTCCAGGCTCCCAGCCATCAGCCCAGAGCCTGAGGCGGGGCTCGAACTCATGTACCGTGAGATCGTGACCTGGCTGAAGTCGGACGCTTAACCGACTGCGCCACCCAGACGCCCCGAAACCTTTGAGATTTTTGAGTATCATCCTTAACAAATCCCTACCACTCATTTCCTATATTCAATTAGTCACATCTATTTATTCTATTTCCTAAATATCCCTCAAAATCTGTCTACATTCTTTTATCTTCACTAGCTCTGTCCTGGGCCAGCCTCTACCTTCTCTCTCTGGCAGTGCATTAATTCCTAACTGGACTCTACACCTCTGATCTTGGCTCTTTCAAACCCTTTCCCCACACTGCAACTAGAGTGATCATTTCAAAGTATAAATCTGTGCACGTCACACCCATACTTTGTGGGCTTCTTGTCACCCCCCATATAAAAGTCTAAGCTACCTAACCAAGCACATAGAGGCCCCATTAACTCCTCCAGCTTCCTCTTTCTCCGTTCTCCACATTAAGAGTTACCCTCCTGCAGTGGTGACCACTTCTGTGGCTCAAGAATTACTTCTGTTGTGTTTCATCTCCCAGCATTCACACATGCTGTTCACTCTCCCTCATTTGCCCTTCCATTCCCTTTGTCTGCCTAATATTTTATTCTTTAGAACTCCAGTTAAAATTACCACCTCTCGGAGCCTTCCATGCCCCCTGGAGACTAGGATGAATACACGTTCTTGCTCCATGTCACCCTATCCTCACCACATTGTAACATACTATACTCTATGATTTTTGCACATTTATATGTCTATTTGTGTGTTAACTCCTTTGCCTTTTATCCCTAGTACCTAGCACAGTGTCCAACCCATAGTAGACACCAGACAAACATTTGTTAAATGAACAAAAGTACTTCTAGTTGACATTTATTGGGCACTCGCTAATTGCTAGATATATGCAAAGCAGTTTATATTCTTTATCTCATTTAATATTCACAATGTCTCTCTTGGGTGGTTATGCTCAGTTTGACAGGTGAGGAAACTGAGGATTGGAGAGACTATACAGCAGGGACATAGTGGAGACATCCACATCTGCCTCCTTGCAGAGTCAGCTGTACAGATACTATTTTTCATCTATGAGGGATCTGTAAGCGTCCTTCATATGTAAAAGTCATTAGACTTTTGTTGGTTCTATTTGTTACAAATATTTACCTCAGTTTGATGTTTTCTAATTTTCTATGTGATCATCTTGACATTTAAAATCTTTTAATTATTAAATAGTAATCTTTTAAGTATTAAATCAGCCACTCTTTTCTTTGACGATTTATTCTATGGATTATTATTTGAAAGTTTTATTCTTTCCAAGTTCAATTGGTCACCTGTACTGTTATTATATATTTTAATAGTCTCATTGTTTTAAATTTAACTCTTCTCCTCTCCACAAATAACAATTTTTTTTCTAAAATAATGTATTAAATAGTGCTTTCTATTAGGTTATGATACTTTTATCATTTGTCTGATTCTTAAAAGTCCCCCTGTGTTGGGAATTTTGCTTATTGGCATGTCAACTCTCAAACTATTACCACAGTATTTTATAATTTATTTTCTGTTCAGTAGGGTAAGTCCTGTCTCTTACACACATGCTTCTCCCACTCAAATAATTTTCCTTTTGTAACATTATTTGGCTAATCACACTGGTTTTAGGATGATCTTTGAATATTTTTTAAAAAATATAAATGTACACTATGTTTATTATACAAAAATAGTAAGTATAGAATATTAAATGAAGTCTAGAAATATTAAAATTTTATTTCCTCATGGTTTTCATTCTATGTAAATATGAGTAATACAGCTGGAATCATGTGGTAATACATCTTAGTATCCTGCTTTTCCCTTCAAAAGTTACCTATAAGCATTCCCATATCTAATTAAATTTTGAAATGATGAGATTTAACCTTGTGTAATTCTCACTAATATAAAAGCCTGAAAGTCTATTTAGTGATTCCCCTATTATTGGACATTTAGTTTATTACAAAATTTTTTGTTTCCTTTAAACAGTGTTGTGTAATAAAAATTTGTGCAAATGTATTTTTGTTCACATTTGATGATTTCCTTAGGGTATATTTCTAGATCTGTGTCAATAGGTATGAGCAATTTTAAGGCACCAAATTGCTTTTTAAAAAGATTGCACAAATTTAAACTCTTACCAACAGTGCATTAAAATGTCTGTTTCCATTGTAGTCTTGCTAACACTTGAGTATTATTATCTCATTGAGATTTTCATTGGGGTTATGTTAAATCTATAAATCAATTTAAAAAGAATTGCCTTCTTTACAATATTGATTCTTTTCTTCTAGGAAAATGTTGTGTCTCCATTTAATTAAATCTTTATTTTATATCTCTCAGTGAAGTTTTGTTGTTTTCTTTACATAAATCTTGAACATTTATGATTGGGGTTATATCTGGATATATTACGGTGTTATTTTTATTTTTTTTTTTTGTTTAACTATGTGAATACCATTAAAAATTTATATCATCTTCTTTTCCAAAAGTGTGTCTTATGAACATTTGACCCTCAGGATACTCTTGGAAAACAAAGGGGTTCTATGTTCAAATTGGCTTGGAAAAGGCTATGACCTTCACTACCTTCACTTGGTAACTCTTACAGAGGCTTGAGAAATCTTATTGTAAACAAACCTGTCGCACATGATTTATTACTACACATAGCACATCCCAAACTTATTTGATAATAAAAATTTTTAATGTAAAAATAAAATTTTAATGTAAAATCTGTTATTATTTAGTAGTGCTAATATTCTAGGAAGCCAAATGTTGTCTTACAAATGGTCCTGTAATGATATCTTTTGCTATGAAACTGTGGAGTCCTCTTCTACTCTGACTCTAAACATGGCCATTTGACTTGGCCAACTGTTGTTAGCAAATATAAAGCGCATGAAACCTTTAAAGTGCACTTAGTCACTGTTGAGTTCTTCCATATCCATGAAAAAGATATGCTTATGGTGCCCTGTTGGAAGATAAAACATGTGAAGCAGAGCTAAGTTACACCAGCCATCCCAGTTGGGACCATACTAGATTAGTCAAAGATCAGTCAAACCTGTCCATGAAAGTGAGCTCAGCCAAGACCAGAAGAACCATCCAGCTGGGTTTTAGGCTTACAAGCTAAAAAAAAAAAAAATTCTGGTTGTTTTAAATCACTGAATTTTGGGATCGCTTGTTACATAGAATTATTATGGCAATAGTTAACTGATAGACCCACCATAAGCTGGTTTGATATAAGTAGTTAGCTTCAGCTTGATAGTCTTTATTATATTAAGAAAATCTCTTTCATTTCTATTTTTCTAAAAACTTGTAGCCAAAAATGTTATCAAGTAACTTTTGGGCAGCCATTGACATTATTTTAAGCTTTTTTTTTTTTTTTTTTTTTTTTTTTTTTCAACGTTTTTAATTTATTTTTGGGACAGAGAGAGACAGAGCATGAACGGGGGAGGGGCAGAGAGAGAGGGAGACACAGAATCGGAAACAGGCTCCAGGCTCTGAGCCATCAGCCCAGAGCCCGACGTGGGGCTCGAACTCACTGACCGCGAGATCGTGACCTGGCTGAAGTCGGACGCTTAACCGACTGCGCCACCCAGGCGCCCCATTTTAAGCTTTTCTAATTGAACCTACTAATGTGATATTTTTATATTGATCAGCTTTCTATTAATAATCTGTCCTGGCTTCCTAGGTGAAGTCATTCTTGGTGGTAGTTGATCATTCTTTTCATGTACTATTGAATTCTGGATGCTAGTATTTTCCTTAGGGCTGTAGCATCTGTATTAATAAGTAAAATTAGTTTGTAATTTCCTATTTTGGTTCATCTTTCTCGTTTTTGGTATAAAGCATGTGCCAACTTCATGAAATGACTCTGTTAGCTTCTAGCCTTTGCCTATGCTCCAGATCAATTTTTAAAATTTATTATAAGTTTATTTATATATAAACTTATAAATTTAATATATTAATAATCTGATCTAATAATCTAATATAATAATATAATATAATAATATAATAGTATTAATATATTAATATAAATTTAATATATTAATAATTTAATATATAAGTTTATTTATATATAAACTTATAAATTTATTATAAGTTTATTATAAGTTTATTTATTTATTTTGAGAGACAGTGAGAGAGAGAGAGAGAGAGAACAAAAGGGAGAGGGATAGAGAGAGAGGGAGAGAGAGGATCCCAAGCAGACTCCATGTCAGAGGCTGACATGGAAGTCGAACCCACCAACAGTGAGATCATGACCTGAGCTGAAATCAAGAATCAGAGGCTTAACTGACTGAGCCACCCAGGGGCCCCCAGATCAATTTTTATAACATGGAAATCATTTAGTCCTTAAAGTCCTTAAAAAACTAATAAAGTTCATTGCTAAAGCCATCTGGTCATTGTACCTTTTTTAGAGTTGGTTACTTCTTTGATAGTTTTATTTTCAATTTACCTTCTGATTTTTGATCTTAAGGTTTTCTACTTATTTTAGAAAATTCAAATTACTTTTATGATGGGCATTGATATGCATACTGTACTTTGTGTATTGGAAACTGTGAGTTATTTTGGAACAAAGTCTGGTATAATTAACTAAGTACATACCAGGCCATTTATTGTAGTAACTACAACTTAACGTCAGACCTAACATGAGTTCTCATCTTAATGTAACCTAGTATTTCTGTATATAGTGGTGTGGTAACATACATGTGTGGTCACCATATTTTCTAACTGTTTGAAGGTTGGGTTGTAGGGAGCATCATCTGCCAACAGTTTGTTATGTTTCTCAGGGTTGGGGAAGACAGACTGGAAGAAGTAATCTGGATTTGTAAATATTGGAATTTCAAATACTTTCACATGATTTGTGTCCATAATGTAAGCAAATACTTGAAAGTGGAACTTTTCAAAAAATCACTCAGTTTTGCTTAATATGGGCTTTGAAGTTTAATATAAAATGGTGATAGTAACACTAGCTGACCCAGACCATTTCCTCAATGACCTCAAGAGACACAGAGGAAAGGAAGGCACTTGCCATCTGCAAAGCATGAACTAGTCTACACTCTGACTTTGTAGGCTCTGTTGTCTCTGCTAGTTGCTTAATTCTTACATTTCAGACACTTTGTTTTTCTGGCAGCAAGAATAAATATTTATACAGTTGTTACCAGGTGCCAGACACTATGATAAGCACCAGTGTTGACCCTATTTTACAGATTCGAAAAGGAAGGCACTGAAAGCTTATGTAATTTTCCCATGCTTGCCAGTGTGTGAGTGGTGACATTGATTCAAGTCCAGCCAGTGGGTCTCCATGGTCTTTGCTGGTTGCCCATATGTAGTACTGCCTTTTATTCTTCTTCAGTTTGTCTTATCATCCACCTGTTCATCAGAATGCCAGCTCAGGGCTGGGCTTCAGTAAGTGTTTAATACTACATACAGATTTGCTTACTGATGAAGATAGAAGAGGTAAGGGGAGAGAGAACAAGTCAAAGAGGAAAAAGTAATGTGATGTCATGAAGAGAATTTGTGGATTCTGAGTTGAGACTCAGCTATACAAAATAGAAATAATTAAATATCTTTCTTATAGGGTGATTATGAGGATCTCTGGAGCAAAGGGCCTGATACATAAACAACACTTGATATATACTAGTTAATCATAATAAATAATAATGATGATGATGAATAATGACCATAAAAACAAGCTTCTGCCACCAACTGGCTCTGTGATCTTGCTCAAGTCTTTTTGCTTCCCTGGGTCTCAGTTTCCTCATTTGTTAGGTGCAGGATGGCCTCATGACTCCCAGACAATGTGATCTGTGACCCACAGTGAAAACCAAGCAGGAGAGTGAGAGAGCATAGTAGAGGTCCTACCAAGAGGAGCATCTGTCTGGAGGCACTGGGGCACCAGGGCTCCATCCACATGTGGGCTCATTTCACTCACCTCAACCATCTCATGGATGGAGGACCTGAGTGCAAGTGTGGCTGGAATGGTGTCCACGGTGACCTATTTCTCAGCACATTCATGGCCCATTAGGGTGAATGTTGAGAATTGAGCAGAAAACAAACTGACAAACAAACAACAATGAAGACCAAAACCAGGATTCCCTCCCACCAAATTTGAATTTCAGATTAACCAAGAATACCTGTTCAACATAAGTATGCCCCAAACACTGCATGGGACCTCTTTATACTAAAAAAATATTTGTGGGGCGCCTGGGTGGCGCAGTCGGTTAAGCGTCCGACTTCAGCCAGGTCACGATCTCGCGGTCCGTGAGTTCGAGCCCCGCGTCAGGCTCTGGGCTGATGGCTCGGAGCCTGGAGCCTGTTTCCGATTCTGTGTCTCCCTCTCTCTCTGCCCCTCGCCCGTTCATGCTCTGTCTCTCTCTGTCCCCAAAATAAATAAACGTTGAAAAAAAAAATTAAAAAAAAAAATATTTGTTATTTGAATTCAGTTCTCTGGGCTTTCTGGCCTGGTCCAGTGTCCAGATTTCCCTGATGGGAAGGCTGCAGTGAATCTGTACCAGGCCAGATTGTTTCCTTCAGTCAAAGATCTGAGTTCTAGAATCTCTATGTTTTCTGTTCTCTCTTCTTCCTTCTCCTCCTCCTCCTTTTTCTTCTTTTTGTTTATTTATTTATATTGAGAAAGAGAGAGAGAGAGAAAGAGAGAGAGAGAGAGAGAGAGAGAGAGAGAGAGAATATGCACCAGTGGAGAAGGGGCAGAGAGAGAGGGGGAGAGAAAGAATCCCAAATAGGCTCCATGTTGCCAGTTCAAAGCCTGACATGGGACTTGAACCCAAGAATCACAAGTACCTGAGTCGAAATCAAGAGTCAGATACTTAACCGACTAAACCACCCAGGTGATCCATCTTCTTTCTTCTTTGAAACAAAAAAGCAGAGTAACTATATGGGGAAATTTGCCATAAATTACTAAGAGAAGAGCTTCTCCAGATTCAATGAGGCAATTATTATACCTTAAGTAAAGAACGATTGATTATTCCAAACAAATGTACCAGGCTGGTTTAACGGAAATCTGTATCTATGACTTGCTATAGTTGTTAAGTCAGAAGTAAATATGTTCTTAATAACCAACTGGTATTTATTTAATGTACAGTAACTTGCCTGCTAAGTTTAAATGAAATGCACAGTTAATTAAAACTATCTCTGTATCAACTCCTCTGGGAAAATATGTTACACACATTCTGACTTGGAATTTTTTTCCACCTTCCCTTCCCAACCGAGCCTCTGTTGGTAGATTTTAATATGATCTGTTTGGAGGTCTACAGATAATTTTGCTGGGAAATTCTCATCCTGCTCAGGGACATAGAAATTCCACTCATCTATTAAGATCTTCAGCAAGGTCCCAAGCTGAGGCTGCAGAGGTTGGTCCCCCAAAGCCTGTTTGGCCACTTGGAGGTGGGTGTTGCATCCGAGTTTGCCCAAGGATTTGCTGTTAACACTGGGCATTTTACTTTGCCTCTCTGAGCTTGAGTTTCCAATTTGTGAAACAAATGTGACCTCTCACAGATTTGGAGACAGGTCAGAAAGAGGCTGGGCAGGATTTGAAAGCACAGGCCAAACTTGATTTGTGAAATGGATCTCCAAATGTGCTAGGGGTTCCTCCTGCTGTGTGAACCCCAGATTTGGTGCTGGTTAGAGGAGACTTTGAGATGTTCAGTTATTTATCCACTCACTGATTGTTTTGTTATTTAACAAGCATTTGATACCTGAGTATCCACTGGACCCAAGATCTCATGAATACCACCAGAGTCACACTCCCAGCTATGTCTCTCGCAGATATATTAACTCAAATTTATGCAATTCAGACAGTATTTCACTCCTTGGAGTTTGTTCCCTTTTCTGAAAAGTAAGGATAGTGCCTTCCCTACAAATCATTGAATAGTTGTGAAATTCCAGTGAGATAATGTATGCACAAATGCTTTCAAAGTCTAAAGAATTAACATATAAATGTGTATTTTCCCCAGTGGTGGTAGTTCATGAGCGTTCCACAGAACCTACTGGATTTGCAGTTCTGCAGCATGCTGAGGACCAGCGCATGCTAGCTGTGAGCACCTAGGCAAGGTTGGCGGTCCAGGGGATGGGCAGCTCAGCCTTCCGAAGACCCCTAAAGCTGAGAGCCAGCCAAATAATAAAACCTGCGTGCCCTACAAGATGTAGAGTACAGAAAGTACTTTTAAAGACGTGACCTAATTTGATTTATGTAGCCTCATGAAGAAGACAGAGCAGGTACCCTCTTCCTCATTTTATGCCTAAAGAAACTGAACCTCAGAGGAAGAGAAATGAGTGGTGCAAGGTCACTCTGTGCAACTGACAAAACCAGGACTAGTGTGCAGATCTTTCCTACATACCACATTTGCTTTCAAAGGAATAGTTCATTCGCCATTAGACTGTGAACCCGAGAGCTTGGCTGTACCCAGACCTCAGGGAGTGTGTGTGCTGGGCCAGGATCCTCTGAATGAGAGACCTGTTTTGTGCTGCTGAGCTTAGCAAGTGACTTCAGGCTGCATTTCAGCCACTTAGCCCACAGCTGGGTGCTCTTGTGCAGGGTGTAGTCAGGACAAGAGTATGTGGTTGTCCTGGGTGGGTGGGGGTTGACTAGGCTCGGTTGTTCCTGAAGGTGGTCACCAGGGCTGCTGACTTTCTGGGGACAACCCCAGTCTTCTCCAATGACATGGTTGTCTCTCCATGAGGACTGTTCTCAGAGGATGCGATAAAAAGTTAATATCTGATTGCAGTGGGAAGCCGTAAGCCAGCTATAATTACTTGGGTGTGTGGATATTAAGGGCCAATGTAATTAAAATTCCAGGGTAATGGGGGGAGTACACTCAGCAAGCTTTTTGCTAATGTTGCCTTTTTTCCTTTTGTCTCTCAAATTCCCTGCATTAATCAGATAGACTCATCTCTGCCCAGGTGGCAGCTCTTCCCACACTACTTCTTAATAGTAGTGGGTGACCTGTAGTGGGGCTTGGAGCCTGGCAGGGGCCTCTAGGGATGCCCAGTGTGTGCTGGGGCACCGCTGAGTTTTGCCTTTGCAGTCCTCAGTCTTCCTTTCCGGTACCAGCTCTGTCACTAAAACAATACCATCTGGCCCTCATATTCTCCATCTTGGTAATGAGGAGGTGGATGAGGATGATTTCCCAGGGCTCCTGTAACTCTGAGCATTCTGTGTTTCTGGAACCACTGCTGCATTCATGAAATGCTAGATCCAGGCCTTGAGGGCAACCTTTGAGGCAAAAATGAAATGAGAATTAAAATCAGATTTTGGGCTCACCAGTTCACGCTCACCAGCCACCCTTACCTCATGTGCTCAGTTGCTGTATAGGGCTTCTGGCCTTTGCATTGGACAGCACTGATACAGAACATTTCCATCACTGCAGGAAGTCCTATTGGGAAGTGTTAAGGGTGGTCCTGGGAGGAAGCTGGTGGGTTACAGGGTGCCAGGGAATGGGTTGATGGTGGGAAATAAGGGTTTAGGGTCCAGTCAGGCCTTGTGTACTGTCCTGGAGCTGCCATCTAAAGTAAAGTGACTTGGACATATCACTTAACTTTTCTGAACTTCTGTAAAGTGAAAATTACAGTACCATTTTGTGGGGTATTTTGAGTATATAGTGATTTGAATATCAATATGTTGAATATTAAAAGAGATATGCAAAGAAAAGGTTAGTGGGGCCTCTGCATCATTATCCTTTTTTAGCAGTTCCTGCCCCAGAACGGTGTCCTGCTGAACTAGTGTGGGAAGAGATGTGGATGAGATGGCTTCTCCCAGCCTTCATCTAACTTGTCCAATCTTTATGGTTTAGCAACTGACTGAAGTGTTTGACTAAATTATTCTGTTTTTTCTTCCACAAAGGGAGCTAGAGCTTGTCCCTTTCTTCCTACCCTTTCCTCTACTCACCCCAAAGCCTTCACCTCCACTGGTCATCCTCTTATGGTCACTAGATTTAGCAAATAAAAATACAGTATTTTTAGTTAAATTGAAAATTCAGATAATCAACAAACACTTGTTTTAGTATAAGTATACCCTGTGCAATATGTAGGACACACTCCTACTAAAAAATTATTTGTTGTCTGTCTTAAGTTCTAATTTAATTGGGTGTCCTCTTGCATTTTATCTGTATTATACCCTCATCACTTACTATGTCAGGCCTGGATGTCAGGGGCAAGATCAGAGGGTACTCCATACATGTGTGAAGCCTGGGGTGGGGGGCAGTTACTGGATATCTTCTCAAATTTTGCATGTGTCTTGGTGTGTGTCTGTTCATGTGACAAGGGTGGAGGGTGAGTAGAGGAAATTCAGAGGTCTTCCCAGGATGAAGGCTTTAAGTCTGGCTTAGTTGTGTGGGCAGGGGCAATGATGCCATCTTTGTGGGCTTCTTACTATGTTTCTGCCAGTGACCAGGGTTTCAGTGTCTCAGGCTCCACTATCTTGATGTCTCAACAGTGAACAAAAGAAATTTACTGCTCCATTTGACAGTTTTTTGATGGTTGAAGGGGGCTCCCACTCAGAGCAAACAGCCCTTCTGTGCATTGTGGGGCCTCCCTCCTCTCCTATTCCATCCAGAGTCTCTGGGGGCCACTTCCAAGTGAACTGTCCAGCCTCTGCCCCCATCTGGTCTCCCATACACTCCCAGGTATGTTTCAGGCTGTATATGTATGGTGGGGTCAGGAAGATGGAAAGTGAGAGACCAAACTGCTGTCCATGAGGCTTCCTGCTGCAAGCTCTCACTGCTGGTCCTGATTATTTCCTCCCTTTCCCCCCATGCCCTTCTCTTTTTTCCACCCAGGTTGGCGTTGGTGAGCAGGTTGGCAACAGTACAGCCCCACCTGTGTTCCTCACTCAGATCACAGCCATCCTGCTCTTGGGTTCCTTTAGCCCACATGAATCTCTGAATAGACTTTGAAGATGATCCTTCCCATGCCCTCTCCATACTCCTATTACCCCTTTATGGGAATCATTTTCTCCCATTTCCTCTATGTGTTGCTTCCCAGATACTCGATCATCTGAACCTTATGCTCTGTTCCAGGCACCATCCCCTCCTGTCACCCTTCCCACTTGATTTTCTGCTTCCCTAATTGCTGCCTGTCTTGCAGGGTCTCCTCCAGCCACATGTCCTGTAGGAAGTCTTTGCTGGGCACCCAAATCTCCAATCTCTCGCTTCTCTGGTGCCTGCAGCACGCAGGGCCCTGCCACATCTGCAGCACTCAGCACCTGCTGCAGCAACAACAGATCTTGTTGTCAGTCAGACCCCTCCTCAGCTACCTTGGGAACCTTAAAAGGACATGAAGGGACCAGGTCTAAAACCTTCAGTCTTTCTGATAGCTGGTCCAGAGTGTTTGAGGCACAAAAATATTGTGGCCAAGTAAAGTTCAGGGATCCTGTGGAGGGCATTGTAGTAGTGACAGAGAGAAGACATGCTCCATCTTGGGCAGAACACTCCACTCTGGATCACTCAGAGGTTTACAGGGTACTTACTTATGTATATATTTTGTAGCTGAAGAACCTTGTTTCTAAATGAAGCATTATGCAGAGCCTTAGCATACTGGACAGATACCAGCACCACTGCTGGGGCGAAGAGAGAGGAGGGAGGAGGACTCAGAGCCTGTGCTCTTGTCCCCTATCCCCAAGGTGGTTCTATAGAACAGAGTTAAGCCACCCCTTGAGAAGTCATGTGCCTCTCCACCTTGTTAGGTCTGGGGATTCTGCTGTCCTCATGGAAGGCCCTCTCCATGTGTGTTTGATTCAAATCTGACATTGCCATTTTGCGCTGTTTTAGTGTTTTTTCCTGGAAAATAATGTGGCTGGGACTTAGGACAACTCATGGAGGGTCCAGTGAGCACTGTCCTCCATTCTCTCACTGTCTTAGCCATATCTCATGTGTCTGTGGAAGCTTGAGGCATTCCTGTGGCTGATTCTTTCACATCAGTCCTGTGCCTCATCCTGGACTCTAAGCATCAAACTGATGTTTGACAGGTTGTGACATACTCCATGACTGGAGAAATTTTTTAGCTGTCAGAGAGGACTAGTTGATGGCCCTATTTCTCAGAACATTTTCTGGGCTCTGGTGCATCTTTCTGGGGGTTATGGAGATAATTCACCTGCTCAGGACAAGTGCTGTATGTATGCCTCTGCCCCACTTTCCTTTACTGGAGCCTGGGCTGGTCGTACAGGAAGCTGCAGAGTGCAGAGGGCTTTGGGGATGGTGCAGGTAATAGCTCCCTTTCTGGTGGGACCAAACCTATGTTTGTCCTCTCTAGAATGTCTGAGAACAGAACCAGATCAGGATGGCTGCATCAGATTCATCCCTCTTGAGAGGGCATAGGAAAAACACTCTTCTTCACAGTGAGTAGCCTTGTGCAACATCCTTTCCCTGATGCACTATTCTTCTTGTATCTCTCTGCTAGACCTAAGATAGATCTCTACAGTAGGACCATTAATATGCAAAGCTAACATATTTTCAGCTCTTATTATCCATCAGGCTTTATAACTGTTTAACACGTATCCACTCACTTAATCCTTACAACAAACCAACGATGTAGGCTCTGTGTTGTGCCCATTTAGTAGAGGAGAAGGTTAAGGAATAGAGAGACCACTTGCCCAAGGTCACTAGCTGGAGTAGGGTAGGATTGGAGTTTGAACTGGGGTGATCTGGCTCTGGTAACACTATGGCCTTCCCTAGCAATTTTTGCCTTGCCTACTCTGCAGAGTTGTCATGAAGTTCAAATGAGCCAATGGATGATAAAGCACTTGGAAAAGCATAAAATTATTATGCAAACACAAGGTGTTTTATGAACAGCTTGCTCCTTCACCAGATACTGAGATGACAGTCAGATTTGACGGTTTAATTAATTTAAAGGCAAACCTGTCAGGTGGAGGTAGAGAATATATATAGGCCCAATCAGACTTTAAGAACACCTCTGTCTTTCCCAATGCCTTTGGATGGCTTTGCTTTTCTCCTCGCTAAATTTGTGAGCCCTGGTCTATTGAGAATTTTCACCGAGTATATATTCCTTAATTAAACAGTGAGATGTCCTCATAGAATCATGGAGAAAAGCAGGTTTTGAGACCATTGGCCCATTTCAACCCAGGGAATATCTAAACTGGATCTTTCCTGTCTTTGCTTTAATAATTCTCTATGGATCTGTCTTTCATGTCTTTTTATGAAGTTTTGCAAAATCTACTTTAAACATATTATTTATATATTATGTATCCTGTCCTTTCAATAAAGCCTGTCCACCCACAGGCTCTCAGGGAGGACCAACATAGAACTTCAGAATCAAAGCAAATGGGCAGGGGGTAGTCCAGATGAAATGCAGAGAGAAGGACCTTAGCCGTCATCCTGCACAGGTCTCCAGGTCCTTTTGCTGGCATCTCTATCGGAATGCCCATAGCAGTGAGGAACTCACTCCTTTTGGATGCCCACCACACCGGGCCCCTTTTCTTGGCCCCCATGGAGTCAGAGCATTTGAAAGTTGGTCTTTTAACTTTCTCAACAGTCCCATAATTTTCCTGAGCGCATCATGGATTCTGCCTTCAGTAGGGAGGATGAAATATCCAGTAGTGAACAAACATCTTATCTTAGAGCCACACCTTTTTTGAGGAGGAGGGGAGTTTAGTTGGCATAAGTAGAGGTTGACTTTCCTTGATGTCTTGGTTCCCTTGACTTGTCCCTAATCTATTCTTACTGAGTTTCTGATTTCTATGCTCTTGTCTGCTTCACTTCCCAGGGGCCTCCATGAAGTTTTACCTTAAGGTCATTGCTCTGGAATCCTGCTGCCACCTGCCTCTCTTCAGATTTTTCAGGCCTGCTTGTTAAGTTTTTCCTAGCAGTTCCAAAATTGGTGTCTCTATGCTTTGCAAGATACAGCAACAAAAGAATGTGAATCAGCCAGAATGACCTTAAGAACAATCAACATGACTCCATCTGTGATCAAAATATCACTCTCATGGTCCAAAATCTAAACACTTAGGAGGAAATGTGTGAGGTCATAGTCATGTTTCAACTATTTAAAAACAGCATCTTTATTTTCTGTTCTTTTCCTTTTCAGCCCTTAGAACCTAAGCTAAAGGCCCCAAGGAAATGTAAATGTTATAATAAAATGAATAAAAAATCTTTTAATGCTTATAGTAAAAAAACTTATAATAAAGCAGTGACTACAAATTGAGCCTCTACAATGTGCTGCACTATGTTGGACATATTATAGATTTCATCTCCTTTAATGACACAAAATTGATCAGTACATGAAGATTATACAAGTGGGAAGCTTAAGAGTCAGAGGTCAGTACTCTGGGAAAAATGAGTATTCTGAGTTTGACTGAAGGCCATCAGCTCCCTCTGATTACAAAAGGGGGAGTGCAAAGGCTTGTCTTCCCAGTAAAGTGGGGATGGAGTAAGTTGGGGTGTTGGCATCCCTTGTGCAGTACCTGGCATAGATCAGCAGTGGGAACGATGGTGAGAGAGGACCCAGGACCTCAGGGAGTCATGCATGTAAGCCATGTCCACATGGCCCTAAACACCAAATCTGGTCAGCAAGCATGAATAGAAAGCCTATGATTTGCTTGGTCTGCGTTTAGCTGCTAAGGAGATAGAAGGATCCCCAGTAAAAACATAAATCCTGGTAGCCTCCTCTAAGGGCTTTATAGATGTAGGAGAAACAACAGAAATATACATAAATTATTAGAACTAGACAAGAATAAAGACACAGGTAAGTAGGACCTACAAAATGTGGTTGATACGGAACATTTAGGAAGCTAAATAAAATTCAGTGGATCAAAATGGCCATATTTCAATAGAAGACTTAGGGTTTCTAGCAGTATGCTAAGTGTTATGGGAACCATCAAAGCTGTGGCACAAAGCTCTTCAAAAATAATTTGCATCCAGTAAGGGAGGAAAAAACCACACTGGGCCACAAGTTTCAGAAGTTCTGGACTTGGAGACACAGCCTATAAAGCCAGGAGGGCATTGTTTTGGGGAGGATGTCCCTTTAAATTCCTCTTCTGTTCTGTTTCTGTTCACAGCTCCTTGGCTGGCATGATATGCCCCTGTTGAGGACAACTGGAAAGTCATGGTAGAAGGGGGGCTCTCAGATGCCACCTGCTACATTTAACAGGGACTTAGGGTGGCTGATGAGCTCTACAGCTCATCCTTAATTAGGAAAGCCGCTAAAAACGCCACCAGAGAGCCCTGCCCCAGCGCTGAGAAGCTGTCTGTTTGCTAATGTGAATTGCTTGGGTTGATTGATACTTGTTTTGCGATTCCTTCCGTCAGCTTTCTCTGGTCTGGCCATCTGTTTTCTACCCAACAGGAGGCACGTTGGCTCCGATCCTTGCCTGATTTGCAGGGGAGGCAACTTAATGGTGGGTTGGGGACTTGAACTGGGGCTTGGCAGTGATGTGCTTTTGGCACAGAATCTTCTCAGAGAATGTAGCCATCATGGGCTGGAAAGATTTCTTGGGCTTTAGGTTATATTGTCTGAGATTCAAAGCCTAAGTCAGCAGAGGACCCTCTGATGATACTTCTGGAGCATCTTTGAAGAAGCTCATTTGCCTTCCATGAGACCATTCAGTAGTCCTTTCCACCCGTTATCCCACTGACCTAGACATCTTAACATCTGCCCAATGGAAAAAGATTATGCTTCATTCTTCTGAGTCAAAGCCTTTCTTTCTTTGGCAATAATCATATAAAGAACATTATATTATAAGGGGAAACAAGAAGGTAAGGTTGGAGACACACCAACATATATTCTCACATATAAAAGATCTGAGGGCAATGCAGAAGAGTTAATGATGAAATAGTTTAAATTACGTTACCAATAGTAACCCTGAGAAATGAAGAGTTTAAAATAGTCTGTAGAGTTTTAAATCATTAGGAAAGTCTTTAGAAGGGAAACAACTCATGATGTGAAGCTTAATGCTTGGATGATATTTGGATAAGTGAAGCAACAAAGAATGGGTGAAGAAGAAATTTATTTAACACATAAATACATATGTATGCTATGCATATGGGGTAAACTTTGCTTTAGTAATAGTCTAGCTAGAAAAAAACCTAAGTTGCTAAACTATGTATGCTAAATTATCTCCATAGCATCAGTGTGAGGATGTTGCTGAAAACCATAGAGGAGGAGGACTTTCAGACCCAGAGGAAAAGTGCAGGAAGAGCTCATCCATGTGGGACAGGATGTGCTGTGTCAACTGGAGCAAAGGGACTGGGCTGGCTGCTGATCTCAAAGCTATGGGTGGAAGGTAGTTGGGCAGGGAGAGGCCCAGCAGCTGCTGTCACCTGCATGCCAAGCCCTGGCTCCATGCAGTGGGGTCCGATGTACATAAAACAAAGTCCAATTCATCATATGGCTGGGATGCTTGGCAATGGCAGGAATGTAGGAAGTCACAAGCATTCCAGGAACTCAAGAGAACTGAGGGTACCAAGACCTCATGTAGGAAAGCTGGAGATATGACACATGACTGGTGGTGATGGAAAGAAAAATGTTAACTAGGGAAAGAGGCAGAAGTGCAGCTGTCTGCCATGGAAGGGTTGGGAATGATGTATACTGAGAAATTTGTGTGTTTGAGGAGCCTGGCACTTGGCATGTGGGCTGATTGACGTAGGACAGGTTCTGGGGCAAAAGGGTGGAACTGAGGCTGTGTACCCTACCTCTGTTCAGTAAAGGCCTGCTGACTTGAATTTCAAGTGTTTCCTGTCCCTGGCAGAGCTGGGCAGACAAAGGGCTACAGGTGAAGAAGGATATCAGGTGTCCCTGTGAAGCTGTAGGGTGCTGGGATGGGTAGAGAAAGGAAGAAAAGAGGTGGACAAACAGCATATTTCTTAAAAATTTTCCAGAAACAAAACAAAACAAACACACACACCTCACTCCACAGGCCAAGAAAAACTTCCAGTAGGGAAATGTGAGACCTTGTGACTCTGCAAAATGGTGATGCAGGAAATAATGGCAGGAATTATCACTCTGAATTTAACTGGTTTAAAAGCTGACAATAGTAGAAAAAAAAAACCCTCAACCCTGATAAGTAAGGCTCCAAGTTCAGTACTTACAAGTCAAGAAATAAAATAGCACTGTTTGTTGTTGCTTTTATTTAATTATCTTTTCTTTGCTGAAGATTTATTATTTCATTTATGGTTGAAAATGTATGCTAACAACTTTTAAAAATCTTAGTAGTTAAACGGTAGTTAATGAATTAAATACTAATTCATTTTAAAATAAAAATATATATATTTGTGTATATGTATACATATATACATATTCACATACATGTATGGTACACAAATATCACTTGTACAGTTAAATATGCAACCCAGGTATTCCCAGATCCTCTAGTTTGAGGTCACCTTTCCTTTGCCATGCAAATAAAATGGTTTGAGCCTCTCATCCTTTGCACTATTGGATATTCTGCATCAAACCCAGTATTTTGCATTCATGTAAGTGTATGTGTTGGGAGGATGGAGCTTGAGTTTCCCTGATCAACGTTTACTGCAGAATTCTACTCTTACTGTACCCCCAGTCCCTGCTTGGATTCTGTGTGGTGGTCTGCCCACTCATTTTTTTCTCTCCAGCTTTATGTAGGTATAACTGACATATATAACAATGTGTAAATGTAGGGGTGCCTGGGTGGCTCAGTTGGTTAAGTGTCTTGAGTTTGTCTCAGGTCATGATGTCGGTTAGGTCATGATCTCACCAGTGTGAGACTCAGTCTGCACTGGGCGTGGAGCCTGCTTAAGATTCTGTCTCTCTCTCTCTCTCTGCCTCTCCCCTGCACATGCCCTCTCTTTCTCAAAAACAAAACAAAATGAAATAAAACAATGTGTAAGTGTAAGGAGTACAACATATTGATTACATACATTCATAAATTGCAAAATGATTACCGCATGATATTAGCTATAATCTCCATCCTGTCACATAGTTACCAATTCCTTTTTTGGGGGTGAGAATATTTAAGATCTACTCTCTTAGCAGCATTCAAATGTATGATATAGTGTTATTAACTATAATCACTAGGCTATATGGTAGTCCCCAAACTTATTGATCTTATAAGGTCACTTGTACCCTTTGAGCAGTACCTCTCAATTTTCCCTATACCCCAACCCCTGGGAAGCATCACTTTATTCCATATTTCTCTGAGTTTGTCCCTTTTGGATTCCATATATAAGTGATATCATACATCTTTTCCTTTCTCTAACTTACTTAAACTCAGCCTAATGCCCTCAAGGTACATCCAAGTTGTCATGTATTCTGTATCCATTCATCTGTTGACAGACACTTGGGTTGTTTCTCTATCTTGGTTATTGTGAATAATGCTGCACTAAATATAAGAGTACAGATATCTTTTAGATATCCTATTTTTTTTTAACGTTTATTTATTTTTTTTGGGACAGAGAGAGACAGAGCATGAACGGGGGAGGGGCAGAGAGAGAGGGAGACACAGAATCGGAAACAGGCTCCAGGCTCCGAGCCATCCGCCCAGAGCCCGACGCCGGGCTCGAACTCACGGACGGCGAGATCGTGACCTGGCTGAAGTCGGCCGCCCAACCGACTGCGCCACCCAGGCGCCCCTAGATATCCTATTTTCATTTACTTTGGATATATACCTAGAAATGGGATTACTGGATTATATGATAGTTCTATTTTTAATTTTTTGAGGAACCTCCATCCTGTTTTCCACAGTGGCTGCACCAATTTACATTCCCACCAACAGTGCATGAAGGTTCCCTTTTCTCCACATTCTTGCCAGGTGTGAGGTGATACCTCATGTGGTTTGATGTGTATTTCCCTCATGATGAATGATGTTGAGCACTTTTCATATGTCTGTTGGCCATCTGGATGTCTTCTTTGGACAACTGTTTATTTAGTTCCTTGGCTCATTTTTAAATCAGGTCGTTAGTCTTTTGTTATTGACTTGTATGAGTTCTTTACATATTTTAGAAATGAACCCTGCATCAGTTCATATGGTTTGGAAATATCTTCTTCCATCTGTATGTTATCTTTTCATTTGTTGATGTTTTCTTTTGTTGTGTAGAAACTTTTTGGTTTGATGTAGTCCCACTTGTGGGTTTTTTCTCCCCTGCTTTTGATCCTTGTGCTTGCTCTCATATCCAGGAAATTTCTGCCAAAACACATGTCAGGGAGCTTTTTCTATGTGCTTTCTTCTGTTTTTTTTTTTTTTGTTTTTTTGTTTTTTGTTTTTTTATGAATTCAGATATTTAATCCATTTAGAATTAATTTTTGTAAATGGCATAAGATAGGGGCCCAATTTAATTCTTCTGCATGTGGTTATACAGTTTTCCCAGCATCACTTATTGTTGAGACTATCTTTTTTTTTTTTTTTCTGGTTTCCTTGTCAAATACAAGTTGACTATATACTGTGGGTTAATTTATGGGACCCTGATTCTGTCCCATTGTTCTGTGTATCATTTTTTATGCCTGTACCCTACTGTTTTGATTACTATAACTGTAAAGCATAATTTGAAGTCTAGAAGTGTGAGGCCCCTCCAGCTTTGTTCTTTTTTCTCAGGATTGCTTTGGCTATTTGGGGTCTTTTGTGGCCCCATATAAAATCATATGATCACCTCAAGAGGTGTGGAAAAAGCATTTGATAAAGCACATCTTTCATTGTAAAAACACTCCACAGATTTGGCATAGAATCATATCTCAACATAATAAAGCCTATATATGACAAATCCACTCAACATTATACTTAATGGTGAAATTTGAAAGTTGTTTTTTTTTGTTTTTTTGTTTTTTTTTTAAGATCAGGACAAGACAGGTTGCCCACTTTCACCACTCCTATTCAACATAGCACTGGAGGTTCCAGCCAGAGCAGTCAGACAAGAAAATGAAATAAAAAGTATCAGAATTGGAAAGGAGAAGTAAAATTGTCTTTGTAGATGATAAGATCTCATATATATAAAATCTTTAAGACTCCACCAAAAAGCTGCTAGAACTAATCAATGAATTCAGTAAAGTTGCAGGACACAAAATCAACACACAGAAATCATTTGCATTTGCATACACTACCAAACATTTGAAAAATAAATTTAAAAATCCCATTCACAATAATCAAAAATAATAAAATACTTAGGAATAAATCTAACCAAGACAGTGAAAGACCTGTACACAGAAAATCATAAGACTTTGATGAAAGAAATTGAAGACACAAATGAAAGATATCTTATGTTCATGGATCACAGGAATTAATATTGTGTTAAAACACCCTTTATACCTAAAGCCATCTATAGATTCAGTACAATTTCTATCAAAATTACAATGGCATTTTTCATAGAAATTAAGAAAAACTATTTTCTGTCCACTCTTTAACTCATCTGGTGGGGGGTTAAAACCTCCTTCCTTCCTAGACCCAGGGTACAGCATGGCTATAAACACTTGAGGCTTGAGGTGAAGACTGCAGACCAGACCAGCATAGGAAACTGCCCTAAACTGAATACTACACACCTCTTTTCCAAAAGTCTTCTGGACATTCCTGCCACTTTTCCATAACCTATCAACCTATCACTGCCTTCACTCTTTCTCAGGTGCCCTAACTGGGCACCAGACCCAAACACAAACTCCTTACACTTTGTTAAGCAGAGTAAGATAATCATCTTTGTCTTAACGTTTTTCAGCTCAGTCTGGCTTGGGCCTTGCTGTTTATTAACAAAGTCATTAAATTATTTTTCTAAATAATTGAACCATGTTTATCTGCAATTTTAGTATTACAAAGGCCTGGTGTAAGCATTGAGATAACATTTTTTTTTTAATTTGTCTTATATCAAATTCGTAGACCAGCCTCCCTTTCTAGCCAAAAATCTCTATGTGTAAATGGAGGCACTGAATGATGTAGCTCTCTTTTATCTGGTCATTCTTCAGGAGGTGCGTTTTGTTTTGTTTTGTTTCTTTATGTTAAGGATTTGTGTGTACTTGATGAATACAAAATTCAGAATTTTAGCTCCGTCCATACTTATTGAGAAGCCACTGTGCTCCAGGTACTATATTTGTTCTGGATATACATAAATGAAAAAAAAATACCAGTTCTTGTCCTATTTAAGGAGCTTAGAATCTGGTGGGAGAGGCAGACTCAAAAAAGACGTTGTTATAATGTGGCAAATGCCATGCTCTAGATATGCACAGAATGCTATGGAAGCCCAGATTGCAGGATTTAGAATGGCCAGGAGGTTGAGGGAATTTTTCTGAGAGGAAAGAAAATTTGAGCTGAATCTCAAAGGGTCATTAGGATCAGCCAGGTGCAGAAGACAAAAACAGCATTCTAGGTACAGGAAGTCATATGGGAAAGAGTGTGGAGGCATGGGACAGCAAAGAGTGTGCAGTCATGTATGATGTCATTAGAGCAGAGAGGGCAAGACATAGTCGTGCAGGGTATGAGATAGAAAATAAGACTGGAACCGGTCATGGCAGTCCTCTTTATCTTGTGAAGAAGCTTGAACTCTAGCCTCCATTAAGCAGGAGATGGACTGTGGTGAGCCACGGGCCTTAGTTCAGTTTTATGGCAATGAAAACAACAAAGCTGAGCTGCAGCAAGACCAGCAAGAGGAGAATTAGCTAGAAATGCGGTTGTAATAGTTCAAGCAAGAGATGATGCAGCTTGACTAATATGGGAGGAGATTGAAGAGACCAAGTTAGTGTTGGCAACCCACGGGATGTCACTGGGATGTGGGCCTTGACAGTGAGGTTGTGTACCTTCCCCTCCCCAGCAGCATCAGCACATCTTCAGGCAGCCTGCCTGGTGCCGTGTCAGCTCTCCTCAGTGATGAGACTACAGCCATAGATTGAGTAGAGTCTTCATGAAAAATGGTACCAGTTGGTGAGTCTGTTGAACACTTCAGGCTGCAAGTAAGAGACTATTCCAACCTCAGTACACTTAAACAATGATAAAATTATCTCATGTAATAGGAAGTCCTGAGGTAGGGATGCTCACCTACAGGCTGGCTAATTCAGCAGCTATTTTAGCAGCTCAGTGGTGTCAAGGGCTCTGGGCACATTTTCCTTCTACTCTGCTATCTTCAGCACAAGAGCCTGTCCTTGCTTAGCTGCCCTCAAGGTCAGCCATTATATTCATACCTGAAGACTTCCAAAGGCAAAAAATGGCTTCTTTTGTTATGTCTCCCTTTCATAATGAGGAAATTCCCTCCTACCCCCTCAAACTCTCAACAAACATCCTCCATATCTTGCTAGTCAGCATTGATATGTCCATGTCTCAACTAATGGCAAACCATTAGCAAAAGAAATAGGACCACCATGATTGGCTTAGACCAATCAAGACAACCTCTTGTACTGGGGAAGGTGACAGGGCTGTTCTGCCTTGAAGCACATAGCTGAATGGAGGGAAGTAGGACAACTGACCACATTCTGACTTCTGTTATGAAGGAAAGAGGAAGACATTTAATGTTGCATAGGCATCTAATATGTCTGGGAAAGTATGTAGGGATTTAGTACACAAAGAAGCAGATCCCTTAGTTCCAGAAGGTGGAGTCCACAAGCTTCATACTCCTGAGTTTTGGAGGTACAAACCAAAAGGAGGACATGGGAGATGGTTCTAGGGACCCATAGGACTTCATTCTGAGATTAGGAGAGCTGAGAGGTAAGCAGATGGTAAGTGAGCCTGGGGAGAAGATTGCTAGTTTGCCAAACGAGAGTAAAAGAAACTGCTTTCAAGGGTTCGTATCACAGAGACAGCAAAAGGCAAGGAAAATGTGTTTCTCTGCCATTCTAAAAACAGACTCCCAACAGAAAGGATTTATTAGTCCAGAGTTTGTCAAGTTATTGGGTTTCATCACCACCAAGGTCTTTACCAGCTTAAAGTGGGTTGAGTAGATATGATATGTGGAAGAGTTATTAGAGTCTCTGGAACCCTATGACAGTCTTTTATGTGTTATGTGACTCACCTCCAATGTCTCACTCATGCTTCTTGATGAAGAAATGCCTCAGTCCTCCTCCCTGTCCTGCAGTTGAACATTTGAGTCTTAGGAAGAATCAGGTACCTTAGCTAAGGTCACGTAGCTGATAAATGATAGAGCAAGAACTTCAGGGCACTTCTCTGCTGCTTCTGCTCATAACATGACCAACCATCCAAGAGCTCAGGAAAGTGCCAGAAATGGGTTTACTTACAGGGGAGAAAAAGAGAACAAAGCCCATAAAGGGAGAGAGAGAAAGGTACTGACCCATTCCTCTTGTGATGACTCTCTGCCCCCTCTCGCTCCACACCACCTGGCCTTGCTGACCTGAGTGTCAAGCCCCTGTCACAGAAAAGAAAGAAGAGATGTATGTACCTGAGGGGTCAGGCCAGATGCAGAGTTGTGCCTATCTATGCCACCCTTCCTTAAAAACTCTTATACTTTCAGTATGTTCTCCCTTTTCTCTCAAGAAGAATAAAGTAAACACACAGCTCTGGCATGTCTGTCTCCTAGCACTGCACTCCTGGGCTCCCCCCCCCTCCCGCCCCCACACCACTGCAGCTCTTTCTTTATCCCTTCACACCAAACACTTTCAAAGTTAATTTCTAAAAGCTGGGAACACTTGATAGTTTTAATTAATCCTATGCCTGGGGAAATATGATTTTGTGCATACAAGGCCTCTCAGCTTCTCTAGATAGATAGCTTGTTCTGGGTAATGCCAGTGTTTCCAATTTAGCTGTGATTATGCCAATGACTCGTTTGTTTGTTTGTTTGTTTGTTTATTACATAAAAGAGAAGCTAACACGGATGTGTGTGTCCTCAGGAAGAGATTTCTGGTTTTCCTAATAATGCTTCCTAGTTAAGCAGCACTTTATGCCTTTCATGGTACTCTCATGTTAGCATCTCTGCCTCACCCCTGTGAGGGAGGGAAGGTGCCTTTCCCCATGTGAGAGGGAGAACCCAAGGCTCAGAAAGGCTTGTTGGTTTGTGAAGTGCAAACCAAAGATGACTTGTAGATCAGGATTCTTTATACAACTGATTTTTCTTTCCCTGAGAATTCCAGTCAGATAATGTGCTGTCCATTGCCAGGAGGGCCAGCTGGAAAGGTGGCTTATGGTCACTATTAATCCGAAAAATCTTTTGCTATTTGGGAAATATTCTTTGCTGCTATGCAGAACATCTGAGGTTCAAACTGATGAGGTGCTATAGCTGTGTCACAATTCTCCATGCCTTTACTGGGTCCTCTCTGGTCCAGGCACAGAGAAGCACAAAGCCATTCTACTAAAATATAAGAGATTCTTGGAGCGTGATAAACACCAGTAAGTCATAGATAAATAGTTCCATACTCCTGGCAAGATCTAAACTTAAGCTATCTTTTGCAATAGTTTCATTCAATTAGTAATGAGCTAGGTCTCATTTGGTTTAAAGTGGTGGAAATCCACCCCAAACTAGCTTTATTATAACTTGAGCTCAAACAATATGACCGCTATTCAATTTCTTTTCATCTCTTGGCTCTCCTTAGCCTCCATTCCCAGACAAGCTCTCCCCTTCTGGTTGAAAGATGACTGGAGTGGCTACCATCCACTTCAAATTTCTGACAAAAATTAAAAGGCTTTTCCCAGTGGTTCTCACAGAAACCCTGAGAATTCCTCTGATTGGTTTGGTGAAGTCATGTGCCCATTTTGTACCATCTGTGATGAGCTGATTGGTTGGGTCAAGGTCATGTGCTTCACAGCTGGTGCTCGGGATGGATTCAACTCCACCAGATACCTCATGGGTCCAAGAAAAGAAAAGGGATCCCCGCCCCGGAAAAATTAGAATAAAATTGTCAGTGGAAGAGGAATGGATGCTAGGCAGATCCCCCTCTCTCTGTGAAATAAAAGTTATGTCCTGCTTCATTTTCTCATGTTAAATTTTGGGCTAGAGTGACTAGAATGATTACATTCATCTCCCTTAATAAGAGAGACAGTACATTTTTTTTTCTGATTGTGTCCTCAACCCACAGCTGGGTTTTTAGATACCTGATGTTAGTGTCCTTCTTGGATCTTTCCACTTTCTATGTCTCTGGGATTAGGAATTCTAAATTCTTTGATTAAAAATAGCATTCTTCCAATCTCAAAAAACCTTGTTTACTGGCAATTTAGATTCCTATTCCCCCACCATTTACCACACTGCAAGCATCACTAGTTGCAGCTTTTACTCTTCCATTCTTCTGTAACTTGCTCCTACATTTTTGGGAAGACTCATATAAAATGAACCTCTTTTGGTCTTTTTTGTTTTTGTTTTTCAAATAGTCAATTTTTCCTTTCTGTCTCCATTGCCCCATATGTGCATGCTTTCTTGGAAATAGAGATGCACCCTGGGGCAATTAGAACATGTCCTTTTCAGCTTCTCTACATGCCTTACTTTGCTGGAATGGAAAATAAACACAGACTGTCACCCACTGAGCCAATGCAAAGAACAGTACGTGTGATTATCACTGGGACTGTGCCAACTACTTCAAATAAAGAAGTATGAGTCTCAATCTTCTCTTTTTATGAATCATAAAATCATGAGCATGTTTAATTAAGACCTCCCGGGAAGTGATACCATTTTCCTGGCCTGTCCATTTTGTTTGACCAGTGGCTGGATTTTAGGGACACCAGAATCCTAAGAGACACACTCTTAGGATGAGAACAGCCTTCTTAAGCTCATCTTAGGCTCTTAGTAAGCAGAGATAAGAGCCTTCCCACTTATTTACTCAAACACTCAATTCAAATGCCCAAAATTTATTCACTAAAAGTGATTTTCTCATTATTTTTCTCCCTGATTCAGGAGAACCTCTGGTAGAAAAAGGGGTGTAGGTGTGCGTGCATTTGGAGAACATTTTTATCCTGGAATTTTTAATAAAGCATGTTGATATTGTTCAATGAAAAATGAAAGTTGGCAGGCAGGACCAAGAGTGAATATAAACAGTGGTGAATTCACAGATCCAACTGAGGTAGGTCTTCTGGCAGAGCTTCGAGGTCTTGGAGATCAGAGGCTACTCTGAGTTCAGCCTGGCCAGAACTGGAGGGTTCCAGCACTTGGATTATTGTCCTTGGCAAGATGAACTGTCAATTTCTTGATGGCAGGAACAGCATTGTCATCTTGTCACTCTCCTAAAGGACTGTATACACATTGAGAGTTCAGTGGATATTGATAAATGAATGAATGAATGATTTACTGAATGCCCAAAAGAACATAAGAGTTAATGAATGAGGAGACCTTGTAAAATCCTGGTCAGTGTGATAACTCCCTAAGTTTGGTCTGACTCCTGTTTTATTGATTACTTGTAAATTAGAGACCTAAGAATACTATGAACCTTGCTATTTCCTGACACTGAAATGTAGTCAAATGTGACAACTTTTGTTGAGATAAGATATGCCTTAAACAGTCAAATTCCTTAAAAGTTATTCATCTCTCTTAGAGGGTCTTTCATGTGACTCTCCCAGCTTTTCAAGAGGGTGGAAAAGAGGCACCAGGAGTTTTCTGTAAATAATGACTCTCCCCTGGTACAGAGGCAAGGATGGTAGGACTGTGTAGCCCGGAGCTACACAGTAGTCTTCTGCAGTAGTCTTCTGCTTTTTTGGGAATTCTCTTGTACTATTTCTGAAATACCTGTTGAAAATTGAAAAATGGTTCTGCATGGCCCCCTCATGATAGAACATCCAGGATCCTACTGTTTACTCACTGAGTTAACAAGAAACCGAATTGTTTTTCACTGGAGTCACACTGGAATCTGGCTCAGGAGTCCATTTCTCAAGCCTAATTCCATCCCCCACCTCCTCAGTGTTTTCCCCTTTATGACTCCTACAGGGCCTTCCTTGGGGCCCTATACTGGGTCTTGGGGCTCCCTTTTCTGGGAGGTCAAGGTGGAAGTACCATGTCCTCCACAGCCTTCAGTGATCATAGCCTAGTAATGGGGTGTCTCTTGAAAGAAGGTCTCACCCTTGCTCTTTTGTCCTGCTCTTTCTGCAGGCAGATTATTCTGACAAACACATAGAGGCTGGGTAATGGGAAATGAAAGCTTCAGGCAGTAGAACAAGAGGATGCTAATTGATAAACACATAATTGTTGAATTAAACCAGATTCTTGGGAAAACCATCAGGGGGCATAGGGCAATCAAAACTCCAGACCTCTCCCTGATGAAGGAAGGGTGAAGGAGTGAGATTTGGGGGTGAGGCAAGATGGACTGCTGCAAATTATTTTAGCGTTGGGTAAACCTAGGTTTGAATCCTGGCTTCATGTCTAATTAACTGTGACATTGGAAAGCTCGGTTAATTTCATAGAGTGTGTGTCTTTATACTAATGTGAGGATGGTACCTGTCTTATAAAGCTGTTGTGAGAATTAACTGAAACGGCTCATCCTTCCTTCCTTCCATAAAAGGCATGTATCAGGGTTAGGTGAGTGCCTAACCAAGTTCTGCCTGGAACTCGGTTTTATTTAAAATGATATATTTGACCTGTATCTTGAGACCTCAGTTTCCTTCCAGGAATCATGAAGGGTGATGGTCTCTAAAGATTTTTCCAGCTCTAGCATTTAATAATACAGATATCACCCTCCCTATGTGGTGAGTCTGGCCACAGAAACTCAAACTTTCTGGCCCTGTGCAGTGCCATGTGCCTGATGCAGGCACAGATTTGTCCCCAGAAGCCAGCCTCCCCACCCCTGTGCCTGAGTTCTGTCATTCAGGTGGTTTTTGGGGAAACCATGCCTGTGCAGAGGTTTGGAGCCAGTTAGCATCAGCTGGCATTTACAAGCGACATTTAAAGGTCACCTCAATCCTCCTGCTGGGAAATTGGGGAAGGAAGGTGCAGCAGAGAATATGGACTTGTGTTGAATCTAATGAGCCTGGGCAAGAAGCAGGGAGGCTGCATGCACAGGACAGTACAGTGGGAGGGATTTCTTTGTAGGAGCTGTTGGAGGAGTTCAGGGCATGGGTTATGCCCAGGAGGACTAGAGGAGGTCTATTCATCACTCAGAAGAGAGAGGTCCTTGAACTAATTGGCTTAATCCCCACCAGTGTGGGTGTATTTAGGTCTTGGGGTTTGTGTCCTCTAAGAAGTGTTATTAAAGAGGAAAATGTTGGTGGAAAGTGCAAGGAGAAAATACCTCTAGGTCCTTCCTTAGACAGCCTGTATCCTGCCCAAGGGACAAGTGTACCATATGGTTAGAAAGGGTCATCAAGCATATTTCCTGAACCAACAATTAGGACATACTATCATATAACCTGACTGGCTGATACTCTATCTTATAATGGAGAGATAATGAACGTCCTATTTGAAATTGAGGCTGCCTTGGAAAATAAGAGACACTTGGAACCCATGTAAACAGCTGATTAGAAATACAATGTTTCTGTTCTCAGTCAAAGGAGACAGTGCTGCTATTGGAGGCTGAAAGGGCAGTGCACTGGAGCTCTCTGATAATGAGTGCCATAGGTAATGGGTGCCCCACCCTCAGCTTTGCCAGCTGCTAACTGCTCATTAGCTTCTCCTCTCTTCCCCATAAATAGTCCTCAAACGTGCTCCAGCAGTGTAAACCTTAACTCCTCTACTGTCACCTTCCTTGTATGCCCTGAAGATGACCCTGCCCCACCATGTCCCATGAGAGGGTGCCTGACTACTTCTGAGCACACTGGACCTTAGGAAGGGCAGTCTGCCCAAAGTCAGATGCTGACTGCAGATGGCTAAGATGTGAGGCCTGGTAGCCATGGGAGAGACCCACACCTCTCTCATAGGGGAGGCTTTCATCACATGGTTCTCTACTCTGGGGGGTAGCTTTTGCTATAAATCAGAAGGTCATGGGAATTGGCTTGCTTTCTATCTGTCATATAAAGCCATTGTCAACTCCTAGTGTGCCATATATACCTAAACATATTTTGAATATAAAATGAAAAACTGCAAATGCTTCCCAGCTTTCCCTCCCTTCTTGATCTTCTCATGCTTAGTAGAGAGCCCAGTGGAGAGGAATTTCTTACTACATGTTTGAGGAACCCTCAGGAATGGGTAAATAGCCAGCTGGGCAGTATGATCCATGGAAAGCCCTACTTGTCCTAAAGCTTTTCCCCTGCCCTCCCTGATTGCACACAAAGCTGCATCATTTCCTTCTTTGAGGGCCATTCCACTGTGTCTGAAGGAGTCCCCTGATAAAATGCAAACACCCTGGGGAAGGTCTCAAATGCATTAAGCTAAGAGCACATTAAGCTGCTGTCAGTTTTAGCCAGGACATTTTAGCAGGGATTAATTTATCAGGCTTCTTTCAGATGTGATACCTGGTTGAGAGGGATTTGGATTTAGGAGAGAAGGAGGCTGATGGCAGGAAACAGAAGAGACAGAAAAGAAAGCCCTAAGAAGGGGAACTGGCTGCCTTGAGAGGCCAGACTGTGTGGGGGCTGACGTGGTACTGACAGTGACGTGGCTGTGGAGCTGGGTTTTCACCATTTAGGAGGGAAAGTGAGCAGAAAGAACACCTCTGGGAGAACAGAGGATGGAGGGAGCTGCTGAAGGAAAGTTTGTAGGGCCATGGAGGCCTGGCTGACCCACAGCTGTGTGATGGGCAGTCTAAGGGTCTGTGAGCTTCCTCCCTGGTATCTTAAGGCCCAGGAGCCAGGGCAGCCAGAGGCATCTCAGGAATTGTGCAAGCAGCAGGTGAGGGCAGTGGGGAGTTCTCAGAAGCAGCACACAGCTATTTTACCATCCTTTGCTCTGATTTGGGAGTTGCTTTGTGTGCTGCCATTACTTTTATGGGGGCTGATCTCTGGAGGGACTTTAGCACAACTTCTCTTTCACCTCCCTGATGCATCTCCCAATCCTGAGGCTGGTCCCTCAGTGGGAGAGATTTCTCAAAAACAGAAACAAAGAGATTTGTGCCCTCCTTGAGGGAATTAATGACTGAACCTGTGGCATCAGCCTTTGTTGCATTAGAGAGATTATCAGAGGCTGGAAATACTCGGGCTTGTCGTTTCAAGAAGAGCCATGTTTTTAAAAAACTGTAAGGGAAGACTAGGGACTGATGTTGGGGAAAAGGGAAGGGAAAGAGGAAAGTGGTGTTTATGGACAATCTACCATGCACCAAGCACTGTATTCTTCCTGCACGTCTTATTCTCTCTGGCCACATGCTTGAGGTAACACCAGTGTTATACCCCAAATAACACACAGGACATTCAGAGAGGTTGTCTGACTGGTCTAGCTGGTAAATGATGAGCACCAGATTCAAAACTATATCTGTGTGATTCCAGAGGGAAGGTAATAAATGGGAAAAGAACAAAATAGAAGGAGAAGAAGAAGAAAAGGTTTTCTCTTTTGGAACTAAGTCCCTCTGTCATGGCTCTGGCTTGTGTTTTCAGGACAATGCAGATAGTGTGGAGATTATAGGGTATCTTCTAGGGAACCAAAGCATAACTTCAGGTTGAGGCTTTTGGTGGGCACTCAATGGCCCTGCACTGACACTGACCAGGAATCAAATAATGTGGCCTGGACTATGTTTTTATGCAGGAAACATGAAAGGTTACTTGCAGTGTTGACAGGGGGCAGATAATGGGGCCCAGGGTCCCTGGGGGAGGTTTGGAGAGGGGTTTAGGTTAGCCAACTCACAGCTAGGGTAGCTGATTTCTTCCAGGGCCTCTCCAAGCTCTGACCTATGCTCTTATCAAATTTCTTCCTGAAAAAGAAGATGAAGGTCCTACTAAAATATCTGCTTGGAGAAACCTTTCTCACTATCTGAGTAGAGAAGCAAGAACCCCTTTCACTGGTCATCAAGGTTATAGCCCTATACAGTGGACAGAAAGTACATGGAAGCAGTGTCCACAAACACTACCTACACCAATATTGTAATTCTCCACATACTTCTCTTCTTTCTTCTTTCTGGAAAGTTATAAAAAATACAAGCAATTTGATAGGTCAAAGTTAGTAATTGTTGAATTCAATTGAATATATCAAATGCCTATTCAATCTGAAGCACTGAATAACATGCAAACAAATACAGGGTGAAGTTTCTTCCCAATGTATATTCTGATAAAATAAAAATATAGAAGAATCATCATAACAAAACTACAATTATGACAATGTTGAGGATGATGATGATACTTTTCTTGATGTAGCACTTTATGGTTTAAAGTGCACCAGCCACAACTATCCCCACTGGACAGAAGAGGAAACTGATGTTCAGAGGATATAAATCATCTTCACAAATCACCAGAAGCAGATAGTGGTGGAACCAGAACTGGAACCAAGGTCTTTTGTCTTTTAACCCAAGACAGCAAATGACTGCTCAAAGCGTTTGATTTCCCTTGATCAAGTCAAGCCTCTCTACACTCAATTCCTAACCTGCCCATCCCAGTGGTGGTTACTGATGCCCCCTATTTTTAGACTTAACCTTACTCAGTCTCTGAGCCAGGCCAGAAAGGAAGTACATCTGTAACCTCAGCCCACCATTCTATGTGGAAACAGGTCTTGCTGGCCTCAGTGATGACTGATGAATGCCCAGAACACTGTATTCCCACTAAGTCACAGATTTCCCTGACACCTGGCACCTAGTTTCAAAATGTAGGTTTTACTATTATTCAGGTATGCTCAGGACAACAAATCAAAAAGATCTTCCACTGAAAAGATATTTGTGCTCACAAATCCCCAGAGAAGGGGCTTGCCATGGGGTATCAGTCAGGAGGCAGAGAGAGTGGGGTGTGAGGGGAAATTGTGGGCAAGAGCCCTTACTGTGGTTTCTGCAAGAAGAGTTGCATGAGGCAGAGTAAGAAGGTTTATGGTTGGCTCGTTTGAATAAGTTTGGTGGGCTCCAAGGCAGAGGGGCTTTTCTTACTTGTCTTGTACCTGGCCCCTGGGTGATTAGGACAGGTTAGCAGTGCTGAGGTGAGACCCCAGTAAAGGAGGTAGTTGAGAGCATTTGAAAGGCATGGTCCCTGGCTAGCAATTTATTATCTCCAGGATTGGCTATCCCTGGGAGGGACAGTCTCTCAAGGTCAGTGAGTCCCCAAATGTCAAAGTAGCAAAACACACACAATAAAAGACATGGTGAATACGTACTTCTTATGTGGTCACACTCTGTGACTGGGCTGCTTTCTTTGTTTAGCACCCCTGCACCCCTAGGAGAATGACACTCCCCAGTTCTGGCTCCCACCAGGCCCTCCTTGTCTCACCTGTCCTTTTCTCTGTTATCCTGAGTCATAGGCCAGAGTCCTGGGGTGAGTCCCTGCCTATCTAGAACTACGATGCCACCACTCCCCTTATTTTGAGGCTTGTCCCACTCAAGGCATCTAACTCTCTTCAGTATGAACTAAGGTCCTAAGATACTTTCATATTAAACAGAATTTTCTTTTGGGTTGATACCCCAATAGAAGAAATAAAGGAGTGAAGAAGACAAAGCTATGCAAGAGAAACAAGTCAACTGAGTCATAAGAACAAGGATTCCCTTCCCTCCACTGGGCTGATTATCAACACTCAGAATCCTTATCCATTCATTAGTGTGGCAAGCACTGTCTACTGACAGGTTAATTACATGGTTCTGGGTAATTAGAAAGTAAATATATGTTAAGAGGACACCACTGCCAAGATAAAAACTGTCTATTAAAAAGCTCTCTTGCATGGCAAACTCCACCTTCATCTTTTCAACCTGAAGATATTTTTTTTTTCATTTTTGTCACTTTGAGAAAAATTTCCTCTGCTCTTGCCTCTGGCTAAGATGTATTTAGTTTCAGCTCTTACCACCTCCTTTGCCCTCCTCTTGAAAATGCACCTTGGGGCGCCTGGGTGGCGCAGTCGGTTAAGCGTCCGACTTCAGCCAGGTCACGATCTCGCGGTCCGTGAGTTCGAGCCCTGCGTCAGGCTCTGGGCTGATGGCTCAGAGCCTGGAGCCTGTTTCCGATTCTGTGTCTCCCTCTCTCTCTGCCCCTCCCCCGTTCATGCTCTGTCTCTCTCTGTCCCAAAAATAAATAAATGTTGAAAAAAAAAAAAAAAAAAGAAAATGCACCTTGCTGGTCCAATTTGGGGCTCTGCTTCTATTCTGGGTAAATGTCTCTAGAATCAAACCCCTCACATATGAGGTTTACATCTCCAGTGTAGCCTGGAAAGCTTGGGGAGAAATTCCTGATTTTCTTCAACAGCCTGATGTAACAGGCAAAAATTCCACTTCTGTTGTGTGAGAATGGAAGGCCCTCCCAGACAGCTTTACTGAAAGGTGTGCATGCTGCTGAACTAAGGTGACCCTAGAAGGCCAGGAGAGATGTAGTCATTTTTCATAGCCTTCAGGTCAGTATGGAGATGGTGTCTGCAGGGCTTTACTTGTACTTTCTCTCTGCAGGGTGAGCTACCTTCCAGTGTCTGGGGCCTGGGGCACTGATTTCATAGGGAAAGACCCATGATGTGACTGCAGGCAGTGACTCTGTCCTCTTGCACTGCTCAAGCCCCATCAATCCTGCCTGAGCATTTTGAGCAAAACAACAAAAATGTAAATTAGGTTTCTTCTCTGTGATGTGTAATGAATTACCACCCAAGAGGAGACTGCAGGTTAGTTTTGCACAGGTGTCCCTTAGCAAGAACGTGCTCTTTCTGAGGAGTTTCAAATGGTTTGAGTTATTTTAGAGCCAGGATCCAGACTTTTTCTAAAATACCATTCCTAGTTTGCTATAGTATGGGAATACTTCATAAGTTCTGTTAAGGTCTCAATTCTCCTCCATGAACATGAATTGGAAACATGGACACTTGGCTCAAAACCCAAGTTTTTAGACTTCATCTTCAGCCCCTTCTTACCCTATCAAGCATAGAAGTTGGTGAAAATCCAGGTGGTATGTTGCTATTTACCTTGTTTCTTCCTTCAATTCATTCATGTGTTCAACCAATGCTGAGTATCAAGTATATGCCAAGTGCTGAGCTAGGTGTTGAGTATACAACTCTAAATTGGCCAATTACCTGCTTGAGGAGCTCATAAATGATATGGATGGAGGGAGAGTGGTAAGAGACATGCAGATGTTCAGAAGCAATGAATGTTGAAGGGGTAGAGATGAAGAGACATATAATATTGCCTGATGTATGAGAAAGATAGGGGCTGGGATCTGGAAAGGCTTAAATGAGATTATCTTTGCCCTGAGCCCATAACTGATCTTCCTGAGGTCATGGCCTGTAACCCAGGTCTTCTGATAGATTGGTTAAGGAACATAGCCACTGGAATAAGCAACAGAAGCTGAATAACCATCAGTGAAGTTTGAGTCTGAATTCTGCATTCTGAGCACCAGTGTGGCTAGCAAGTGACCAGAGCTCCACTGGGGGCTGGAAGCCAGTTGTCAGTGAGAGGGTACAGGCAGGGGAAGAAGAAAATCTCAGGGCACGTTGGGAGCTCTGGGCAGTCAGGGAGTGCACAATGAACCTAGGTCAGGGCATGAAGTGGGGAAACTGAACAGATGCTATTTAGTTCCAAGGGTGTTCTCTGAGGCCATCTGGTCAACCTCAATCAGTAAAAGTTGTGTTTTTTCCCCAGAGATTCTCAAAACATACATGGACAGAATAGGGGTGTGGTGTGAGCAGGACCAGGATAGACATTAAGCTGACAGAGGTGGTTGAATAGCCCCAGCTATGATTGGGGTCTTTACTGGGGGACTCCAATTCTCACTTCCACCATGGAGGAGGGCCAGACCCCTGGCTCCCATTCCTTTGGGATTGGCTTGTCCCATCAGCAGACATAAGAGCTTAGGCCCATAAGGCCCATTGTCTACCCAGAGCAGCTCTGACCATGTAGGACCCTCCTCCCAGTCTCACCTGCCTGAGTGCTGTCAGGGGAATTTCCAAATGGGAATTGACGCTCACGTCAGCAACCTGGCTTCCTGGTGACATCTCCTGACATGGAATTAACAGAGAAAACAGCGCAATGGATCCCCTGGGCCACAGAACATTGATTTCTTGTTTAGCCCCTTTAGCTACACATCAACAACAGATGTGGCAGGTTTGATTAGGTTTCTCCATCAGGAGGTTCAGGTTAGGGAGGAGAGAGTGCTCAACAGTGTAGTGTGGTTTTAATTCCTTAAATCTTAGTTTTGAAATGCAAGTAGGAAGTACATGTAAACAGGGTATAGAGGGCTATGAGGATTTGGTGAGAAGCCACTTGTTTTCCTATTTTTCATTGGAAAAGAACAAGGATTAAGGGCTCCTTCTGAAGTCAAATATCTGTCGAAGTGTTGGTTGGCCCAGAGCAGGACCTAGAGGCACCCATTTCCCAAAAGAGGGGCCATAAATGTTTTAAAGGAAATCATTAAATTGTATCTCTCTGGAATTGTTCCCCAAATTCTGTTAGTTTCACTCTGGTGGGGGCAAGGAATCAGGGTTTTACCAACACCCTCAACCATCAGAATTAGACCTTTATCACCAGCCAAGGCTGATTTTTCCTTTAACAAAAACTTTCCCTTTAAGAAAAGAAAATATGATGACTAGGAAATACCCACAGGAGATTCCACCCAATTAAAACTTTGTCTGTAGTTGGGCAGAGCTCAACTTACTCTCCATCAAAAACACCTCAATTACCATGAAATGCATTCCTTGCTCTAGCACGATAAATAAAGCATTTTCACAAAAGAATAATATTTATGTTATCACCAGGAATAGAAAAAGAAACACACTAAATGAAAGATGCTGGTAGTAATCAGCAATGCCATTTTCATTGTAGTTCTTGGACCTCTTAATGCAGCAGCATACCAGCTGCAGCCCCTAAGCTCAACTCTATTTAAATATACATATCTCTGTGTGTGTATATATCTCACTCCCTGAATATATACAGATAGATAGATATATATTATCTCTTTAAAATATTAAAATAAATTACATCTTTGCACAGAATACAGACATTAATTCTGTTTCCAGGAGATTTGTCAAATCAGTGGCCTGTGTTTGCATAACAAGCTCTTTGGTTATGCTGTGTGGAATATAAATTACCATGTTGTCAGCTCCAGATGGAAATCACCAAATTTTCAGTAATGTCACTTCTGTTGATTAAGATGAGCTTTATGTGACGTATCCAGGTAATGTCATAGGTAGCTGGTTCTTCCTGGAAGTGGCTGCAAGTGCAGGGAAAAGGGAAATCCTAGAAATATATTGGATGAAGAGAATCATCTTGTAGTTGGAAGCTATCCTCCTCTTATTTTTTAGAGAACACAATTCTTTTCCTTCATCTCTTTCATTGCATTGTGTATGCGCACACACACATGTCACACTCACATGCACAGAGCTTCTGATTTGGGTTTTGATTTGGAATAACTGTGGAATACTCCTTGCCATATTTGGAACACAATATTTTAATGCATTTGGATTGTCCCGAGTTTAAGGCATAGAAAGAAGGTTCAAAGCAGTCTCACAGACTCCAGATTCCCAGGACACAAAATTTGTTCTGCCTCTTAAGTGTTGTAAGTATGGCTTCTAATAATAGTTACTATTGCTTGATGCTTAGTATGTGCCACACACTGCGCTAGGAGCTTTAAGTGTATGATGCCACTCACTCCAACAAGAAGTATGTGATAGGTAGTGTTATGATTTCTCTGTTACAAATCGGGAAGCAAAGAGACAAAAAGGTTAGGAAAGTTGCCAAGGAACCAGAGACAGGAAGTTGCTGACCTGGGACTGATAGACTCAGGTCTATCTGAATCAAGAATCTAGGTGTTTAGCAAGCTCAGAACATTGTACTGTGTTTATCCTCTTGGTATCTGTGTGTGCAGCAAAGGTTCCTCCTTGCCCAGGGCTTCAGGGTTGTGGACCCAAGAGTAGCCAGTGTCTGGCTGTCCTTGTGGGATTGAATAAGGCATTGGAGGAGAGTTCTCAAACAAGCTCACCTATTTTGTGGGATTTTAAAAAAAGCAACTAGAATGGTTGTCACTTCTTTCTCCAATTTCTCTGCTTTTGTTCACTAAACCTTCACTATGACCTCTTCAGTTTTCACAAAATTTGCACTGATAAGACCTCTGATTAACTGGTCTCCTTGCCCATTTTATACATAAGGACATTGAGGCCTGGATTGGGGAAGGGATATGACTGGGGTAAAGGGACTCGATTTAAGATAGAGATAAAGTTGTACTCTTCCCCAGTGTTTTGCTCCTTATCTACAGTCCAGAAAAAGCTCATCTAGCCTGGATTTGGAATGGAACACAATGGGGCCAGGACAGGTTTCTGGAGGCATGCTGAGAGATACCGTGTGGTCTAGGCTGGACATGGTCCCACTGGCCCAGACCTGACTGGAAGCTGTAGCTCTGTAAACAACACAGTGAGTGAACACAATGGGAATTCAGTTTGCTTACCCTGGTTTCCAGAATGCCAACTCTGTATGTGATTGCAAAGTGTTTTGTTACATTTGTGGCATTTATTCATGATCATTTATGGGTGCAAATATATCTAGAGCTGTTTTCACAAAGCTATAAAATTTGTGTCTGCTCTGTTTCCTTTTTGAAATGTTCAGTTCAGCAAGATCTAAGGCCAATGGATAGAACAAAATTTAACCCAGATTTCAGCCATTCTCTTTCCAGTCTTGATATTTCTTCCTCCAAATTACCTTTATATTGGACACATTTCTGTTCATAATTTTCATGACCAGACATAAATGTTGTATCTTGGTTGAGCAGACACAAGAAAACTTCCTGACTTTCTCTACAATGTGCACTGCACCCTTTGTTCTATTGAGTCCAATTGCCCCCTAAGTAATAGCAATGGCAACAGCAATCAAAATGTGTCACTTTTATTTTCCCATTTAGCAGCAGGACTAGATTGCACCACGTGTCCAAATGGGACTGGGAAATACTCAAACAGATGAGTGTTAGGGGTTTCCTGCCACAGACAAAGAACATAAGCTTTGGAATTAGTAAACTGTGGTATGGCAGAGACTCCTGGTTGTCTCCTGATAGTCATTCTTCCCTTTGTATAGTAACAGAGTCCAATTTTAGACACATTGCTTCCCAAATAAAAGACTTCATTTCCCAGAATTCCTTGTGACTAAGTAAGGCCACATGTCTAAGTTCTAGCCAATGAGATGCAAAGGAAGTCTAGTGAGGGTCTTTCAAGAAGTCTCTTAAGAAGGAGGGAGAGTGTCTTTCTTCTTTTTTTTTCCATTCTACTCCTTAGATCATAGACGTGAAGGCTGGAGCTCTAGAAATCCTTTAGGACTATGAATGTGATGACCACCTCTTAGAGATAGTGGGACAAAGAGCTAGAAAGAAACTTTGGTGACTGTGGATCTCCTAAGACACCCTCTGGCAGCCACCTCTGGATTTCTTTTAACTTAAGAGAAAAATAAATCTCTATAATAAGACATCATCATTTTTCAAGTCTTTGTTAGTCTAAGTTGGGCCTAATGTTAGGTTCTTTTATTAAATTATTAATCTCTAAACTTCAGCTTTCTTAATTATGAGACTTACAGATTTCTGGTTTTATAATTTTCTGAATTTTTCCGAGAGCTGAATATTTAATAGATGCCTAATGAATGTAAAGCACACAACACAGTTCTTGCTATTTTCTCCCCCTTCATATTGGGGTGTTACATGCTCAAGTAGCTGGGTATAAAAACCATATAACAAGAATATTGACAACAATCCAGGGATAAACTATATGGATAGGTGGCTAAATTACAAATTCAGAATCTCAATTCAGTGTGACAAAGGTAAAGTAATTAATAAAGTTTTTAGTTTCTGTTTCATCCCAAGGTTTTTAGTGTCTAACCATACTGTATGCTATAGTTGTTTTTCACAGTTTCCCTGTGTTCTGAGAAAATACAGGTCTGAACGTTTTATTTAGGTAATACACTTGATTAAAAGAAAAAAAGCTTAACTTTGCTCAAGTTAACACCCTGATGTTATATTCTTAAAGTCACACAGTCTTTACTTAATGATATTTCTCTGAATTTCCATTTTTCTCTTGGTTGGTCTACTTCTGCTTACTTGAGTAACCCCTTAATTACAAGCCTTTTGTAATACTTTCTAACTGACTTTCTGGTCGTAGCACCCTTTGGGAAGTTTTATAGTTTTTCCAACTATAATTTTCATGGTTTTCAATTTCTCTACTGACACTCCTGCCCTGTCCCTCTCAGTCTACAAAACATATTATTCTTTTAAATCCAGACATGTTACACACACACACACACACACACACACACAGAGTTTTATTTGATTTTTAAAATAACCTAGTAGGGGGCGCCTGGGTGGCGCAGTCGGTTAAGCGTCCGACTTCAGCCAGGTCACGATCTCGTGGTCCGTGAGTTCGAGCCCCGCGTCAGGCTCTGGGCTGATGGCTCAGAGCCTGGAGCCTGTTTCCGATTCTGTGTCTCCCTCTCTCTCTGCCCCTCCCCCGTTCATGCTCTGTCTCTCTCTGTCCCCAAAAAAATAAATAAATGTTAAAAAAATAAAAAAAAAATTGTTTAAAATAACCTAGTAGTTTGGAAGGCAAAGAGGGGATTGTTATCCTCATCTTAGACATGAGAAGACATAGCCTGAGAGGAATTAGGGACTCAGAAGATTTCTAATACAATTTTTTTTTTTCATTATGCACCACAGTTCCTTCTCCCAAATTTGAAAGCCACTCATGTAGCCTGCCTATCAATCAGTCTTCACATCTATTATGATTGCTTCTGCTTCCTCCAGACAGAGATTCATTCTGATCCACATATATTTTGGGGGATGAAGGATATGTCACATTTCATATTTAAATAACATTTTCATACTTTTCCAAGTGCTCTTTTCTACATTATCTTATATTATATTCATTGTATGTCTGTAAGGTAAGTAAGGCAGACATTTCCTACATCCCTATTCTCCATATGAGGAAATGAATGAGTAATCTAAGTGATGGACTAAAGATCACAGGAAATTAGTGACAGAATTGGGACTGTGTCCTCTGATTGATAAATTGTGTTTTTAAGTGATGGATAAGGGAGAGTAGCCCCTTTTGAATACCTAGACCCACTTCTATGGTGAACACCAGGTCAGAACCTATATAAGTGATTTAGTGGCTCTCATGCTCCTTTTAGAAGTCTTATAAAAGAAGACAGATCCTCCATATCCTTTCCTCTGCCCCCTTTCCCCCTTTCAGGTCAATCAATCAGTTACCTATTGAAACACTAGTACTCTTCCAGGTGAGTCAATATGGAAGGCCAGATGATTGTCAATACAAAGCTGGACCTGTCCAGTGCTGAGGCTTCAGATAATTAGTACTACAGATAATTAGAGTCTTTAGATAATTAGTACTACAGATTCTCAGTGGAGTAAGGTATCAGTATGACTCCACTAGTCCTCAGGCAAGGTTTCCTGGTGGGTTCGGGCTGGTCTGGCTTTCTGGCCCCTAGAGTCAATGTAGGTCACAGAATGAGCCCCGGAATGTACATCAGTACACATTGGCTGGAGCCTCAGACCACTACCAACTTGTTCAGTGGCCTTGTGTAAGTCAATTGAATTTCCCAGACCTCAGTTTCTGTGTCTTTACCAGAAGAAGATTAGACTAGCTTTGAAGCACTTATGTTAGTTTGTGAGGGCCTCCACAACAAAGTATCACAGACTGTGTGGCTTAAACAACAGACCTTTATTTTCTCATTTCTGGAGACTGGAAGTCCAAGATCAAGGGTCAGCAGGTTGATTTCTTCTGAGGCCTCCCTACTTCCTTTGTAGACGGCTATTTCTTCTTCCTCTGTCTTCATATGGTCTTCCCTCTGGGTATCTCCTCTTCTTATAAGAACATCAGTCACATTAGGACCTTATTACCTTATTTCAACGTAATTTTCTCTTTAAAGACATCTCCAAATACAGTCACATTCAGAAGTCCTGAGGGCTCAGACTTCAACATATGAATTTTGAGGGGACACAGTTCAGTCCATAATAATATTGAAATTGGGTAGTTCAGGAGACTTAGTAACGTTTAAAAAATAAAAATTTCTGAAGCCCAAACCTACTTTATAAGAACCGTGAGAAATATAGTCCAGGGTTTTACCAATTTTTAAAAACTTCCCAGGTGATGGGCACGCTCAGCCATGTGTAGGACCCTCTAGACTAGAGGACCTCCAAAGGCCCTTAATCTCAAATATTCTTTGTACTTAAGAATCAGACAGCCATGAGAAGGAAGGCATTCTTGTACAGCAGCTGTCTTAAAGAAGCATGAGGGCATAAGCATTGGGAAGGTGGATGTCCAAGGGGTGCCCCACAGGGCTTCCAACTGCCTTTTGGTGAGAGACTATCTTCAGAGAGACTGAAGCAGGGATGGTAGGCTGTCAGATGGGAAAGAGAGGCACTTCTCTCTGCCAGTCACCCCATGACTACTGCAGCCTCAATTTGATTTTTTTCTGCATGGAGTAGCTGATGCCCCTAAATATCATGTTGGTAAGAAATTTTGATCTTGGAACTCAAACAAGGGATCCCAGAAAGGGCAATAAGAGACACTAGAGTGAAAGATCCAGAGATTATTGAGAGAGTTCAGACTTGCTGATGGAAGCAAAGGCATGGAGGGTGAAATGTCATGTATTAAAAAGAGCATGACTGCTTTGGTCAACTGACTTGGGTCAGATTTAATTTTTTGCCACTCACCAGCTTTGTGATGCAGGATAGGTCACTTGGTGTTTCAGAGGCTTGGTTTCTTCTCTGATGCATTGGGGAGATTACTCAGAGGAGGAGAGTGGTTATGTGAGCTCTATTAGGTCATGCTTGTAAGCAGTCTTTCCAGTGTTTGGCAGTTGGTGGGCCCTGGATAATCAACCTGTATGTGTTCTTCCAAAACCAGGTTTCTTCCTCTGTTTCTAGTCTGTGTTTCCCAGTTGATCACACACTGAGAGGGGTGGGGAGAGAGAGAGAAGGAAGGAGAGAGAGGGGAGAAGAAGAAGGAGGGGGAGGAGATAAGAAAGGACACATTACAGCCTTATAGTCCAGGCCTTGTAGGAGTTGATGCTGTTTAAGAGGGAGGAATAAGACTGGACTGCTAGAGGCCCACAGTCATTTTCTGGCTGTTAAGCTGAAAGATTCTCCCCTAAAGAGTATACTTCACCTGATATTAAGCACAAATACCAGGAATGGCCCAATTGTCCAATTTCTGCTTTACTTTTAACATCACTTTGACCCATCCATGATAATAACTAATATTTGCATTTTATAAATCACCTTTTTAAACAAATAAATGATTTATTTGCAGAGTTACCTTGCAAAGTTCAGAGCTGGGTCTAATTGTCATCTCCAGTTTTTACATCAATCTTGTTTTTCCTATGGGAAACCCAAAGCTTAGAAGTTGCCACAAGGCCTTGCAATCTCAATGTGAATCCAAGGAAGTTGGGAAGAAAACAGAGGGAATGAAGCAGGTTGTAGAGTTCAGTGGAAAGTGCACAGAATGTGTCTAAACATTGTTCTCTGGTTGTTCCCCATATCAGCCTTTTCTCTGCAACTGGGTCATAGGTTTCTTGAGGGTAGGCACCCTGCCAGGGACATCTGCATGCCCAATGGCACTTTTGTGTCATCACACAGAGCAAATGGCAGTGTTCAAACCTGCTGGGCTAAGTGGGGATGGGGAGGCAGCTGGGATGAATGGGGATGGGGAGGCAGCCAGGGAAGGAAGGGAGAGCTGCTCTCAACTTGGAGGCTGGGTCTGGGGCCCCTGTGCCTGGAAAATGCTGCTCTCCTTGCTGATGCTGTAACTTGGTCACTACATGGCTCATACAGAATTGAAGCAACTTGATGGAAGAAGCCTAAAGTGCTTCTTTCCCCACAGTCCTCTCCCTCCCATGTGAGCACTTCTGAGGAGCCCAAGGGGGCTGGTTACAGTTGAATTTTATTTCTTTTAATTTTATGAGCAAGAACCCCTGGATTGATCAACATGAGAGAAGATGATAATTTGCAGTTTCGTTTCATCCCTGTGCTCTCCTCCTGGTTGTTTACCTGAGGAGCAAGTATCTTTCCGGCTAGGTACATTTTTCACTCAGCACATATTCTTCTGTTATTAATTTTGCTTTATTTATTTATTAAATTATCTCCTTTAGGGCTTTGTGATTTGAGATTGTTCTCTTCCTTATCCCTCTATGGATTTAATATCACTGTTGATCATTGATTTTATATATTTTTTTAACATTTATTTATTTTTTTTTAATTTTTTTTTTCAATGTTTATTTATTTTTGGGACAGAGAGAGACAGAGCACGAACGGGGGAGGGTCAGAGAGAGGGAGACACAGAATCTGAAACAGGCTCCAGGCTCTGAGCTGTCAGCACAGAGCCCGACGCGGGGCTCGAACTCACGGACCGTGAGATCATGACCTGAGCCGAAGTCGGCCGCTTAACCGACTGAGCCACCCAGGTGCCCCTGATCATTGATTTTAGGCTATAGTTTATTAAAGGTGGGGACTGAGTCCATCTGGTTAGTAGTGTCTTAAATTTTATTGGATCCTGCTGGAGTCACAAGCCCTGACTTAATATGCCCCACATGTTTTAGACAGCTATCTGGACATTTTCCTTCCCCACTTCAAGCCTGCAGCCTCCTCAATGACTTGCTCTGAGTAACAACCAGATGTTCTGTGGGGAGAGGCCTTTGGCCTCCTCACCATCTCCTTAGAAATAGTGCTTCGCGGGGCGCCTGGGTGGCTCAGTTGGTTAAGCGGCCGACTTAGGCTCAGGTCATGATCTCGCGGTCCGTGAGTTCAAGCCCCGCATCGGGCTCTGTGCTGACAGCTCAGAGCCTGGAGCCTGTTTCGGATTCTGTGTCTCCCTCTCTCTGACCCTCCCCTGTTCATGCTGTCTCTCTCTGTCTCAAAAATAAATAAACGTTTAAAAAAAAAAAATAGTGCTTCGCTTTCCTTCCATCCTTCTCCCCCACAGCAATGGAAAGAACAGAGGAAATGGGCTTTAGCATCAGGCAGCCCTAAAACCCAACTCTGGCTCTGACACAAAACCTGTTGGCAAAGTCACCTTCTCATCCAGCTTCAGTGCTTTCCCTTACAAGATGGGGAAGTGCCTTGTTACAGGCAATTATGGAGAAAGAGCAAGGGAACACAAGAGCATCACCCGGTAGGGTGTGTAAGGGTCTCAGAAATGTTGCTTTACTTCTCCTAGGCTTAGCAAATTTGTCTTTGTGTCTTCCTTCTTCTCTTGTAGGCATTGTCCAGTTAATTCATTTCCTTTCTTCATTTCACTTGTGATTCAAAGGATGGGCCAAATTATAGCAAAGGGCACACACATGGGATTCAGTATTAAGAACAGGACAACCTGACATTTTGGGGGAAACCACGTCACCAACTCAATATTGGAACATCTGAAACTGTGACTGAAAGATGCCTTTAGATCTCCACAAAACCTTCCTGCTACCTCCTCCTTTTCTAATTAAATCCACTTTTCTTCAAGCACTGGCATTTGAGATGAATCAGAAACACTGCTCCTTATTCCGTGGCATTATTTTTTTTTCTCATTTAATTACTAGTATTGCAACAGTATTTTTCCTGCCATTTTTCTTCACAAATATATGTTATTTCAGTTACATTATGGTTTAAATAGGCTTTTGAGTGGGAGCCAGGGAACCTAACAGTTATTTTCAATATGGTTTCTATGGGAAAATGTAATACCCACTTCTAAACAACCCTCTGAAACATGAGCATGTGGAATATAACCTGTTTATGAGGTGAAAGTGGTCTCTTTGGTTTTTATTTTGATAAAACAATTTCATATTATTTACTGTGTCCTTTTGAGATGGTATATTAGGCTAGTAGGGTAGACCCTATGGCCTAGAGAAGTTAGGTCATCTGAAATAGGTCACAAAGCAGAGCGGGGCCTGGATCTCTAGTCTCTTGACTTTTAATCCACTGCTCCTTCCTTGACCAGGGGGCTTTCTAGATAGTGCTTACTGGAGAGGACTGTGCATTGTGCATCTAGTACCTGCCTAGATTCAGTAGAAGATTATCAGCTATGCATGACTTCTAAGAATGACTCCTCATCCTCCAACCATCCACTTCTCTTTTCCAGTCACAACATTTCCCCTCTCGGGGAAGCATGACTTTCAGTAATGCCAGACCACAGGGACAGTGAGGCTGTGTTTGATGGAGAGAGGTGATTAATACCTTTTCTCCCACCAGGCCACATTACTGGACACTGCAAATGCCAAGCTGTGTTGGTTCATTTATTCAGCAAATATTTGCCAAGGGTCTGTTACATTCCTGCGCTAGGTGCTGAGTGATACAACAGTGAGCAAACATAAAGGAGGTGCCTGCTCTCACAGAGTTTACAGTCCAATGAGAAGACATTTAATCAAAGCAACTGCAAAAAAAAGTGTAATATGTGCTCTCACAGGGAAAGAACATGACCAGGGGAGGTGTGCTAAACAGCTGATGTGGCATAAGTAAGGGTGCAGCCAGAATCTCTGTTACTGTTTAAATAGAATCTCCCTTATATTTAAAAAAATATTAATCAAGACAGATAATATGTGCCCAGAACTGTGCTAGGCCCTGTATTCAGTGAATAAGACATCATCATGACTTTCAAAGTGCTTATAATTGAGTAAGGAGTGCAGTTAACTTTTGCTATGTAACCCAAACCTTGTGGCTTAAGACAACAAACATTTGTTTTTTTCTCACAATTCTGCAGGTTGGCTAGTTGATTCTTCTGGTCTGGGTTAGTTCAGTTGATTTCTGGTCAGTTGGCAGCTTGGCTGGGACTTGATGGTCTAGGATAGCCTCACTCACATACCAGGCAGGCTGGCTGGTCTAGAGAGCCTCAGCCAGGCAGTTTGTCTTTGATCCCCCCATCTTCTCATCCCCTGGACTCTTCACATGGTATTCTTAGGGTTCTACAGAACAGGAGACAGTGCAAACCCCAATGCATACATACTTTTTAAGACTCTGCTTACATAACATCTATGATTGACACATTTGCCAAGTCAATCCCATGGCCAAGCCAAGAGTCAGTAGGGGTGTAGACCACAAAGAGTGTGGCTACAGGAACTTGTGAACACATTGTGGGCCATACTACTGTAATCTACCACAAACATATAAGTAAAAGCATTAGTGTATAGTGATAAATGTAAAAAGAGAAATAAACAGAGTCCATTGGTACCAAAGAGGTGGGGACGACTAACAGAAGGGAAATCAGAAAGACTTCTGAGCAAAAGCACCATTCTGTCTGGTGGATGAGAAAGAGTTTGGCAAAGAGAGAGTAGGAGGGTATTGAATGTATTGATGATGTATCTCAGAGGTGAAGGTGAGTGTGATTTGCTGTAGACAGTCTGGGGAAGCTCAATTCTCATTTTATCTTTACTAGCCATTTCCTGGAAAATGACTTCATACTCTCCTTGTTTTCATAGGATTTTTGATTTTTGGAACACCCAGTTAGCCATTTTCTAACTTTTATTTTTCTAGCATTTGGAAAACAATGCCATGAAAAATCTGTATAATCAGTTTATTGAACTGTCTGACCTTATCAGGGCCCACAAATAATTTTTTTCAATCATTGCCTTTAAGAATGTTTGGTGAAATTTTCTTATTCCTTAATAACATGTTTGGAAAATCCAAAAGATTTCCAGCCATCTTCAATCATAAAAAATGAATCCATACAGGAATACAAGAATAATGCACTATTAAACCATTTATTAATAGCATTGACATAGTAACTGACATCATATTTCAAATCCCTTTGTTTATTTTCTTATTGATAGACTTCTTGATTCAAATGTAAACTCTTTGAGGGTAGAGGCCAACTTTACATGTTTACTCTTAAATTCCTATGGTGTATAAGAGTGCCTTATGTCAGGTACTCAATACCTAGTTGTTGAATGGAATAATGAATATAACCCACAATATTTATAGATAAAAATAAACATGAAAAAGGCATTTAAGATAGAATTCAAACTTTATTCCTGATAAAAGTGTTAATATAATGGAATAGATATTTCCTTAAATTGATATGTATTCTCTATCCTTAAGACAGGATTACGCATAATAGTAAAGCTTTAAAAAAGTGATGTTATAGTCAGAAACAAAATAAAAATGTCCAGGACTGGAGGTACTTGCCAATGAAATTAAATAAGAGAAAGAAATAGTGGTATAGCTATTGGAAACGAGAAGGTAAAACTATTAGTAATTGCAGACTGTATAGATGTATAGAGCAGAGTGAATCAATTGAAAACTGTTACAGACTATAAGAACTGTAAGAGAATTTGGTAAGGACCTTGATAAAAAACAATATTGAGATATCAGAAGCATTGATATATATAAGAAACTTTTGGAATAAAGACATTGGTTATAATGAATAACCAAAATGATAATATACAAATATAAAAATATTGCAAAGCTGCAATAATTTGAAGCATGCATACTGACATGTGACTAGAAAGATCAATGGACTAGAGCAGAAGGTCCAGCGCTAGCACCAAATGCAAAGGGGAAAATATGTGCAATAATAACAATTATAACAATAGCTGACATGTAGGAAATTTACTATATGTTCTAACCCAACATTTGAACCCCCATGGTCAGACTCTGGTGTTCATGCTTTTAAACAATAGGCTAAACTGCCCTTATTTTTTTGCTATAGGTGCATTTGAAATAAAATTCATAAAGTAAAATCTCCAATAAATAATGCTGGAACAGCTGTGTAGTTATCCAGAAAAAAGTAAAGTCTGTTTTCTAAGTCACCCCTTACTCCCAAATAAATTCCAAGGAACCAAAGTTGTGCCAAAGAAGATACAAGAAGAATTCATGTAGATTTTCTGATGTTGTTAATCTCAGGATAAGAAAAGCCTGTTAGAATCTGACACAAACTCAGTATCCTTAAAAAGAAAACACTGACAAATTAAATTATAAAAATATTATAATATTCTTCATGGAAAAAATGCAATAAATAAAATAAAAAAATTGATAGAGAAGAAAAGAGTTGTAACACACCTTAAATATGATGTGTGCCTAACATCAGTAAGGGAAAAAAGCCTAATAGTCCAAATCAAGCATGAGAAAAGAGTGTGCAGAGTTTACACAAAAGGAAATGCAAATAATTCCTAAATAAGAAAATATATTGTATCTTACGCAGGAGAGAAACCAAATTAAAGTTATAATGAAATAACTGTTAGATTGACAACAGTGAAAATGTTTGATGACACAATGTATTGGGCTAGTTTTGAGCTGGGAGAATTCGTAATCATTCCTGGTGGAAGTACAATTCATCCCATCCCTACCAAAATCACATGCGCTTTTGACTCTTGTATTCTACCTCTAGGAATGACTGCTTCAGCTGCATTTGCACATGTGCCCAATGCTATTATTTAATGTATCATTTCATGTATTAAAAACTGTGCATAACCCCAATGTTCATCAATAGGGTGCTAGTTAAATGATGATGATCACCATACAGTGGATCAATATCCATTCAGTAGGATGTGGTAACTCTCAGGTACTGATAGGTGGGTATCTTCATGAAATATTGAAACACATATGGTATAGGATATATCCATTTGTGTGAGAAAAATAAAGAATTTCTATCTATCATCTATCATCTCTATCTATCTTATCTTCATCATCTATAACCTATCCATTTACTTATAAATGCCTAGAATATCTCCAGAAAGACACACACACAAAAAAAAAACAGCTAATAGTAGTTGCTTTTGGAGAAGGAAAAGGAGGGGCTGGGGTAGGAACATCACTCACTTTCACATTTTCTGTCTTGGGAATTTAAAAACCTGATACAAAATGGTATCTATTTCTACGTCTGAATGTTTGGCAGTGACCACAACTATAAGTCCTCATGAATTAGTCAGATACCTACTTCCATTGATAATGAGTAAGTCTGGATTTAAGAACTGATCAGAGGGAATTCTATATAAGAGGAAAAGGAAAATGAAAGAGCAGAAGTATAGGTAGATGCTAAAATGAAAATCATTACTAGGATAAGAATTAACCATGGGGGAGGGGAAGGAAAAAAAAGTTAGAAAGTGAGAGAGCCAAACCATAAGAGACTCTTAAAAACTGAGAATAAACTGAGGGTTGATGGGAGTGGGAGGGAGAGGGGGGTGGGAGGGAGGGGAGGGTGGGTGATGGGCATTGAGGAGGGCACCTGTTGGGATGAGTCCTGGGTGTTGTATGGAAACCAATTTGACAATAAATTTCATATTAAAAAAATTAAAAAAGAAGAAATTTGGAAAAAAAAGAATTAACATAGGGGTATATGTTCTTCATATATTCAGAATCTTCAAGATTCTGATTTCAGTTCTTTTGGCTGTCTTTCCAGAAGTGGGGCTTCTGGATCATATGGTAGTTTTTTTCTGTACCACCATGTTCATTATAACATTATTCACAATAGCCAAGATTTTAAAATGACCCAAATGTCCATCAACATATGATTGAGCCAAAAAAATGTGGTATAAAAATATAGAGGAATTTTATTGAGTCTTGAAAAGAAGGAAATCCTGCCATTTGTGACAATATGGATGAAGCTAGAGGCCATGATGTGAAGTAAAATAAGCCAGTCACAGAAGAACAAATACTGCATGAATCCAGTTATATGAGGTGTCTAAAATAGTCAAACACATAGAAGTAGAGAGCAGAATGGTGACTGCTGGGGTCTGATAGGTGATTGCTAATAGGCCTGAAAGGCCTAAAGTTTCTATTATTCAAGATGAATAACTTCTAGAGATCTGCTATACAACATTGTACCTACAGTTAACAATACAGTATTGCAGACTTTAAAATATTTTAAGGATAGATCTCATGTTAATTGTTCTTACAAAAACCACACACACACAAGAACAAAAAGAAATTTTTGGAGGGGATAGATACGTTTAGTGTCTTGCACACTTGCACACTAAATACGTTTAGTGTTTATGCACATGTCCAAACTCATCAAGATGTATACATTAAATGTGTATACATTTATACTTTTAGCATAAAATTATACCCCAGTAAAGTTAAAGAAAGAAAATTTCTCTAATAAAATGTTAAAAATTAAAAAAAAGAATTAACAGGTTAGCTTATATGTAGAGGATGAGAAAAAGCACAGAATGGCCTTTAGTAAAATAGAAGCAATAGTTTAAAAAAACCACTATATATCATCCCAGTGGAAAAAATGAGGAAGTGTGTGTGCACATCCATAGAGAGAGACAGAGACAGAGACAGAGAGACAGAGAGACAGAGAGTTAGAAATCTTTCTTTTCTTATAAGATGTGAATCTCATCATGGGGCCCCACCCTCATGACTTCGTGTAACTGTAAGTACCTTCCAACGGCCTCACCTTCAAATACCATCACATTGTGGATTAGGGATTCAGCACATTAATTCTGAGGGGACACAAACAGTCAGTCCACAGCAGCATGTAATCCTCACAACAACTGTATGAGGCAGCTACAATTTTATAGATGAGGAAAATGAGGCAGAAATGTCAAGCAACTTGGCTATGGTTATGCAGGTGGTACAGCAGCAGAACTGGAGTTTGAGCATTAGGAGGCTAGCCCAATAGAAGGTGCTCTGGTCACAGCAGATCCCTATCAGTGCTCTCCTTGGCTTCTGGCCCCTCACTGGAGGGAAGAAAAACAAACTGCACACCTCACTAACCTGGTAATTTAGAGCCTGCTGAGACACCTGGCATGAGAGCTGGGTAGGGGCAGGGTCTGGATCCAAGTTTTGGAAGCTCTCTTTAGAATATGGCATTCTTGGGGCACCTGGGTGGCTCAGTCGGTTAAGCATCCAACTCTTGATTTTGGCTCAGGTCATGATCTCATAGTCATGAGATTGAGCTCCACATCAGGCTCTGTGCCGAATGTGGAGCTTCCTTAGCGTTCTCTCTGTCTGTCTCTATCTCTCTCTCGCTCTCTCTCTGCCTGTCTCTCTCCCTCTACTGCTTGTGCTCTCTCTCTCTCCAAATAAATAAAGTTAAAGAAAAAAAAGAATATGGCATTCTTGGTGCCAGGTTTGGGGTCTGGTTCTTAATTCTGGGGCACCAAGAGAAGCACCTTCCAATATTCTGTTACATCTCCATGGGAGAGAGAGCCAGGGCTAGAACTAAACTCCAGGAATGGACTCTCTCTACTTGAAGTAATGAGGACAGAGGAGCAAGTCAACTTGAAAAGATGCATCAGACTCAATTACATGTCATTTCTCTGCTGAAAGATCCCAAAAATTCCTTTACCAAACTCTTAATCTGGCCTCACCATATTTTTCCAATGCACTTTTGTCTTCAGCCCAGAGAAAAGCTCTCAGTCCAGCTCAGCAGTTCCACTCAGCCACTTCGAAATCACCATTTTCTGTCCCTACTTTAAAGCTGTAAACTTCAAATGAGCTAATGGATGTGAAATGCCTCATAAGGCACATATTGCTACGCCAACAACAAAAACCACTAACCCAGGTAGAACATCGTTCTGTTTGCAAAGAATTTTAAATTACTCCTCATGGCATCCCTCTGACTTAGGAATTATTTCTCCCAGTTTACAACTGGGGATGGTGAGACTAGTGAAATAGTTTCCAGGGCTCACCTGGTCAGCAAGAAGCTGGGCTGTTGTCAGACCCAGGGCTTTGGGTCCTGAATAAGATCCTGAATAAGAGGAGAAGATCCTCTTGCTCTTTGTCTTTGGAGTAGGAGTAGGAGAGGCAGTAGCAGATAATGACTGAATGTCTGTGAATGCCATGTTGGAAACTCATGGGTCCTAGGATCCCTGGGTCAGGGGATGTTTATTTCTATGGTAGCTGAGAAGGAAGGAGGGTGGGCTTTCTTAGGCTTACAACACAAGAAGATAAAACTTGTCAAACACCTCATCACTGTTTGCAAACAGTTGCCAAACACCCACACCATTAGCTTGTGTTTCCCAGGGCCTGGCAAGAACAAGGGGAGCAACAGCGCACACTCACTGGGCTAATCACTTTACATGGATTATCTCAATTAATTCTTGCAGGAACCCTGTGAGGTAGGTGTTCCTTTTAGCCACACTTTACCAAAAGAGAAAAACTCCATTCGTTTATCCTTGTCACCGTCCTTTAATCTCTCAGGATCTACCTCAGTGAAAACACAGCTGGCTGTGCACATCTGCCCATGCTCACTTGCATTGTTTCATGTGGGGAGATGGGAGTGGTGGAGGAATGCAAAAATCCCTTCTATTTAGCCTCGGAATGTGGTCCTTGGCCTCACATTTAAAACTCGCTAGATGTGCTGTTTGGAGAATTCCCAGCGCATTTAGCGGAAACCAAACGGTGAAGTAACCTGGTGATGTTCTGACTCCAGAAAGATGGTGGTGGGGGGAGGTCACCAGCCTTCCCTTATTGGAGTTTCCCTGCTGAAGATGGTCCAAATCGCCTCCCAGAACCAGCTTTCCTCTTCCTTTCCTCATTCTTATTCCTACTATTATTAATGTGGACAACTGCCCTTAAATAAATAACCCCTTGGTGCCAGGCTCTGTTGACATGTGTGGGACCTCAGTGACCCAGCCTCATGACCATGCTCTGTGGGACTCGGAGTGTGCTGACTGCTGCATGCTCAGAAATCCAGGAAGCTAGTTGGTAAACAGAGCTGTTACTAAAAATAAAATGATATAAACTTACAATTAAGTAAATTACATTAAAAACAAAGGTAATAAACACAATAAAGTTATTAAATAATTACCAGCACACTGCTGGAAGCACTACTACCCTTGAGAATTGTAACTGAAGATGATCAATTTTCTGAGGGAAGTGGCAGAGCCCAAAGGCAGAGTTGGAACAATCTTTCCCAAAGATGCTGCCCCAAGCTGAGATGCTTTTCCCTTGGGATAGGGCTACATGTTGGCTCCATCCAGATCATGGGTTTGGGTTGGGAGCACTAGGGGTGGTGACTGAGAGACCTTGTTTGCAGGAATGACTGTCTGGTAGGACACCACCTCTACCACCACCACAACAAAAAGGTCTATATGGCAGCCTATGGGTCTACCTGCTGTACCCGATGTATGAGACATGTGGCTAGAGTCAGAGTCACCAACTGCTGTGTTGACAAAGTCTACAGATGCTCTCCTACTTGGAATAAGCATCCACTTATTTCCTCAGGTTCCTCTGCCTCCCACTGGACAGTAAGATCTCAAAAAGGTTTGTTGCCTCATTCCCAGAGAGGAAACTCATCCATGAGGATGAAGGGTTCATGCTCCAGCTCTTGTTTAGAGAACAGCAAGTGATTACTATCTCCAGACGCCATGGAAATGTTAAGAGAAGGGAAAAAGGGGGTAGTTGGCACTTCTTCACAGAAACTCTCCAGATCCATAAATATATCCACTGGAATGCAGGACAAAACATAATGTATAAAAGATTGAATAGAAGATATATTATGCCATTGCATAGCAATCCTGTCTGCAGGAATTTATAGCTTCGATATATTCCCCATTAAAAGTGGTTCAGCTAGCTGGTAGAGAGGCTCAATTCATCTTGTATCTGTTGCAAACCATCAATATTATGGTTTACCCATTTAAACTGGAAATGGGACCAAATATTTGGGCTATTTATAATAAAAAATATGAAAATCTTTGTATTGTTGTTCATCTCCTAACTTCTCCAGTTTAATAATAAGTCTGTTTACATAGAGCTCAGAGAGAATTTCTCACCTGTGAAATCATGAGGGTCCAAGAGGCAGGAATGGGGAGGAACACAACCTCATGGTCATTTTCTCCAAGAGCTAGGCAGGTGTCCCTACCATGCTGACAGTCACTGCAGTGAGGACCCCTAAGTCCACGGGAAAGGCAAGAGAGCTGTTTCTATCTGCAAGAGCCTGTACACTGAAGGGAAGGAGAGAAGGAGAAGGCTGGGAAATTGGGAACAGGTAAGAGTATGAAGAGCCAGAGAGTATCAAAATGCAAGTAGCTGATGCTAGCAGATTCCCCATATGCTGGCTTGTGTTCATAGGAGCCATGCTAGTCCTAGGGCTCTTTTCATCAGTGGTGACCTCACTGTGGTGCAGTGTGGTAAAAGTGTTGCCAGAATGCCCATGGATTATACTGTTGATCCACAGTGGAGGCACTGTCTCTCCTAGGAATAATTTACAGATTTGTGTGGTGTTTTTGGTTATCACAATATGGGTCCCAACAATGCATTGCCTGCAACGGTCCTACACAACAAACACCTGTGTACCATAACTATTTTCCCAAAGTGCCTCTCTCCCTTGCTCACAACACCAGTGGCTCTCCATTCTCCTCTGCCTGGCTCTTCCACCTCAAGCCTTTACCCTCCTCCATTTTGAGTCCCTTTGATTGATCACACCTGGCCCCTATTCTCAGCTTGAGAGTCTTAATTCTGAGCACCTATATTTCAGGGCACCCACAGTTCTCAGGGAGGGTCCCCTGTCAGCTTGGGTTGTCTGAGAGCCACTGTGGCCCATGAGTCACCTGCCCAGAGAGGGGATGAGAATAAAAGCTAATTTATATTCAGCTATGCCTTGGTCATTTGACTGCTTTCACTGTGTCCTCCCTTGTACTTTCACCATTCCCTAAGTTTTCCATCCTCATGTCTGAGAGTTTCTTCCACATGCCTCGTCACTAGCAGTGTTAGGCCCTTCTTGTATATTCATTCAGGGAGGCCCCTATCTGAGCAGTGCCCTCCTGCCAATGGCCTCTACACTGAGGCCCTGGGGGCTCCTGCAGCCCTGAGCTTAGGGGTTGGCAAAGGGTCACCCTGGCTCAGACATTTGTCTTTCCGCATGTCCCTCTCTGAGACACTCAGGGTGTCATTCTGCCCTTTCCATGTGTGTCCAGGGACTTCTGTGGTATTTTACAAAGCCTATAGCACTTACTATTTGTACCACTCATTTGGGTGGTTAATTATAATAGCCTAAAAGTGTCACCTCCTGACAATGTGGTTGCAAAAAAGCTTTACAGTCAAGTGAACAGGCAAGGCAGTCAGAGGGTCTGAGTGGAAGGACTCGGACCACACAACCAGCAGCCTGGGACAGATGGAAGGAGCCCAGAGAAGCACACAGACCTAGAAGCACATAGTGGGACAATCCAGGATATGCAATGGGGGGGAGCTGGTGAGTAGGGTGTCACAGCCAGGTGGCTGGGTTTCAGCATTGGCTCTGCCAGCATCAGGCCTTGGACAAGTCCCTTGACTTCTCTGAGTATCACTCTTCATACCTTCAACACAGAATAGCCATATTTTTAAGGAAGAGGCTGGTTGCCAGCTTTCATGTTTTCTCAGAAGGGAACAAGGTTGGAAAGAGACATTTGATTTTTCTGTTTACACTGGCTATTCACCAGCTGGCGAGATTAGGATAAAGATTCCTGCTCATGAGTGACCAGCCTTCCTCTTCTGAGTTCAGCTTTCTCAGAAGAGGAACTCATTTTCATTTTTTACCCCTGCTTCCATGCCCTGGGCCGCTGGGTTGCTTGCCCAGGGCCTGTCCGTTTAAGCAGGCCTGGGACTCTCTCTCTCTCTCTGCTGTTCTCCCTTCCACCATAACTGTTGGTACCTTGGCTAAGGAAGGTCTGCTGTGAAGACTTACTCCCTGTGGGTATGGGAGAACTAGCAGGAGGCCTTGTTTTGGTCACAAGTCCGGCGCAGCCTGACCATCCATAAAGCTATTTTGATCTGCCATGACATGGCACTCTTCCTTGGTGGGTTCAGAGCCCAGGAGGTGAGAGTCAATATTCTGCAGAGTTCAGTACATCCAAACCTGCTGGGGCAATTGGGGAGACTGAAGAGAGTGTCGAGAACAACTCCTTCACAAGTGGTGGCCATTATTTAAACACACAGACTGAGTGGTCTTACCGTAGACCCTACTTTCAAAAGGTAAAGGATCCCTGGAGTACCCACGTTCTGAATTTAAATACTTATCATTCTTTTCTTTCCTGAAGCTGTTTTCATGGCAGGATATACAGTTTATTATTTTGTACATAATAAGTAGGTAGTGTTTATTGAGAGATTAGCACATGCCAGCATTTTCCAGATGACAAAACTGAAGCCCAGAGAGTGTGTGCAACTTCCCCAAGGACACCAATCTGGAAAGAGGCAAGCTTATATCCAAATTCAGGCAGGTGGTCTTCAGCGCTGTGCTCTCTTCTGCTGTCCCACCTACCATAACCTAAAGACTCTGAGGTTTACTGAGGTTCTGGAAGATGTCCAAGATCTACAAAGTAACAAGTAACAAGACAGATTTCAACTCCAAACTTGTCAGTGCCAGCTCTAGCCAGCCCCCTCCACTATGGGCTGTGTTTATCCTGGCCAGCAAAGGAGCCTCCACTGCTGTTTTCACTCCCCACTGCCATGGCATATACCCCGGGGTGACCCAGGCTCCCCCACCCCTCTCCTTGGAGGCTGTAAGGCTCTGCTTTTTTGTATAACAGGACAAAAGAAAGAGGAAAGTGTTTTCATTTTTAAAACCAGCATCTCCCACCCTCTGGCAGACCCCACACAGATGGAAATGAACTAGAAACTCAGTTCCCATAGACTACAAGCTGCACATTTTCTCCCCATAAACTGGTTATCAGCACTTTCAGCCAGTCAGAGATTAAGTATTTACTGGCTTTCTCTTCTGCAACTTCCCTCGAGAAAGCTTGTACTATAGTCCAATTCCCAAGCTTGGCCCATCCAGGGGTAGTGAAGCAGCTGATGGAGGTGCAGATGCAGGAAACAAAGATGAATAGGCTCTCCTGCTGCAGCAGCAGGGGCTGAGCTTGGCAAGGAGGGGTGGGTGCCATGTGCCTCCATGGCAGCTTGCAGGGGTCTTCGAGATTGGGTTATCAGCTTTCATAGACTGCAATTTGTGCAATAAACATGTATCTGTGGGCATATGCTTATGTGCATCTATGTAATGCTGATGGAGGATAGAGGGCGGCTTCCACCTCCACGTGGACGTGTGCATCCATCCACGTGCATATATGCGTCAATGCAAGGGCATATTGGATGTGGGCCCAGACCTCTCTACCTGCAAACATGCCAACAGGAAGCGTGTGAGTGGGTGCACAAGGACTTAGCCTCTTCACCTGCCTTTGCTGCTATAAGATCTCTTCACACTGAGCCTCCTGCTACCTTGTGTGGAGCTGGGGTGCCAGCTGAGTGTCGGACATAGAATCTGTGAATGTTAGAGGGGGGTGAGTGGTGTACACAGAGGGGCTCGGCTCTGGTGTTCCCTTCATTCTGGTTATCTCTTTTCTGTTCTGCTCCCTTGGGGATCACAAGACTCAATGAATATTTAAGAGGATGCTCCTACCCTTGTTTAGAAGCATGTAGTACTCCCCCGCCGGTGCTGGCCATGCTTACCATTCCCTAATTGTCCACCACAGGGGGGCGCAGCTGTCTTCTGACCCCAGGCTTACATGCTTCATCACTCTCCCTGCCTGCTCCTGCTATTCCCCAGTCCAGCACAATTTCCTCATTATCATCTCCATCATCTCCACATCCGAACTCTGAAATTCTGGTCACCTTGCCTTGAAGGCCCCCGTGTAAGGTTGCCCTTCCCTAGGAGCTCCGTGTGTGACCCCACTAGCTGTAGCCATCTTTTCCTCCTTGAATTTACCAGTCTCCTATTGCTGCTTTAGACTTCCAAATGTATATAACTTATACTGTATAACTTATTCATCTGGGTGAGTGTGCTGCAAGTGGGGATTATTTTAGAGAAGATATTTTTATTTTTTAATTTTTATTTATTTTATTTATAAAATTTATTTATAAAATTATTTGTAATAATTTTTATTAATTTAAAGTTTATTTATTTTGAGGGAGAGAGGGAGAGAGAGAATGAGCAGGGAAGGGGCAGAGAGAGGGGGAAGACAGAAATCCAAAGCAGGCTTTGTGCCAATAGCAGAGAGCTCCATGTGGGGCTGGAACTCACGAACCGTGAGATCATGACCTGAGCCAAAGTTGGTAGCTTAACTGCCTGGGCCACACAGGTTCTCCAAAAGAGAAGTTATTTTTGAAATAGCTAATGAGAAAGGGGGTGGGGGAGAGTACACTGACAATGGACAAACCTGACCTTACCCAGGTGATCAGGTCAACATCACTAGTGATAAATCAAGTTTATAGCATGTGCCCTCAATGTGATGTGACTGGAAGGGCACTTTCCCTCTGTGGTCTTCCTACCAAAACCCCATTACCTTAGTCTAGTCATGAGAAAAGCATCAGGTGAATCCCAGGGGAGAGAGGTTCTACAAAATACTGACTGGTTTGCCTCAAAACCATCAAAGACACCAAAATAAGGAAAACCTGAGAAACTGTGACACGCTAGGGGAGTCTGAGGAGACAGTGGGCTGGCTGAATGGAACATGGTGTCCCAGATGAGGTCCTGGAACAGGATCATTAGGTTGTTAGGTAAAAGCTAGGGAAACTTGAATAAAGTGTGGACTTCCACTAACAATCATGAATGAATATTGGTTCTTTAGTTAGGAGAAATGTATTGTTACATTTTAATAATAGAGCAAAATGGGTGTGGGGGAAGTGGGGATTTGGTACTACCTCTGAAGCTTTCCTGTAATCTAAAACTATTCTAAAATAAAATGTTTACAGAAAAGTCTATTAAAGAAGAAAATATTTGTCACTGTAGACAGAATAAAAGTCCCATGAAGTGAAATAAATGACTATGAAAAAGAAAAAAAGTCCAGCGAATGCTTCTGGAGCATCCATTGTGTGTGAGGTACTATGTCCAGTGCTTTAACACACCTTAGTTCACTGAATCCTCAAACATACCCCAAAGCAAATACCAGCTTTTTTTAAAATTGTATTTTACACATGGGGTAACCGAGGCTCAGAGAAGCTGTGACCTGACCACGTTCACATTGTGAGTGGCAAGGTCAGGGTTCTGGCTCAGGCCAGTATGATTCTGAAAGCTGCACTCTCCCACATGGGCAAATCGTGCCTGGACAAATCTTTATGGCTGTGTATTCTCTGACAGCAAAGCTCTTGACTTTTGCTGGTCTATTCATTCTTCAATATTATTTGATACTTTATATGTGCTGAGTTACTGTTGCTGACTACATGAAATGAAATACATGAAAACTCCTAGTATAATGTAGGTGCTCAGAAAAAAAAATTGGTTTTTATTTATTATTTTGTTTTAAGAAATGAGAATGAGCTAGGGAGTCTTCATTTCACATTGAGGCACTTGGTCTCTGACCCCTCATTACTGGAACTTTCTAGGTGAGAAATTTATTTGATACCATATTATTTCCAGGCCCTAACTCTTCGTTTTTCTAGATCATGGTGCCCCTCATTCTCACAAAATAGACCACACCTACAAAATGTGTTCTCTAACCGGACCACAACCCACATCCCAGATGAATCCCCCACAGAGCCCCCAAGAAACTTGTCACCTTCTGTTCTGCCTGGCCAAGATTCAACCCCCTCCCCACACTCCCCCAGGGGTACAGCTGCAATCCTCTCACATTCTTAAAACCTCTTAAAGGCCCAGCCTAACAGAAACTAGGGGCCAATCCTTCTTCTTGTCTGGAGCCTCTCCTCCCTCGGAGACTGAATAAACTCTGTCCTGTTTGTTGCTCTACTCTTTGTGCAATTCTTTGCTGCCTGCAGCACCAGCCACCCTAACATTTTTGGTGACTTGTACAGGGATTAGACCTGTAAGCTAGTTGTGGTCTACTTTCTGAAAATAAGGGGCACCATGACCTAGAAAAACAAAGAGTTAGTGCAGACACTTCTGAGTTTTGTCTGTAAGCTTAGCTGGGGAGGGGGCTTTGAATAAAAACCCTTTCACTACACATGAGTCCATTGGTGAGACCTTGGTGGTACAGTGGTGGGACAGCAATGAGACGGACAATATTTGATAATCAGGGCAGCATGGATACCAACCAATCAGAACCAACACAGGTTTACACAACAGATCTAGAAGTTCTAGTTGTTGCTGGCCGAATGGTCAGTCATAGGTTAGCTGAGGTCATCTGAGTGCTCCTGAGCCATGAGTGCCCTAAGCCAGATGGAACCACGCCCACCTCTACCTTGTAGGACAAGGAGGCAATGGCAAGGTAATATGGTGACAGGAAAATTGCACAGGCTTTGAAGTCAGGCAGACATAGTTTGAGTTCCCCTTGTGAAATATTGGATGGCTCTTGAAGATCACAATGTCAGCTTGTCATCAGTTGTAACATAGACCACTGATTGAATAATACTTGGTTTCTTCACTAGGTGGTGGAATGGGGAGGAAAAATATTAGAAAGTGAAAAAAGTGTGCCTTAGAAGCCAAATGGTATGTTTGAATTAAACATACTCAGTTTCCTTGCCTGTGAAATGGCGCAATAGCATTTCCAAGGGTTGCAGTGAGAATTAACTGAGAGACTGTGAATAGTTTTGTGACACAGAGAAGGCAAGTGAAAAGCCTGTTGCACAGCAAGTGCTTTGTTCTGCAGTAATGGGGTGGGGACTGAAGCCCTCTCACTGCTCCAGGAGCCAAAGGCAGCCCTGTGCTCTCCATGCAGCTAACTCCTGCCTTCCAGTTAAGAGCAGGCTGTTTGAGGAAAAGGCAATGATGGCCTATTAGAGAAAGGTGGTTGCTGGGAAGTGTGTACCCAACTTGTAACTCTTAAAACTTGATGTCCTGACTGAGAAGGGCCCTCCTGGCCCCCCTCCCATCCCCCTCCCAGAGAGTGTCTGCAATGACAGTGCTCAGCACAAGTTCTGGAAGAGACAACCTGGGCCAGCCTCTGATCTAACAGAGGTTGACATTGAGGACCAGGAATGTCCTACTCATGGTCAGAAAGTGATAGCCAGAGCACTGGCCCTCTGACCTCCCATCCAGCTCCTTGTCCACTGATCTGGACCTCTTTCCTCTTCCAGCATTAGACTTGGGTTAAATTGATTGTAACACAATTTAAAGTGGGATTCTTCCATTGCCCAGGAATCATGGTCAAGGCCAAGAACTGAACACAAAGGCACTAAGTTCTTACCTTTTAAGTACAGGGAATCTCCGTAGTTGGACCAGTGGAATCCCTGCTGGGTTTCATGTAGGGCATTGAAACTGCTATGAACATTAACTTTCCAGGGAATGTACAGGGAGGACCAGGATAAAGGAAGTTGACTTTGGGGAAGGGGAAGAGAATGCTTTATCACCTTAAAGTCAAGAGAGGGAGACTCTTAAAAAATCAATCATAAAGACTGGGGTCTCTACAAGAGGGAGAGTGGTTTCTAGTTGGTCCTCTGCCTATCCCACAGGATGGAAGATTTTATTCTATGTAGTCAGAAGAGGCAGAAATAGAATGGGAGAGAGATGGTAAAATCTCCCCATTTGAGAAGACTGAGGTATTCTCTGTAGCTTCCCATCCTAGAAAAGTGTGGTTGGGATGGGGACCCTGCAGCAGGAGCTGAGAGGGTGTAGAAGTTTAGCCAGAGCTAGATATCTCACTAAAGGGAGTTGGGTGGGGCATATTCCAAAGCATCCACACATATACTCCCTGAAAGCCAGTGTTAAGATGCCCACCACACAGACGGCAAAGCCAGAGAAGCAATGACAACCACCAGAGAGGTCTGCCACATGGGCAGGTGGCCAGGTAAAGGTGTGTCTCCATTACAGCTATGCCTTCTCTGAACCCTGGAACAGTGGTGCTGAGAAGAGGTGTGCCCATGAGCCAAACCATGCACTCTAGAGTTGCCAGATAAAATACAGGACTCCCAGTTCAATTTGAATTTCAGGTAAACAATGAATATTTTTCAGGATAAGTATGTCTCAAATATTGCACGGGAAATAATTATAAAAAAAGTATTTGAAGGAAAAATCAGATTAAAACAGAGAAGGAGGCAAGCCATAAGAGACTTTTAAATACAGAGAACAAATTGAGGGTTGCTGGAGGGGAGGTAGGTGGGGGGGATGGGCTAAATGGGTGATGGGAATTTAGGAGACACTTGTTGGGATGAGTGCTGGGTGTCATATGTAAATGATGAATCACTGGGTTCTACTCCAGAAACCAATTCCACACTGTATGCTAACTAACTTGAATTTAAATAGATAAATAATGTACCCTTAAACAAGTATTTGAATATTTTTATTCAGTGCTCAGTATCATTCAATATTCATTCAATATTCATCTGAAATTCAAAATGAACTGGGAATCTGTACTTTTATTTGTTAACTCTGGCAACATGACCCTTTCTCTCCTCAGCACACAATCACACACACACACACACACACACACACACACACACACACACACACACCAGGCTGTGATAGCCACAAAAGGGAGGTATGTGATCTGAGTTTGAGAGTGAAGTTTTAAAATGAACAGGAGTGAGTCTTAAGGACCAGTGTGAAACTGTTTTAATAAATGAAAGTGGCTGGTGAGTTACAGAATTGAGCCAAGATGTCATTAAGAAAGCTGCTGCCCAGTGAGAGCTCAGTTGGGGGGCATTTATTAGAAAAATAAAACTGTTTTCCAAGTTACACCCCCAAGTGTGGACTGGCTGACCTCTGCAGTGATCAAATGCTGCTTTTCTCTGTACTCATGGCTTCCTTCTGAGGTGCTGTTTCCTCTTCAGATCTGGGGCCTCATCTCCTGCAGTTCCTGTTCCCTTAGCTGATGGAGTGCAGCTCTCTGCCCTTGCAGGACTGGGGCCTCTAACGATGGAGATGACTGGGACAGGAACTCATCCTGAGGCCAACTGAGAAAGAAGATAAAGTTGCCACGGGCAGAACATCCCGGCCTGGGAATAGCCACAGCCCTGGTGGTTTCAGTCAAGAACATAGGCTGGAGAAGCAATAAAAAGTCCCTGGGGGCTTCTATGTGATCTGGGGGTTCTCTTTACAACAGATTCCCCTGCTGTGAGCATTTCTGGTGCTTGGGGTGGATCCCTGAGTTCCCGGCGTTCCCCTCGCACAACTGATATGACCCACACTCACCTTAGAGCAGGGACTGAAGCTGCAGAAGAGGGTTTGGAGGTTGCTGTAGACACATGTGGCTAACTTGAACATCTTGTTCAGGATTAACCTTATTCATAGCTTACATGGTAAAAATATGAAACTCACTCGCATGCAGTCTCCTGATCCTGGACCAAAGAATTAGGCCTAGCCTCCTCCACTCCCCTCCTCCTTCTCTCCTTTGCCTGTCAGCATCAACCTCGGTCTAACACCTGGCCAGCCCTCCACTGACCTGCACCCTCCCCATCCACCTACTGCCACCATCATTGCTGTTGTCCTTATTCCATTAACTTCTACAACCTCCTTATTCCACCATGCTGTCTCCATCTTGTCGACATGAGTCCTCTGTTCATGGGCATCTGAGGAGTTGCTTTCTCTGTTGGAGCTCCAGTCTGGTCCCCATTTATCCTGGTATTTTTGCCCTGACATACAGGTGCATGTTTGTGTCTGCTGGGTCCCACTGATGTTCTGCCAAGGGAGGGAGGTCTATGGACTTGGAGTAGAGGCTTGCTGACATAATTTTCCCACACTTCACCCACAGAAAGAAGAGAGGAGGTGTTGAGGGGAAGGCTGAGGGTGGCAGTGCTGGGAGGGGAAGAACTAGAAACACAGGAAGTGCAGAAGCGTATGTGATAGAGGAAGACAAGAGCCTGAGAAAGACCAATGTCCGGGGGGGGGGGGGGGGTGGTTCATGACAGAGGGGAAGACAGTACAGAGAAGAGAGGTGGAGAGAGAGTGAAAAATTCAGCTGATAGGGCTGTATTTTCAGAAAGCAGAGGAAAGTAGTCAGGCAGGGTATTTTGAAGGGAGAACATTCAGGAAATGGCCCCACACTATGTGTAGGACACATGTGGTGCTGCACTATCAGACCTGCACACATGGCTGACTTCCATATTCAGAACCATGGCAGGGGGCAGAGCACTGCCCTCCCTGGCTCTCCCCCCACCAAACCCATCCAGAAGGCAGCATATGGGCTACCTGGTGTTCCTGTGTGAGGAAGCGCAGAAAATCAAAATTTACCCAGCTCCACCTCCTCCCCTCCTCTTCCCAGGGTGGTCCTGGAGCTGGGGCAAACTGCCTGGACATACCTTCCCTCTGCCTAGTGTTGATTCCAGGCTGGACAAACGGCACAGCCAGAGGCGATGTGGGCTTTAGAATCAGCCAGGTGGAGCAGAGCAATGGAGGGTTGAAAAGGCAGATCAGAAGTATGTGGGGAGAGAAAATCTGTGTGTGTGTGTGTGTGTGTGTGTGTGTGTGTGTGTGTGTGTGTGTGAGGGGGCACTGTGGGTACTGGAGGCAGTTAGCATGATTAGTGTGATGATACTAATTATCTACCTGAGAACTGCCTCCTTTTCCCATGGCTACTATTGAGCCCACAAAGTACAAGATGCCAAGGAATTACCCAGTTTCCCATGTTCCAGGGTTGTTTCTGTTCCCACTATTGGAGCTTTTTGGAGAAAGTGGGTCCATGTTCTCTATTCCTGGCAGCTCAGCCATCTCCAGGTGCTGGGGCTGAAAACCTATCAGGAGACACCCCTTGTCTAGATGTTTGTTTTGACATCAGGAGGCTGTGTTGATTATATTATGTATAATTGTGATGATGATGTGATGGGAATGATGATGGGGATGAGCTCCCATTTCTTGAGAACTTGGCACGTGCTAACTGCTTTATGAGCAGGAAGTCAAATAGTCCTCTTATCTCCTGGGAGGTTAGTACTATTACCTACAGTTATATAGATCATATATGTATATTATTTTATATATTATGTACATATAATATATATACATATATATACACATAAAATACATTATATATATGAGAAAATGAGAAATGAGGCACTGGAGAGATTGAGTAACTTACCCAAGACCATGCAACTAGAGAGTGGGAATGCCATGATGGAATATGAGTCATATCCACATGTGGGAAGCTCCAGTCACCAGGGTCCTCTTCACCTTGTACCATTATACTCACCTCCAGTGTGACAGTTCTCATGGGAACACTAAGGATCAGGAAGCCCCATGCCATCCTGCTGGCCCTGTACAGCAGCACATCCTGACTCCAGCTGGATTTCAGGCTCACAATCTCACAGCCAGGGAGAAAAAAGACTTAGAACTAAATTAGGATGTGAGCCCAAGGCTGGCAGGATGAAAAAGCAAAAGGTCAGTGGCTGGTGGAGAGCCCAGGCAGGTAAATGCCAATTAGTAGCAGAGCCTGATGACAACAGAAATCCCCTGGTCCAGGGATGAGAGGGGCTCATTCCTCTTTAGCCTTCTTTGTTGATTGGCCATGCACTGCCTCCCTCTCCCCTGTACTCTCCACCCAGTCACAGAATTCAGGAAAGTCTAGCCCCACCCCATCCTGGTACAGACAATGGGTTTTGAAGAGTTCCAGCAAGTGTGTGTGAAGCATCCCCAGCCCACAAAAGGTGAGAGGAATTGAGAGACTGGGAGAGAGACACTGCGGAAGGCTCCCTATTTTTAAAAATGAGGGCAAGAGGGGCGCCTGGGTGGCGCAGTCGGTTAAGCGTCCGACTTCAGCCAGGTCACGATCTCGCGGTCTGTGAGTTCGAGCCCCGCGTCGGGCTCTGGGCTGATGGCTCAGAGCCTGGAGCCTGTTTCCGATTCTGTGTCTCCCTCTCTCTCTGCCCCTCCCCCGTTCATGCTCTGTCTCTCTCTGTCCCAAAAATAAATAAACGTTGAAAAAAAAAATTTAAAAAAAAAAAAATGAGGGCAAGAATGAGTGCTTCCATTTCTGCCTCTATAAGTGACACCTGAAGCCATGGCAGCCATGACCCTGCAGGGAGGTGGGCTAAAGCAAACATCCTGAACATCCTGGATGTGGCAGAGCACCAAAGACAAACACAAAGACACCCTGGTCCTCATGAGGTTGTGGAGCTGATGGAGCAATCAACAGTTGGATTTCTTGTTAGGTGACATTATACCATTTCTGTTCATTTGAATGAATTGAGGTGTATGATTGTGCTTTGTTGTTTGCAAAGAGCTGATCTATCACTAGCTGCTCTATCATTTTCAAACAGTCCTTGTGCAAGCCCTGGGGAATCCTCAGAGCTCTCTCAGGGCCTGGCTCCAGGAGGAATGGGTGTGGGGTGAGGAAGACAGACCCATCTGTCTGGAGTCCTACTACACAGTGTTCACATGCAAAGCCACACACATGAGTCCAGAGGGTCCCACTGCTCAAACAAAGCAACAGCTTGAAGAACATTGCAATGGCTCATGTTGCCTCCCCTTGGGAGAATAAAAAGCAACTGAATCTGTGGTTTTCTGAATGCAAGTGCCTGTGCTTTCTTTATAGGGGAATGGCAAACATGTTTTCTTATGGGAAGATGCACAGGAGAACTGCCTGCACTCCCAGACCACAGAGAACTAGCTCCAGATGGAATGCTCTCCAGTTTTCTCTGTGCTTTGACTCATTGTCCTCCTCCTAAGCCCACTACCCTCTAGCCTTGAGCAGGCAGATCAAGCAACTCTCCTGGGATATGTACAAGCAGTACCTCTTATCTAGTACGAAATGTTCAAATCATCAGCTCTCTAGTACATTCTAGCACATCGTAGGCAAGACCACTGGGCAGCCATGGGGAGTAGAGCCAGATTGTCCTCCATGGCGATAGCTGTGGTTTGAGACAAATGTACTGGGCATCCTCCTCTAGCTGACATGGCTTTCCAGAGTCTTATGCATTTTAGTCAGAGCAAGAGAAGGAGTGTTTTCCACTGTCATTTAGTCCAGCTCCTTATCCCTGAATGAGATAGCTGAGGACTGGAGGGAGAAGCATTTTGCCAAGTTCCAGAGTAGCCACCCAGCATGCTCCCAGACTGGACTCCTGAACTCTTGTGCTCCATACACAACACCCATCACCTGCTTCTTCATCTGTTATCAGCTCCTTCCTCATCGGGAAAATGGGTGTTTTGTGTTTCCTTTGTAATCTTGTCATGAAGATGAAGTGAGATATACTCCCTATCAGACTTCTGGGCAAGGCTGGTACTCACAGGATGTGCGTTGATATGTGGTGGTTTGCTTTTCTTCCTGGGAAAAGTCCTCCAGCAAGGTGGCTGAAAGCATAGGCTTTAGAAGCAAGCACTGGCCACTCTCCTGACTGCCTGGACCACAGCTTTCTAGGGGCAAAGGCTGGGAGCTATAGATCCCCATTTAAACAGCCACACTCGTGGGCCAGAGAGCACTTTAGACTGTGGCAGTCTCACAATTTAATGATAATAAAGGCTTTACGAACAGATTCTATAGAGAAAGGGAGAAGACATAATAGGATTTTGCTGTTTTATGAGGATGGGAAGAGAGGGGGACTCAAGGAAGGAGGAAGCTTGGGGCAAGGAAGGCAAATTTCACAGTTCTGTCTTCAATTGAGCCTGTCCCTCCCACTGCATTCATCGCTGCCATCAAAGAACCATATTAAGTGGCTACTGTGTATCAAGGTGGTGCAATAGATGGAGAGAAACAAAGGCACACAAGCATGAGGGTAGATGAACAGGTAGTATCATATCGAGGGTTTGAGAGGCAGACTCAGAGGTGAGACAGGTCAGTTACAACAGGGGCAGACAGCAGGGGTCCTCTGAAAGTTCTGAGGGAAATTGCACCCACTCCCATGGTCTACTGTGCTGTCAGTCTGTCTGAGCCTGACCTCTCTCCTGTGACCAACCTATTGCTTTTTCAGCTTCTCCTCTTGTGTGGCTTGGGAGCACCTCAGACCCAACCTGTCTGAAAGTGAACTTGTCATCTTCCTTGAAAATGTGCTCCTCATGCTGGATGTTTCTATTTAGTACATGTCACTATTATCTCCCCAGTCACCAAAGTGAGTAGTCTAGTACCCCCTTCTTTCTTTTTTTCTTCTGTTCCTTCCTTTATTCCTCTTATCACTATCATTAAATTAGTTTCCAAGACCTACCTTTGACTGTGGCTTGCAGCTTAGTTCAGCTTCCAGTCATTCCCTAGCGTGACCACAATGGCCTCACCATCGATTTCCCTCTAATTTTCAGTCTTGCACGACTTCACAACCACAACCCCATCTCTCTTCCCCATTGCAACGGGAGCTATCTTTTTAAAACACAAATCAGATTCTGTCAGGCCCTTGCATAATATCCTTCAGTGGCTTCCCTGCCACTCTGGGAGAACTTCTTGACTCCTTAACATGTGTACAAGATTCCTTTCTCTCTCCCTTTTTTTTTTTTTAAGTTTATTTACTTTTGAGAGAGACACAGCATGAGTGGGGTAGGGGCAGAGAGAGAGGGAGACACAGAATCCAAAGAAGACTCCAGGCTTGGAACTCTCAGCACAGAGCCTGACACGGGGCTCAAACTCATGAACTGCGAGATCATGACCTGAGCTGAAGTCAAATGCTTAACCAACTGAGCCACCCAAGTGCCTCAAGATTCCCTTCTCTCTTTAGTCATCTCTTGCTTCTTCCCCATCTGTATTATTCTTTTCCACCATATTGAAGTCCAAATGATTAGAGATTTATCTGGTGGTTCTAAATTTCCTAAAACTCATGTAGATTTTGTTCCCTCTGTTTTCCTCTACCTCTCCAAGTCCTACTTAATATTCAAAAGTCCAGTAAGGCATCACTTCCAGTGGTGAGATGTTGAGCCCTTCTTGCCTCTCCCAGCAAGGTCTGATGCCCTTGCGCTTTCCATCATCAGAGCACTTGCAGCATGGATTTCACTGTCCTTTGCCTATGGATCTGCTTCCCCATCAGGCTGTTTCATTCATCTCTCCACCCCAGGCCCCACATTGTGCATGGAACTGGGAAGCACTTAGCCAAAAGCAGATGAGTGAACACAGGGGTTTGTTGGATACAGTTTTATTTTGATTGCTTTGTTTGTCCTTGGGAAGCAGGTTAGGGAGGAAGATTTCCAGCTGTCATCCCTTTCCCCTCCTCTCCATGTGCTACTGCCCCTGGGGAGAAGGTCTGGAGAAACATAAGGCTGATTCCTTGGCCAGTTAACTTGGACCATGTGCCTTCATCCAGGCTCTGCTGGGGCAAAAAGAATGGCTTTTAGTGCCTTTCACTGTAGCAGAAGAGAGAGGAAGCAGGCTATAAAGCTCCACAAAGAAAAAAAAAGGTTGCTTTGCTGCTTCCAGACAAGAATTAATAGGTGCAGCCCATAATCCTGTCTTGAGGGAGATGAAGGGAAAAAGGAGTGAGAGAGAATATAATGGCCAAATCCCCCCTGTCTTGCTGCCCGAGTGCCTCTCTGGTGTTTGTAAGTTCAATGCATAGAAAATGAGCAGGGAGAGGCTCTTAGGAGTCAGCACTTTGGGAAAGTCCAGGTCTAAACTGGTCTGCCTGCATGTGGGTGGCCTCCAGGGGAGAACCAACTCACCCCTGCCAGCCCACAGAGGCTCAGCCGATAAACAGAGGAAGCCCTTGGCCTCTCTCTAATTCCACCCACTGGGCAGGCAGCCATTTGGGGTATTTTGCATGTTCTGGTACACCTGACCAGAGGAAACAGAAAGATAGCATTTTGGAGCTGCAGGAAAATGTTGGGATGCTGTAGTGCAATCCTCTTGTGTGTGTGTGTGTGTGTGTGTGTGTGTGTGTTTTGTCTTTACAGATTTTACAGATGAGGAACCAGAGGTCAAAAAGGGGAAGTGCTTGTTCTCGGGGTCACACAAGGAGGGATGGCTTGGGCCCTGGGTGTGGAGAGAGGGGGCAGGCTGGGCACACAACTGAAATACAATTCTCCCCCTTTGTTTCCATAGCTTAATGGTGGCTTCTCCCCAACCAGAACTCCTGTGCCAGTGAGTCTGCCCCTCACTCTGGGTAGAAAAGCCTAGACCCTTGCCAAGCCTGGCCTAGAGCAGTCATCTGGAGCATCTGAGGAGGGCTGGGCCGTGTTTCTCAACCAAAGGCTGATTTCATGGCCCTTCTCAGTCAGTGCCTTCCTTCTTTTCCATCCAACCCCAGCTGTCCACCGTCTCACACCAGGCATGGGCTGGTCACAGAGAGGTGCTCCATCAATGGGCGTGATTACTTGCTTGCTGTTGATAACAGTAGCCATTCTCACCATATATTGATTATACTAGGAACCTTATACTTTGCGTACATTATCTCATTTCTTCTTTCCAGCAAGTTACAACAAGCTCCACCAGAAGAATTACAAAAGTACCTACCTCATAGAATCAGTCAGGGTGAAGACTGGAGGAGTTAATACATGTAAAGTGCTTACACAGTACTATCTAGGAAGTGCTTAATAAATATCACTTGTTTATTCATTCAACCCAAGTTTATTATATACTACCATGAGCCAGGCACTATTCTAGACTTTGGAGATATATCAGTAAATACCACAAACTAAAAGTGCTACCCTCATGGAGATCAATTCACACGAGGAGACATAGACAATAGACAAATAAATAAGTTTTTAAAGCAGATAATGTGTTAGATGGTAATAAGGACCATGAAGAAAGAAAGTTGGGAAGGCAGAAAGAGCATGCTGAGGTGGGGTTCAGGAAGGGCCTGGTTGAGTAGGTAACACTTAAAAAAATTCTTGAAGCAGATGGAGATTGTGTTTCCCCATGTGTCTATCTGGAGGAAAAGCTTTCCAGGCACAGGGTACAGCAAGTGAAAACGTGTTGAGGCTGGAAAGTACCTAGTAAGTTCTAGGAACAACAAGTAAGCTGCTGTGGCTTGAGTAGTGAGGACCAAAGAGAAAGCAGCAGCAAATCAGGTCTGAATGGGGGCTGAGGGGAAGCAGAGCCTGTGGGGCCTTATCGGCCATTGTGAAGGTTTTGGCTTTTACTCTCAGTGAGATGCAGAATCTTTGCAGGGTTTGAGTGACATAAGCTTACATTTTAATAGGATCACTTTCACTACTTTCTGGCAGCAGTATCACAGGGAGCTTGGGGACCAGTAGGGCAGTAAGGCAGGAGAAGATGGTAGCTTGGAGCAAGGTGGTGGAGATTCAGGTGGGGAGAAGTACAGCTTCCTGGATATTCTGAAGGTACACCTGAGAGATTGGATGATGGGGTGTGAAATTCAGCTCTGAGAGTTTTGGTATGAGCAACTGGGTGAGTGTTCACTAAGATAAGGAAACTCTAGGAGGAGCTGGTTTGGGGTAGAAGACCAGAAGTTTAGCTCTTGACCTGCTGGGTTTGAGATTCTATTAGACATCCAAGTAGAGCTGCTAAGTACACTTGATATACCATCTAACATCCAGAAGGAAGGTCTTTGCTGGAGTTATAAGTTTTGGAGTCACAAAGTTGACTTATAAACAAAACCAAGAGTCAGAGCAGATAAATAACCTGAAGGTAAGTGGTGGGGCTGATGAATCTGTGTCCTTATCTACCCTGCTTTATTTCCCACCCTGGAGACAGCCTGCATCCTCCTCCTAAGCTGAGGGAGGAGAGAATAAATGCAACTCCCAGAGACTATTGATACAGGATAAAAGCAAAGGACAGGGGGTGCCTGGAGCTTGACAGCCAAAGGACAATGCATTGCCCTAAGAAACCTTCAGCAATGGACACTGAGCCTGTTGACTTAAGTTTAGACTGGGCCAAAGTGTCCAGCCATAGAGTGGGATAGTATTTTTCAATGTCACTCAAGTCCTATTTGCTGAGAACATATACAACCTATGCAATATCGTCCTTGGCCCAGAAGAAGAACCAAATTAGTCTGTGTGTCTGGATTTGCCCTGAAACATCATCATCTTAAAAAACAAAACAAAACAAAACACAACAAACTTGATCCATAGGATTCTGATGCCTGAAGTCTCTGGGGATGGGAGACCTTCTTATGTCTCCCTCAGTACACCCAGGTGCCTCTTTTGGTGGGCCCAGGATGGATGGGTCTATCCTTCCAGGCCTGGTGGTTAGGGGTCCCTCTTCCAGGAGCCTGGAAACTCTAAGGGGTGTCCAGTGTCCAGCCCACTGACTGAGACCACATTCTATGGGCTACTTGGTGTGACATCCACTTTCCACAACTATCTGTGCACCAGCCTGCTGCCCAGGTGTCCTGCTCTACTGTCACAGCTGCATCCTGGGCTGTACAGCCTATCTCACATTAAAATTCAGGTCTCACGCAGGCCCACTGCACAATATGGTGTTAGTAGTCATGATTGCCTTGACTTCAAGGTATTCGTTTGACAGCAGAGGGCAGGTACAGTGAGGAGCGGAGCAGAGATGTTCCAAAGCAAGGGCAGTGGGGATCAAGTCACCCTAAATCAGAGGCTTAGGGCATTCAGGAAATAGGGGTGGACTAGGCCCGGTGCTGAGGGGTATTGGAAGCTGGCACAAAGGATGTGCCTGCCTTAAGCTTGAGAGGAAAAGTATCCAGAAGTTGCTATTGACCACGTTTGCACAATCTTGTCAGGAATGACCCTCTGTATGAACGTGTGTATTTGTGTATGTTCACATGTATGAGATAGTGTGAGCAAACATTGCATGGGTGTGAATGTGCATGAATATATGATTAAGTGTGCATAAGAATGTGTGAGTGAGTGTGCACATGAGTGTGGGGATATGAATATGTGAGTGTGAATCAGTGTATGCAGGGTGTGAATGTGTGAGTATGTGGGGTGTGAATGTGAGCGTGCATGCATGTGCATGTGAATGGGGGTGTGAGTATGTGAGAGTGAAAGAGTGCATGACTGTAAGTGTGTGTGTGAGGGATGAGTGTGCATGTGAGTGTGTAGGATAGGCTGACTGTGCGGGTGTGCATGAGTGAGTATGCATGTTTTTGGGAAAGGGTGGATGGGAGCAGGCCCATCTGCTTACCAACCCTGTACATGGGCTCTTGAGGATTCCCTCTGGGGATTGAAGGGAGGGGTCAGTGGCATCTGATTATATCTTTTTAAGACTGCAGCCTTACCTGCCTGCCTCAACACTTCACACGCTGGTAGGAGACTCCTCTAGCCCCAGCAATGAAATAAAGAAACTGCAAGAGGCAAAAGCCTGTGCAGAGAGATCAAAGCCTGCCCTCCAAGCTCAGACCCTTTTGCTCCCGCCCCTCCCCCTGCCTGCTCCTTCCTGCTCCTTCCTCCCGCCTCCCTCTCTTTATTCTGATCATTTGCCTTTTCTTCAAAGGTCTCCTTTCTGGAAGAAGCATTGCACACACTTTGTCTCAAACAGCTGTATTTTTTGTTAACAGCGGCACTGCACCAAAAGAGATCAAAAGAGGGGCAGGAAGAAAAGGACAAAGAATCCACCCCCGAAATGAATAATTGAACCCTTCCAACCTCAGGAAGGGGGTCTGGTGAAGATGAAAGGCCACAAAGTGCCCATTCTGTCTTCCTTGGGTCTCCCTGTGCATTGGTCAGAATGAACCACTGAGGCTCTCTTGATGTCATGAAGCCCAGCCTTGCCCCACTCTTATTTTGCTGATACTTTCTTATTTGTTCTGTCATATAATTCTTGCCTGAGTGTTGCTTGTTTGTTTGTTTGTTTGTTGTTTGTTGTAGGCTTGTTTGGAGGCAATGGGCAGTGATTAAGGAAGGAAAAGGCATCCTACCCAACCAGGCTGCTAGGCCTGTACCTCCAGTCTCCAAACCCTGAGGTCTTCACATGCTCTGATTTAGTTGTAATTGCATTTTGTTTTTGAAACTAACCTGTCAGATCTTGTTATATTGTTGGATGTATATTCTTCTCCTCCTCTCCTCTGAATCCTCTTGAGTCTTGAAGGCTGAAGGTGGGGTGTATCTGGGACACATACATAGAAAGTTCAGCAGAAAGTTATTTCCAGCTCCTGTGGGATAGAGAGTCTGTGACTCCAGGGCTCATGCATAGTATTTCTAGCTGAAGAACCACGAGGGAGATGAACCCTGGGAATGGGTCTTTAGAATGTGAGTAGCAGGCAGGCTTGAAGGCACCGGAGCGCAACCAGCCAGCCTTCTGGTTAGGTGTGTGAGACTTTTCCCTATAGGGTCTGGATCACACCAGACCCCAGAAGCTGCTGGATAAGTAGAAGATGAAAGGGGGAAATAGGACAAGGTCATCAACCTTCTTTTTGATTACTTCCTGCCTCCAAGGCACTGTGGAGTTCAGAGATGTGTAGGACAGGTCTGTGATCTCAGGGCATTTATGTTTTAGCCACACAGGTATCACTGGCAGTAGGAACAAGACAAGAAGTTGCTACAGATGCAGAAGAGGGAAGGATCATAGGGATGTGGGCAGGGAGAGCCCTATAGGTGGAAGTGGAATGACTGGTTTTGAATCTGGTTTTGCAGGCTTGGCAGGATTTGAGGTGTGTATGTGGCAGGGGAGATGTTTGAGGTCAACAGAAAATGTCAGAAAAGGCACAGGATGGGAAAGAGACAAAGTGTGGTAAGAAGCAGTGAATAGGTCTCAGTCTGCGGTGGAGTCCATGAAGAGGAGTCATGGACCCAAAAGGCTGATTGTGGCACAGACATAAAGTGTCACAAAAATGAGTGTCACTCTGGGCATGGGGAATCTGTGGGCATCTAGTACTTTGAATAAAGGATGCCTGTATTTAACATGACATTCAAAAGTAGAAAATGGTATATGGGAAATAGTCCTATATACCCCATTTCCTCACTGCTCTGTTATCCTCTCTGATAGTAACCTCTTTTACATTTCCTGCTTGTCTGAACAACTCTGTGCATATACAGGAACTTATGAACAAATACTCTTTTTTTTTCATTTTTTGGAAGTTTTTTGGTATTTTTTTTGTAATTTTGGTACATTAAACATCTTGCTCTGTACCTTGCTTTTTAAAACTAAAATTATACCTTGAGATTTTTTTTTCATGTAAGTATATATAAAGCTACCTTATTCTTTTTAATGACTGCATAATATTTCATTGTAAGTACATATCATAATTTATTTAACCAGCACTCTTCTGATGGACATTTAGATTTTTTCCAGTCTTTTCCTATTGCCAAGGATGCCACAATGAAAAATTCCTGTATACACATTGATTTTGCATGAGTAAGTTAAACTGCAAAAAGGTCTTAGTAAAGGAAACATTGTTCAAAGAATATATGCATTTTAACTTTGATAAATATTATAAAATTGTTTCTCAAAATGTTATACCAAGTTACACAATGACTCACAATGAGTGAAAATAGCTGGTTTCCTATAATCTTGGAAAATAGTGTTATTAAATGTTTTCTTTGTTGGCAGTGTTATATGTAAAAAAGGGTATATGATTGAGATTCTGTTGCACTGCTCTTTTAGGATTGAGGTTGAACATCTTTTTAAATGTTCAGAAGCTATTTGTAAGTTTTTTCTGTGAATTGATTGTTCATGACCTTTGCCCATTTTTAAATTGAGTTTTTGGTCTTTTTCTCACTGACGTGTAAGAGTTCTTTATTATTTGTTAGGATAAATATTGAAAATGTTTTGCATTTGTCATTTTTATTTGAATTTTTATGGCACTTTTATCACTGAGAAAAAATAGAAGTTTATGTAGCAAAATTTATCTTGATAAATTACAATTGCAGTCAAATCTTTCTAAATAGATTCTCAAAATTAATATTATTAAAAAAACCTTATTAATTTTTCCCAGTGCATTGGTGCTTCTAATGTTTATATTAAAGGAGTTGATTAATCTATAAAGTATAAGCATTCAAACTTTAATTTTTTGTAGGATGGCTATCCCATCCATACAATTTATTAAATATCCCATCTTTTCCTCCACTGATAAGCAAACCACATTTATCACATACTACATGTTTATGTAGTAAATTTTTATGTACTACATTTCTACATAGTATTTAGTTGTATTCTTGGGTTCTCCACTCTGTTTTGTTGGTGTACTTCTTGTCCCAGTGCATTAATGACTGCAGCCTTGTGATAGGTTTTAATATCTGATAAGGCTAGCCCCCTCATATTCTTTTGTGGGGTTTTTGAAAATAATTTTTCTTTTCTTTTTGCCAATTTAATAACTTTGTCTTGTTTTAAAATGTTAGCTTGTCTAAAATTTAGTGTGTTTGGTGGGGAAACTTTACAGTTAAAGTTATTTAGAGAAAGTTGATGTCTTCATCAGACTGAGTTTTCCTAAGATTGAACAGGTATGTCTTTATCTTCATTCTTGTCACTTTTGGGGTTTATACCTAGGGTTTAAGGGTTTTTTTTTTCCCCCGTTCTTTAAATAGATCTTGTATATTGATGAAATTTATCACTAGGTGACTTTGACTGGCTATTGCTTCCAATTATATGGGAAGACTATAGATTTTTTTTTGTTTTTCCACCAGACACCTCATTGAATTCTTTTATCTTTTATGACAGATTTTCCAGTTGATTTTCTAGAAATTTCATTTATTCCATCATACAATGTACAAGTGAAACCTTTAGTTTTTCTTTTTCTATTTATACTCTTATTTTTATGTTGTGTTAAATAAAACCTTAAACCATATTAAGTGACGATAGCAATAGTAAAAATCATAATTTAGTTCCTGACATTAATAGGAATGCATCTACTATGGGTTTCCATTAAGCATTAAGCTTTTGGTTTGAGATATATGAAGTTTTATCATAATGAGGAAGTGTGTCTGTGTACAATTCTTTTTTCAAATCAAGAAAGGATGCTGAACTTTATCTTATGCCTTTTCAACATTTATGAACATCATTCTTTGATTTAATAATATGGCCAGTTATAGTAATAGAGTCAAACTATCCTTGCATTCTTGGAATAAATATCACTTAGTCATGGTTAATTATTTTTTTTTCACCTTTAGTCTGTTTCATTCATGATGTACACATTGACATTCATCAAGTGAAGTTGATCTGCGTGTTTATCTTGTGCTTTGTCATTTTGTTATCAATGTTATTCCAATTTTATAAGAATAATTTGGAAATGATCTTTTGTTTCTGTGTTTTGGAGCAGTTTAAAATAGCACTGGAGACATATGTTACTGATACGTTAGAATTATTCTGTGAAACTCTTTGGTTTTATTATTTTTTTCTTGCAGGAGACTTTATATACACATATAAAATGTATATATATCTATAATACGTATTATATGTATATAATTAAATCACATTTCTCCTTGGGTAATAGATCTGTTCAAGTTGTCTATCTCCACTGTGGTCAATTTTGATAATATACATTTTCCTGGAAAATTAGCCATTTTTTTTTTCAGATTTTCAAATACATATAATTGAGTAAAATTACATTTTTCTTTTCATTTCCTCTGTACTAGTTTTTCATAAAAATAACTTCATAAAATATTTTTAATATGACTAATTAGGAGCTTTTTGTGAAAAAGAAAGTTAAGTTAGAATGTGATGTATTGGGAATGGCAAACCCTATGATTATTAACTATGGACATACGTGGTGGATCAGTAACACTACCTTGGGAAGGTTTCTTGGGATCCCTATCAGGGATTCCAAAATCCAGATTAAGGATTAAAGGTCAGAGATGGGCAGTGTCTTGTTTTGTCATTTCAGGAAAATCCTCATCTGTTGGCAGGATTCCTCATTCCCATTATGTGGATGGTCAGGGAACAGGCTAGAGAGTCCCATCTAATTTCTCCCACTTAGACTCTTTCTTTGAGAGCACATTACTCAAAACCCAGTTTAGGTTCTTACCCAGTCTTGTATGGTCTTGTTTGTTTTTGTCCCATCCTTCAAGCCAACCCAGATGTAAGAATATGGGATATTCTCCTCATATGATACTTCTTCTCTCCCCATTGTTGCCCACTGGGTCCAAGATGATGAAATATATCTGTATCAAAAAACTTTTATTCTGCTTCTTCTCAGGGGAGGGAAATGTGAAATGTCAGAGAATTCTCTGGTTCTTAGAATATGCTGGGACCTTCTGGAAAGCACAGCTGGATCTTGCTCTTGATTCGCTAAGTGGGGAGGCATTTCCTTTCCTGGCAGATTCATCTTCTCATTGCATCAGGGAAAATGCACACAATGTTGTCCTGAATTCAAGTAGCATTTTGCTTGTGGGCTGCCAGAGAGAGATAAGACCAGGCCTTATCTCTGTGGCTTGGCATAGTGAATTAAATTTACTTATATATGTTCTACTATCTGTACAGTCCTATATATAAATGTTATAATGCATGTAGTCATACATGGAGAGTACTTACTGAAAATAGAAGGTGACAGTTTCCAGGGAAATGCATCCCTCATACCTATAGGTTGTGAGGAAATGATTATAATAAACAGTTTTAACAAAAAGCAATGGAGCTTCTATTACATGCCAGACATTATACTAGGTAGTAGTTGTCTTTGACCTAAAAAGGTATAAAGGGTATTAAGACATCACTCAGGAAGAGATGAGAATTAGAAATCAGAAGATTTTCAGGATATTAGCAGTAGTTCCCAGACTGAAGCACTCTGGAGAAGGATGCAGTATGCTGAAAGGCATCATCCCCAAGGCTAGAGTATACATCTGTTCAGCGTCCTCAGTTTGCTCCATCCTTAATGACTAAGGCAAAATAGTGTTTCCAAAGCACTCCAGGTGTCTGGGGTAGAGTCTGAGAAGCTGACAAATGACACTACAAGGACAACCAAATCTGGACAACAACCCCAGATTCAGTTGGTGGCTGCAAGAATAAAGGCGAGGTGTCACCACATCCAACATACAGCTAAGCACTGAAAATATGTAGAAGAGGTTTAATATATTGATCTATCACAAGCCAGGTTTTCCTCTCAGATTTCATAATGGCTCCCCAAATTCCATCCTCCCAGACTGCTCCATTGGAGCATTGCCTTCTTTGACTTCTTATCCTTTCTCTCCCTAGATTGAGATGGTCAATCCCTCTGTATATTTCTACAGCAATTGGCAAATAACCTCCATTATACTACCTATTACAGTGTGTAGTAATTACTTCTCCACAGGACTTTCTTTTCCCCCAGGTGGTAGACATCTCTGGTGCCTAACCCAATGCTTGGCACAGAGTAGGCATTCAGTAAATATTTTCTCAAGAAATGAATTAAATAATTTTATAATTAATTCTATGTTTAAATCCAGCTATCCCTTCAATGTTGTCTGAATGGTTGAGGCCAATCTTAAACATTGAGCCCATTTTCAGAAATATGGCAAATACATTTGGAGCTAGCCTTACCTCTGCCTCTTCTATTTTCATGGGATGTGCTGGAGATCTGTGATAAAAACAGATGTATCAGGGCAGCTTTACCTCATGCTTTATTAGGGAAGCTGTTATGTGAATCAGCTTGCAGATCAGGGAGTTTACTTTATGCTTGTCCGGGAGCTCTGGTGAGTTGCCTGGAATTCTTAATCAGGCTGCAGGGGGAGGGATGGAGTGAGCCCTGAACACCCTGAGCAGGTGACTCCAATTTGTAAATTAGATGAGCAACAGTAGATTTAATTGTTCCAACATTCTCTTTCAGACTTTTCCCTTTTCTCCAAGCTCTGGACACACCTACTTTGTTTTACTGCTTGTTAAAAGTGTTCTCTTTTAAATGAGAAGTCACATGAAAAAGACAAGGGATAAGATGCCACAGGCATCACAATTTATGACCTCCTTATCAGCCATTGGGCTCCTGGAGATCACCAAGTAGAGTTTTACAAATTCTGTTGGATTATTATGATGATGCTGTATGTGTTGGGGGTGCAGTGTCATTGTGGGGCCTCTGTGGCTTCCTGAGGCTCATCATATGGGTCCCAGAGATCTCTGGTGTTCTGCACTCACTTACCCAGCTCTCCCTTTGCTGGAGGAGTGGAGTAAGGCATCCCAATCGTTACTTTCTCCAGCACACCCCTGACAAGTGACAAACACCCACTGGGAAGATGGATGGACCTGAGCTAACTGGGCTCTGGCACACATTGGTTATGAGAGCTGAGAGCTGCTCACACAGAGGCTTTGAGGGGCAGGGTGGCTGCTGCTATCAGTGCAGAGAGCTAGACTGATGGGGATATTTAAGAAGCAGCGGGGGCATCAGGGTGCTCAGGAAAACAACATGCTGAGTAGCAGTACACATACATATGTTTGGGGTATAAATAATTTCTAATTAGTAACTTAATTTTAGAAGTCTTTCAAGATGGGAATGCAAGAATAAGAATTATTTATTCTGTATGGAGGCCAGGAAGGAACAAGAAGCTTGAAAAACATAAACCAATCTCTGCCTAATGAACTGGAGATACCTAGAAAAAGATCCCAGAATCTTAGAAATTTGAAAAGGAATGTTGATAGGTCTTTGTGTCCAGTCTTTGGTCTCCAAGCAGTTGATTGGCAAAGGGGCTGAAGCCCAACAGAATCAATACAGACAAGTTCCAGAAGTGGGTACTAATGACTCAGCTGCCAAGGCCATTACTCATACTGGTAAAAGGAGTGAGTAACACATTCCAGGAAACTCTGTCTACTTGAGAGCTGGCCTTCCTATACTTTTACTTTCTCTCTATGCTTATCTGATTCTCAAGGTCAGAATGCCCCCATGAAACCACTGGGGTAAATCTTTACAATGTCAGGTCCCAAAACAAAGGTCCAGATGTGGAAAGCATAGGCATCAGCCCCTCCCACACATATAAACTCCCACAGTGAAAATTCTATCACTCACTACTAGGCAAACAACTGCTTGTTCTTTGGGGATATTTTCCTTGATTATTTTGAGATAAGTTTTTATTTTGTAGGTTCTCCTTCTAAACACCCATTCATTCTTTCATTTATGTATATGAATGCACATACATATACACATATAAGTTTATATGTGTATATGTATAGTAGAATATATGTAAATTTAGTGGAATATATGAAATACAAAAATACATATTTTTATATGTATATATATGCTTATATATAATATAATACACATTATACACACACACACACACACACACACACACATACATACAGGTATATATATTACAAAAATGTAGTTATAAGATTGATTTCTTTTCCAAGTATGCTAACAGTCATACCCAAGGATAAATAACTTGGTGCCTGGATAAGGCATATTACAAGGGAAATCACAGGGCCTTCTGGTCCCAACAGTGATAACTACAAAGATCTGAAGAGGTAGGGTCCCTGGCCCCTGGGCTAATTGTGTGGTCATCACAGAGAAGGAAAGCAAATTGGACTTTGAAGGATGGCAAATCTATTTAGTTGGAGAGCAGAGGAGAGGCATTCATGTGAGTATTCCATCTTTTGGGGGAATTCCACTCTGTTAAGAAGAATTGGTCTTCCCTCTGTTCTCCTGTGCACTGTCTCTGAAATGGGCATCCTTGGTTCTTTCCTTCCTAAGAAAGAAGACATTTATTTATGCAGATGGAGAGCTGGCCCCTGGAGAGACTGTCTCTTCTCATGGCTTCTCATATGGAAACAGCTTTTCTGTGATTGTACTGGGGCACAGAGAGGGCCTCCTCTGTCAAGATGAGGGTTTCAACCAGAGGACTGAGAGTAACCAGGGTTCGATATGAGGGTCCTTAATTGGGGAACCATATATCTGGCTTGCTAAAAGTAGCACTTCCTTTCCTTACCAAAAGCATCCCCATTTGTATGACAAATTATATGGTCTGCCCCCCCCCCCCCCCCATATAGCAGAGAGCAGGAGGAAAAGAAATGTGAATGATGATACAAGTCTTTGACAGAAAATCTCCTGTAAAGGATTTATCCTTGGGATCTAGCAGTGTTGGTCAATATCACCTTGGGCTAAGATGTAACAACAACTTTCTTATGAAAACAAGGGTGATTTAATCAGAACCCAGTTGACTGCCAGAAGCCTTCAAAACTATCCTCTTGTCCATGGATCAAGTGCACTCACCCAAGGGGTGGCTGACATGGGTCTGGAGAGCACTGAGTATGCTCTGGATGGAGACACACTGGGCATGTGGTGTGCCAACAGAATTCACCAGTAGGGTCTGACCAGGACAAGACAGACTATACAGGTGTCCTAATCTAACCACAAATAGCAGGGATGGCAGCTGCTAATCTTGCACCTGTATTCTCCATCTCCTGATGGGACACTCCAGGAACCAGATAGAAGGCGAAACAAGTCGTCTTTAGCCACTTGTTATTAGGGGAGGTTACTTGCTTCCTCCCGACTTCAGTTTCCTCCTTGTAAATAAAATGGGGTAATGTTACCACCCCAGACTACTTTTTCCAATTGTTTGTAATGTTTATTAATTGTTTTCAGCAGTAAAAACCCTTCAGGGGCAAGGGCTTATGTTGTTGGGTTTCTCCGAGGAAGCTTGGCAAATCCTGCCCTGGCCTTGGGCAGGTTCCTAGTCATCTTCCTACTGCCTCAGGTCTGCTTGGCAGCCCCCACTGAGCAGGAAGGAAGGCATCTCAAGGGACTGGGCGGTCCTCTCTTTAGAAGTCAGGCTGACAACAGGCAGATCAGTAAAAGCCTGAGGCCAACCTCCAGGTATTAAACTCAAAGCAGATTTGAGCAACATCACATTTTAAGTGACTTTGCCAGCTTTAATTTTTAAAATTTTTTTTTGTTTTGTGTTTTCAGCTAATATTTATAGTGCATGTCAATGTGGCAGACCATGTACTATAAACGTGGCATGGATAATCTCATTTCATCCTCATGGCACCCCAACAGGCAAGATGCTGAGATTATCAGTAGTTTACAGATGAAGGGCCACACCCTTAATGACTGGAGAGGTCAAGGTTCCAACCCAGCTCCATATTCACAGAAACCTGGCCTGCCATTAGGGCCAGTAGCATTGTTGGGGGCATTCTTGAATCATGAAGCTTCCTTCCTGTTTCCCCCATGAACTTGCTGCTTCCTCAAGCCATGTATCTCATTATCGTGGGAAATTTTTCCTTAAGTGCTTCATGCACAGAGCACAGAGGGTGTCACCAAGAACACAAAGAAATGGAAGATTCAGTCACTGGCCCCAGGACCTACATTCAGCTTTGGAAGGCCAGGAGTGTAAGTAGCCTAAGGCAATATACACTGCCATGTGTAGCCTATTATTGTTCTGTGAGCCCCTTTGTCCCCCACCTACCTCTCAAATCTTTTTATCTTTCGATGTGAATGACTCAATGGCCACACCTCTGTGAGGCCTCTCTAAGATGTGACTCTCTTATCAACATGGTGAAGTTTCCATTTGTGCCCCCATGTGGATTCAAAACCCTCATTAGGACACTGTTTTATTTGTCTTCACACAATGTCTCATAATTTTAGCTATTTTGAATGTTTATTCTGTGCCAGGCAGAGGGCTGAATGCTTTGTATGCCTTATCTAATTCCCGTAACACTTAAATCCAGGGAGTTCCAATCTCCTTCCCACTAATGAGGAAACAGAGGCATGGAAGCTGACACGCTTGGCTGGAGGTCGCAGAGCGTGGACAGTCTGTGTGGCTCCTCAGTTCACTGCCACATACAGTCAGGCTGACATGGATGCCATCACCACTACCTCCACCATCCCCCTCACCTCAGGCCCTCAACATGTCTGGTGAGTCACTGTCAGGTGGTTTGCCCAGAGGCAGTCTCATTGATTATCCCAACTCTGGGAAAAAGACCCCTAAGAGACAGCAAAGCTCTGTTCAGTGGGGTGGCCCAAGACCAAAGAGCAGGGGCAGTTCTGAGATGGTAAGGAGCCCTAGGAAAAGAGAACCCTGGAAGTGGTCCTAGCCTAGGGAAGACCTCTTCTGTCCCTGTGGAAGTTCAGTCATCAGGTGAGGCTCAGTCCTGATCTGTCTTAAACTCTCGCTCTGCAATTGTGCCCTTGTAGCTGTTGAAAATTCCTGGCGTGGCTTCCTACAGGTCAGGGTCTTGTTGTCTCCTGACATTTGCAAGTGCTCCTCTTGCCTCTTCTTCACATCACTACATCTAAGCTATGCTTCAAGACCAACACGGAACTCCTCCTTTGTTAAGTAAAAAGACCTGACTCTGCTCCCCACTATCGCCCTTATCTTGTGCATGCCTCCCTCCATGTTTGGCACCTGAGACTCTAATTCTCTGTCCCCGAAGACAGGGTTTCTGTGAGGGTGCAATGTGCCCACACTTTGCTCAGTGCCTCATACCTGTTAGGTGCTAAGTCCACATCTGAAAATGGGTGTTTTCCTCCAGTGCCTCCACCTTACTTCTTTCCCTGTACCTGTGCAGGTTCTACTAGGGTGTTAAGAGTTACTCCTCTTGGGAGTATTCACTTTTTTAGAGAAGAGAGTAGAGGGAGACAGCTTAATGTAATTCAAAAACTATATTGGAAAGACTAATATCATGGTGGTATTTTGGATAGTGATAAGCAGGGCAGGGATATCTGCTGGTGTTTGAAGGGCTCTGGAGGCACTAAGCCAGTCCCATAGGATGAGGATTCCTGTGCTGAATCCTAACTTCTTCAGAGACCAGTCACATGGCTAACACTCATGTGCACTCACTGTGCAAGTGAGGACACAGGGCATGTTCTGACCTCCCAGGACTTTGTTGTACAGATACCGAAGGCCAGTCTTATACACAAGCATCAGGTTGCAGACTAGCTTATCTCTAGCCATACTCTCTCCCTTGGAACTCATTCTCATCCCTGCTGGAACTCTTGCCTGTACTCTGCATCTAGCCCTCCAGTCCTTCTGCCCTGTCTGCCCTTTACACTTTTCCTTTCTTGATCTCTCCCTGTCTTCTAAGCTTTAATTCCCATTTTTCTTGGGAGTTAGGGAAAAGAGGGGTCCAAACAAGGGGTGTTCCCTCCCTTGGGAGCCGAACTTCTCCCCTAACGCATCCAGACTTGCACTGTACCTCCCTGCACCTCCTGGGCTCACCTGGCAGCCAACGTATTTCCTGCCGCAGCCTGATTAGATGGCGTGATGCAGCCCGGTACTGCCGAGCCACTTCTTAAATCAGGTACTCAGCACAATCAACTCATTGTGAGAAGTTCATTGTAATTGTAGTTTTACATAAACTTTTCCAACTGATTTTGGGCAGAGGAGGATTCAATTGTTGTGGGGTTCTACATGTTGAGCTTGTGTTCACATTACATTTTTAGAAAATTAATGGCTGGCCATGATTTGGGAGGCATTTATTAGGCTAGAGCTCTAATAAGAAACCCAGTGCTGGCTCAACAAGGTGGAAGGTTATCTAGGAGGAAATGGAAGAGGGATCATCAGTTCGGAGAAAGTGCTAGATGGGGATTTCCCCTCTGCTTCCACCCTGGGAGCCTAATTCAGGGTCCCTAAGTTTAGGAGAGGATTCTGGAGGTCTTCATATGTCCTCATTCTACAGATGAGGCCAGGGGTGCCCAAATTAGGGTTGTTCAACTCAGCTAATGTTATTTTCTCAATATGCACTAAAGTTGACTCTTCCTGGATGGGTTTTTTATTAGTGTTACTATGAGTTCCCCAGCAGGGATCTGCCTGGTTACAGGGCCACGTTTTTAGGACTGAGAACTAAGCCATACTTACCATGGTCTTCCTTCTCAGTATTCCCCCAGGTTGATGAGAGCACAAGCTGGTGATTTTTCTCCCCACTTTCCTCATGGGCTTCACCATCAGGCCAGCCCATACCCTATAATAGTCAGCTGCCATTGACTCTCCTTTGTTCCATTTTCTCAATATTAGCTCCTGAGAAGTGTTTCCCACTGATATTTACCTAGGCTTTCTATCTTTTTCTTTGAAGGGTTTATCCCTCTCCCTGCCCCAACCTGCCTTCCTAAGACCTCCTCCAATTCCTTCCCTTCACCCTCTTTCCTCACCATTTACCTATTGTCCACTTCTGGGAAGTTAGACATTTTACATACTATTCCAAATTTTATATGCATGGTGACTGGGGCAATCTTCTAATTTAAGGGGGCAGGAAGTTCCTGAAAGGCCAAGAACCTGGTAAAAATTATGCACTGTTCTGCCATAACAAAAGCTGTGTTTTCTTGCAGGATTGTATAATTCAACCAAGCAGAATCTCCTTCCTAGTCTCAGGTGGAACCTACCTGTCTGGACATCATTCCACTAATGCATATCAAGAGAGCCTACGAGGGGCTCTGGGAAGGAGGGGAAGGATAGAACAATAGAAAGCACCCTTGCTACTGTAGGAAAATGATTCCAATGCATGTGGCAGAGTTGCAGCAAAATCCCATAAGTATGGTTTGATGGAAGAGGTGGTAGAATATATGAGGTTCTAGTATTATAGGAGTGGGTTCTCTGTTGGCCTCATTCTTTCAGAGATTAGAAGGAAGCGGTGTTCATAATGAATGTAAATTGGGCTGAGTGGAGGGCATCAAAAAGTGGACCTCAAAGGATAGGTTATTGTTATGGGTTGTATCCCCAAAAAGTTACATTGAAATCCTAACTTTTAGTACATCAGAAAGTGACCTAATTTGGCAATAGAGTCCTTGCAGATGTAATTAGTTAAGATCATAACAGAGCAGGATGGGCGCATTCCTATAAGAAGAGGAGAGAGAAACAGTGAAAATGCCATATGAAGATGAGACAGAGATTGTAGTGATGTATCTACAAGCCAATGAATGCCAGCAAACCACCAGAAGACAGGAGGGAGGCATGGGGAAGATTTTCCCTCAGAGCCTCAAGAAATAATCACCCTGTGGACACCCTGATTTCAGGTTTCTCACTTCAAGAACAGAGAATAAATTTCTACTGCTTTAAACCACCCAGTCTGTGGCAGGCACTTTGTTATGGCGACCCTGGAAAACTAACACAGTTATCAAAGGGAAATTAGACCTTGTAAATCACCGTATGTCTTTTTTCTACATTAAGGGAGCCAGGAAAATGAGGTGATGCATGACAGATTGAAGACGGTAGCCAACAAAAATGCTGGTTCCAGTCCATAATTACAGTTCACTGTCTCTGCGGAAGTTAAAATAATAGTAATAATAATAATGACAACAATAATAACAATAATAATAATAAACTACATAAGGAGTTTTTTTGTACTAGTAAACATATTTTATTGATACACTTTATCAAAAAAGTAAACACATATAATCTAATTTACAACCAAATGTGTCCTATATATTTCCTATTTTAGAAAGATGGTATCTATATTTTTAGAATATTCATTGAAGATTGTCAGTAATGCTTTCCTAGAAAGGACTGTCTTTCATGTGAAGTAGTCTCTCTTAATTCATTTTTAATTTTTGCATTTTTCTTGCTCCTTGAAGTTTGCAGCTGGGGAACTGCTATAGAGGCTCTTAGCTGGGCATCTTAAAGTCTGCCCTTGGGGTGACTGGGTGGCTCAGTCCGTTGAGTGTCTGACTACCACTCAGGTCAGGATCTCGTGGTTTGTGGGTTTGAGCCCTGTGTTGGACTCTGTGCTGACAGCTCAGAGCCTGGAGCCCACTTCAGATTCTCTCTCTCTCTCTCTCTCTCTCTCTCTCTGCTTCTTCACCACTCATGCTCATGCTCTGTCTCTCTCTCTCTCAAAAATAAATAAACATAAAAAAGTCTGCCCTCTACTTGAAACCTTCTCTAAGACCTCTAGACCAGGGGTTCTCAAACTGGAGTGACTGTACCCCTCAGGGGACATTTGGCAATATTGTAACCACTTGGTGAGAAGGGTGCTACAGACAGGTGAGTAGAGGGCAGGAATGCTACTCAATATCTTACAATGTACAAGACAGCTTCCCCCGAATAAAGAATTATCCAACCCAAAATGTCAGTAGTGCTAAGTTTGAGAAACTCTGTTCTAGACCAATCTAACTTTTCTCCCTTATGGTATTTTCAGCATTTTCTGTGTGCTCTAATTCTGGACATGCACTTATCAAGTTTTTGTATTGTTTTCTAATTGTTTCCATGTTTAGACGGATGTGACTTTCAATCCCAGCTCTCTTCTACTTATGCACCTATATAGTTTTGGCCATGTCACTCAACTATTCTATGCTTCAACATTCCTATCTGTCAAATGATATGGTAGTGATATTTAACTCGAGGTTGTTTTAATGATTAAAGCCAATGCACATCAATAATGCACAACTTGGCATTTACTTAGTGCTTGCCATGGGCCAAGGACTGTGCTAAATGCTCCAAGTATGTTATCTTTAAAACAGCTCAATAAAGTTAGTATGATTACCCTTTCATTTATATACATTTGGTGAACTGTAGCCATTTCCCTAATTATTATTTCTTCCAGGGGTGCTCAGTACTGGAGACACTGAGGATGGAAAGAGGGCTTTCCTCTAGACTCTTGGACCTAGGCACCTGATTGGCTTGTCTTGGTCCTGGGTCTAGTTGGCAGTGGATTGGTTCAGCACCATATGTCTCCTCTTCCTTGAACCAGCATGATTTACCCAGGCATGTCTTTCTCATGGAGCAAGAGAACAAGCTTCATTGGGCAAGTTTAAAGCCTTTGTTTACTTCAGGATTACTAACAACCCATTTGCCAAAGTAAGTGGGAGCCCCCTGCAAAGTGATATGACAAAGGATCAGGGAAAGCGTAAAACATTAGGGTCATTAATGCAATATACCACAGGTCTGCAACTCAAATCTATTCAATCAATCCCACTCTTGTGCTCAGAAGGAAGAGGTGGTCTATTGTTCTGCCAGAGAAATAAGTGTTGGTTTTGGAAGAAGTCTCCCTCCCTTTCTTCCCTCCATGGACCATGCCACAAGCACTCTGGGATGTGGGATGTTGAAGGTTCCTTGCCAGGGTCCAGCACCATCTTGTTAATGGGTTTCTGGCTGGGGCAGGCTAACCCAGTATTTTTCAAGGAGCCAAAGAAAGAAAGGCAGGGCAGATTCTCCCTCACCCCCAGCTAAAAAAGCATTTGTAGATAGAGAGTTATTAAGCAAGGACGGTGGGGCAGGGGGGAGGCCACTTTGAAAAGTCTTTAGAAAGCTTTGTCTCCCATCTGTTCAGCTTGTAGGAAGGCTCTGTTTTCTATACTTAAAGGATTTGTAAATTCATTACCAACAAGTAAAATGTACAAAGCACACACAGAGACATAGAGGTCTGATTGACCATCTGCTGGGGAGTTGCATCCATGCAAACAGAGTAGTGCTATTGCTCCTGTCAGTGAGTGGGGTGGATGCCGGCCCACCCAGGCCCAAGAGATGTTTCAGGGCAGGGCTCTTACGTAATATTTTAGGGGACATGGGGAAGGAGCTGTGCTTATTGGCCCTGAAACTTCCCCCAATCCCTCTTTCCCCTTCTGAATGCTCTCAAGCTACAGAAAGCCAACAGTTTGCCATAAAATATAGAAAAACATCATCTTAGCTTCTGCATATTCTAAGAAAAACTGGGGCAGAGTGCATTTTAGACTACCAGAATTCCAGAACTCCCAGCCTCAATGGTTTCAGCTTGGCTGAATGTTGGTAGGAAAAGCCAGTGCAATGACTCTCTTCTCCTAAAGAGAGCTGCTTCCAAAGCCGCATTCTAACCTCTATTCTTGCTGGTTCCAGAGAAGTACATTCAGGGCTGATCTGAGAAAAAAAGTATGAAAGAGCAAAGTTTCTGCTTGGCTCCCTGTGATGTTGGCCTCCTGGTGCCCTGCTCCCCTATGCTGCCTCTTAGCAGCTACAGCTGTGGCCACTTTAATATATGCAGGCTCCCTGCCATCTGAGGTCAACCACAGACTTCACTACTGAGGAGACAGGAACAGCTCCATGCCAAAGGGGCAGCGCCATGGCTCCTTATGCCTTGCCTGTATGCCCTAGCTCAAACATTCCAAGGTGTTTAGGCTCATGCCCATGCCCATGACTTCACAGATGCATCCACGCAAAGGTTTGTGAATTGCTGGTCTGAGTGGTGAACCCGTTCCTCTAGGATTAGGCCTGTCTCACTCTTCTTTTCCGGAGAATTCTGACCCTAAAGTCCAGACCAGCAGCCAGTGCCCAGCTACCACACCTGACTTTGCCTGCATGTTTCAATTCCCCTGACTGATGTTCTTCTCCTCTGCCAATAAGAATGCCTGGTTAGACTGGATGGCCTTTCTGATGGCCTACCTAGATTCTTTACAACACCTGTCTCCTCCCTTTTCTCAGCCTCACTATTTGGGCTCCTGTGTGCTGCCTGTGAACTGACTGGCCACAGATGCCTGTTCTACCCTGGTGAGAGAGCCACAGCCTCCTCAGGGTCCACTGTCCTGATGTTATTACACATTTCCCAGGCATGTCGCCTCATCTCTCTGTCAGAGTGGTTGGAATTCTCTGTGTCCCAACACATATAAAAGGACCCTATAATGGCCCAGTACAGTCACTGACTAGCTATGTGACAATTCATTCATTCCAAAAGTGTTGAGCACAGTGCCAGGCATATTTTTTAAGTGTTGGATAAGCATGCTAGACAGGGCCCCTGCCATCAAGCAATGTATGTTGCAATTGAAGGAAGACAGACAGCAAAATCTGAGTAAGAAAAAAATACAGATAGTAAAAACTATTTAACAAAAATAACCCTGGATCATTAAATAGTAAGTCATTGAGATGGGGGTGGTGTTGAAGGAGGAATCAAAATGGAGAACCTGGGTAAGTTCTCTGAGCTTTCTTAGCAGGTGCTTTCTTAGCAAAGACCTGTATTATGAGAAGGAGTCAGTAACCCAGTCAACTGGGAAAAACGAGTTCCAGGCAGAGGGAACAGCAAGTGCAAATGTCCTGGGGCAAAATGGGTTTGGTATGTTCCAGGGACAGAAAGCCAGCCAGGGTGGATGTAGCCCAATGAATAGCACAGGCAGTGATACCCTGAGGGTGGAGAGATAGGCAGGAGCTGGACCATTGGGGCATTAGGCTGTGGGAGGCACTTTGGACTTCATATCAAATACAATGGTAAGCATGTGTGACATTTTAGGTAAGAGAGAAATATAATCTGGTTTACACTTTATTTTTATTTTATTTTATTTTATTTTATTTTTTTTTTTTAAATTTTTTCTTTTTTTCAACGTTTATTTATTTTTGGGACAGAGAGAGACAGAGCATGAACGGGCGAGGGGCAGAGAGAGAGGGAGACACAGAATCGGAAACAGGCTCCAGGCTCTGAGCCATCAGCCCAGAGCCCGACGCGGGGCTCGAACTCACGGACCGCGAGATCGTGACCTGGCTGAAGTCGGACGCTTAACCGACTGCGCCACCCAGGCGCCCCTGGTTTACACTTTAAAGGAACATTCTGACTGCTGCAAGGAAACCAGGGGAGTGATGCCAGTGACTTGGACTATAGTGATAGTGGTGCAGATGGTGAGGGACAGGCTGCTTGGGGATATGTTTCCAAGTAGAGACAACAGCACTAACTGATATATTGGATGTGAGCTAGACAAAAGAAGCATCAAGGATAACCACAAAAATGTCCCCTAACTGCCATGAGCTCTGGTGTCCTCACTATAAAATAATTACGTATTTAATGGGCATTAAACAATAAAGAGCCAAATAATTGAATGTGCGCTTGGCCCTGATGATTAAGATCTTATTTTGGCAACAAAACAAATAAGCAAAAGAATGTACCTATGGCACCCTGGACTGACCAGGGACAATAACTTGGTGTAGACGGTTAGGCTTGCCACCTGCTCTTCCTCCCCTAGGCCTCTGCACGTGCAGTCTTGGAACACCCTCTTCATCTGCCACACCCTTACTCACCCTTCACATCTCAGCTAGATTTGAATCATCAAGCACTTCCTAAGACATGATTTGGCTCCTCTTCTCTGATCCTGCTACCGAAATTATTGGGATGCTTGTCTATTTCCCTTCTTAGTTTATTGCCCTAAGCACTGGATCTAAACCCCACAATGCCTAATAATTTCTATGTCATGGCAGAGACCCCAGTTTGTTGAATAGGTCAAGAAGCCTATTCCCCCCATTTCCCACCCCCTAGCTACCTTGCTCTTCTCCCTTGGGACTAAGCTGATGTAGTCTTGTGCACCCCCCACCTTTTTCTCTCTGTCTAAATCCCTATCAGACATCAAGACCAGTTCAAGAGTCCTCTGCTCCATGAAACTTCCCAACTCATGCTTATATTTATTCCCCTAAAATTACTCACTTTTCCTTATGACTCTGTGCAGAGAAGAGTTGAGAGAGCAGGCCCCACACTTCTATCCTTAGAAAAGACTGCTCATAAGGTTGGTTCTTGGATGGCATCTGGAAACATGGCTGGAGAACAGGTCCCTGCACTCATATGATACTTTTTCTAAGTGATAAGAATGACTCACACTGCCTATCATACATGCTTTCTCCCTGGGAAGCTGGAGTTTCGGTATGTGCTAGGCACATGTATAACTATGTGCCTACCTGACCAGCCTTAATAATAATAATGGGCACTGAGTCTTTAATGGACTTCCTTTGGCAGAAACATTGCACATATTTTGCTCCATTTTTGTTGCTTGGGGAAGAGTGTGTTCTGCATGCTCAAATCTTGAGAAGGAGAAAGCTTGGGGAAATATGAACATGGATTCCTCCAGATTCCACCTGTGTCTCTTCCCTGATCCAGCTGTATGTCCTTATCACATCAATGTAATAAACATTAGCCATGAGTGCAATTTTATACTGAGACCTATAAGTCCTTCTAATGAGTAGTCTTGGAGGCCACAGCATATGCTCATTTGGAACTTTAGCATTATTGTACCATTATGTAACTGCTCTTTACTGTTATATAACTGATTTTTATATGTAGGTTTTTGTATTCCTTCCCACAATATCCTGAAAGACAGAAATATGCCTTATATGTACTTATGTCCCATGCAACTCATTGCACACAATATCCATCAGTAGCTCAGGAAACACCTGTTGAGAGAATGAATGAATAAATAAAAGAAACATCAAGGCTACTGGTTGTTGGAGCAGTGGCCTCATGGCAGACTGTGGGCAGGTAGCTGAGATGCTTTAATGCTATTAGTGGTATCCTAACTCCTGGGGCCAAAGGAAGTTGAATTGATTAGGCTTTAGTAGGGTTTCCAAATAATTCCTGGCATCTTAAGACATCCAAGGAAGACTCTGTTAAAACACCAAGAGAGAGAGACTGCTGTGGACAAATGCAAGAAGAAACAGCTATGACAGACACAAAGCTGTTTGCAAACCGTGTATCTGGATCCCAGGTGCTCACTCCTCAGCATTGTATCCTGTACTAGAGACTGTTTGTTGGCATATTTATACCATCAGAAGTGTAGGAGGGTGGTCATGTATGAATGTGCATAGAGACACTTCTCTACATTTGCTTGCAAAATTACATGAGTAGGCACATGCTTACATGTGCAAGAATACACGTGTTTCACATATGCCTGTGCATGTGTGAGCTCATCTGAGTTTGCATAGGCTTTCAAGCATAATGACACGAATTTATGCATTTGGAGTGTACAGACATGTGTATTTGTTGTACCTATACACACCAGAGCAAGCGTATGCACATCTGTGCACATGCATACTGATCTTTCCTTATCTGTTCTGTACTGAGCACAGACAGCTGCTTTAATAACATCTGCAGCTGAGCAAGTACACTAACTGCTGTGGCCCCATCGTGCTATCAGGATTTCTCAGCCCTTTCAGGATTACCAGTGCTCAGTGCAGTTTAAATATATCTCCACTCCTAATCCCTATACAAAGATGCAATGATTGCTAAATATGTTGGATTATTTATTAAGATAAAGTCAAGGATACAAGAAGCCATGACTGGTGGAACACTAATTGCCATTCGAAATGGGAGATCATGAAACCAGATGTACCTCCATTCCAGGGGGAAGGAAGGAAGTTAAAGGAAAAGGAAAGTCAGCAAATAACTAAAACAGCCTGATTCCTAAGGGCAGAGAAGCCACAGTCATGGGTGGCAGTAGTTTATGCAAATACACCAAGGTAGGAGGAAGGAGAACCTCCAGAGGCCTTCACTAGCACTGGGATAAGACTGGGCTATTCTGCAAGGATTATGGACCATGAGCCAGGCCTTGAGTAAGAATCCTCTGTAAGAGTGCTAGGGCAGTTAAACAGCTCCTACTTTCAGAGAATTCACAGTGCAATTACAGGCCAGGGGAATGAGGAGAGTCACTGCTAGCCCAGCAGAAAATTGGAGGCAAGTTGGAAGGATGCTCCAGGTGCATACAGCCATGTACGAGGAAGCATAGCTTGGTAGGTGGATTTATGAGAATTTCAGTCCACAAGTACCCCTGTAGTGAGCTTACATAAGCAGATGTAACGCTCTGAGCACAGAGGGAGAAGGCTAGAGGGGTGAACATGGATGAAGCACTGCCTGACCCAGGGAACAGGAAGGCCAAATGTAGGAACCTCAAAAGACTGCTTCTACCCTTGGGACCACCACCTCTGGTGCCATGGTACTTCTTTCTTCTCTATCCCTGTTCCCCCAACAGGGAGTTTTTGGTACATAGAAACAGCTCAGACTTAGAATCTAGAGAGAGAGCTATACTCATAAAAAGCTACAACTTTTTGTGTAAGCTTGTTTGGGTAACTTCATGCTTTATTCTCTTCAGTAAAATGGGAATGATGCTTTTTTTTTATTGTGAAGTCCAAATGAGATAGTGATTATTCAGCAAGCCCATGCATGTAACCTGTGCCAGATGCCATGGGGAAAATGATAAGTCACAGTCCTGACTTGAATGACATATAATTCATGAACTCACTGATATGGTTGGATTTAAATCTGTCATCATTCCATTGTCTTTATTTTTATCTGCCCCATCTGTTTTTTTTATATTTCCTTTTGTATTTACAAATTTTTATACTTCAGTTTTATCTCCTAGTTGACTGATTAGCTATAACTCTTTATTGTATCATTTTAATGGTTGCTTTGGGTTTCTAACTTTATCATAGTCTACCTCCAAGGGATATTGTACCACTTCATAGAGAGTATATGAAACTTATAATATGTCCATTTCTCCTTTGTTCTATTGTTGTCATATATTTTCTTACTATATATGTTATATACACACACTATATTATTAATGTTTACTTTAAACAATGAATTATCTTTTAAAGTGATTCAAATAAAAAGAAAAAAATTATATACACATATAGTTACTCACATAGTTGCCATTTTCAATAATCTTCACTGCTTGATATTAATATGTATTTCTATTTAGCATTGTTTTCTTTTTACATTTTTTTGTAGTAGCAGTCTGCTTCTCCAACTATTTTTAAGGTAATATCTTTATTATTTTAAGCAATTATAATGCTTTATTTGACAAAAATCCAAAGTGCATTCCTGACAAAATCTTACAGTAAACTAAGAATAAGAGGGAACTTCTTCAACCTGATAATTGGAATCTACAAAATCCTGCATCTTGCATTGTACTTAACACATTTTCCCAAGATCAGGAAAGTCTACTCTCATCACTTCTATTTAACATTGTAATAGAGGTGCTAGCCAGTGCAATAAGGTAAGAAAAAGAATTGGGAAGGAGGAAGGAAGAAGTAAAACTGCCTTTATATGCAGAACACATGAGTATATGTCAACGTGAATGTTAATGTAGAAAATTCTATGGAATTATACATATATATGTATATATATAAAATTATATATATGTAGTTTTATTATTATTATATGTAATATATAAAATACATAATATATTATATGTAAATATATAAGTATACAATATATTGAGGGAGTCTCTTGAAGATGGCATAAGAGGATGCTGGGCTCACAGCGTCCTGCTGATCACTTAGATTCCACCCACATCTGCCTAAATAACCCAGAAAACTTCCAGAAGACTAGCAGAATGGACTCTCCAGAGCCAAGAGTAGACAAGAGGCCCATGGAAGAGGGTAGGAAGGGTGGAGAGGTGGTGCACTCTACAAGGACTGGGGGGAGAGAGCTGGGGCGGTGGAGGGGCAGCCCACCCGCAAGGTAGAGTCCCAGAGTCTGACTTGCAAAAGCAGAGGGGCCAGACAGAGTGTGTTCTGACAGCCAGTGGGACTTAACATCTGGAATGTTATAAGTCAACAGCTCTGCTCGGAGAGTGGGAGGGCTAGAGGACAACGGGAGAGGAGTTGTTGAGCCCCTGAGGACAGATCTCAGGTTGGTGGGGAACAAAGGCACTGGCCAGTGCCATCTCCCTTGCCCATCCCCCAGCCAAAATCCCAAAGGGAATCAGTTCCTGTCATGGAACTTGCTTGCACCGCACAAACACCCAACACTGGTGCTTCTGTGGATCCATCCTTCCCACAGGTCTGCCTCCCCCCCCCCCACTGTGCCTTCTGCAGCAGACCACCAAAGGCAAAGTGAGCTGAGCCTGACCATCCTGCCACTGTGCATCTTGCGGATCCACCCCAGCTAATACACCAGATCCCATAGAAGCAGCACCACAAGCCTGGCAGTGTGCAAGTAGCCCAGATGGGCCATACCACTCCAGAGTGAGTCCTGCCCCTGGGAGAGGGGAAGATAAAGTACACACCAGTCTGACTGTGGACCCAGCGGTGGGCTGGGGGCAGACATCAGGTCTGACTGTGGCCCCGCCCACGAACACAAGTTACTCCAGACAGCACAGGGGAAGATCCCTGCAGTTCCGTGCCACTCCAGGGACTATCCAAAATGACGAAATGGAAGAATTCTCCTCAAAAGAAATTCCAGGAAGTAGCAACAGCTAATGAACTGATCAAAAATAATTTAAGCAATATAACAGAACATGAATTTAAAATAATAGTCATAAAATTAATCACTGGGCTTGAAAAAGGTATAGAGGACAGCAGAGAATCTATTGTTACCGAGATCAAGGGACTAAGAAACAGTCAGGAAGAGCCAAAAAATGCTATAAATGAGGTGCAAAATAAAATGGAGGTGGCCACAGCTTGGATTGAAGAGGCAGAGGAGAGAATAGGTAAATTAGAAGATACAATTATGGAAGAAGAGGAAGCTGGGAAAAAGATAAAAAAAATCCAGGAGTATGAGGGGAGAATAAGAGGACTAAGTGATGTGATGAAATGTAATAATATCCGTATAATAGGGATTCCAGAGGAGGAAGAGAGAGAAAGGGGCTGAAGGTGTACTTGAACAAATCATAGCTGAGAACTTCCCTGATCTGGGGAAGGAAAAAGATAATGAAATCCAAGAGACATAGAGAACTCCCTTCAGACTTCACTTGAATCGATCTTCTGTATGACATATCATAGTGAAACTGGCAAAATATAAGGATAACCAGAAAATTCTGAAAGCAGCTAGGGATAAACACACTCTAACATATAAAGGGAGACCAATAAGACTCATGACAGATCTATCTACTGAAACTTGGCAGGCCAGAAAGGAATGGCAGGAAATCTTCAATGTGATGAACAGAAAAAATATGCAGCCAAGAATCCTTTATCCAGCAAGTCTGTCTTTTAGAATAGGAGAGATAAAGGTCTTCCCAAACAAACAGAAACTGAAGGAATTCATTACCACTAAACCAGCCTTACAAGAGATCCTAAGGGGGATCCTGTGAGACAAAGTACCAGAGACATCACTACAAGCATGAAACCTATAGACACCACAATGACTCTAAACCCATATCTTTCTATAATAACACTGAATGTAAATGGACTAAATGCTCCAACCAAAAGACATAGGGTATCAGAATGGATAAAAAAACAAGACCCATCTATTTCCTGTCTACAAGAGACTCATTTTAGACCTGAGGACCCCTTCAGATTGAAAGTGAGGGGATGGAGAACTATCTATCATGCTACTGGAAGTCAAAAGAAAGCTGGAGTAGCCATACTTATATCAGACAAACTAGACTTTAAATTAAAGGCTGTAACAAGAGATGAAGAAGGGCATTATTTAATAATTACAGGATCTATCCATCAGGGAGAGCTAACAATTATAAATGTCTATGCACCGAATATGGAAGCCCCCAAATATATAAAACAATTACTCATAAACATAAGCAACCTTATTGATAAGAATGTGGTAATTGCAGGGGGCATTAATACTCCACTTACAACAATGGATAGATCATCTAGACACAGGACTATAAAGAAACAAAGGCCCTGAATGATACATTGGATCAGATGGACTTGACAGATATATTTAGAACTCTGCATCCCAATGCAACAGAATATACTTTCTTCTCAAGTGCACATGGAACATTCTCCAAGATAGATCACATACTGGGTCACAAAACAGTCCTTCATAACTATACAAGAATTGAGATCATACCATGTATACTTTCAGACCACAATGCTATGAAGCTTGAAATCAACCACAGAAAAAAGTCTGGAAAACCTCCAAAATCATGGAAGTTAAATAACACCCTATTAAAGAATGAATGGGTCAACCAGGCAATTAGAGAAGAAATTAAATAATATATGGAAACAAACGAAAATGAAAATACAACAATCCAAATGCTTTGGGATGCAGCAAAGGCAGTCCTGAGAGGAAAATACATTGCAATCCAGGCCTATCTCAAGAAACAAGAAAAATCCCAAATATAAAATCTAACAGCACACCTAAAGGAAATTGAAGCATAACAGCAAAGACACCTCAAACCCAGCAGAAGAAGAGAAATAATAAAGAGCAAAGCAGAAATAAACAATATAGAATCTAAAAAAAACTGTAGACCAGATCAATGAAACCAAGAGTTGGTTTTTTGAAAATATAAACAAAATTGACAAACCTCTAGCCAGGTTTCTCAAAAAGAAAAGGGAGAGGACCCAAATAGATAAAATCATGAATGAAAATGGAATTATTGCAACCAATCCCTCAGAAATACAAGCAATTATCAGGGAATACTATGAAAAATTATATGCCAACAAACTGGACAACCTGGAAGAAATGGACAAATTCTTAAACACCAACACACTTCCAAAATTCAAACAGAAAGAAATAGAAAACTTGAACAGACCCATAACCAGCGAAGAAATTGAATCAGCTATTGGGGCGCCTGGGTGGCGCAGTCGGTTAAGCGGCCGACTTCAGCCAGGTCACGATCTCGCGGTCCGTGAGTTCGAGCCCCGCGTCAGGCTCTGGGCTGATGGCTCAGAGACTGGAGCCTGTTTCCGATTCTGTGTCTCCCTCTCTCTCTGCCCCTCCCCCGTTCATGCTCTGTCTCTCTCTGTCCCAAAAATAAATAAACGTTGAAAAAAAAAAAAAATAAAAAAAAAAAAAAATAAAAAAAAAAAAAGAAATTGAATCAACTATCAAAAATCTCCCAACAAATAAGAGTCCAGGACCAGATGGCTTCCCTGGGGAATTTAAAGCAGAAATAATACCTATCTTTCCCAAGCTATTCCAAAAAATAGAAAGGTAAGGAAAACTTCCAGACTCATTCTATGAAGCCAGCATTACTTTGATTCCTAAACCAGACAGACACCCAGTAAAAAAAGAGAACTACAGGCCAATATCTCTGATGAATATGGATGCAAAAATTCTTAGTAAGATACTAGCAAATCAAATTCAACAGCATATAAAAAGAATTATACACCATGATCAAGTGGGATTCATTCTTGGGATGCAGGACTGGTTCAACATTCGCAAATCAATCAATGTGATACATCACATTAATAAAAAGAAAGATAAGAACCATATGATCCTGTCAATCAATGCAGAAAAAGCATTTGACAAAATTCAGCATCCTTTCTTAATAAAAACCCTCGAGAAAGTTGGGATAGAAGGAACATATTTAAACATCATAAAAGCCATTTACGAAAAGCCCACAGCTAATATCATCCTCAATGGGGAAAAACTGAGAGCTTTCTTCCTGAGATCAGGAACATGACAGGGATGTCCACTCTCACTGCTGTTGTTTAACAGTGTTGGAAGTTCTAGCAACACCAATCAGACAACAAAAGGAAATAAAAGGCATCAATATTGGCAAAGATGAAGTTAAGCTTCACTTTTTGCAGATGACATGATATTATACATGGAAAACCCGATACAGTCCACCCAAAGTCATGCTAGAATTGATACATGAATTCAGCAAAGTCGCAGGATACAAAATCAATGTACAGAAATCAGTTGCATTCTTATACACTAATAATGAAGCAACAGAAAGAGAAATAAGGAAACTGATCCCATTCATAATTGCACCAAGAAGCATAAAAATACCTAGGAATAAACCTAACCAAAGGTGTAAAAGATCTGTTTGCTGAAAACTATAGAGCTTATGAGGGAAATTGAAGAAGATATGAAGAAATGGAAAAATATTCCGTGCTCATGGATTGGAAGAATAAATTTTTTTAAATTTTTTTTAACGTTTATTTATTTTTGAGACAGAGAGACACAGAACATGAACGGGGGAGGGTCAGAGAGAGAGAGGGAGACACAGAATCTGAAACAGGCTCCAGGCTCTGAGCTGTCAGCACAGAGCCTGACGAGGGGCTTGAACTCACGAACCGCAAGATCATGACCTGAGCCAAAGTCGGATGCTTAACCGACTGAGCCACCCAGGCGCCCCTTGAATAAATATTGTTAAAATGTCAATACTACCCAAAGCTATCTACACATTCAATACAATCCCAATCAAAATTGCACCAGCATTCTTCTCGAGGCTAGAACAAGCAATTCTAAAATTTCTATGGAACCACAAAAGGCCCCAAATAGCCAAAGTAATGTCAAAGAAGACCAAAGCAGGAGGCATCACAATCCCAGACTTTAGCCTCTACTACAAAGCTGTCATCATCAAGACAGTATGGTATTGGCACAAAAACAGACACATAGACCAATGGAATAGAATAGAAACCCCAGAACTAGACCCACAAACATATGGCCAACTAATCTTTGACAAAGCAGGAAAGAATATCCAATGGAAAAAAGACAATCTCTTTAACAAATGGTGCTGGGAGAACTGGACAGCAACATGCAGAAGGATGAAATTAGACCACTTTCTTACACCATTCACAAAAAAAAAAAACAAAAAAAAAACAAAAAAAACCTCAAAATGGATAAAGGACCTGAATGTGAGACAGGAAACCATCAAAACCCTAGAGGAGAAAGCAGGAAAAAAACCTCTCTGACCTCAGCGGCAACAATTTCTTACTTGACACATCCCCAAAGGCAAGGGAATTAAAAGCAAAAATGAACTATTGGGACCTCATGAAGATAAAAACTTCTGCACAGCAAAGGAAACAATCAACAAAACTAAAAGGCATCCAACAGAATGGGAAAAGGTATTTGCAAATGACATATCAGACAAAAGGCTAGTATCCAAAATCTATAAAGAACTCACCAAACTCCACACCCAAAAAACAAATAATCCAGTGAAGAAATGGGCAGAATACATGAATAGACACTTCTGTAAAGAAGACATCTGGATGGCCAACAGGCACATGAAAAGATGCTCAACATCGCTCCTCATCAGGGAAATACACACGAAAACCACACGCAGATATCACCTTATGCCAGTCAGAGTGGCTAAGATGAACAAATCAGGAGACTATAGATGCTGGCGAGGATGTGGAGAAACGGGAACCCTCTTGCACTGTTGGTGGGAATGCAAATTGGTGCAGCCACTCTGGAAAACAGTGTGGAGGTTCCTCAAAAAATTAAAAATAAACCTACCCTATGAGTCAGCAGTAGCATTGCTAGAAATTTACCCAAGGGATACAGGAGTGCTGATGCATAGGAGCACTTGGACCCCAATGTTTATAGCAGCATTTTCAACAATAGCCAAATTATGGAAAGAGCCTAAATGTCTATCAACTGATGAATGGATAAAGAAATTTTGGGTTATATATACAATGGAATACTACATGGCAATGAGAAAGAGTGAAATATGGCCTTTTGTAGCAACGTGGATGGAAATGGAGAGTGTTATGCCAAGTGAAATAAGTCATACAGAGAAAGACAGATACCATATGTTTTCACTCTTATGTGGATCCTGAGAAACTTAACAGAAGTCCATGGGGGAAGCGAAGAAAAAAAAAGAGGTTATAGAGGGAGCGAGCCAAAACATAAGAGACTCTTAAATACTGAGAACAAACTGAGGGTTGATGGGGGGTGGGAGGGAGCGGAGGGTGGGTGAAGGGCATTGAGGAGGGCACCTTTTGGGATGAGCACTGGGTGTTGTATGGAAACCAATTTGACAATAAATTTCATATTTAAAAAATATAGTATATAATAAATAATATTAATTTTTTTAATGTTTATTTTTGAGACAGAGAGAGACAGAGCATGAGCAGGGAAGGGTCATAGAAAGAGGAAGACAGACTCTGAAACAGGCTTCAGGCTCTGAGCTGTCAGCACAGAGCCCGATGCAGGGCTCGAACTCGTCAACTGCGAGATCGTGACCTGAGCCAAAGTCAGATGCTCAACCGACTGAACCACCCAGGGGCCCTATATAATAAATAATATTAATATACAATAAATATTATTATTATATATAATAATATATATATATCATATCACATATATATCATATCACATAAAATGTAGATTTGGTGGATTATATATACAGACTAGAATTTGACTTACCTTATTGAAGGATATAAGATCTATGTACAAATGTCAATTGTATTTCTATATATTAACAAATAGAGATTGGAAATTGAAGTTTAAAAAATAGCACTTATAATACCATCAAAGACATAAAATGCTTGACATACGATTTCCCATACATTGAAAACTGAAAAATATTCCTGAGAGAAGTTAAATAACTTCTACATAAATAAGATATACCATGTTCATAAGTTGGCAGATCAGTATTTTTAAGATGCCACCTCTCCCCAAGTATTTAGGAGGGAATTGAAAATCTAATTCTAGGGGCATCTGGGTGTCTCAGTTGGTTAAGTGTCCGACTTTGGCTCAGGTCATGATCTCGTGGTTTGTGAGTTCAAGCCCTGCATTGGGCCTACTGGGATTCTCTCTCTCTCCCACTCTCTCTCTCTCTCTCTGCTGCTCCCCCACTTGCATGGATGTTTGCTCTCTCCCTCTCTCTCTCAAAGTAAATAAATAAACTTAAAAAAAAGAGAAAAGCTAATTCTAAAATTCACAGAGAAAGACAAATACCATATGATTTCACTTATATGTGGAACTAAAATATAAGATAAATGAACAGACAAAAGCAGAATCAGACCCATAAATACAGAGAGAAAATTGATAGTTGCCAGAGGGGATGGAGGTTAGGGATAAGAAAAAATGGGTGAAAGGGAGTTGGAGACACTTGCTTCCAGCTATGTAATGAATAAGTCATGGAGATGAAAGGTACAACACAGGGAATAAAGTCAATGGTATTGTAATAGCATTGTGTGTTTAAAAAACAAAAAAAGAAAAGAGACTTTGATCCATACTCTCACCACAATGATAATGACCTCAAAATAGATTATAGATCTAAATGTAAAACCTGAAACTGTGAAACTTCCATAAGAAAATCTAGGGAAGCTCTTTTTGACTTAGGGTTAGGCAAAGACTTCTTAGGTATGATACTAAAAACTTGTTCCATAAAAATGCACATTGATAATTTGGACCTCATTAAAATGAAAATTTTCTCTTCTTTATAATACTCTATAAAATAAAAAAAAGACAAGCCACCCCACTAGGAGAATATGTTTGCAAAGTATATATCTGGTAAAGGATTTGTATTAGGAATATATGAAGTAGTCTCCAAACTCAATAGTAAGGAAACAGCCAGATAAAAACAATATGGGCAATGTTTTCAACAGGTGTCTTACCAAAGAGATATATGAATGGCAAATAAAGTAACTGAAAAGTTACTGAACAATAGTGGTCATTAGGGAAATACAAATATAAAGCACAATGAAAAGACACAAAATGCTCATACAAATGTCTTAAAAAGTAGTAATAATCTTACTAAGTATTGGAGAGGATATAGAGAAACTAGAGCTATCATAAATTGTTATGGAGAATGTAAAATGATACAACTACTTTAGAAAATAGTTGGGCAGCTTTTTTAAAAAATTAAAAATACACATGCCATATGATCTAGCTATTTCATATGCAGGTATTTACCCATAAAAAATAAAACATAAATCCATACAAGATTTATAGGTGTTTATAGCAGTTCTATTTGTTTAAAAGTTTTTTAAGTTTATTTATTTAGAGAGAGACTGAAACAATGCGAGAGGGGAAGGGCAGAGAGAGAGGGAGAGATAGAATCTGAAGCAGACCCCAAGCTGGCAGTGCAGAGTCCCATATGGCTCGAACCCACAAAACCTTGAGACCATGACCTGAACTGAAACCAAGAGTTGGATGCATAACTGACTGAGCCACCCAGTCATCCCTATAGCAGCTGTATTTATAAACCCCCCAAATAGCAAATACCTAAATGCCCATCAACAGGTGAAGGGATTATTCAACTGTGGTGTAATCCATACAGTGGGATATTCCTGGGGTATCCATAGAGTCAATTATTGACACAAACATCAACATGGATGAATCTGAAAATAGTTATGCTGAGTGAAAAAACAGACCAAGAGAGAGTACAAACTATATGACTCCAACTATACAAAATCATAGAACACATCACCTAACTTATGATGATGGATCATAGGTTCCTTGGGAGTAGCAAGGATAGTGGTGGTGAAGTAAGGAGAGCAACAAGGAGGAAAATGTTTTTTTTGGAAGACTGGTATTGGTGTCCATTATCTTGATTATGTGATGGTTTAATGAATGCACTACATCAAAACTTAATAAATCGTTCACTTAAATATATATAGTTTATTGTAGGTCAGTTATACCTCAATAAGGTTCTTGAAGAAACTAAAAGTAAAGTAATTGATAAGTTGTGATAGATTAATTAATTATACAGGAAGCTAATTATCTGGACATCTAGATGTGTACTATATTCAGGGAAATCCATACTTGTTGATTCATGCTATATGATATTTATATAATGCTATTAAATTTATCTTAAATTTATATAATTCTTATTAAATTTTTAGCATCAGATTACTTAATAATAATTTGATGCTAAAAAAATTAATTTATCTATTCCTAGAGTGGATGCATTTATTGCCCATAAATTAGATGTCTCTTTGGGGGTAAAAAACTCAGCTAGATAGTCTCAAATGTGAGATTACAGGATAACAGGAGTCACAGATGATCATTAAAGTACATTTGGCAAGTAGGAAAGACTTGAAAAGACTGATGAATATTACTCATTGAAAAGAAATAAAAAATCTGTTCCAAATACTCCTCTGCATTGAATGTGGACTGAATTTTATCTTGCTCTGTCTGAATGGCCTTGTTATCCACAGAATAGACTCAGGAAAGCATGTGTAATGAAAGAGTTACATAGCTTCCCTGGATGAGCATCATCACACTCAGACAAGAAGTGCAGGCTCTTTCTGTTCCCAGAGAAAACCACATAACTAGAAAAACATGACTGAGGCATGAAGCTCCATCAGTAGAGAGCAGCACTCTAAAATGCCACAAGGAAATTAATGCTGGCAGAGCCCACTCTATAGTCCTCCATCCTTGGTCATCAGAAGGTAGTTGCCAGCCATTGATCACTGTTTTCTTTTTAGCAAACTTTAAAATGGGAATACCTGGACTGTCCAGTAAAAGAGAGCTCATGTTCCAGTGCTAAGGGTTTAGATGTGTTTTCAAACCAAGAAAAGGGAATTCCAACCATGGGAGCTATCCTTTAGCCCCCAGTTGGTGGGCTTAAATCATACCCTTTGCTCACTTCCCTGGTTCTTCTAGAGTCTCCAAAAGCCCCATATTATCTCAGTCTCTAGAAGGTCCAGCCTGATCGTGGGTAATTCCCCTTTATGTGGTTCGTCCTGCACAATTTTGGGGATTTTAACAAGGAGCTTCATTTAGAGATGCATAGAAAAATAAAATAAGCCAAAGAAAGGAAAAAATGCAACACAAAGAAATGGTAAAATAACAGATCAGGGAGGTTTATCTTATATAATCAGGCCATACTGGCTACCATAGTGTTATGGGCACCCAGGGTTCAATTCTTTCATTCAGTTGCACTTGACCTCAAGGCAAGATCTGACTTCTCAAACCCCACACCTAAGGCCAATTTCAATTGATGCTGATCCTGAGTCTGGAGTCACCTCTTGGGATGCAAGCCCAGGTGGCATATGTTTCCCCTTCCTTCACTAACTCAATCAGTCTGCCTGCTCATTTCCTCTGTAGTTACTAACAACTATTGCAAAAGTGTCTTGCCTGGCCATTTTGTTTTAAACCTGATTTCAAAAATTTTCCAGAAATCTGATTTGGACTACAGCTCTCCCATGTACTTAAGGATGACAGGGATCATGTGAACCTCATTCTTTTCATTGATGAAGTATGAAGATCATAATAGGGATCACGTAGAGGGTTGTTATAAATATCTGTCTTCTGAATGTATTACAGTGTTTTATAATCTAGAAAGGACAATTTTTTTGTGTTTTTAATTTTTTAATTAGAATTTCTCTACCTCATTAATTCCTTTTCTCCCTTCCAAATGATGAAATGAAGGAATTCACCCCAAAAGAAAGATCATGAAGAAATGACAGCCAGGGATTTAACAACACAGATACAAGCAAGATGTCTGAACTAGAATTTAGAATCACGATAATAAGAATACTAGCTGGAGTCAAAAATATACTAGAATCCCTTTCCGCAGAGATAGAAGCAAAAATTAGTCAGGATGAAATAAAAAATGCTATAACTGAGCTGCAATCACCGATGGATGTCACGGTGGCAAGGATGGATGAGGCAGAACAGAGAATCAGCGATATAGAGGACAAACTTATGGAGAATAATGAAGCAGAAAAAAGAGGGAGATTAAGGCAAAAGAACACGATTTAAGAATTAGAGAAATCAGTGACTCATTAAAAAGGAACAACATCAGAATCATAGGGGTCCCAGAAGAGAAAGAGAGAGAAATAGGGGTAGAAGGGTTATGTGAGCAAATCATAGCAGAAAACTTTCCTAACCTGGGGAAAGACACAGACATCAAAATCCAGGAAGCACAGAGGACCCCCCATTAGATTCAACAAAAACTGACCATCAAGAAGGCATATCATAGTCAAATTCACAAAAATACTCAGGAAAGGAGAGAATCATGAAAGGAGCAAGGGGGAAAAAAGTCCCTAACCTACAAGGGAAGACAGATCAGGTTTGCAGCAGATCTATCCACAGAAACTTGGCAGGCCAGAAAGGAGTGGCAGGATATATTCAGTGTGCTGAATTAGAAAAATATGCCCCCAAGAATTCTTTATCTAGCAAGGCTGTCATTCAAAATAGAAGGAGAGATAAAAAGTTTCCCAGACAAACAAAAATTAAAGGAGTTTGTGACCACTAAACCAGCCCTGTAAGAAATTTTAAGGGGGACTCTCTGAGGGGAGAAAAGATGAAAAATAAATAAGTAAGTAAATAAATAAATAAATAAATAAATACCAAAAGCAACAAAGATTAGAAAGGACCAGAGAACTCCACCAGAAAATCCAACTCTACAAGCATCATAATGGCAATAAATTCATAGCTTTCAGTACTCACTCTAAAAGTCAATGGACTCAATGCTCCAATCAAAAGACATAGGGTAACAGAATGGTTAAGAAAACAAGATCCATCTATATGCTGTTTACAAGAGACCCATTTTAGACCTAAAGACACCTTCAGATTGAAAGTAAGGGGATGGAGAACCATCTATCATGCTAGTGGTCAACAAAAGAAAGCCTGAGTAGCCATTCTTATATCAGACAATCTAGACTTTAAAATAAAGACTGTATCAAGAGATGCAGAAGGGCATTATATCATAATCAAGGGGTATATCTACCAGAAGACCTAACAATTGTAAACATTTATGCACCAAATGTGAGAGCACATAATATATATATCAATGAATCACACAGATAAAGAAACTCATTGATAGTAATACCATAATAGTAGGAGACTTCAACACCCCACTCACAGCAATGGACAGATCATCTAATCAAAAAATCAACAAGGAAACAATGACTTTGAATGACACACTGGACCAGGTGGACTTAACAGATATATTCAGAACATTTCATCCTAAAGCAGCAGAATATACATTTTTCTCCATTGCACATGGAACATTCTCCAGAATAGACCATATACTGGGACGCAAATCAGCCCTCAGCACGTACAAAAAGATCGAGATCATACCGTGCATATTTTCAGACCACAACACTGAAACTCAAACTCAACCACAAGAAAAAATTTGGAGAGGTAACAAATACTTGGAGACTGAAGAACATCCTATTAAAGAATGAATGGGTAACCAAGAAGTTAAAGAGGAAATTAAAAAGTATATGGAAGTCAATGAAAATGATAACACCACAACCCAAAACCTCTGAGATGCAGCAAAGGTGGTCATAAGAGGAAAGTATATAGCAATCCAGGCCTTCCTAAAGAAGGAAGAAAGATCTCAGATACACAACCTAACCTTATACCTTAAGGAGCTGGAAAAAGAACAGCAAATAAAACCCAAAACCAGCAGAAGACAGGAAATAATAAAAATTAGTGCAGAAATTAATGTTCATGAAACCCAAACCAAACCAAACCAAAACAAAACAAAACAGTAGAACAGATCAATGAAACCAGAAGCTGGCTCTTTGTAAGAATTAACAAAACTGATAAACCACTAGCCAGTTTTATCAAAAAGAAAAAGGAAAGGACCCAAATAAATAAAATCAAGAATGAAAGAGGAGAGATCACAACCAACACAACAGAAATAAAAACAAAAATAAGAGAATATTATGAGCAATTATATGCCAATAAAATGGGCAATCTGGAAGAAATGGAGAAATTCCTAGAAACATATACACTACCAAAACTGAAACAGGAAGAAATAGAAAATTTGAACAGACCCATAACCAGTAAGGAAATCGAATTAGTATTCAAAAATCTCCCAAAAAACAAGAGTCCAGGGCCAGATGGCTTTCCAGGGGAATTCTACCAAAGATACAAGGAAGAGTTAACACCTATTTTCTTGAAGGTGTTTCAAAAGGTAGAAATGGAAGGAAAACTTCCAAACTCTTTCTATGAAGCCAACATTACCTTGATTCCAAAACCAGACAAAGACCCGACTAAAAAGGAAAACTATAGACCAATTTCCCTGATGAATATGCATGCAAAAGTTCTCAACAAGATATTAGCCAACCGGATCCAACAATACAGTAAAAAAATTATTCACCATGACAAAGTAGGATTTCTACCTGGGATGCAGGGCTGGTTCAATATCCGCAAAACAATTAATGTGATTCATCACATCAATAAAAGTAAGGACAAGAACCTTACAATCCTCTCAATAGATGCAGAGAAAGCATTTGACAAAATACAGCATCCTTTCTTGATAAAAACTGTCAAAAAAGTAAGGATAGAAGGAGCATACCTCGAGCTCATAAAAGGCATATATGAATGACACAACGCTAATATCATCCTCAATGGGGAAAAAATGAGATCTTTCCCCCTAAGGTCAGGAACAAGACAGGGATGTCCACTCTTGCCACTGCTATTCAACATAGTATTGGAAGTCAGCCTCTGCAATCAGAAAACACAAATAAATAAAAGGCATCCAAATCAGCCAGAAGGAGGTCAAACGTTCACTCTTCGCAGATGACATGATACTCTACATGGAAAACCCAAAAGATTCCACCAAAAAAATGCTAGAATTGATTCATGAATTCAGCAATATTTCAGGATATAAAAATCAATGCACAGAAATCAGTTGCATTCCTATACACCAACAATGAAGCGACAGAAAGAGAAATCAAGGAATCGATCCCATTTACAGTTGCACAAAAAACCATAAAATACCTAGGAATAAATCTAACCAAAGAGGTGAAAAATCTACACACTGAGAACTATAAAAAGCTTATGAAATAAATTGAAGAAGACACAAAAAAATGGAAAAAGATTCCATGCTCCTGGATAGGAAGAACAAATATTGTTAAAATGTCGATACTACACAAAGCAATCTACATATTCAATGCAATCCCTATCAAAATAACACCAGCATTCTTCACAGAGCTAAAACAAATAATCCTAAAATTTGTATGGAACCAGAAAAGACCCCGAATAGCCAAAGAAATCCTGAAAGAGAAAACCAAAGCAGGAGACATCACAATCCTGGACTTCAAGCTATGCTACAAAGCTGTAATCATCAAGACAGTATGGTACTGGCACAAGAATAGACACTCAGATCAATGGGACAGAGCAGAGAACCCAGAAATGGACCCACAAAGTTATGGGCAACTAATCTTTGACAAATGAGGAAAGAATATCCAATGGAATAAATATAGTTTCTTCAGCAAGTGGTCCTGGGAAAACTGGACGCGACATGAAGAAGAAGGAACCTGGACTACTTTCTTACACCATACACAAAAATAAACTCAAAATTGATGACATACGTAAATGTAAGACAGGAAGCCATCAAAATCCTCAAGGAGAAATAGGCAAAAACCTCTTTGACCTTGGCCACATCAACTTCTTACTCAACATGTCTCTGGAGGGAAGGGAAACAAAAGTAAAAATGAACTATTTGGACCTCATCAAAATAAAAAGCTTCTGCACAGCAAAGGAAACAATCAGCAAAGCTAAAAGGCAACTGACAGGATGGGAGAAGATATTTGCAAACAACATATCAGATAAAGGGTTAGTATCCAAAATCTATAAAGAACTTCTCAAACTCAACACCCAAAAAACAAATAACCCAGTGAAGAAATGGGCAAAAGACATGAATAGACACTTTTCCAAAGAAGACATCCAGATGGCCAACTGACACATGAAAAAAAGCTCAACTTCACTCATCATAAAGGAAACACAAATCAAAACCACAATGAGATACCACCTGACACCTGTCAGAATGGCTAACATTAACAACTCAGGCAACAACAGATGTTGGCGAGGATGCGGAGAAAGAGGATCTCTTTTGCATTGTTGGTGGGAATGCAAGCTGGTGCAGCCACTCTGGAAAACAGTATGGGGGTTCTTCAAAAAACTAAAAATAGAACTACCCTATGACCCAGCATTTGCACTACTAAGTATTTATCCAAGGGGTACAGGTGTGCTGTTTCAAAGGGACACACGTACCCCTATGTTTATAGCAGCACTATCAACAATATCCAAAGTATGGAAAGAGCCCAAATGTCCATCGATGTATGAATGGATAAAAGAGATGTGTTATACACACACACACACACACACACACACACACACACACACACACACTGGAGTATTACTCAGCAATCAAAAAGAATGAAATCTTGCCAGTTGCAACTATGTGGATGGAACTGGAAGGTATTATGCTAAGCAAAATTAGTCAGAGAAAGACAAATATCCTATGACTTCATTCATATGAGGACTTTAAGATACAAAACAGATGAACATAAGGGAAGGGAAACAAAAATAATATAAAAACAGGGAGTAAAACAAAACATAAGACACTCATAAATATGGAGAACAAAGTGAGGGTTACGGGAGGGGTTGTGGGAGGGAGGATGGGTTAAATGGGTAAGGGGCATTAAGGAATCTACTCCTAAAATCATTGTTGCACTGTATGCTAACTAATTTGGATGTAAATTAAAAAAAAATAAAAGAAATGAAAAAAAAGGACAAACAAATGTTACTTGTTGGGGGACAGGATGCTTAATCCTCACTGGTCCCATTCCAGGTGGAGCCTCTTCTGTTAGGGAAGCTTCCCAAGCCTCTGTCTCCATACTCTTACTGTTCTGATGGGTGAGTTTGGGAGGAGTAGAGCTTGTGTGGTTCTGTCCTTTCCTTTTGCTTCCTTTGTCTCTATCCAGCCAGCCTGTAGGTATCACCTACTTTTTGCTCCTCCTGTTAATGTGTCTCCCAGAGGCAGGCCTGATTTCCAGAACTATCTGAGGCTGAGTGTATTTTCAGTGTGAAGGGTAGAGGTGGTATAAGCCAACTAGTTCAACCTGATTAAAATCCATCTTAGCCTTTATTTGTAGTAATGGTATTGATTTTTATATATATCTTCATCTGTCTAATTCTTGAAACTCTGTCTTATTTGGTTCTGAATTCAGATGGAAAGAAGGGATATTATTAGTTGAGTTCCCTCAGCCCCAACATTTGTCATTTTTGACTGTTATTATTTAAGTTTATTTTATTTATTGAGAGAGAGAACACATGCATGAAAATAGGGGAGGGGCAGAGAGAGAGGGAGAGAGAGAGAATCCCAAGAAGACTCCACACTTCCAGTGTGGAGACTGATGTGGGGCTCAAACTCACAAAACATGAGATTATGATCTGAGCCCAAATCAACAGTCAGACACTTAACTGACTGAACCACCCAGGCATCCCTTTATTGTTATTATTAAGAGCCATTCCAGAATTCTTTAGTTTCTGAATTTCTGGGAATTGTGTTAAATAGTTCTCTCCCGGGCAACAGGACTTGAATTAAGTCCTCTAAAAACATAAGACCAAGAATGGACAACTGCAGGGTACAGTGGGAAGGGGTCTCGTTTGGCCCAGCTCTCTGTTTTTCCTTCCTCCATGTTCAAAGTCATCCCCCTTCTCTCATCTGTGTCTCCCTCTGCCCAATCTTGGGCCCAATCACTGTCTACTCTCTCACTGCTCCTTTCTCCTGTTCTTACCACCCACCAGGCCTTGAGTCTAAGCCTCTCTTTAAATCTTCTTGAAGGAAACTTCCCTGTCTCTTGGCAACTGGTGATTGACTCTCTGGGTAAGGTGAGCAGTGCTGATGTGTATGAAGGGAGTTCTGGAGAAATAAATTGTACAGAGGATGAGTGAAGGCTTGAGGAAGAAGTGCTGTCTCTGGCAAAAGACACAGGAACCCTGGAGGATGTGCCACCTGTCTGTGAGTGATGGGCCTGTTCAGGCTGAGTTACTGCCACATGCCAGATTATCATTTTGAATAGTTCAATATGGCTTCAGTAGGAGCCAGCAGGAGTTCTTGTCAGACATTTTAATAATAATGGGGTTCAATTTTGACATGAGGAGCTTGCTGGCATATGAATGCCAGGAGACAATTCTTTTGACCTGTGTGCCAGAAGTCCCCAAGGTTAGTAAAAATCAATCATATTTTAAGTACTTTTGAGACCTTGTCAATTGAGAGACCTATGTCTACAGGAGTTCCTTATGTTCCCATACCTGGTAACCGTTGTGTGTAAAAAGCTAGTTGGATACTACATTTACAAGATGTATGCTAGATTTACTTTGCTACTGAAAAGACATATTCAGAGGTGGGGTGGGGTGGTAGCAAGATCATTCAAGTAGGAGTCAGAACACTGGTTTGAAATTTAGATTAGCTCTTGACTAGCTAGCTGGTTGACCCAAAGTAAGTCAACAGACCTCATTGAATCTAGATTCCCCTATCTATAAAATGAAGAAAAGTTATACCCGCTCTTTCTAATCAATAGTGACATTGTGGGGATCAAAAGAGAGAATATATTTGTAATGGCTTATAAAATGTGAAACCATTTTTTAAACATAAGACACTATCAGACCTTGTGGCAATTTCTTACCCACCTTCTTCATCCTCAGCTGTCACTCCTCAGGACTTTAATGCTGCCTGCCTAAGTTTCTCCCAGTGTGTCTTATGGAGGAGTTCTCTATACTCTTGCTCAAATCCCATGTACCTAAACACAAACATTTCTATTCTATTTCCCTAGGAGCAGTGGAGTCTTCAGTCATCCAATGTAAGGATTGTTTCAGGTTAGGGCAGTAATGACATAATTTTTCTCTTGGGACACTGGCTACTTCACAATATATAATATTATGAAGAATGGGAATTTCAGGCAGGGGACCTCAGTTCATTCTTCATGAAGCCATCCTAGCCTGTAGGTTTGGTTATATGGGAGGGAACAGAAAGGTGAAGAATCCACAAAGTTCACCTCTGCTGGAGCCCATCTCCTAGCATCTGCCCACTATGAGGAGGCAAGGGAGCTTCCATGTACATTAAGCATTTTGGTCCAGAAGCACAGCCTTAGAGAAACACTCTAAATATTGCATTTAGGTTTGGTCTGCCTTTAACTTGCTAATGTTTCCTCATACCTCGAATATCAAAATGAAGGCTCAGAGCACAGTACTGAAGCCCAACCTCCAGCTGCTCTTACATGCCCTGAGCAGAAGTGCCTACAACAAAAACTAGTCAAATCCTAGATTTAACTGGTGCATCATTCATACTTTAGTAAGTGATATGGATCGATTGGAACAGAGAGGCTCTGGGGAAGCTGAGTCTGAACAAGAAGGAATGGCTTGGAATGCAAGAGAATACTTCTAACACAGGCAAGAATCCCATATTTTATTAATCTCTTTATTCATTTTGAATCATTCATTCCCTCACCAAAATGCAGTGTGTTTTTCAATGTTATATGCACATTGTAGCTGGAGTGACCCAGCATGGTTTCAAGGAGGAAGATGTGATGTTTGAAGTGAGCCTGAAAGGAAAGGAAATATCGTGGTAGAGAAAGATATGGAGGGGTAATAGTGCACTTATTGTAGCTACAGGATCACCATGAGTAAAGGTTACTAAGGAAATAGATAAAACAGGAAGTTTGTTGTTAAACAGTGAAAATATGGGGAAGAGTGAGAGATGAGGCCAAAACTGTGGATAGAGTCAGAATTCAGAGAAACTGATATAGTATACAAAGGGATGCAGGCAACAGGGATCCATGTGGGTTTTTAAAGCAAAGACATAGCATGATAATACTTGTAGATTGTAAATCCATCCTTAACCTTGACCTCAAGGAAGTGGTAAGACCAGTAATGGTAAGGATAAATATAGGTATAACAGTTAAAATAGAAAGATCTGGGCTGCTGAATGCTCAGTTGGTTGAGTGTTCCAGTTTGGCTCAGGTTGTGATCTCACAGTTTGTGAGTTTGAGTTCTACGTCTGGCTCACTGCTGTCACCGTGGAGCCCCACTTCAGATCCTCTGTCCCCCTCTTTCTCTGCCCCTCCCTTGTTCATGCTTTCTCCATCAAAAATTAAAAAAAAAGCATAAAAAATACAAAGAGGTAACAAGGAACCAAAGTGCACAATTGACAGTGGGAGTGAAAAAGATGGGATAGAATCAAGAGATGTTCTGTAGGTGGAATTGCCATAACTAATCTGGCAACCACATGGGGCTTGAGAGAAAAAGGAATAACTTGGGTAACTAAGGATGGTGGTGAGAAAATATACACAAGAGCAGGAGCACGTGATGACAAAGAAGATAGGCTCTCTTTTGGCCATCTTGAGCTTTATGCTTAATCCTCTGAGACATTAAGGGAAGCTACCAAAGTAGGCAGTCAGGTAGACAAATCTGGAGCCCAAGGTGGACAACAGCATTCAGGACAGGTGGCTGCATCTCCACAGGTACTGTGTGATGGTACTGGAGTCTCCTTTCAACAACTGGAAGCTCCAAGAAATGGAGAAAAAGTAGAGGAAAGGAGAAGGGCTGATTCTTCACTCTTCTTTTTTCTCCTTTCTTTATTTGGCTTTTTCCTTCTGCTCTCCGGTGTCTCCTTGTACTCATCAGCCATTCCCATGCCCACTCCACCCCACCTATCTTCCTATATTGGTGGAGTGAAAGATAGGAAGGGAGGAACTAATGGAGCAGCCATGAGGTGAGCAGAAGCCCTAATGCAGAGGGAGAAGAAATAAAAAAGATTACTCTCTACAGAAAACTTCCAGTGGCTGAATGTGGATTACCCTATCAATTAGTATATATTTCCAAATAATTGCATCATAGTACTATATGGGATCAAGTGCACTGGATCTTGATTTTTTTTTTTTTCTTGCTCTACCCAGTTCAACACTTGTCTGTTCTTCCTGCCAATCATGTGTTTCCTACTCCTTGGTCCAGAGCCTGACATGTCCCTGTCCACCTCTGCATATTTCTCTCATGGGAATACCTTTCTCCTTCACCCCTCATTAAGTAAATATTACCTTCTTTTGGAGTACAGCACAAGCCTCAGCTTCTGCGGTTTGCCTTATCCAATTATTCCAGCCCACTCAATCCATCATCTTCTTCACTGAATGGATAGCATATACATTTGAGGGCTTAATTATAGATCTCCTATATTGTTTATTGAGGATTTCAATAAATTGTAGTCTTCTTATGGGAGAGCATAGTCCTGACTAAATTTAGAGCTGGTCCTTATTCCTAAGTGTTCACAGCTCTTCACTTGCTCTGTACCCTCAGGCCTGCCCTCTGTTGTATTGATCTATGTAACTGGTAGAAGGAAGAATGACAAATTCTAGAAAGTTCAAGACGTTTTCATTAGGAAAGGCAAAATACTATTACTACTAGTAGTACTACTACTCAAGAGAGGAAGTAAATAGTTCTGGAAAAGTTGGAAAAAAGCGACAAGAGAAACTAGAACAGTCTGGGAAATTTGGTCAGAGGTTTTGAGAATTGGGGAGCAAGTATGGGGGATAGCTGCTGTCCTGTGGTGAGAAAGACTGGGGTCAAAAGTGGGTGGAGGTCACTTGGATATTTTAGTTTGTCATAAATATAAAGCTTTGAGGACATCTTAAACTATTTAAACTGGTTTTCTTTTATTTTTACAAACAGAATCAGTTGTATTCCTATTGCAATTAATACAATATAAAATAAGTTACAAGCGATTTTTCATGAAGAATATTTAATCATTGAATAAATAATATTTGTCATTGAAAACAGTGAATATTCCCTCAAAATTTTTAGAAAAACATATCAATAAAAATTTTAATGAACATAGGTTATGTGTCTTGCTTATGCTAGGTACTATAGCCAATTAAAGAATCAATAAAATATTATTGGTTACAAATTAGAGATATATACAAAATTACAAGGAATAGGGTAATAATTTTCCACACTTCCACTACCTAAAACATAATGTTTTAGTTATTTGCTTTAAGTATCATTTTTAAGAAAAATTATTCTTTTTTAAAAAAATGAATGAGTTAACTTTTTAACCTCTTATTTGATTCATTCATTTGATGTGAGAGAAAGAGAGAGAAAGAGAGAAGGAGAGTGAAAGAGCATGAGTTTGCCCATGCATGCATGTGCAAGTTGGGGTGGGGCAGGAGAGGGAGAGAGAGAATCTTAAGCAGGCTCCATGCCCATCGTAGAGTCCATTGCAGGACTCGATCTCATGACTGTGAGATCATGACCTGAGCCTAAATCAAGAGTTGGGCACTCAACCAACTGAGCTACTCAGGTGCCCCTGATTTAAGTTTTTTAAACAATAGAAAGAAATACAAAAATGATAGTAAAAATCACCCCCAAATCATACCACTCAGAAGCAATCATCATTATAACTAGATGAACATCATTCTGGACATCTTTCTCTGCAAATACATAGGTAGAAGGAGGAGGGGAGAGGTGGAGTATGCTTTTAGGGAAACAAAGTTACATAATACAGCCTATTTTAAAATAGATTTAATTAATTTTACTTGACTTGAACAGAAGAAAAAACCTGATGTTAAATTGTAAGACTCTCTGAATGTTAAAAAATTGTGTTGTCACCACAGGGGAGAGTTTTTCCTAAAAGATTCCTTTAAGTTTAAAAAGAGAGATTTAAAAACATTAAGAGATGAGAGTTATGATTTTTAAGTGACATTTGCCCACTTAATCTCTCTTCTTAAAATTTAATTTAGTTTTTTTTTTGTCTTTTATATTCATAATTGTTATCCAGGTTACTTTTCTATGGCAGTAATTTGGTTTTCAGAGGCATGTTTTGTGTTCCTCCTTTTCAAATGTACTTATTGGTTAGAAATGATGTTTTGGTCCCCATTTAATTTATTTTCCTTAGGTCCTTTAGTCTCACTGTATGTCATTTTGTTGTTTTATTATCTTATCCATAAGTTCTCTTTTTGCTGACAATTTCTTTTAAGGTTATTCTATAACAGGGATAGGTAAACTTTTTCTGTAAATGGTCAGATAGTAAATATTTTAGGCTGTGTGGACCATAGTTGTAACTGCTCAACTCTGCCATGGTAGTATGAAAGCAGCCTCAGAGAATACATGTATGAATGAATGGATGTGACTGTGGTAGGCCAGTGATGTGGCTTTACCTTGTTGGTGTCTGCTAATAAATTTTGGTGGGCAAGGATATTTTACTTTTGAAAAATCATTGTATTGGATAGTAGGAGAGGTAAATACTTAGGTGCAATTTCTAGTAATCATTTTAATCCAGAGATACTAAAATATTTTTTAGTTCCTTTGGCATATCATTTTTGTGATTGTTCTGGATATGACATGGTGCTGAGACTGGCCACAAGGCATATCAACCTTACCTGAATTCTCTGTTGATAGGAAACCTTTGGCCCAGAAAAACTATCTTAAAGACATGTGGGAGACTAGTCTAACAGTTGGGACTTGAACACAGATCTTTAAAAAAATGTTTTTGTTGAGGTGAAGGTCACAAAAAATAAAAGTAAGCATTTTAAAGTGAACAATTTAGTAACATTTAGTACATTCACAACATTGTGCATCCACCACCTTTATCTGCTTCCAAAATATTTTCATTTCCCCAAAAGGAAGCTACCTACCCATCAAGCATTCACTCCTCATTCTCCCCTCCTCCTAGCAATGCGTTTTCTGTTCCTGTGGATTATCTATTCTAGATATTTCACATAAATGTGTCTGGCTTCTTTTACTTAGCACAGTTTTTGATGTTCATCTGCATTGCAGCATGTAAAATTACTTCATTTCTTTTTATGGCTGAAAAATATTTCACTGTATGTTTATAACACTGTATCCATTCATCTGTTGATGGACATTTGGGTTCTTTCTACCTTTTAGCTATTGTGAATAGTGCTGCTGTGAACATGCATGTAGATGTATTTTTTTTTAGTTCCCATTTTCAATTTTTTAATATCCTTGTGTAGAATTGTTGAATCATATAATTTTTTGTTCAACTTCTTGAAGAAATACCAAACTTTTTCCTGTAGCCACTCTTTTCATCCTACTAACATATGAAGATTCTGTTTCCATATTCTTACCAACACTTGTTATGTGCCAATTTTTTTTGTTTGTAAACACGTATTTTTGACTTTCAGTACTTTCATCTTAGGAGGTCACAGGATTTGTCTTAAAATTTTCACCTGTTTGACTTTTGCAATTGCAGTACCTGGTGTAATTCAAGGCACATAATCTGTATCATTAAATGCTTTATGAATATATTTTGTTCTAAAAGTCTGGATTCCCAAGGAATGTTCACTGATCTCAATGACAATAAACTTTCAAAGTATTGTTTAAACAAAGTTAATTGTAACTTATTTCATTATAAAGTTTAAGAAGTGTAGTAGAGATAACAGCTGAGTCCCTTTATAATCCTCATGCTAGGAGAACAAAGAAGGCCTGAGTGCCTATCTGCTAGGGTTGCTGTGGAGGTGTTTGCTTCCTTGGGTAGGATATTGGACAAGAATGGTTGCTAACGTCCTTTCCAACTACATTTTTAAAATTAAATGTGAATATTTATGGAAGACTTTCTGAGAATGTACAAAACCCTGAGAATATTTTAATGCATAATTTTAAAAAATGGATTTTGCTATTTTGCCACATTAAAGGAGACTGGGAACTGATGTCCAAAAATCCAACCAAGATGAAATGATACAAGTCAAAATGCCGAGGATCACTGCTTTGTGGAGAGTGAGGAAGGAAGACTAAGTGACCCTCCCAGCTTGACTCCCCAGATCCGTAGTGGTCTTCCAGAGCATCTCTGCATTCTGGCTGAAGTTAGCTGGTTCATCTCTTGGGAATCTGCAAATTCATAAATCTGCCAGCAAAACTGGCCAGGCACATGTTGCCCAAGCCCTACATTCCCCCCAGCAAGGAGAGACATCAATCCCTTTGCATCTGGGCCTTCATCTCTGCTGCACTTGGACCAATCCTGGAAGTCACCCTGGGCTCTTTGAAGGGAAATATCCTTTCTCCATGGTCCTCTTCCTCTTTGACATACAGACTCACCACGTGCTCCCAGTAAGGACATTTTAGAAAGGGATCTTCTTTGAGGTTAACATTACCCCAGGAATTGTACCCTCCTTTTCTTGAAGGGCATGACCATAGAAAAGTCCCTATGTAAAATGGGGCAGGCATCTACCTCTCCAGATGAAAAGTGCTGCAAATCAAGTAGGCCCTTTGCAGTATATACATATGGAATGAGGCTTATTTATGAGTGGGAAGAAACCTATAAAGAAGAGTTATTAAGTCCAGGAGGAACTAATTTATGTCATAGTAAAATTCAGACTATAGTTCAGCCAGAGGAATGACAGTCTCTGACAGGTGTCCATGAATAAATTCCCCTTCTTCTAAAGCATTCTCTTCTCTCTGCTAGCCACTGGCTAGATTCTTCAGCTGGCTTAAGGAATTTTCCCTTCCTGCCCTTCTCTTCATTTTCCTCCCCTTCATGAACTTTACTGCTTCAGGAGATGAAAGGGAGGAGGACCACACCACCAGCCAGCTTTAACAAAGCCTTGGGTTTTCATTGCACCATGCAGATTTTCAGAGCCTGGAAACTGAGTTGTTGCCCTTCAGGCTGCTGGAGACTGGCTAGGAGATCTGAAGAAGCCAGAGTAGGCATCAGCACAGATACCTAGCTTCTGTCAATAAATACACGGGATCAGAGCATCCCCTGAGGGTGAAGGCCAAGGAATCCTGCCTTTTAAGACTCTGAGTAGAAATTCTTTAATGAGATCATGTCCTCCAGTGGCCATTGTCTCTAGGAAGCTCAGTATACTCAGATCTTTGGCCAAGAGTTCTACACCTGGGGGTGCAGCAATGACTGACAGTCCTCCGTAGACACAGGTGACTGGGGCTCCTTTGGACTCCAGATCTCATCTGCATTCAGGTGGGGCACAATGTCCTTCCGGCATCCACTGCAGCAGTTTGTGTCTGCATGTATAATTGCTCAGAAAGCACAGACTTGCTTCTATTAAATGAAGCTGAGATGCTGAATGAATAAATAAGGATAGGAGTCATCTATATTCTACCTATCATCTATCTATCTATCTATCTATCTATCTATTAACTCTTATCTATCATCTGCTTATTTATATTTATACTGATACCTGTCTTTGTCTAACTCAGTATTTGTCTATTAAGTATTTGTCTATTAACATACATAAAAATACAGTCTATGACCAGAATTTCATTACAAAACTTGATCAAATGGAAACTTTATGATGAACTACATTCTTTTCTTTCTTTAAATAATTTCACATAGAAGTATTCATGGATAAAAGTAGGGATGAATATCATACGTACAGACACCCTTAAGGAACTTCAGCTTAATGAGGTATTAGACACTTAAAGCCTTCCATAAGCATTTGTAAAGCAAAGAATGAAAAGCACTTTCCCTATTATTCACTTGAGCCTCCAAGGCTTTTGTGGGCAAGGCCGAGGAGTCGCCTTCGTGACACTGCGTTTCTGATCTCAGTGCTTTCAATCATCAGTCAAATAATCAGGACTATCTTTCCTTTCTATCCTGTTTTCTGATGTATGGGTAAAAAAGTGCTGACCCCAGGACCTTGTCCTGGCCACAGCAGGACATCCCTAAGATTTGGCTATTCTGTAGTCTCTTCTTCTCAATTCCAGGAAGCTAGCAAATCACTGAAATTTCTGTTTCTGGTATCACCCAGAGCTGGAGAAAGAGGAGTCTTATTCTGTTCTCAGCTATAGGCTTAGCACTGAAGCAGAACATGTGGTTTCAGTGTGAGAGGTTCTCCCCTGGGGATCAAGCAAGGATGGACCAGATCCCCTCCACAAAACACAATGAACAAAGCCTCAGAATTCCAGGTCAAAAATATAATTTCAAATGTATGTAACTACTTGGTTCCCTCCTTTCCATATATGAAATGGGGTAATATCAAAGAAAACATATCTGATCTCATAAGAACATCCCAGACATCTCTTTGCCTCTCCAAATCCTATCCATATTTTGTGAATCAACTTCAGTTATTAACCTCCCACAAATTCCTGATGTTCCAGGCAAAACTGAACTTTTTTCTTCTTAAACATCTATCTCATTCATTAACTGTTCTAGAACATATCAAATGTATTTTGTGTTTTTCTCTTAAAGTTTCATATATATGTTTAAGCCTTAATTTCCCAGAAAAGTTGTCATACATGCATAGTTTGGAATCCCTCAGGGATCCTGCCTCAGTACTAAGTTTGGAAAGAATGAGAGCTCTAGAAACACATGTTGATTGGTGTTGATCCTGTTTTATTCTCAGATTTTTTTTTTTTAATTTTTTTTTTCAACGTTTTTATTTATTTTTGGGACAGAGAGAGACAGAGCATGAACGGGGGAGGGGCAGAGAGAGAGGGAGACACAGAATCGGAAACAGGCTCCAGGCTCTGAGCCATCAGCCCAGAGCCTGACGCGGAGCTCGAACTCACGGAGCGCAAGATCGTGACCTGGCTGAAGTCGGACGCTTAACCGACTGCGCCACCCAGGCGCCCCTATTCTCAGATTTTTAGATGTTTGAAATTAAAAGCCAAAACCCATCATTCTCATGAAGGCCCTGATACTTTGCTTCTTGCCCAGAAGCCATCATGGGAGATGAGGGTTAGCACTGATGTGCTTGTTCTGAGACAGACTCAGTGCAGAAAAGGTCTATATTTTGCTCATATCAGAGTCCTATGCAAGTGGAGTATCTCTTCTTGGCAGCTCTTTTTCAAGCAGTGACTCAAGGATATAACTTCTTCATTTGTGACCTGTTGTCTGTGAGGATACTATGGAATAGGGAGGGACAGTAGGAGAATCATGTGGGATTTTTTAAAAGGTCAGGGCCACTAAGGCCTTATATGTTCTGCTTACATTCCACCTACAGACTGTTCTGTGGCCCTCCATGTAATTCACATAGGTTTGGAAGGGTCACCTTCTCATGCATTCTTGTGTCCCCAGGACATGGAAGCCATGTAGAAAGCTTGTAACATTGTCTCTGTCATGGTCCCTGAAACAGGCTCTTGTTCTAGTGATATCAGAAAGGCCAGAGGGGCTGCAACACAGTGAGTGAGAGAGTCGCCAGGAACTAGGCCATGGGATTGGTTTTAAGTGGTTGAAAACCATAAGAAGATTTTGGACAGAAGAGTGACATGATCCAATTTCAACTTTGAAAAGGACACAGGTCCCATTTCATTTGTGTCCTTTGCCCTGCATGGGTCTGGCTGCCCACAGAGGACAGCAGTGCCTCACCATGTAGCCCCTGCCTGCTTTTTCTTCGGACTCTGCAGGGATCCACCAGGTACAAAAGTGGTGTTTGGTGGATAGGGTCAGTCCCAGAGAGACCATGACTCTACTTGGTATGTTTCTACCTAATTTTTGTTTGTTTGTTTGCATTTTGGGGGTCAGCATTTACTCACTCCCTTTAAATGTACAGTGTCCTTGAACAGTTTTGGATGAGTTCCTTTAGCAAGGGAAGATATGATATATTCATCCACATCATTTTACCAGAGATAACATGTAAAACCTACTAGGTGGGTGGAGGGTATGAGAGGGTATTTGCATTTAATGGAGGAAGCCTGCAGAAAAAAGAGAAGATCACAAAAAAATTTATCTCAGAAGTAGAAACTCCAAACACCAGCAGTGTACTGGCTATATTTCTGCTCCAGTCACACTGTGAGGGTGTCTGAGAACCTGCACGTGAGCTCCTTCAGTTCTGGGAGGGTGGACTGTGAACACTCCTCCCCACCACCCCAGCAAGAGTGCTCCTGCACCCAATGCCACCTCTTTCCACTCATGTCACTTGATAACCCAGTGGCCTGGCAATCTCTCCCCTTCAGCACTGGAAGGAACAACATTCTTTAGAGGTGAAAGTACAGTTTAATTTCTAGGCTTACCCAGGCGTGGACTGGGCTGCATAGGAGGACGATAATGAAATATTGGTGGTGCATATTTGATAATGTGCTGAGCGTGCCTGGCACGCAGCTTGGGCCAAATGAATGCATTCTGGTGGAAATCTGAACCCCTGTCTGCCCAGAGCGGGGGTTGGGTGGGATGGGGGACTCAGAAAAACCAGGACTTGGCTTCCTTGTGTTCTTTATATGCATTGACAGCTTCCCCTCTAAGTGAGGGACTGTGCTCCTTCACCTGTCTCCTCCCTTGAACAAATGTAGAGGGAGGGGAGGGACAGGAGAGAAGAGAAAAAAGCACTACTTCCCTGACTTGCTCAGCTCTAAACTGAGATCCTACAGAGAATGGTATTTCCCTCACTGCAGTTTCCCAGTGACAATGGGGTCAAAGAAAGCATTTTTCAAAAAGAGCTTCTTTTCTCAATTTATGGCAGAGCATCCAGTAGCAAGCAGGAAAATGGAATAGGTCTCTGTTATCTCTCCCCCCAAAAGGGACAGCCCATACAAGGCAAGGAGATAATTCCCATCTGGCTTTTATATGCCTCATAAAATGCATTGTGCAAGCATGTAAAATATATGGGACCGGGCAGACATATGAGGTGGGGAAAGGTACAGCTCCTGTCTTCTCATGCTTTTTGGACTGGAGGACAACAGAGCACAGAGCTTTCTTTTTTCTCTTTTTTTTTTTTTCCTGAGTATAAGGACAACAACCAAGAAGTCATCCAAATGAGGCCTCTGTATTGACTTTCAAAGGCAGATGGCAGCACCAAGGTGAAAGTAATAATAATGATGATGATTAATAGAAATAATGATATTATAAAGCCTGATATTTTCACTTTGCCATCTGTGACTCAGTTTTCAACTTGCTGGGATACAGCTTACAACCTGTTGGCTTCTTGGGAAGTGGGGTAACCAGCCTCTCCCTTAGAGTCCTACAGTGTTCGGTCAGTGACCATATATCTGCTCATGATATTTAGCTCAAGTCACCTATGATAGTTTGTACATGCACATTCCAGTCCCAGCCCCCAGGAGCTTACAGGGGTGTTCTTGCTGGAGAGTTACCTCGTAAACATGTATGCCAAGCCCACAGCCATGTTCCAAGAGGGAAATTTTGGTGGCATGATGCAGATGCCTGGCCCCATGCTAGATATCCTTTCTTTAGAATATCTTCCCCATGTCTGTCCTCAGCTATTTGGTCAAAGGATATTAAAGAAACTTAATGGTGACACATACCAAATTATTGCTTAGAATTAGCAGAGAAGCAGCTAATAGAATGAGAGTGCAAGGAGGAAGAGCATTTGTTCTCAGAAGTCAAGACAAATTGGATTTGGGACTGGAATATAGTCTATTGATAAAGTTAAAGCCCAGGGATAAGGACATATGTCCTGGGGCACTGGAATAGTAGATATGGATGAGATAAAGGGTGAATATTCCTGCTTCCTTCTCTCTCTGCTTCTTTATTTCCTTTCAACTTTCTTCTATTGTTTCCACAGCAATCAGAAATTCATATGCACAAAACACCATGCTGTGGCTTCAAGGCAGCATAGTCAGAATGTCCTAGGAATCAATGTTCATTAATTCTCTAGACCAGTAGGTCCCAAAAGTAGGGTCCTTTTAACAATACAGATTTGCAGTCACAACCCCAGGCCAGCAAATTCAGAATATCAAAGGGGCAGATTCTAGTCCTCTGTGCCTTTTAAAGTTTCATGGGGACTATCAAGGCAGCCAGATAGGAGGGATCCTCTGCTCTTCTCCACTCTGTGTTCCAGGAAGGAATCAGCTGGCCCAATCCGGTATAATGAAAGGGCATAGAATTTGAGGTCAGGCAGAGCTTGGCTCCACTGGAGCACAGGAACCTCCTGATGTGGATTTTCCCAAGCATCAGGTTCTTTGCATCTTAAATGGAGATTATTATAGCACCCAATTTGCAGAATTTTGGTACCAAATGTGGTGATGTAGGCAAACATTCTTCTTAAACTATAAAGGGTTGTACAATGTGATCCCTTTCCTCACTTTCTCAAAGTATTTCTCCATGTTCTTTCACTCCAGCTCAGAGGAGCTCAGTGGGCAGAGCCTCCTCTCCTTTATTCTCAGCATCTCCACCAATCCCTTTCCCTGTCTACACACATGCTTAGGTCACTTCATCCTTAAAATCTCTTTCCTCAGAATTGCTGTTCTCTTAAACCACCTTTGCACTTCACTCTCTTCATTCACCATCAGACACTTGAAAATATACGATACCCTCTGAGCTACCATTTTCTCTCTACTCCTTACCCCACTCCTTAGTGACTGAAACATGATGTATACACCCTGCATTACCGTATGAAAACTGCTCCCCAAAAGGTAACCAATGGCCAGTAACAAGTTGGCCAACCAACAGCTCCTCTTCAACCTCTGTGCTGCATTAAGCAGAATGGTTCTTCTCTCTTAGTGGCATTCAATGCAATGTTTTGGCTGCATCACCTGTTTGCTACCTGTGGTTTCAAACATCACGTCTTTACAGATGTTCTGAGTGCCAATTCTTCATTAATAACTTCTCACTGTGTGTATCTATCCCTAACTGTAAATAACTTCAGAATCATCATGCCTAGCTGAACCCATCACATACTTTTCCCTCTTTTGTGTATCACTTATGATGGTTTGGGCTGCAGATAAAAGGAGGGTGAACTAAAAATAGCTTTAAAATCAATGGCATTTTGTTATCTTACATACTGATAAGTGTGGGGACAAGATAGTTCTGGGTTTAGTTGATTCAGTGGCATCAAGACACCAGGTTCTTCCCACTTGTGCATTTTTTTTTATTCTCAGGGTATTGGCTTGGTTTTATGGACCAGTCTCCTTTGGGCACCAAGATAACCACAATAGTTCCAGATGATGTGTGAATACACAATATCAAAAGGCAGGAAAAAGGACCATTCCTCTTAGAACATCTCTTTTAAAAAGCCATAAAAATCCATTTCAGTGGGCCTCCAGGACAACTCATTTCTCTTTGCATATGACCACATTATGTGCCTTGTCCAAACCACTCATTGACAAGGGGAATGGGAAACTATAATTCCCTCAGCCATGCCCAATCACATGACAGCTCTATAATGTTAGCGAAGAAGAAATGGAGAAGAGGGATGATTGTTGTCATGATGTATGTCAACCAATAGAGCTGCCATAATTCCCATACTCTTAGACAATAACTTCCAGTTACCCATCCCACTACTGGCATTCTATACAACCCAAGCCTGTCTGACATTTTCTCCCTCTCTATTCCAAGCTACTTTAATTCCCAAATCTCAAAATACAGTATTATGCCTCTGGGCTTCTTTTTTAATTAATTAATTTTTAAATTTACATCCAAGTAAGTTAGCATCTAGTGCAACAATGATTTCAGGAGTAGATTCCTTAATGCCCCTTACTCATTTAGCCCATTCCCCCTCCCACAACCCCTCCAGCAACTCTCTGTTCTCTATATTTAAGAGTCTCTTATGTTTTGTCCCCCTCCCTGTTTTTATATTATTTTTACTTCCCTCCCTTATGTTCATCTGTTTTCTGTCTTAAATTCCTCATATGAGTGAAGTCATATTTGTCTTTCTCTGACTGACTAATTTCACTTAGCATAATATCCTCTAGTTCCATCCACGTTGTTCCAAATGGCAAGATTTCATTCTTTTTCATTGTCAAGTAATAATACTCCATTGTATATATATGCCACATCTTCTTTACCCATTCATCCATCTATGATCAAAAAGAAAAAGGAAAGGACCCAAATAAATAAAATCAAGAATGAAAGAGGAGAGATTACAACCACACAGCAGAAATACAAACAATGATAAGAGAATATTATGAGCAATTATATGCCAATAAAATGAACAATCTGGAAGAAATGGACAAATTCCTAGAAACATATAAACTACCAAAACTGAAACAGGAAGAAATAGAATCTTTTAACAGACTCATAACCAGTAGAGAAATAGAATTAGTAATAAAAAATCTCCCAAAAAAACAAGAGTCCAGGGCCGGATGGCTTTCCAGGGGGAATTCTATCAAACACTTAAAGAAGAGTTAACACTTATTCTTTTGAAGCTCTTCCAAAAAAATAGAAATGCAAGGGAAATTTCCATACTCATTCTATGAAGCCAGCATTACCTTGATTCCAAAACAAAGACCCCACTAAAAAGGAGAACTTCAGACCATAATGAACATGGATGCAAAAATCCTCAAGAAGATACTAGCCAACCGGGTCCAACAATACATTAACAGAATTATTCACACAACCAAGTGGGATTTATACCTGGGATGCAAGGCAGGTTCAATATCCACAAAACAATCAATGTAATATATCACATTAATTAAAGGAAGGACAAGAACCACATTATCCTTTCAATAGATGCAGAGAAATCATTTGACAAAATACAACATCCTTTCTTGATAAGAGCCCTCAAGAAAGTTGGGATAGAAGGATGATACCTCAAGATTATAAAAATCATATATGACAGACCCACTGCTAATATCATCCTCAATGGGGAAAAACTGAGAGCTTTCTCCCTAAGGTCAGGAACAAGACAGGGATGTCCACTCTCACCACTGTTATTCAACATAGTATTGGAAGTCAGCCTCTGCAATCAGACAAAGAAATCAAAGGCATCCTAATCATCCAGGAGGAAGTCAAACTTTCACTCTTTACAGATGACATGATACTGTATATGGAAAACCCAAAAGATTCCACCAAAAAACTGCTAGAACTGATCCATGAATTCAACGAAGTCACAGGATATAAAATCAATGTACAGAAATTGATTGCATTCCTATACATCAATAATGAAGCAACAGAAAGAAAAATCAAGGAGTCAATCCCATTTACAATTGCACCAAAACCCGTAAAATTCCAAACCTAACCAGAGAGGTGAAAAAATCTATACACTGAAAACTATAGAAAGCTTATGAAAGATATTGAAGAAGACACAAAAAAATGGACTTCTTTTCTAATACTGGTCTCTAAATCTAAAGTCTGTTACCTTTTTTGGTTATCTGCTGACATTTTATTAGAGACCTGACCTGGGTGGTGGGGGATAAGTAGTACCTTGTTCATCCTCCTTTATGTCTCCACTTAACTCTGGACATCCTCCTAACATAGCTCTATTGCACTTTTTCCAGTTCTTACTGTGCAATTTTTTTTTGAGGGCAGGGAAACTGCTAACTTCTATATATATGCCCAGTACTTACGGCCAGCACATCAGAGATTTCAATAGAGAATGAGCACACAGTTTAATATGGACAGCTATACCTGGTTAGGCAATGCCTCCTCTGCCGCAGTCTTCCCCCACTTCCCCACGTGTATACAAAAATCTTCACAGGTGCTTCAAGTGTTGTTCAGATCAGTGGGCCCAAAGAAGATGCCCAGGTTCTCTAAAACCTGCCCCAGGAAGCTTATAAATGAAATTGAGGCCAGAAGATGGCCCAGCAAAGCTATTTTTCCCCCAACAAAGGTCACTGATATTCTCTGAGGTCAGAAACCTTGAGTAAACCCTACCAATTTCTATAGTCAATTGACATTAAGTCATGGAATATTCTGGCAATAAGGAAGTTTAGGGGAACAAGTGGGCTTTTTTTCAAACAGCATTAGTGATAGAATTTTGGTACACAAGATGAGGCGCTGCCTTGATGTGAGGTTGGATCCTGCCCAAGTTTCTGGGAAAGGTTCTGCCAGGAGGCTGAGCCCCTAACAGGAATGTGGGTACTTGTGATCCTGGAAAGAACACAGTGGGATGTAAGGCAGCAATCTCAGCAGCCCAACAGGCACCCTGGGGCTTGGCCCACCTTTACATATTCCCACAGTGTGGTCAGAGTTCCTGTAGGGCAGGCTAAAGACACCTGAGAGTCCCTCTTCTGCCTTTGGATAACTATCTTAGTTTACACACTGTTCCCAGGCCAGCCAGCCACAGCTGTGGTGACAGGGCTGTTTGTACTAATAAAGCACACAGCAAAAGCCATTTCCACATATATAGAAAGGAGCAGTTGGGATCACTTTTCCTTTAAAGTTAGTTGTGCCCATGGTGGGCACTGAAGGGTTTACAGCACACACTCCATCACCTGCTCCTCTAGTGCCCTGTGCCTGGTTAATGTGGTTTGGAAAATCTGAGAAGCAGTCAGGCTAGAAACACAGTCTATAGGCAGGAAATTTTGTCTTCAGATGCCCTCCCCACACCTGCCATTCCCATACTCTCTCTCTCCTCTGAAATATTACCTCTCTGCCCCCTCCCATCACCCAGCACAGTGCTCCAGGAAAGGATCTGATCTTCGTCATTTGCACCTGAGTGTGGATTTAAGCTCCTTATTACATCTCCCAGGAACATATGCCAATTAAATCTGCTACTGCTTGTAGAATGACAGACGTTTTTCCCTGTTAAAGTTTCAAGCATCAGTGAGTAGATCTGCTCTACAAGAACACACATATGCACATATCTGAGATATTTAAACTCTGATATTTTATAGCCTTTGATCCTCACAACAACCCACGTGACATAGAGGAGCTCTTCATTTTATGGAAGAAGAAACTGTACTTTGTGACTTTGTGTGGGTATAACCTCACTGGAAGGAGAGTTCCAATGGCCATTGGGTGGCAAATGTCCCCAGAACTCTATCCTGATGCCAGGATTTTTTAGTGACCTTATGCTCTTATGTGCCAGGTTCTGGCATCTAGAGGACCAGGTTCCCATAGCATAACATATCCTGGTGTACCAAGACTCTCACGTGTCCAGGATGCCATGAAAGATGCTAGGAATGGTACTACTTGCAGTTATCAGAAAATTCCAAAGGATTTTACCCCCTAAACCCACAATCTCCTACCTTCTAGGGCAAAGGGCTTTCCCTTGCCCCTCTATGGTCTTCAGTTTCTAAAAATTTGACATTCCTACTTGCCCCCAGTTTTAAAAGACTCCTTCCCATATTTGTTCTTTTTGTGTGGCCTCCCCAGAGACTAGGAGAAGAAGAGAGAGCACTGTGGACCGGGACATCTCTCATCATCATTGGGCATGAGTAATTTGTGTTTTCAAATTTCTGGAGATGAACTGAGGAAGGCAAAGAAAAAGTCCTTTTGGAGGCAGAGACGACCAGAGAAATATTGTGCTCTGTGAAATAGATAAGCAGAAGAGCTGTTTATTCCCTTGGTGGCGTGAGGCCCGGCTTTGAGGCAGATAAATCTTTGCTGGTAATACAGTACTTAAACTAGAACTGACACCTTTTTATATCAACTGCAGAGAATTGCTTTTGTGAGGCTCTGATACAAAGGCTGCTGCTGCTCTTTCTTGCATATCAATTCCCTGGCAGCCTGTTGCTTATCACAATCCTGCCTTTTAGGCACTTGCCCCTGGTCTCAATGTAGCATCAAGGTCTGAGAAGGACAGGGAAGGAAGAATGGACCAAAAACGTAAGGGACAACTTGCAGAAACAGGCAGTGTTGGGTGGACTTGGGGTGTTTGGCTGTTTTGAGGATCCTCTGCTCTGTTCTTTCCCACCCTGGATTCCTACACAGGAGCTTCTGGAACCAGCTGGCAGGGCACAGCAGATGGGCCAAAGTGCAGTCATTGTGTACACAGCATTTGGCAGGCACTGGGGCCCAGAGGCAAATGGACTCAAATTATTTTGAACTTTATTATTTAATATTTAAAATGGGCCTTTATGGAAGTAATTAGGCTAAAGGTCATAAGGGTGGGCCCTGATCCAATAGGATTTGTGATCTTATAAGAAGGGACATATGAGAGCTCCCTCTTTCTCTGGCAATGACATAGCAAGAAGGTGACGACCATCTACAAGCCAGGAAGGGAGGTCTCACCAAGAACCAAAAAGGCTGGTGCCTTTATATGGGACTTCCAGCCTCCAGAACTGTAAGAAAATAAATGTCTGTTGTTTAAGTCACTCAATCTATGAGATTCTGTTATGGCGGCTGAGGTGAGTAACACATGTACATCTGCATGGGATTTTGCTACTTTTGCCTCCAACTTTCAGCTTTGATGTACCATGTACATATCTCTAGCACACATGCCCCTGCATGGAAGAGACTCCCTTTGTTACACTACTGTCATACTCAGGAATCTATGCTCTGATAACCTTTCTCTTTCTCTTCCTCTGCTTGGCTATTGGCCTTCCTCTATCTTGCCTTCCTACCTAATTCGACTTTCCACTGGAGGTAACATGCAGATGTGGTTTGGGCACAGCCAAAACTTGTGTGACTGCTAAATTAATCTCCCCCAGACTCAGTTTCTCTGCGTATAAAACAGGCTAATAATTGACATCCTATGAATAAAGGAGGACTAAATAAGAAAATATTTATCAGCATGGTGGCGGGTAAATTGTAGATGAGCAATCCAAACAAGGGTAGGCTTCTGTGCTCTCCACACTAGTGTCTTTAGTGTCCTGTGGCACAGCACTCTGAGCATCCCTGGGGTCCCTGATAAGCTGAGTTTCTGGTCTGATCCATTTCTCCTTCCTGTATGGTATAGGGTTTGCATGCACACTTCTTTGTCCTTTCAATTTTGTTCCCTCTTATCTTCTGCTGCTCTCTCCACCTTCAGGGGTCCTTAGACTCCAAGGCAGTCTAATGGAGAGGGGCTGAGTCCTTATGGATTTTTTTACAGTTCCCTGAACGAATTCACAGGCTTTAGGGAATGTGTAGTGTCAAACACTACAGAAGTCGCTTTGCTCTGAGAATCCTTGGTCTGGGTTTCGCTAGACCAAGATCCTTCCCTGAAAGATCTCTTTGGCTATTGTCCTGGGAATTGTTGCTACTTTCTCTCAGACTAGCTCATGGTATACTATACTATCCCTTCAAAGCACTAGCTCCCTCCTGCACCAACACATCACTTGTGGCACAGAACCTGTGGCTGTGTGCACTTGGCTGAGTTGGAAACCCATGTCCCCTGCCAATCTATAGCTTCCTTCCCAAGCAGCTGCCACCACAGAATGGAATTAACATAAAACACAACTCGGCAGAGGCACATTTAATTTACGGTGATTATACTATCTATTATACAACACAGTTTTAAGTACTACAAGCTCCCTGGAGAACGGGGGATGGGGGAACACATGTAAAAAGAACACAACCCTCTCCAAAATCACATAATGACAGAAGAATCTCAGTAACAAAATACAATTCATGGCATAAAAAATAGTGTGTTTTAAAGTACTTAACATTTCTCAATTCTTTATTTCATTCCCATCAGGAACTCAGTTTATTTCTAGTGGAGAAAAAAAAGTGTATCAACAATTTAAAATTCTGAGAGACAATTAGAACTGAATGTGAGTTCTTATAGGAGACTATTCCAGAGTGACTACTGGGTGGGTTTCTGACTGAACGGAACAACTGTTCTCTGCTGATGCACTCTGGGCAGCATAAGGCCCAGCACCATGTCCCTGCCCTAAACCTTCCATGTAGAGGGTCCACAGGGATGATACAAAGAACAGGAACTTTGATATTGTCCAGTCTTGATTTCACCATTTTCTAGCCATGTGACCATTCTTGTCCTCATTTATCTCATCTGTAGAATGGGGATAATAGCAGCCCCCTCAGATTTGTTATGAGATTTTGATGAGATTTCATAAAATAGTTTAGTACCCAACATATATCAGGAGTTCAAAAATTCCTGATTGCCTTCATACAAAATTTCTGCTTTCTACTCCCTTCCCTTCTGGAGTAAATGGAGAGAAAAGGCTTTTTCTAAAGGATGAGTCATGACAAATGGGCTCTAGGAAGATGTTGGAGACAAGAGGTTCTTTTTTTTAATTAAAATTTTTTTAATGTTTATTTATTTTTGACAGAGAGAGAGAGAGAGAGACAGAACGTGAGTGGGAGAGGGGCAGAGAGAGAGGGAGACACAGAATCTGAAGCAGGTTCCAGGCTCTGAGCTGTCAGCACAGAACCCAATGCATGGCTTGAACCCACAGACACAGACCATGAGATCATGACCTGAGCTGAAGTCGGACGCTCAACTGACTAAGCCACCCTGGTGCCCCAAGAGGTTCTTAAGCAACTTTCAAATAACCCTTGAGCCTTGAAGGTATACATCAGCCATGAGGGGTGTGTAGGTGAACTCTGTCTGGAAGCAGAGGAGTGGACTGGTGGACTCTGGGATTAAACAGTCCCATCCCCACCCCTCAAACTACCTCAGTGTGTGTAATGTAATCAGTATGTGTGTAATCAGTGTGTGTGCAATCACGTGTGTGATAGCCCCAAACTTAAAGGGGAAAGAGAGTGCAGTGAAGGCACCAAGGAGGAAGGAGTAACCAGCCTTCTGACTTCCCAGAGGTGGGAATACATATACTGTGGAGAAGTGTTACAGACAGCCATGCCTGAGCGCCCTGTGCCTGGCCAATATTTGCATGGAATGACAGTTCTCAAGAGAAGGAGGAGAAGTCTCAACCTCTCTTTATAGTTTACTTAGCAAATGTTGTTGCCAAGATGACTTTTATGTGACCCAATGCAACACTTATGATCTGGGTCCCTGTGCTATGCCAGACAACAGACGAAACGCAGGGTCAATCCAAAGAGGAGCAAGACTCTGTCATCCTGCTTTGTAGAGTGTACATTTCAGATGGTACACAGGAGACTAAAACCCTGAAGAGTGAAGTGTGTGCCTTCAAAGAGCTAAAGCAAACAAACATGGGCATTCAAAAGTGCAAAGTATTGTGCTTCTTGGTGTAGAGGGAGGAAATTTCAGCTAATGGGACAGGTTACATTGGGATTGCTATAGGCAGTAGAGTGCCAGCCATAATCCTCATGTTGTACTTTACACTGTTTTCTCTTTCTTTTCTTTTCTTTTTTCTTTTCTTTCTTTTCTTTTCTTTTCTTCTTTCTTTCTTTTTTCCTTTCTTTCTTATAGGACCACACTTTTTTAGGGGAAGAGGTGTGATGTAACCTTCATATGATTAGCTACTTAAGCCATAATCATTCTTTTCTATCTTAAATGAGAGAAGCAGATATCATTTGTCCCATACATATTTACTACATGCTCAGCACCTGTAGGGCTGAGCTCTGTGGGGGGATATAAATAATAACCAATATGTATAATATTTAACAGTGTACAAAACACTTTATCATATACGTTTTGATCCTCACAACAAACCTCTTCCATCAGGCAAAATATAGATATATATGAATATAATTTTTATGTTATCTTAATCTTCATTATTATAATCTTCATCTTACAGGGAGAAACTCAAGGCACAGAAACGCTATGCATCTTGCTTAAGGTCATGCAGCTAATATGTGGTAATGTCATGAAGCCAGGTTTTTGGCTTTTCCATCCACTGCTCTTTTCATAGTTGCATTCTGCCTCTTACGAATGTATGCTAGCAGAGGTATGGTGTTTGAAGATTATTGCTGAAATATCTAGGCCTGTATGTAATATGAATTCCAAAAATCTCACTGACCCTTGGGTTGCATATATAAATGAAAGGGGAAATAAATCATCCTTCCTGCTAGGAAAGCTCCAAACTCCAAACTCATCTTAATGAAGTGCCAACACGGTCTCATAGATTAACTCTTGTATTGGCCAAACTTCACCCCTGTTTCTCTTTTCCTTCTCTTTTTCTGGTAATACCCTTTACATGAAAGTAAAAGTGGCCCTTTTGCTCTTTTTCTATTTAACCATTTCTGCTCTGTCAATTGCTGCCTTCTGACCCCTTCAAATTCTCTTAAGTCCTCAGGGCATATATGGGTACAGATCCAAAGGTAGGGCCAGATTAAAATCCACATTGTCTCTGTTATTGCTGTAGATTGGAATAGATTACATTTAAAATTATGCCATTTGGCTTTACATAAGGACAACTACACTTTTCCAGATTTTTCTTCCAAGTAAAAGGCCAGGGTAGGGGGAGACTATCATTTAGCTTACCTGCATTAGGCACAAAGAAATCTTACCCTGTTAGAGCCTAGAACTCAGCCTTTGGCCATGCAGTCAATGCTGGTATTTGGGCCTCTGGTCTCTAGAAAATTTTTTATGGAATAGAGATAGGCTTAGTTGGTGGAAGTGAGGCTGAAGAAGGTATGGATATTAGGAGGATTGGTAATGGGAAAAAATACTGTAGTGTATCTTGTTGACAACTTCTATATGGAAAATAAGAAGACAAAAAGAAAAAGACCTTGAAATTCATAGCCTACCTCGACCATGTATAGTCCAACGAATGATAGAGCTGAAAAAGAAGCCAATTTAACAAAGAGATAGTAAGTTCAGAGGTGAAGTAGACTTGCTTTAGCTTCATGGTTTTATATTTTCATACTTAGATATGCCTGATATGTTTAGAGATTTGGCTGAAAGGAAGAAAGAAGGAAGAAAAGAAGGAAGAAGGAAAGAGGGAGGAAGGAAGGAAGGAGGGAAGGAAGGAAGGAAGGAAGGAAGGAGGAAGGGAGGGAGGGAGGGAGGGAGGGAGGGAGGAAAGATCATCTCGTGAAACCTGGGAGATGTCCTGTTGAGTAAAAGTGGTAGGGCATCTGCTAAAGTGGTACCAAAAAAAGAGAAAGCCTTACAGAGGAGGACATCATCACCATATTTTCCTTCTGCATAAGTGCATAAAGGGAGGAAAGAGTAAATAATCAGATGGCTGTGACTTACCTAAGTCCTGGTCTTTACATAAGAATTGCAAAGGAGAAGGAAAGAAATGGAAAAGAGAGAAACTAAAAGAAGGGGAGAGAGAAAAAGGGGGTGAAAAGGAGAAGATGGAGAAAGAGAAGGAGAAGAAGAATGGGGAAAAAAGAGAGAAACAGGGAAATCAGGAACAATAAAGAGAAGAATTTTAAAAGGAAAGCAATTTGGGGAAGAAGAAGGGAAAAAAAGAGAGAAAATGTGGTTCCATTCTAAGAACGTTGTCACTGTGGGTGTGCAGGCATTGTTGGAGAAGAGGAGGGGGTCTAGGCCATTGTGCAACTATTATTATATAATTAAGTCTAATAACAGTAATTCACTGGGAGAGGTCACTGCCTGCATTGTGCATGGAATCTGATTTGATGAGACTAACGCCTCTTGTATTCATGCTGCCTGATGGGGGTCCAGGGTGGTGGGGGAGCCCAGTTAGTGGAAATGAAAGGAATAGAGGATGAGTCGACTTGTTCTCCCTCCAGCTTTCCTGAATAGAGGCTGCTCCAGACTCAATCACATTCAATTATTCCCATTTATAATTCTCCCAGTCATAGCCTTGTCTCTCCATTAATTATGGCGATTATTTTGAACTATTGTTGATGTTAATTAGGCTTTGCAAAACGTGTTTGGGCTGCACATTGGTTGGCGTTCAGCAGGGGGAGAGGGTCTGAGGAAGAAGTGGAGGAAGTGCCAGGGCTTAATCTGTCCAGCCTTGGGCAGGCACAGAGACAAGAGTGTACCAGCTTTACCACAGAAATAAGGAAGGTCACTGGGCATGACGCTGCTTTCCCCAAGTTACTCTTTTATACCTGTTAAGCCTTTGCTTGCTGTTCACTCTCATTCCCTTATTTTCTCCCACAATAGACATTGTGCACATTCCTTTCTTTCATCCTGTATATTTGTCCATGCTGTCTCCTCCCTTGGAAATATTCCCCTAGTATCTTTCTACCAAACAAAACCCCCAAAATCTTCAGAATCCAGCTAATGGCCTCACCTCCTCCACAAAGCCTTCCAAATACAATCTCTTTGCTTTGAATCCTATTATTACAGTAGAAAACCTTCATTAAGAACATGAGATTTAAGTTAGCAAAACCCGTCTTTGACTCCCAATTCTAGTATTGCTAGCTGTGTGATCTTAGAAATGATACTTAACTTTGTAAGCCTGCTTTCTCATCTTTATAAAACTGAGATAATAATAATACTTCCAAGTGAAGTTTGTGAGCAGGACTCGTATCCAAAGTCTTTTCTATCCAATTTAGCTCAATGCTGAGGACATAGATTATACTTAATAAATCCTTGGAGACTGATGGAAAAACAGAAATTTTTATATCAATATGTGAAGAACTTTTGGAGAAAATAATCTTGGAGGCGGGATAAGTTGGGGAGAGAAAAATGTAGGTGTTTTGCCTACATTCCAACAAGATGGAACTTTCTGTTTAGAAATCCTGGAGTTGTGTTTCTTCCATTAAAGTTATTGTCAACTTCCACCCAACAGAAAAGAGTGGTCCAGTAGTTAGACTAAGTTGTGTTGGGGCCAGATAGTGTCATTTGGTGTTGACCTCTGGTAGCCATGAAGTTGTTGGTTTTTGATGCACTTTAGATTCTGAGTTCATTGTTGGGGAGATAGAAAGGGATTATAAGAGCAAGGGAAACCTCCCTACAGGTGTGGTGGGGAGAAAGATAATCCCTTAAAGATATTTAGGAACTATAATTCATGGAACATATAAGTGTCTAGCACAGTAATAGGCTTTATGGAGGAAGAGTGAAAAAGAGAAGGTGGTTTGATCTCTGTTCTGGATTTGGTTTTGTTGTTTTTATGTAATTAATTTGACAAACACTTAGTTGGTGTTGACCATGTGTCATTTGCTGGGATTGAAAAGATCAAAGTCACACAAGAACTCCTCCCTGCTCATGGCTCATGGTTGAGTGAGAGCTTAGGATCCCAGGAGTCTGCACAGAGAGGAAACATGTTCTTTAGCTACCTGCTGTGCTGCTCAAGCACATGGTCAGGTGAGGTCATTAGAGGCCAGTCCCAGAACTTCAGAGGAGCTGCTGTGGTACTAGCTTTGGTCACTCTGAGATTATCTGTGCTTCTCTGAGTTTGTCCCAGAACTTGAACCTTATCTTCCTGCTAAATACCTAGTTTGTGTCTCAGGACAAACTCTTAGACTTTGATTTTTGCAATTGCCTGGCCCTGATTAGTGTTCTTGGTAGATTATGTGACCCTGGCCATCCCATAGGTTTGCTTCCCCTTCATAGATTTTGGTATCTATCTCACTCTTGTCCAAACATCTAATCTCATTAATTCATTCAGACCCTTTAGACAGGGTCTAAAGCCTGTCTTTGCCACTTACTGTTATGTGACTTTGAGTCAAGTTATGTAAATAATCTGTATCTTAGTTTCTTCATCTTTAAAGTTAGAATAATGTAGTACTTACTTCATAAGGTTGTTGGGGGATTAACTGAGTTAATTCATGTAAAGACCAATGTAAATATTAACATCATGCAAAAAAAAAAAAAAAAAAAAAAAAAAAACAGTACCTGGGACATGGTATTTGATAAATATTTACAACTATCACTATTTCTAGGGATACAAAGAAAATTCAGATGTGATTCTATAAACAAAAATATGTCATAAAATGTTTCAAGCACTACAATAGACATCTGTATAGGATTTGTTGGGCTTACAAAAGAGAAATACATTCTTCTACCTGGGGGAAGAGGAGTAAGTGGTATTGTCAGAAAAGGATTCTTGATGAGGTCCCAATAGTTCATTTTTGCTTTTAATTCCCTTGACTTTGAAGCAATGGAATACTACTTGGCAATGAGAAAGAATGAAATCTGGCCATTTGCAGCAACATGGATGGAACTGGAGGGTATTATGCTACATGAAATAAGTAAGTCAGAGAAAGACAGATATCATATGTTTTCACTCATATGTGGATCTTGAGAAACTTAACAGAAGACCATGGGGGAGGGGAAGGAGAAAAAAAGTTACAGAGAGGGAGGGAGGCAAATCATAACAGACTCTTAGATACTGAGAACAAACTAAGGGTTGATGGGAGGTGGGGGAGAGGCGAAAGTGGGTGATGGGTATTGAGGAGAGCACTTATTGGGATGAGTACTGGGTATTGTATGGAAACCAATTTGACAATAAATTATATTTAAAAAAAAAGAAAAGTATTCAGTGGAGAAGTAACCATCAGCTGACTCATGAAGGTGATAGATATTCTCCAGGCAGACAAGGAGGGAGTGATGGCCAGCAGGAGGATATGGTCAGCAGCAGAAGAAGCAAAGTAAAGTTTCAGGGGTAAAAAACAGCAAAGCATAGGTGGGGAATTACACACTGTTTGACACAACTGGAGTTTAAGATATATTGTTGAGAAAAAGGGAGGGTGCATTTACAGAAATGAGACAGGCTTGGAGCCATGCTGGGGGGAGGGGGGTAAGTGGGTTGAGTTTCTCTTAAAAGTATCCAGTAACCACTAAAAGATTACAATTAAAGCAATGCCAGGGTTACATTTGTGTTCTAGTTCAATCAGTCTGGAAGGTCAGGAAATAGGAAGACAAGGTACAAAAGTCTTACAACAGTGAAGACAAGAGAAAGCTGAGGCCTGACATAGGGCAACAGTGGTACAGATATGACAGATGGGAGTGAAGTTTGAGGATGGAAATGAAGGGACAGAATGTATGTTGGTTGCACCTGAATGCTGGCAATCATCTAGAAATGGGGAAAGGTTGGGGTGCTTGGATAGCTCAGTCAGTTGAGTGTCTGGCTTTGGCTCAGGTAATGATCTCTGGGTTCACAAGTTCACACCCTGTGTCAGGCTCTGTGCTGGCGGCTCAGAGCCTATAGCCTGCTCCAGATTTTGTGTCTCCTTCTCTCTGCCCCTTCCTTGTGTTCTCTCTCTATATATATCTCTCTCAAAAATAAATAAACATTAAAAAAAATGGGGAAGGGTAGAGTTTGGGGGAGAAAATTGAGTTGTTCTAGATATATTAGACTTGAAATATCTCTGGGATCTTGAGATGGTAAATGTCAAGTAGAGAGGAACATATTGAGTTTGAACACTCAAGAAGTGGTCAGAGTTAAAGATAATAGTTTGGGAGTCAACAGCTGGTAGGGGTAGTTGAAACCATAGAAAGGATTAAATTGCCTAGCAAGAGCACATGAAAAGGCAAAGAATGTAACTTTGGAGAGCAAAGGCATTACAAGATTGTCACAGAGGAGAAAGTATAAGAAAATAAGGCTAAGAAAAATTGGTGAGAGAAGTCAAAGAAAGTCCTACAGAGAGTTGATTTCATAAACCAATAGGAAGGCTAAGAAGGTTGACATCTATGAGTCTGGCCTGATCCAAGGCCAATGAGAGATTTACAGACAACTCTGAAAGATTTCACTCAACTATAGAGTCAGGTCGTTATGGGACAATAGCAGAGTCATTCCTGCTGCTTAACAACAAATTCGGAAGCATAATACTTCTTGGATTAAAGACTGAAATGTAAGACACAAAACTGTAAAAATCCTAGAAGAGAACACAGGCAGTAACACCAGTTAGAATGGCTAAAATTAACAACACAAGAAACAGCAAGTGTTGGCAAGGTTGTGGAGAATGGGGAACCCTCTTACACTGTTGGTGGGAATGCAAACTGGTGCAGCCATTCTGGAAAACAGTATGGAGGTTCTTCAAAAAGTTAAAAATAGAACTACCCTATGATCCAGGAATCATACTACTAGGTATTTACCCAAAGAATATGAAAACACCAATTCAAAGTGGTACACACACCCCTATGTTTATAGAAGTACTATCTAAAATAGCTGAAATACCAAAACAGCCTAAGAATTCATCAACTGATGAATGGATAAAGAAGATGTGGTATATATATATATATATATTACTCAGCCATAAACAAGAATGAAATCTTGCCATTTGCAACGACATAAATAGAGCTAGTGAGTATTATATTAAGTGAAACAGAGAAAGACAAATACCATATGATTTCACTCATATGTAGAATTTAGGAAACCAAACAAATGTGCAAAGGGGAAAAAAGAGAAAGAGGAGGGAAACCAAGAAACAGATTCTTAACTATAGAGAGCAAACTGATGTTATCAGAGGGGAAGTAGGTGGAGGGATGGGTTAGATAGGTGATGGGGATTAAGGAGTGCACTTGTGATGAGTACCAGCTGGTGTATGGAAGTATTGAATCACTATATTGTACACCTGAAACTAATATTACACTGTATGTTAACTAACTGGAATTAAATAAAAACTTACAAAAAAAAAAAAAGAGTCATAATGCTCCTTGGTCCCTTCTTACTCAAGGAGCACTGATGGCTCTCAACCCTCTGACAATTTCATTTGGAAAGTGGTAGAGGAAGAGAGATAAAATCTGCTTGGATTGCATTGGGCAGGACACTGGAGTAATTAGTTCACTAAGACAACTTAGATTATGAGTGAATCATGAATACCACACTGTAACTGTTGGTGTTAGACAATAACTAGGGTTTGGGAGAAGAAATCCTTACCAATGTATGGGAAAGAGAGCTATACAAATGGAAAAGCATTCAATTTGTGTTATTTTTTTGTTGTTGAAGTTGACAGTGACCGAGCCAAGAGAGCCTGCACCACAACAGCCATCCAGGGCACCAAAGAAAGCCTTTTCTTTTCTTCTCAAGACCTCTTTCAATAATTAGACTTCTTCTCCTTTTCGAAGTCTGGCTGGGCCAAACCAAAGTGTGAAATTATATGCCGGAGCCAGAGACCACATTCCCCAAAGGGGTGAATAGTGCACAGGGTCTGGAGAGAGAACAGACAGAATGAAATGGAAGCAAAGTGTCTTACCTGTCTGAAATGAGCCCAGCTGCTGAGCAAATCCAATACACCAGTCTGTCTTCATACAGCATCTTTCTTATTAATAATGTAAGCATGATGGAGGCTGCTATTGATCTTCGATACCTAAATCTTACTTCTCTATGAATAAAAAATGTAATAAGATCTCAGAAATAAGCTAAAGACCACTGCCTGGGTCTAAATGACAGGGATAAATTGCAGTATACTACAAAAGACTGAAAAGTGTTAATGGATGGCAGTCCCTGTTTGCTTACTAGTTGGCTTAGAGAAGCTCAAAACTGGAGCTGCTGGGGAGCCAGCAGAGATCACTGACTCCAGCCTCTCTGTGGCCCACAGGACAGCACCAAATCCATCATTGTCAAAGGCCCTGCAATGATAAGAGTCATGCTCCTTTGGTTTGATATATATTCATGATTCCACTTTCATTGATGTGAGTGTGTGTGAGTGTGTGTGTGTGTGTGTGTGTGTGTGTGTGTGTCTGGGGGGGTTATGGTTTTATATTTTCCATTGGATTTAAGATGTTATATAAAATTAAGTATGATATAAAATGGGTAACTTAAATAGTAAAATATCAAAGGAATGGTGAAATAGACATTGCCAAATACCTAAGGTAGGTTATCTACTCCAGCTGGTATGAGTTTAGCTTTATGTTTCAGTGCATGTAAAATTTTAAAAAGAAAAAAATACATATATTGATACATTCTACTAAAGGCTGTTTTCTATATTTTGGCCCTGTAATAAAAGTAATTTTATTACAGTATATAATTGTAACTCTATATTTTGGCCCTGCTGGTAAAGTAATCCATTCTGATTACTTTATCAGCACTCCCTCTCCTCCATACACTCCACTGTAGCCAGTCTACAGAGTTTATGTGCATTGTTTGACTTTGATGCCAGGAGAGGGGTTTTCAGGATATATACCACAGGCAAAGAAGGGATGCAATGAATATAATAAAGGCACTGTGTCAATGAAACCTTTCAGTGGCATCTCTAGTTCTGCAGGTAAGAGCACAAATTTAAAGTATTAACTGGCCTTTTCCAGATACGGCCCATTTTCATGTTTATTTCCTGCCTTCTAGTCCTAGCACAGCTATTGTGTTAGCTTCCATCTCACCTTGAGGAGTGAAGCCCTTTGGAGAGTATTTTTCCCTCTTATCTAAAGTGTATGACATGTTTAGCGTCCCAGATATTCTGTCTCTGTCCCTCTGACTCCCTCACTCTCTCTGTCTCTCTGTCACTCTTCCCCGTCTCTCTACTCCCCCTCTCTAATTTTGCCCTTCAGAGAATCACATTTATTGGATTCACCCCCTCTCAACTGCCCTTGGTCACTGCTTCCTTCCCTCCATTAGATCATTCTGTCTCTTCACAAGTTTTATTCCTGCACTTCAGGTCTTGTCATAGATAAAAAGAGCACTAAAGTAGAAGTCAAAACTCTGGTGTCTTTTAATGACCTTGGACAAGTCACTTCTGGACATGAACATGAAGATTTTAGACTAGATACTTTCTAAGGCTCTTCCCAGGGCTCAGAATCAGGCCTCCACCTTCACCATTTCCCTGAAATTGCTCTTTCAAATCTTATAATTATTTTCTAATTGGAAACCCAATGACTTTCTCAGTGATCAACCTACTTGACCTTTGGGGCAACATATAATTATTTAGTTTTCCTTCTTAAAACTCATTGCTTCCTTTCCTTTCAGGGCACTCTCTTGTCTTGTTTACTTAAGAATTCTCATCTGACACTCTTCTAATATTCTCAGCTTTCTCTTCTACATCACCAAATATCCAAAAAAAAAAAAAAAAAAAAAAGAATGTTTACAGAATGTTAAAACTAAGAACAAAGCAAGGGAAAAATTGATACCTAGGAATTCCATATCCCCAAGAGTTAGCACTTATACATGAGAGTCTGAAAAAGTTATTTCTAGACATGGTTTGGAAATTTGCCAATGAATTTATTCCTTATGAATTAAAACTACTTGAAGAATTGAGGAGATGATGAATAATAATGATGATAATGAATGAAATGATTAAAAATAATGACAGTTGTTTAAAACATAATTCTCAATGACCAATAAAACTAAATAAATATGGAAGTATCTGTTTTATTCTTATAGTTATAAAATGTTATACTAATGTCAAAAAGTATATTCTTAGAGTATACACAATATGAATAATAATTTTATGACAATTTTAGAGCAGTCTAAAGTTTATATGCAACAAAGTAATTAGATGTAGCTTTGTTATTAGTATTGATAATTAGAAAAATATAGTCAATTATTTTAAAAATTGAAATTATATAGCCTAAATGTAATATCTGCATCAGCCAAATCACAGGAAGGGAAACAAAGAGGGAAAAAATTAAAAAAAGTCTTAAGAAAGTAAACACAATAAAGCATAAAGTAAGATTATAGAAAATAGATAAATATATCAGTCTTTAAAATAAATATCAGCAATCACAAATTTACATGTAAGACATAAAACCATAAAACTATTGGAATAAAACATGGGAGACAATCTTTAAGACCTAGGACTAGGTGAAGAATTCTTAAAAACTACCCTCCAAAAATGAGCCATAAAAATTGACAAATTAGCTTTCTTCAAATTAAAAACTTTCTCTCCATGAAATGCCCTGTTAATCGTATAAAAATACAAACTACAGACTGGGAGAAAATATTACCAAATCATTAATCTGACAACAGACTCATAACTAGAATATATATAAAGAACTTTCAAAACTCAACAGTAAAAACCCAACAGCTAAAAATAATACTAAAGAAAGGGTGCCTGGGGGGCACCTGGGCTGCTCAGACTGTGAAACATCAACTTCAGCTCAGGTCATGATTTCATGGTTTGTGAGTTCAAGCGACACTTCAGGCTCTGCGCTGACAGCTCTGAGCCTGGAGCCTGCTTGGGATTCTATGTCTCCCTCTCTCTCCGCCCCTCCCCTGCCCGTGCTCTGTCTGTCTTTCTCTCTCTCTCTCTCTCTCGAAAATGAATAAACATAAAAAAAAATTTTTTTTAAGAAAGGGTGCCTGGGTGGCTTGGTCAGTTAAGTGTCCGACTTCGGCTCAGGTCATGATCATGAGCTCGCGTTTGTGAGTTTGAGCTCCTCATCGGGCACTCTGCTGTCAGCATGGAGCCCGCTTTGGAACTTCTGTCTCCCCATCCTCCCACCCTTCTCTCTCTCTAAAAAATAAATAAGCATTAAAATTTTTTAAAAAAAATACTAAAATTGAAATCTGCATGGCAAATAAGTACATGAAAAGATGTTCAATATCATTAGCCATTAGAGAAATACAAATGAAAGCCACAGTGATATACCACTACACACCCATTAGAATGGCTAAATTTTTTAAAAGGTAAGATCAAATGTTGAAAAGGATGAAAAAGAGGCAGATCTGGTGGAAATTGCTAGTGAAAATGTAAAAGGGTACAACCACTCTGGATATAGAGTCTGGTACTTGCTTATAAAACTAAATATGACCCCAGCAATTGCACTCTTGAGCATTTATCCCAGAGAACTGAAAACTTATGCTAACAAAACCTGTACATAAATATGCATAGCAGTTTTGTTTGTAATAGCCCCAAAACTGGAAACAATCCTGTTTCCTTTGGTGAGTGAATGGATAAACAAACTATGGTACATCTATGCCATGGAATTCTACTCAGTAATAAACAGGAACAAACTAATGATATACACAACTTGGATAGATATTAAAATTATTATGCTTAGTGAAAAAAGCAAATCTCACAAGGTTACATCGTGTGATTCTAAACATAGTATTCTCAAAATGACAAAACTATAGAAATGGAAACAGATCAATGGTTGCCAGGGGACAAGAATGGGGTTGGGGTGTGGGTGTGACTATAATGGGATAGCATGAAGAAGTTCCTTTGAGTGATGGAACGGGTCTCTATTCTGATTGTGGTGGTGGTTCCACGAATCTACATATGGGATCAAATGCACAGAATTGTATCCATACACACGCACATGCACACATACACACACATGCGCACACACACACACACACACACACACATAAATGAGTACATTGAAGACACTGGTAAAATCTGAATGTAGTTTATAGTCTAGTTAATAGTATTGCACCAATGCCAATTTTCTGAGTTTGCTTATACTACAGGTATAGATGTTGGCAGTTATAGAATTTGAAGAAGGCTGGGTGAAGAATTCAAGGGATTCTGTGTACTATTTTTGCATTTTCCTAGGAATCTGTAATTATTCAGAATTTTAAAGAAGTTAAAAATAAATGACACATGTTTTCTTGCTTCTCAGCTCAGTTTTCAGAAATAAAGATATCCCAGGATCAATAGCATACCCAGTGTGCAGATCCTGGATTCTATACCATTATCCAGTAAAAGGAACCAGGGCTACTAGAAAATACTTGATTTTAAGACTGAGGAAGGAAATATACAAGATGAGTTGGGAGCATCTTATTCTTCTTTTATTTTTTTAACAACACTTGGAAATTTAATTCCTCTTAAAAGATTAAACATTGAATACAAAAATAATTAAATCCATTTTAATAATTTACATGATAATTGCATATTTATATGGCTGGCTCATATAAACACTTCATTCACATAAAATAAAAAATAGGCAAATAGAGTAAATATATATTAACACATTTATATTACACTTTTAAATAGTATCAGTACAATGGTTTATTTTATTTCTTTATTTGCTCTAGACTTGTTTTGTACTTTCTTAAAGCTACACTAATTCTTATTTTGACCATCCAATACTCTTATCAGAAAATAAAATAGAATATTGTCATAATCAAGTAGATTTAAATATTTGGATTTTTGACAAATCACTTTTTGGTCAGGGCATTTTTAATTAGTTGCATTTTATAAAAACACTCAAACTTGAGCTATTGATCACCAGGTTAGTCCCATTTTTGTTGACAGGTAATTATTATATGTATAGATTTTCAAGTCCACACTTTCAATATAGAAGCCAAGTGAACAAATGCAAGGATTTCAGAAGTCAGGGAGACAAGACTATATGAACAGTTTCTGATAAAATTTGATTTCTATTTTAAGGGCATCTTCTAGTGCAGAAAGTAAGGAAGGGCTAGACTAGCAAACAAAATAATGATAAGGTTATGTCAAAGGGACATAGGAACCAAGATACAAGATACTCCAGATAAACGGAGCAGCAAAAATTACAGCAACAAAATAAATAGAATAATATTAGATTTAGCTCAAATTATAAAAAAAAAAATTATAAAATAAATAACTCCTGAGTCTATATTGATACAAATATTGATACAAAAAATGGTTAAGTAAATGAATACATGGGTCAGAATAGACAAATCATCTGGGCAGAAGAATTCTGAATAATTTATGTAGATAATTTATGAAGCATACCTCTTCATTCTTTAAGTTTAGGCTGCACATAGTGACATATTTCCAAAGGGTACAGTATGGGAAGAGGGATTAGAAAGTAACTTTACAGCAGAAAAAGCCAACCAACACTACCTCAGTCAGGTTATCAGTGTTAAGTCACGTTGATATTATGAGCACTTGATATGGTGTGATGAGAATGACATTTTGGTTCCATGATCTTTTCCCCTAAAATCCACAATCTAAGAAAAACATAAAAAAAATCCCAACTGAGGGGCATTCTATATCTGGCCAGTACTCCTCAAGACTGTCAATGCCACCAAAAACAAAGAAAGTCTGAGACACTGTCACAACCAAGAAGAGCCTAAGGAGACATGAGCACTTCATGAAAACTGGGGTGAAATATGAAACAGGAAAAAGTCAATAGGTAAAACTAAGGAAATCTATGGAAAATATGGACTTTAGTTAATGCATCAATAATGGCTCATTACTTATGACAAATGTACTATACTCATGTAAGATGTTAATAATAGGGGAAATAGTATATAGGAAATGGGAATCTGTACTATCTTCACTAGATTTCTGTAAGTCTAAACTATTTTATAATAAAATAATTAATTTTTAAAGAAATGTGATAAAGTTAAATGCCCACATCAAAATACAAGAATTCTTAGATTGTGTTAAAACATTGCAAAGCACAAAAGCATAGAGCCCAAATATATACAATTAATTAGATTAACTGTGACAAAATTATATATAAAATTTATTTATTTTTTTTTTCAACGTTTATTTATTTTTGGGACAGAGAGAGACAGAGCATGAATGGGGGAGGGGCAGAGAGAGAGGGAGACACAGAATCGGAAACAGGCTCCAGGCTCTGAGCCATCAGCCCAGAGCCTGACGCGGGGCTCGAACTCACGGGCCGCGAGATCGTGACCTGGCTGAAGTCGGACGCTCAACCGACTGTGCCACCCAGGCGCCCCAAAATTATATATAAAATTTAAAATAAATGCATGTGTAATGATATATCAAGTAAATACAAATAAATAAAAGATGTCATTAATAATAGACAAAGGAGAATTCAAGAAAAAGACAGTTAATAAGGTCATTCTTCGTAGAGGAATATAATGATCATTAACATTTATGTTATAAATAGAGCAAATAGGGGTAGAGATGATTGAACAATATGACGAGTGAAGTTAGTTTTATAAATGTAAATCAAAATTTGTAACTTAAGAGAATTTTTTTGCAAGTAACCATAACATTTTATATATAAGATCATACCTTATGCCACAAAAAAAACTACAATAAGTTTCTAAAAGTAGGCATGTTATGGCCATATTTTCTAGTTACCAAATAATAAAGGTAAATTCAAATATCATTGATTTTATTAAATAAGGAAGAATAAAAATAAAAAAATAAGAATTCAAGAATTAAGAAATTTAAAAAAAACCCAAAAATCAACGCAAAGACAATAAGAAATTAGAAACAATAATTATATAACAGGAATTAATTAGTTAGAAAATGAAGAAGTCATAGAAATTGGAAATAAAGATCCAAGAGTTTCTTAAAATATCTGATTAATATCTGATCAGTATAATAAATGAGAAAAAGTGAGATTAAATGCAAGCATAGTCAAGTTAGAGCATCAAGTCATAAGAATATTTCTTGAAACTCAGAAAGATACAGTTTTCAAATCTGTGTAATCTAGTTAGAAAATCTTACTGAAATGGATGACTGTCTAATAAAATGCACTAATTAAAATGAACTCAGAAAGTAACCTTTGTAGTCTGATTACAACAAATTAATGAAATTTAAATTTAAGTGATTGTCTTATGACCTCATTATATACAGACCAAATTCTATTTGATTTTTTTTCTTATTTACTGAGCTCATTTAGTCAGGGTGGGCCCATTCTCCAGCAGTTGAAGCCATGCAACCTTTTGGAATGAACCCAGCTTTTTCAGCTTTTTCAAAGTTTAGTTATTCTAAAACAAAGTCTTAAATGTGTCTCATCTTTACCAAAGTTTTGTCATTATAACATAAAATTATAACTCCAGAGCATTCAAAAAACACAAGTGGAGAGGAATCTTCAACTCTACCAGAGGCCAAAACATGTTTTTGTTCAATGGGTGAGTCTGATCCCCTAGACTGGAATTTATTCTCCCCAAGCTTATAAGACTCTTTCCGTCCCTGACACTTGGAGTTGGGTGCATTATGCAGGAGTAGAGATCAGAAGAAACAGAAATAGGGTACACAAATATGGAAAACTAGAAAACCATATGAACAGAATATTGTCAATATTGCTTATTAAACAAAGCAAAAAAAAAAAAAAAAAAAAAAGAACAGTCCATAGCACCTTTGTATAACATTACAAACATGCAATCTCACTCTATAATTTAATATCCAAGACTTATGCAATTAAGAACAGAGGTAAAAAGATTTAGCAAAAAGAAATCTGATAAAAATAATTAAACATAGAGGCTCAGACCAATTAAATCAACAATAGGTAGGTCACAGAAATATCAGAAGGAGTTGAAAGGAGAAAAAAATTACAGAAAGAGATTTTCTTTCAGGTACAAATTGATTAAAAAAATTTCAGTGATTCCTTAGGGATAAAAAATTATTAAAAAATTAAAAGTTTGTCAGAATATCCCCAACATGAGAAAATACAGAAATCCCCTGTAGAAAACATATAGTTTGTTTTATGTAATTTTATTTAATAAATGGGGATAGTGTATACATAGGTTTTATTGCAGCATATGGTTTAATCATTTTCTAATCATGTCTTTATTAACTTTTTGAAATCCAGGGCATAAAACAAAGCCTGCCAGATATTGTTATTGATTATGATCTTGACCAGGTTTATCCCCTCTGAGAATTTCAGTTATAATACAGATTGATTTCAGAATGGGACCTAAATCAAGGTTAACTTGTCTGGCAGTGCCACAAACTCAAATACAGCCTGACTTATTCTCTTCTGTATTAGAAACAGTGCCATGTCCCTTTCATTTTCTTTTTCTTGAGCACACAGAAAGACTGCAATTCTCAGCATCCCTTGCAGTTAGGTCAGGACATGTGACTAGTTCTGGCTAATGAAGTTAAGCATAAATGACATGAGTGACTACAGGGCCAAAGAATAAAAGAACAGGGTGAGTTTTCCATGTACTCTCTATTCACCTGCTCTTCTTATCATGGAAGCTCCATATCAAGATTGCAGAGACCTAAAACAAACAGTCTGGGTTTCTGAGCCATTATTTGAAGGCAGCTATCCTGGAGAGATGGAGGTATCACCATTGCATGAAGAAGAATTTTTTTTTTTGCATTTTTTTTGCATTAACCCAGTGAGATTTGGGGGTTTGTTTGTTATTGCAGCCTTACTGAGACTGTTTTGACTACAACGTTTTCCTTCCAAACTGGGTGTCATAACAATATTATTCTTCATCAAAAATATTCAACTCTACATTTTAAACAACTTATTGTTACTACTGAGAATGTAGGCATTTTTATTATCCCACATTTTTCTTTCTTTCTCTCTTGCCCTTCTCCATTATTTACTATTTTCATAGAAAAATTTCCCTTCCTATATTCTATTTACTTATTTATTGCTATTACTGTCTGTATTGGATCAATATCTGCCCTCAGTATAAATGCTACTGAGGGTAAGGAATTTTTGTTCATTGCTAAAAAAGTGCCTAGCACCTAGTAGGAAAGCAGTAAATATCTGTTGAATGAAAAAAAATATTCGTTCGGAGCAATATACCGTGCTGGATATTGTGAGGGATGCAAAGGTATGCAAGATGACATTTTGTCCTTGGCCTTGATGAATTTAAAATTTAGCAAGAGAAATAAGTGAAGTACAGACAATGCTAAGTATAAATTTAAATATGTGCATCTTGGTCAAAGACTGTGTGTGTGTGTGTGTGTGTGTGTGTGTGTGTGTTGAGGTGTTTATACCCTATAAATTTCTAAGAGCAGTTCCCTTTTTAAATTTGTCCTACTCTCTTTCACCTCGTTAAATTTATAGATCCAGGCAACAGTTAAATGTATGAGTGGTCCCATAACCCTCAAGTTAAACAAAGTAGGAATGCTCCCAGACAGTTGAAATTATGTATAAATAGCCCTGTGAAACTCATGGTTGAGTCTATGCTAAGAAGCTCTTTGAGGATACTGTTCACTACATTATAATATGTCTGCTCCATGAAGACTTTAGGCAGAAATAAGCAGAGGGTTTAAGTATTTGGAATAGTTTAGTGTCTGCTGAGCAGTAAGTCTATTTTTGTTATAAGGATGTGTGAATTGCATAATTAATCAGGTTTTCTTTTTAAATAGTCCACTTGAAAGCTTGGAGGTAAATTTCTGGTTCATCTATTGTAATGCAAGGTCTTTATGGCTTGTATTTTAGTAGTATTTTCCTCTTTCCTCAGTCCACTTTGTCTCTTCCCTTGTTTTGATTTTCCCTTGTAATATCCTTTTTTATGCTTACTGATTTTTAAAAATTTAATAACATATATAGATATCAATCTAAATTTATGTCTATATCTAATCTATCTATATCTATATCTATATATCTATACCTATACCTATATCTAATCCATATCATCTATATCTATATCTATATCTATATCTATATCTATATCTATATCATCTATCTATCTATTTAGATATATATCCTTTTAAGTCACTTTAAATCTTTTTTGAAAGAAGTTGGGGAGGTGGGTTGGGACGCCTGGGTGGCTCAGTCAGTTAGTCCAGCTTTGGCTCAAGTCATGATCTTGCAGTCCATGAGTTTGAGCCCCGGGTCAGGCTCTGTGCTGATAGCTCAGAGCCTAGAGCCTGTTTCAGATTCTGTGTCACCCTGTCTCTCTGCCCCTCCACCTCTCATGCTTTCTCTCTCTCTCTCTCTCTCTCAAAAATAAATATTTAATTTTTTTTTTTTTAAAGAAAGAAGTTAGGGAAAACATAAAGAAAGCTATTGTGAGGTATCTACCACAAGCACATCACTGTGCTACGTCTATGGAAGGAAAGAAAAAAAGAAAGAAATGAGGCAGACAAGTAGAAAAGCAAGGAAGAAAGAAATGGAAATAGAAAATAAAAAGATGATATAGTCCCTGCCCTCAAGGAACTTGAGGAACGATGGTGCAGAGCTCTGTGAACAGCTTCAGTGCTCATTGATTTCTCCCCTCTCTGAACTCTAACAGCACTTAGACTCAGTAACACCCAATTTAGACCTTGCTCATATACTGCCTGATATTGTCTACTTATTGTTTTTTGTGGCTAAGTGTTGCCTTTTGGGCAGGGATCTTGAGTTAACTTCTCCTGTCTCTTACATTGAGTAGTGCAATTGCTACACTGATTGATTGAGAAGCCACCCTTACTAGGAGGATGGTTGAAGCCCCTTCTGACATATAGGCTGGTGTAGCTGATCCCCTTAGACCTGCTAATCCCATAGCAACATTGACTGCCTGATTTATCCTTGCTGTGCACAAGGATCTTTGAGGAGATTGACTCTTGCCAGGTTTGTGACGTGCCAGGTTTGTGTCTAAATTTATTGCTATGAGGGGAATTGAAATTGTTTAATAATAATTAATTATTGCATTTAACAGATTTGCTGAGTTCTTACTCTGTGCCAGGCATTGTTTTATGTTTTTGTAAAATATCAGTAAACAAAACAAATATATCAGTTAACAAAATAAAACCCCTGCTCTGCTGGTGTTTACATGCAAGGAGAATGGGGAGAGTGGTGAAGAAGGCAAACTTTAACACTAGCTATAAGAATAGGTGATTATATAGTATGTTAGAATGAAGTGAGTGCTATAGAAAAATAAAGCAGACATGAGTAAGAGGGACAGAAGTGCTGTATGAGGGTAGGGTGTTGCAATTATAAATATGGTGGTTAGGGAAGGTCTATTGAGAAGGGATATTTAAGCAAAGACTGAAAGAAATGGAGAGAGTCAGATATGCCCACATTTAGGCAGAGTTACTGCAAAAGGTCTTAAAGAAGAAATGTACTGGGAAGACTCAAGAAGCAGTGAGAAGATGATGTGATTGGCATAGAGAGAGGAGTGGAGAATGGAAAACATGAGATAGGAGTGCTAACAGGGATCCAGATCACGTATGACTATAGAATACTGTGGGACTTGGGGCTTACTCCTAATAGTATGAGAAGCAGCTGAAGGAAATTGAAAAAGAGAATGACATGGCTTATTTTGCTTTTGAGAGATTTATTTTGTTGCTTTGTTGGGATTAGACAGAAGGGGGCAATGGTGGAAGCTAGGAGACTAGCCAGGAGCCTATGGCAGTTATCTAGGTGAGTGGTGATGGAGGCTCAGACCATGGGCAATAGTTATGAAAGTGGTAACAAGTGACCAGATTCTAGAAATATTTTTTAAAGGTGAAACATACAGTATTTCCTGATGTTTTTGGATATAGGGTGTGAGAGAATGGAGTCAAGGATGAACCCAAGGTTTTTGGCCTGAGTAAATTAAAGGATTGAGTTCCCATTTACTGAGCTGAAGAGGACTCCTGGAGGTAAATATTTGAGAAGGAAGAGAAGGGGTTTGTTTAGTTTTGGACATGATACTTTTAGAATTTCTATTATATATCCAAGTGGAGCATATTAGTGGAAGACTAATTTACAAGAGAGATATGGAATGGAAATGTAAAGTTGAGAGCCATTGGAATATAGATGCTATTGAAAGCCATAAGACTATAGACCACAAGAGATGAGAACAGATAGAGGTGAGGAGGCTCAAGGAATGAGCCCTGGGACCCTCTGTCACTGAGAGGTAATTAAGAAGAAAAGACTAGCAAAGGAAACTGAGGTGTGGCCAGTGAGGCACACAGAAAATCAAGAGAGACTAGTATCCTGAAAGTCAAGAACTGACAATGTACACATGAAGAAAGAGTTATCAGCTAGGTCAGAACTACTGAAGAGTCAATTTAAGTTTATTTATTTTGAGAGAGAGAGAGAGACAGAGAGAATCCCAAGCAGGGGTGATTTGATCCCTGCTTAATCCTGTGAGATCATGACCTAGGCCAAAATCAAGAGTCAGACACTCAGTCCACTGAGCCACCCAGGTGCCCCTGAAGAGTCAACTTAGATGAGGACAGATTGAGCAATGCAGAGGTCCTCAGTGACCCCGATGAGAACAGTTTCAGTGGAGTGGTGTGGCCAAAGGATTGATTGGAATGAATTTAAGAGAGAAGAGTAAAGGAAGAATTGGAGATAGTGAGTAAAGATAGCTCTTGCAAGGACTTTGTAGAAAAGGGGAGCAAACAAATAGGTTAGTAATTGGCAAGGAAGTGAGGCTCACAAGAAGGTATTTATTTTTAATTTTTTTCCAAGATGAAAGAAATAGCAATATAACAATATTTTTGTATGCTGATGGAACTGTTTCAGTAGAAAATGGAAAAAAAAATTGGTGATGCAAGACAGGGTCAGGGCAAGAATTGCTGAGGTAATATCCTTGAATATGTAAGAGAAGAGTGGAAGAAAGTGATGAGTACAGACTGGCTGCAGATGTGGGGGCATAGATTTAGGTGCAGACAGGACAGCAGAGCATGTAGATAACCATGTTGCTGGTGAGTAGAATGTGGTATAATGATAACCACTGTTTATTACACACCTAGGTTGTGCTAAGCACTAAATATTTACAAGGAATTCACAGAAATCTTGATGAGGTGGGAATTTTCTTCCATATTTTATAGATCATGAAACTGAGGCTCAGAGAGTGGAATAACTTACCCAACTATGGCTGGCAAGCAGTGAAGTAGGGATGCCTGGATCCAACCCTACCTTTCCGACTCCAAAACCCAGTGGTAACCTCTGCTTTCTGCTATTTCTTTAGGGGATGGGTCAATGGTCTCTCAGGCATGGTTTCAAGGGAGAATAACTAGGCATTTCCCTAAAGGCCCATTAAATTCCAGCAGAAGTCACAGATAAATGGGAATCAGGAGGCTGGAGTCAGCACAACTGATCACTTCTGCTCTCTTTCTGTCTAGATGCTGGATTCCAAGTAACCACAAAATCGAAGTTCAAGGGAAAGCTTCTCCCAAGAATTCCATTTACAATTTGCAATTCTTCTCCATGGAAGGAGGAAATTGGAACTTGTCTAGAACTAACTGAGTAGATCAGAGAGGGAGATGGAAGTGGATAGAGTTCTAGCCCAGAACCTCCAACACTAAGGCCTGTGCCATTGTTATGTCAGATCTGAATATAATACAAGAGTTGAGTACAATATAGTCTATCACCTCATATCACCTTCTACGTGTAGTTTGTCATTCCTCCAAAAAACTAGAACTAGACTATGCCTGAGATGGGAGACCACTCAGTCCAACCCTCTACTCCATGGGGAATGTTTTCATAAATGACCTTGCCAGACCCTCTTAGACAGCTCCTTTGAAAGTAACCTCATTGCCTTATCAGATAGTTGGCTCCATTTTAGACAGCTACAATTGTTCATGTTTTGCCTAAAATGTTGCAGAAATCTACTTTCTTCTATAGTCTCCACACCTCTTCTCCCTGATGCAATGGTGTAGTTATACTTGTTCTAGAAGTCAGGCTTCTGAGCATGCTTCCTTGGTTAGCCCATCCATCCTTAGTAGCTTCTATAGGGTCAGAGAAGAGGTTATTTCTTTCTACAAAGTTATAACCTCATGTGGTGGTCACAGAAGCAGAAGGCAACAGTCAAGGGACCCTGCTTTACAGAGAACTGGGAAGTGATGCTTTTGCCCTGATGAGGCAGAGAAATACTAGATTTGCTGTAAGCTCTGATACTACCCCTGTGCTCTGTACTTGGACCCTCTGGCTTCCTTCTTCCATGGGTGTCTGCTCTGCCATGATTCTCCTAGCAATGCTTTTGTAGAGAGAGAGACAAACAATCCCACCAAACCAACCACTCCCTCCCTCAGATTATCCTGATTTATCCTAAGCAGTTCTTGCTTGTAATGACCCATCCTTGAGGGAGCCTTGACTTTATCACCTATCAAAGCAAGCAATAGCTTGAAAGAGAAGCTGTCAAGTCTGAAATGCCATCTTTCTCTCAGAAAGAAGAAAATCTGTGAGATGCCAGAGGCAATAGCGGTGAATGGTCCAGATGTGACTTGTTCTGCTCCTGCCTTTTTGCAAAGAAAAGGGAAGGTTATTTCATAAAACTCCCCCAAAATGGACCATCACACCAAGGTCCAGGTGTCTCTGGAAGAATACTTTGCTGCATCTCCTCTTTTTTTCCTGTAATCTCTAAACTGGCTCTATCTGCTATATATTTTTTTCCTCCCCAGCGACAGCTCTGTGAATAAGCCATGAATTAATAGAACATTCTGCCCATTCAGCATGGACAGGGAGTCTTGTCTTCAAAGGGGCACAGGGTGGTGAATGGAACTCAAGTGTTCTGCTAATCTACCTGTCCTCCTACCTGCCTCTGCAGTCCCACCTCAGACTCTGCAGCAGAAAAACAACATAACAGGGAGAAGACCTAAGAACCTATGGGTAACTGAGCTGCCAGTGTCTAAAGGGTAGTCAATATGGTTCCAGAAAGTAGAGGAAAGGGTCAGATGGATGCACACAAGGATGCGGAAAACTCTATTCCTTTAAGGATCACTCTGTACTATAATCAATGAAAACATTTCCAGGCTGATGAAGCCATTTGTCCTTCTGAAAAGACTCGGTTACTTATTCTTCATCCTTGACCCTACCACACAACATGGGGCAGCTGCTGACAGGGCCTAGAGCTATTTACCTGGTGCTCTCTGCTAGGTGACCAGTCACAAGGAAGGAAACAAAAGATGTAATAAACACCTGCTATATCCCAGACATCATGCTAAGCATTTTAACACATGCTAACATATTTTATCCTCCACTCTGTAAGAAGCAAGATGTTATTAAATCTAACAGATAAAGAAACTGAGGCTCAGACATGTCAAATAGCTTAATACAGGGTTGAGCTCTGGTTGATTTGAAGTTTATTACACAATACCCTAGATTAAACCATGAAGTGTTTTCACCATGTATGTAAATCCCATTATGAGACATTCTGGAGAATTACCTTGATTCTTCTTTGGATTTTGATTGAACCTCACATTGTTTGAAATAAGTGGGTCTTGAATTGTTTTACGGTTAATAGGGACTTGGTACCTATAATTGGTTTTAGGAGTTATAGGATGATTTCCTGTAGAACCAACCTTTGGATGGTTCATGGAGTAGGTGCCAAAAAATTCCAGCCTGATAGAGTGGACCTAAACCTTGCTTGTGGTTTGGTTGAATGGGATTGTATTAGGCACCTGTTATGGTTTAGTCCTCTATTAGGCATTGTGGGAAAGCAAAGTTAACACATTCTCTTTCCTTAAGAAATTTTATACGTTGCTTGAAAAAACAGAAGATACAGCTGCACAACTAAGTGTAATAATGCAGGTAAGTTATAACAAAGGCTCAAATGAGCTGTGGAGACAATAAGAACTTCAAGAGGTCAGAGGCCAGAGGTGAGAGATGGAATAGCTGTGGTATCTGGGCAATATTCAGTGAGGGAGGAAAGCTTGATCTGGGCTTAGAAGAGTATAGTATTTTCCTGGGAAGAAAGAAATGGAGAACTTTTAAATGGGAGGAAGAGGAGGAAGTACATAAGTGTGGAGATGAGAATGCTAACAGATGATGATGAGGTGCCCATGCTGATTGGAAGCATATAGGAAACAGTTGAAGCTTTGACAAGAAAGACAATCAGGGCTTGAATACTAACCTAAAGAGTGAAATCTATTCCAATGACCATGAAAAACCATAGTAGGTTCTTGAACAAGAAAAGGAGTTTTTTGAAACTGAATCTAGGAGTGGCATTCAGAGGAAGGAGTGGAGCATATCTTGCAGGAAGAGATATCATTTGGGAAGCTTTTGTCATGATTAAGGAATGAAGTCAGGAGCACTCAACCATGGTGAAGGTGGGAGAGCAAAGCAAGTGTTGAGTGGGGCCCAATTCAGGAGACAGTGCCTGAGTATGCATGGGGGGCAAGGGGAGATGGGGAAGGAGTCAAGGACTATCCATGAGTTAAAGCCTGTGTGGATTCAAGTGGTCATTCTCATTTTGGAACAGACTTCAGGTGAAGGGTTTTCCTGTTTGGGATGAAGCAGTGACCCTGAAGCCTTGGGCTGAGGTTTTATTTCTATGTTAGTTTTAGCTGAGTCTCTCCTGCTTGACTCACAGGCTTGATGACTCTGAAAATGTGCTTTGAGTTCCCTTCTAAGAGCTGCATATAGAACTCTATATTAAGAAGGGAAGGGTAATGTTTATCTCTTTGCTCACCTCCTTTCCCTCATCCCTGGCATGGATTTTTCTCCAAAAAGTTAGCGACTCAGGGGCCCACTTCCATATGCAAGAACTAGTACATCATTCCATGCCATCATGGGCCTGCTGAGCAGTTGTGCTTGCAGACATTGAAGTTAACTAATATTCAGAAGGTAAACAGAGCTGGGCGTGTAAAGCCTCATTAGCTGTGTGGTTGGGTCATGGTACCCGCCCATGAGGATGTTAAATGGCAGCATTGTCAGGATAAGACAATGCAACTGTCCCACTGCATTAATAGTCCATCAATCCCCGCAGCCTCACACACAGCCCTCTTCCAGCCAGAGGCTCCTTGCAGAGCTGGTGTGTGGAAGCTTCAGCTGACTATGCAGGAGGGACAGCAGCATGTGCTCTTTCAGGCTTCTGCTGATCAAAGGAATGGTGAGATTGAAGAATGCTAAAACCTTGGGCTTCCCTTGTGACAGGATCTGACATTATATATGTCATGAACGTAAATAAACAAACAACAAAAGTGACTCCAGGTAGAACCTAATTTTTGCAGCCCTAGGAAGCTTCTTTTACCATCTTAAGGGATAGAATGACTACGGGGAAACAGTAGGCGGGGTGGGTCTCAAACACAGATGGAGATGATTGGCTAAAATCTCATTGGTAAGATTTCAAGGTGACAATAAATGTCTGACCTGCTAAAACATAAATCTTCTGTATTCTGAAGTAGATCCTAAAATTCCCACTATCACACATCCATTGCTCTGAGGAATTTCATTTTTGGTTACCAGGTGATGGGTAATGTCTTTTCAAGTTCCTCCAAGTGGAATAACACATTAAGTAATGTAAAGTACCCTGTATATATATTTTTTTCTTCTCTGTTATTAGTTAATAATGTCACTTGATATTCACACTATGCTTTGTATGTACATGATAACTTTTAATATTAAAATATCCCAGGAGATATTAATAATAGTCCCAATTTATGAAAAAGGAAAGATCAAATTTGTTAAATACAGTATTTTACTTTCTCAAATTGAAAAATACTGTTTGCACATGTTAAAGATTCATAAATCAAATGGCTCTTTCTTATAATTGTTGTATATGTTACATATACTGTCATTTCTCTCTGATCTTAAAGGAAAATGGTTATTAAACAGGTACCACATAATACAGTATTAGCTAGCTATTCCACTGGCAATTCCTTGGCATTGTGCATTTTGACAAGGTGTGTTAATGGAATGGAAAGAGAAGGAAAGGTTCAGAATATGGAATGCTGTGGAAAGCAGGTATCATCAGACCAGGGGCCAGAGTGGGTGACCCAGGCCAGCAGTTTGAGGGCTCTCTACCCCTTGAGAGTGGGGATAGAGAACGCACAAACTGGTATGAGTTTACCAACCATAAACCCATACATGTTTTTGAGATTGGAGCCTTTACATATATTATGTAACTATTTTGTGAAGCATTTATCCATCCTGTCTGTGATGCCAAGCCCTCCATTATCTACATAGTAGTGTCTTTTACTGATTCCATGACACATTATCAACATTTCTCAAGTGTTTGTGGCCACCATGCACTTATAAAATTTTTTTTTTTCAACGTTTATTTATTTTTGGGACAGAGAGAGACAGAGCATGAACGGGGGAGGGGCAGAGAGAGAGGGAGACACAGAATCGGAAACAGGCTCCAGGCTCTGAGCCATCAGCCCAGAGCCTGACGCGGGGCTCCAACTCACGGACCGCGAGATCGTGACTTGGCAGAAGTCGGACGCTTAACCGACTGCGCCACCCAGGCGCCCCCACCATGCACTTATAAAAGTGGACTTCATTGATGCAACATCAGCAGGAGCTCAAGACAGAATTTGTCCATTTTCTTTAGATTTTCCTTCTGTGACAAACCAATAGGTTTGTGAGTCACTCTGGCTCAGATGCTGGGATTAGATCCTGATTCTATATGGTTTTTTTGATGCTGGATAAGTGATGTTAACTTCCATGCTTCAGTTCTTCTTATCTCTTGCCCTTGACTGCCACTTCCAGATCATTTCTCCCTCTATTTTGTAGAACACTTTAAGGCTCAAAACAAATGATGGGATTACTTTCTCCCTTTCCTTTAACAATCATTTGAGGAGGTCCTTGTCATGTGGCTTTATTTATTAAGATTTAACACTCGATCCACCATCTTTTACTTTTCAATGCCTGCTTCTGTCCTAGGTGAAGTTGCCATCCAAAATTAGACACCTAGTCTCTTGACTGCTTGAATTTCTCATGCCCAATGACCTATTCCACATCAGTTGAGCCACTTGCTCCATGATCACATACTGAACCCCATCATCACCAGACACTGTCTCCCAAATCATGAACTTGAATGTTCACTTTTGCACTAAAAACTGCTATTCCTCTACCTCAGTTGCCCAAATAGTTTTACTGCATGGGCATTCTGACCTAAAAACTCGATCCATTGAACCACATTCCTATCCATCAGCCCCCTCCTTTCTTCACTTCTTACTTTATCCTGCTTAGTTTTCTTATCATATCAATTTAAGCATCCTATTTGCAAATAATTTCAAATCAATTATTATTTTTTTTTATTTCACTTACCTTGAAAAACCCTCATCTGGAAAGAAACAGACCACCTTCTCTGTGCCCATGCCTGATCAGCTGAGCATAACAAGAGAAAATCATAGAAGTGGATAGATTGATAATACTATTTTTATTTTATTTTCTATTTTATTTCTTATTGTATTGTGTTGTATTATATTACATTGTATTGTATTTATTTTTGAGAGAGAGAGAGAGAGAGTAGGGGAGGGGCAGAGGGAGAGGGAGAGAGAATCTTAAACAGGCTCCATGCTTTGCGATCTTATGACTGGGAGATCATGACTTGAGCTGAAATCAAGAGTCAGACACTTAACCAACTGAGCCACCCAGGTGCCCCTGATATTACTATTGACATCACACTATATTAGGTCAAATTCCCTGGAAATCAATTCTGAGATGGAGATTCATGTTCTCCAAGATTCTAGCTGTTTTAATTTCCCCATTCTCCATATATTATAGAATATACATATATATTCTATATGTGTGTGTGTGTGTGTATATATATATATATATATATAGTATGTATAGTATACTATAGTATATAGTATGTATAGTATACATATATAGTATGTATAGTATACTATAGTATATAGTGTGTGTGTGTATATATATATATATATATATATATATATATATATATATATTTGGAGAGAAAGTATAATATAGTATATATACTATATAGTATATATATATAGTATAGTATATAGTATAGTATTTAATATATATAATTATAACATATACAATATATTATATAATAATATATTAATATAATATAATAATTTTTATATTATAATATATGATAATTATTTTATATTATAATATATAATAATTAATATAATATAATAATATAATAATATAATAACAATAATATATATACTCTATATACTATATACTATACTATATACTATACCATGTACTATACTATATACTATATACTATATATATATATATATATACTATATACTATACTATATATGTGTGTGTGTATATATATATATATATATATATATATATATATATATATATATTTGGAGAGAAAAAGAGAGAGAGGTGCCAAGAATTATATATATAATGTTAAACTTTAACCTAATCCTAATTTTATATATGTGTGTATATATGTATATGTATACACACAGACATATATATATAATTATATAAATATATATGAAAAAATATATATACATACACATACATACATATAATTGTCATTGATTTAGGCAGTATAGAAGTATATTGCTCCCTGATAAGTGGTCTCCCATTCTTTTCAGGCATTATATCAAAGCTGGAACCTCACCTGTGCCCTTAAAAAACAATACTATTGCTCTCTCAGGTCAGCAATTCCTCAAGTATAATGAGTAATAGGATGAGTAAATGTCATAGCCATATGTCCCTGCTTTCCCTTCTTTGTTGTAAAGTGGATCTCCTGATCTGATGGGATGTTATGCAGGATCCCATGTTGAGAAGCCTTTAGATAGTGTGCTGGTTAAGGCATCTAGTCAGGAAAGTCAAGCCCATACCTGGAATATATGTTAATACCATCAAGATAAATCTCTGCTCAAGATAAATCATTAAGATAAATCTCTGCTCCTCCAGGGTGAAGGAGTTCAATGTAACCCATTTTACAGCAAGTGTCAGGTTGGTCTCCTCTAGGGATGATGCCATAATGGAGACTCAGTGTTTGTCTCTGTTGTGAGCAGGTTAGACATTTTCAGCTTCAAGAATTAAATCAGCCTTAGAGCACCTGGGTGGCTCAGTCAGTTGAGCATCTAACTCTTGAATTCAGCTAAGATCATGATACCGAGGTTGTGGGATTGAGACCTGTGTCAGGCTCCACGGGGAGCCTGGGATTCTCCCTCTCCCCCCACTGTCTCTAAAAAGAAAGGAAAGGAAAGGAAAGGAAAGGAAAGGAAAGGAAAGGAAAGGAAAGGAAAGGAAAGGAAAGGAAAGAAAGAAAGAAGAAAGAAAGAAAGAAAGAAAGAAAGAAAGAAAGAAAGAAAGAAAGATGAAAGAAAGAAAGAAAGAAAGAAAGAAAGAAAGAAAGAAAGAAAAAGAAAAAAGAAAAAAAAGCAGTCTTGATAAGTCTTGAATCAGTCTTGGTAAGTGAGAATCCATACGGTTGAGCTCACGCATTGCATCCATTCCTATCACCATGGTTACTCCATTTATGAACCCATTGTGCAAATTGGGGAGCTGCTAATGAAGTATAGCTTAATTCTTCATAGATTGGCTTAATTATTCTGGTACTCTCTGGAGAGTATTAACATATGACATAAAAATCTTGACACTGGTCCACTCCCATAGGTCAGTTCATAAGCTTATTTTCCATTCTTTCTTGTCCCAATTACTCAGTTTGGTTTTTTTGTAAGCCCCTGCCAACTGGCCAAGACATTCTTCACTGCGCATGAGGCCATATATAGTCTTATTTCAGGCCACTTCTTTTTTTTTTTTTAAATGTTTATTTATTTTGAGAGAGAGAGCACACACACCATGCATGAGTGGGGGAGGGGCCAAGAGAGAGAGAGAGAGAGAGAGAGAGAGAGAGAATGCCAAGCAGAATCCCCATTGTCAGTGCAAAGCCGCATGCAGGGCTTGATCTCATGACTATGAGATCACAACTGAGTCAAAATCAAGAGTAGGACACTTAAGAAATCAATAACTGACTGAGCTGCCCAGGTGCCCCCAGGCCACTTTATTGTCACTCAAGGTAAACAACCTGGTGTGTCAGTTGAAACTCTTGCTTGCTGGAGAATTTTGTGTCATTGCTACACACCAGACTAATCTATCTATGACCAAACTCCACCTTTTCATTCTTTACTAGTGAATTATTTAGTGGTGTGAGTTGAAAGAGAGGTGCCATAAGTGTGAGCTGAAAAAGAGCTGCTAGCATAGCAATGGTGATCTACTGGCTCCTGCAGCTTATTTGTTGTACCCTCCACCCCTGCCTGTACCTGACCTGGAGTTACTTCAGCCCCCCAGTGAGTTGTTAAACCTGCCTGCACTTATTACTTGGTTAATCTGATAGAACTCAGCTCATGAAGGGCAGCTCTGGCTGCTTGGACACTTGATGTCCCATGGTTAAATGTTCAGTTTCTATCAGTGTCCTTTAGCATGCCAGTAGCTGTTTTTTTAAACTACTATAGATGGCATGGCCTTGCTATAGAATCCTAATGGTCTCCATTTTGATTTCTCTGTGAGGACCTGCTGTAAACTCCACATGGAGTCTTTTCTCTCTGCAGACACCTCTATTACCATAGGGTCTACCAGGTCTGTGGCACAAGCCTTAAGGCTGCTTGCATGCCAGCCTGCTCTGCTGAAGGGCCCTTTCCTGCTCTAGACCCCATTAAAAGTGGGAAGCCTTTCATTTCAGCCATGAAATTAATTGACACAGTGTTACCAAGTGTGGCATATGCTTCCTTGAGCACCAGAGGAGGCCTATTAAGTGCATGCACTACCTTCTTATTGTTGGAATGTGGGTAAAACATGCTCTTTACTCTGGAGGGAATGCCCTGGCATGCCCCAGACACTAGATCCCTAAAATTTGTGCTAATGTGATAAATTCCTTAATCTTCATAGCTGTCTGCAGGTCAGATGTCTGCCTAGCTGCCACAAATGATTGACCTTTTCAATCATTATGATATTGCTACGTCCTCCTTGCCTTGGATGACTAAATGCTACCCCTTGCCCTCTACTATTTCATGGTTCTGTCATCCCTGTTGCTACTAGAGAATCCAGTTCCATAGTGTCTCCTCTCCTAAGTCCTAGCCTGCATAAGTCAGCCATTGCTTGAACTTTTCAAGACCTTTAGTTCCCTTCTGTATTTGTGAGCTTCAGGTTGTGATGACAAAATACCATTGACTGGATAACTTACACAGAATTTAATTTTTCATAGTTCTGGAAGCTAGAGGTCCAAGATCAATGTTCTGGCCAACTTGGTTTCCGCTGAGAGACTCTTCCTGGCTTGCACATGGCATTTTTTCGTTATGTCCTCACATGGCCTTTTCCCCGTGCATGTGCATGATGGCATGGGGGAGAGAAAGACAGAGAGTGCACACACTCTATATTGTCTTTTTTTTATAATGATACTCATACTTTTAGATTAGAGCCCCACCTTTTTATCTCAGTTAACCTAAATTACTTCCTAAAGACCCTATCTCCAAATACAGTTACATCAGGGGTTGGGACTTCAGTGTATGAATTTTGAAGGGAAACAAGCCATAGCACCCTTTCACTTGTGCATTCCTTACTGCTACTATAAATGAAATGAAGTGTCTTTCAGGCCCTCCCATGGAGCATAGTCAGCTGATGTCTTTTTCTGGCTTCACATAGCATATTCATTGCAGCATGGCCACTTCTCTGAGCTTCTCCATCATCTGCCAAGACAGTTTTGGCATTTCCACTTCACTCATTGTGGACCATCCCTTTTTCCAATCTTTCAAGAGCAGCCTTTTAGCATATTAGCATTGTTTCTCAAGAAACTTGCCAGGATGTTAAATCTTGTGTCCTGGAAGGGTGCTTCCCTATCAATAAACTCTCTTATCCAAATTTATATTCTGCTACCCTTGACACAACTTTCAGGGACCAGTCTCATACATATTGTACCAGCTTTTGCTACCACACATAGAGTAGATCCCTCCGCCCCTTTGACATATTGTCCCCTTTCTCCCTTTAGTAGGCCCAGCACTTCCCCAAACGGCTTATGCTGACATGTGACCCTACCTATGGGTCTTTTACCAAATAGGACTGGTGGGGTTATATCCTAAGGGTAGTGTGTGTTTGACAAATAAGAGGCGTCTGTTATACTTTTATTTATTTACGTATTTTGAAATTTTTATTTAAATTCCAATTAGTTAACATATACTGTAATATTAGTTCCAGGTGTACAATACAGTGATTCGACACTTCCATACATCACCTGGTGCTCATGATGACAAGGGCACTACTTAATCCCTATCACCTATTTAACCCATCCCCCACCTACCTCCCTTTTGGTAATCATCAGTCTGTTCTCTCTAATTAAAAGTCTGTCTTTTGGTTTCCCTCTCTCTTTTTTCCCTTTGCTTGTTTGTTTGTTTCTTAAATTACACATATGAGTGAAATCATATGGTATTTGTCTTTCTCTGACTGACTTATTTCGCTTAACATAATACTCGCTAGTTCCATCCATGTCTTTGCAAATGGTAAGATTTCATTCTTTTTTACAACTAAGTAATATTCCATTATATATATGTACCACTTCTTTATACATTCATCAATGTATGGACTCTTAGTCTGTTTTTGGCTGCTGTAGTCTGTAATTTGGCTATTGTAGATAATGCTGCTATACACATTGGGGTAAATGTATCCCTCTACATTAGTATTTTTGTATTCTTTGGGTAAATAACTAGTAGTGCAATTGCTGGATCATAGCATAGTTCTATTTTTAACTTTTTTTTCCTTAGGAAATTGCATACTTTTTCCAGAGTGGTTGCACCAGCTTGCATTCTCACCAACAGTGCAAAAGTGTTCCTCTTTTTTCACATCCTTGCCAGTATTGTTGATTTTAGCCATTCTGACAGGTCTGAGGTGATAGCTAATTTTGTTTTGATTTCCATTTTCCTGATGATCAGTGATGTTGAGCATCTTTTTATGTGTCTGTTGGACACCTGTATGTCTTCTTTGGAAAAATGTCTATACATGTCTTCTGCCCATTTTTAATTGGATTATTCATTTTTTTTCGGGATTGAGTTATGTAAGGTCTTTATATATTTTGGATACTAACCCTTTATCAGATATGTAATTTACAATTTTTTTCCCATTCTGTAGGTTGCTTTTTAGTTTTATTGATTGTTTCCTTCACTATACAGAAACTTTTATTTTGATGTAGTTCCAAGAGCTTATTTTTGCTTTTGTTTCCCTTGCCTCAGGAGACATATCTAGGAAGAAGTTGCTATGGTTGATGTCAAAAAAGTTACTGCCTGTGTTCTCTTCTAGGATGTTTATGGTTTCAGGTCTCACATTTAGGAATTTGATCCTTTTTAAATTTGTTTTTGTGTATGCTGTAATAAAGTGGTCCATTTTCATTCTTTTGCATGTTGCTGTCCAGTTTTCTCAACACCATTTGTTGAAGAGACATTCTTTTTCCCATAGAATATTCTTTTCTGCTTTGTAAAAGATCAATTGATAATATAGTTATGGGTTCCTTTCTGGGTTTTCTATTCTATCCCATTGATCTATGTGACTATTTTTGTGCAAGTACTAAACTGTTTTCATTACTACAGCTTTGTAATATAACTTGAAGCCAGATATAACTTGATGTCTCCAACTTGATGTCTCCAACTTGGCTTTCCTTTTTCAAGGTTGTGTTGGCTATTTGGGGTCTTTTGTGGTTCCACACAAATTTTAGCACTGTTTGTTCTAGCTCTGTGAAAAATGCTGTTGGTATTTTGATGGAGATTACATTAAATGTGTAGATTGCTCTGGGTAGTATGGACATTTTAACATTGTTCTGCCAACCATGAACATAGAATATCTTCCCATTTCTTTGTGTCCTCTTCAATTTCTGTCATCAGTGTTTTATAGTTATCAGAGAAAAGGTCTTTAAACTCCTTGGTTAGGTTTATTCTTATGTATCTTATTGGTTTTGGTGCAATTATAAATGGGATTGATTTCTTAATTTCTCTTTCTATTGCTTCACTATTGATGTATAGAAATGCAACAGATTTATGTACATTGATTTTGTGCCCAGTGACTTTACTGAACTTATTTATCAGTTCTAGCAGGTTTTGTTTTGTGTGTGTGGTTTTTTTTTTTTTTTTTTTTTTTTTTGGTAGTCTTTCAGTTTTTCTATATAGTGTATCATGTCATCTGCAAATAGTGAAACTTTTGCTTCTTTGACAATTTGGATGCCTTTTATTTCTTTTTATTGTCTGATTGCTGTGGCTAGGACTAACAGTATTATGTTAAATAACAGTAGTGACAGTAGATCCCTGTCTTGTTCCTGACCATAAAGGAAAACCTCTCAGTTTTTCCCCATTGAGGATGATATTGGCTGTTGGTTTTTCATAAAAGACCTTTACAATGTTGAGGTATGTTTCCTCTATACCTACTTTGTTGAGCGTTTTTATCATGAATGGATATTGTACTTTGCCAAATGTTTTTTCTGCATCTATTGAAATGGTCGTATGGTTCTTATCCTTTCTTTTGTTAATGTGATGTGTATTGATTGATTGATTTGTGAATATTGAATGACACTTGTAACACAAGAATAAATGTGACTTCATCATGGAAAATTATTTTTTAATGTATTATTCAATTCAGTTTGCTAGTATTTATTGAGAATTTTTGCATCTATGTTTATCAGGGATATTGGCCCATAGTTCTATTTTTTAGAGGTGCCTTCATCTGCTTTTGGTATCAGGGTAATGCTGGCCTCATAGAAAAAATTTGGAAGTTTTCCTTCCTTTTCTTTCTTTCTTTCTTTCTTTCTTTTTTTTTTGGGGGGGGGGGAATAGTTTGAGAATAATAGGTATTAACTCTTCTTTAAAGGTTTTGTAGAATTCACCTGTGAACCCATTTGGTCCTGGTCTTTTCTTGAGGGGGGGTCTTTTTATTACTGATTCAATTTCTTTGCTGGTTATTCATCTTTTGAAGTTTTTTTTTTTAAATCTCTTTCTGTTTCAGTTTTGGTAGTTTATATCTTTCTAGGAACTTATGCATTTCTTTCAGGTTGTCCAATTTGTTGACATACAGTTTCTCATAGTTTTCTCTTAAAATTGTTTGTATTTCTGTGGTGTTGAATGTTACTTTTCCTCTCCTATTTGTGACTATTTGGGCCCTTTCTTTTTCTTTTTGGTAAATCTGGTTAGAGATTTATCACTTTTAGTAATTTTTTCAAAGAACAAGCTCCTGGCTTCATTGATCTGTTTTATTATTTTTTAAGTTTTTATATCATTTATATCTGCTTTAATTTTTATTATTTCCTTCCTTCTGCTGGCTTTAGGCTCTGTTTGTTTTTCTTTTTGTAGCTCCTTTAAGTGTAAGGTTAGGTTGTTTGAGATTTTTCTTACTTCTGGAGGTAGACCTGTATAACAATATACTTCCCTCTTAAGACCACTTTTGCTGCATCCCAAAGGTTTTGCACTGTTGTGTTTTCATTTTTATTTGTTTCTGTGTATTCTTTAATTTCTTTTTTGATTTCCTGGTTGACCCATTCATTGTTTAGTAGCATGTTTTTTAACCTCCATATATTTCTGGTCTTTCCAGATTTTTTCTTGTTGTTGACTTTTAAGCAAGAGGAGAGGGAACATTAGTTTCTAATAGAAAGGAGTGGTCCACTCCTGTAGACTTCAGGGGAATATGAGGTTTCATCATTCTTGAGTTTTTCAACACAGACGTTCCCATCCTAATATTCAGATTCCCATGGCTTTTCAGTTACCCTTGACTTTATAATAGCAGCTTCCTGAGGTTGAGAATTCAAAGTACTCTATGACTTGCTGTCCTTATAATTAAGCTTTTGACCTGATCCTCAGCCTTTTCTGCCTCCTGCTGAAAGAAAGGGGAGTCTCTATATGCTGCTCAGGAGGACTTCAGACTTTCACACTTTGCTTTAAATTGTTGACACATTTGTTGTCTTTCTTCAATATATCGATAGCACTCAGCAGTAGTGTTCAATCCCATAGGCTTGTAACTTACTATTTTATGATACTTCTTAAATGCCTGAGATGTTTCACCTCTGGTACTTCCTATTCCACTGGTATTACATCCCAGTTCACCACCAGTACAAATTTTAATAACTCTCACTACAGCATACCAGGGACTATCAGGACTCCAGCTACCACCAGTGGCAGTCCTCATTTATAACTACATCTATACAGTAGTACAACTCTAAAATCCCATTTTTAAATTCTGCTACTTGATGCCAACTGCCTTAGGTCAAGTTCCCTGGAAGCAGACTTTGAGATGGAAATTTGTATACAGGTTTATTGGGAGTGCTCTCAGGAATCACCCCTGTAAAGGAGAAGGGGATGCAGAGCTGAGCATAGGGGGATGTTGAACCATGATATAGCCCTACAAAAAGTCTTCAATTGGCATGGCCCTCTAGAGTAGTCCCAAATTAATTTAGAGATAGTAATACCCATCAATTTTTCACCTTTGTTTTGGTGTCTTCAGAATTACAGTTAGGAAATCATCCCAAATTTAAGGTAGTAGATTTATTTTCCAACATTTTCTTTTATTTGTTTATATATTTACTTTTTGCATCCCCTGATAGGTAACTCATTATAAATAAATTATGACCAAAGTCTGGTTGATGTAAACATATTTAAGCCTCTTGGACTCAGAAACTTACACTTTACAATAGTTTAATTCACATTCCTTAAGTTGCGATCTTTAAGGAATCTTCAAGAGCAGAGAATTGTCAGGAGAAAGGGGACCAGTGTCAGGCGAATTTATAAAATACATTAAATATAATAAATACATTAAAATTTCAAAATGGATTATAAAGAAAAGTAGTTTGAGAATATCCAGAAAAGGAAGCAGAGAATCCTAAGATCCAGAGTGAATCGTTTAAGAACATGTCATGTAATACTTAATCTATTTTTTTTTTCTTTTTTAAGTAAATACTTTAGATGAGTAGATCAGGTGAATGTGTTTCTGGATTTCATTAAGACATTCTGGAAAAATTCATCATCTTCTCTTCTCTTCTCTTCTCTTCTCATGGCATCCTAAGGAAGGATAAAAGGATTTTAGTTAGATAATATATTAGTGAAGGACCCAAAGATTTGGATCAGTAATAAACTGGAGAGAGTTTCTAGTTACCTGCCTCAGGGCTCTAACTTTATCTCAGTGCTAGTCAAAATGTTAATCAATGACTTCTATGAAGACAGAAGCTATAGTCATCCAATGTGTAGGTGACACAAACTTGGGATAGTTAGTAAGTATGCTGGATGATAAAATCAGTTCCCAGAAGTTCTTGACAAGCTGAAAGAATGGAATTAATCCAAAATGATGAAATTTAACCAAGGAGATTATAACATCCTATATTGTGTTTAGAAAAATAACACCACTATCATAGGATAAGATAATTGTCATGTAAGTGGTTGTGAAGGAATACAAACAATTCTTGGGATTTAGTTGAGAGTAAGCTCATTGTGGCCATCTAAAAACAAATACACTCTTGTCTAGATGAACAAAACAAAGTGTCTAAAGTGACCAATGTGACCATTTTGTTACATTTGACTACAAGTGATTTCACTTATAGAGGAATGTGTTCTAGACACCATACTTTGCTAGACCAAGTTCTGAGGAGAGGAGCCAGAATGGTGAAGATCCACAAAGGCTTACATGTAAGCAATTATCTTAGAAACTGGTGATACCTAGCCTGGAGAAGATAAAGCTGAGAAATATATAGTTCATGGCTGCAAATATTCGAAAGAAAGCTATGAGGGAAAAGATTTGTCTTGTCTTTTCCTTCCAAGTTGAAAGCTACAGAAAAATAGATTTAAGTTTAATTTAAGGAAAAACTTCTATTCAGAGTTAATTTTTTATTGTTTTGCCACGGCATGAGTGGTTAAGCATAAATTCAGTGGTGAAACAGCATGAGTGTTTTTGGGAAAGATTCAAACATCCATCATGTTGCAGGTTGGACTGGGTGAGAATAAAGATTCCTTTAAACTCTCAAATTCTGTCCCCCTGACTGAAGCCAAGAATTTCTGTTGATTTTAAGGAGGTCATTATTAGAATATGGTCTGCTGCTCAGGACACAGCAAAGTTAGACTGATCAAGGGTGATCTTTTAAAGAAAATCCCCTTTGAAGGAACTTAAACTGCTCATGTTCTGTTCCTCTGGGTCTGGAAATAATTCTGAAGTGGAAGCAACAGAGCAGAACCTTCCACTTCAACCTATCCTTCCTTTGTCCTCTCTAAGCTGTCAAAATCTGCTTATGTCTTTTACTTAAATGCAAGCATACAAGAATAAAAACAATTCAAAATGTTGTCCCCACAAGGAATAAGGTTGTTCAGGGGTTAATAATGACTCTGTTTGTTAAATACTATGTGGCAAGCACTATATTAAACACTGGATTGTATTTATTAATTTAGTCCTCATAACAACCCTATAAGCTTGTGCTGTCATTGTTTTAATCTCCAGATGGGGAAGCCAAGCCTCCAAAAGTCAATAGTCATAGTCAGTAAGTGACAGAGCTGAAACCCATACCCAAGCTGTCAATCTAGGAATATAAAAAAAAAAAAAAAAAAAAATCAATGCTGGTAAGTTGTATACAATGCTGCCTCTCCAAGGTAAGGAGAGGATGCTAGTTCTGTGTAAGAATTCTGATGGCAACATTGTGTGTCTTGCCTTTGGGAGTAGCTGAGCAGAGACCCAAGTGTATAGTAGGCAGGACTGGGGAAGACAGTGCCTTTCAGACAATTGAAGGAACCATTACTTGGTGTTAACACCATTTTTTGGATTACCAACAGCCACAGTCTGCTCACATAAATTGAGTATTATTTCAATTGGCTCATTTGCTGAGAATAACAAGTGCACATGCCAATGTGGAAAAAACAGAAAGACCATAGGAGAGAGAAGGGATGAAAAGGCATTTTACTGGTATCTCAAATGAAAATAGAACCCACACATTTATTATGTTTTTCTCATTACAAAAGCAGTATTTCCTCATTGTAAAACCAATTAGGAAATACAGAAAGGCACAAAAAAGATACCATTTGCAATCACCATGCTGCCCAGATGCCCAGCTGACCACTGTGAACATTTAGGCACAAGACTTTCAGTTACGTACATATAAAGTCACATAGTTTTTACAAAAATGTGAGCACTCTGTACACACTGTTTTGTAGCCCTTTTTTCACAAAATATATTATTGTGAACATTTTTCCACCTCATTAAATTTTCTTCTACCCCATCATTTGAAATGGCTACATAACATTCTGCTGTATGGATGTGCCATAATTGGAACCTCATTTCTTATAAATAAGTAAATAAACCATGGGGAAGCTCTCCTGCAGGTCAAACACAAATGCTTTGCTAGGACCAGGAGGGGAGGAAAGAAGGAACATCAAAAGTAGGGACATTGGTTGGTTGGGGTTTTGATTTGGAGATCTGCCCAGGGCTTTAAGAAATGGGTGTAGTAACTGACAGTGAATGCTGGTGAAAGACATTTAAAAGGGTACAATCCACCGCCATAGGACATAAGAGGAAGGGAGGTGAGAGACTGGAAATGTTTGTTGAGATGGGAGAAAAGAAGGATTTCAAAGACTTCCAGGGAGAGAAAAACTTTGCAGGAAAACGAGCAAGAATTCTGGTCTGGATAAAGAACAGATTTAGGGTTTGGTAGGGATACTTACCAAGAGGGAGAAGCTGTAAAGCACAACTCTGAGTCTAATCTGCCATGTAAAATCTGAAGCCTGTCGTGTCCCCCACAGACAGCATTAAGATGTCTCCTGGCTCTCAGAAAGCCTGGACCTTCTTTGTGATCCTGATGTACTAATTATCCAAGAGAACAGCTACAGAAGTTGTGGAATGATGAGACTGTGCAGTTATGTCTCCACGGGAATTTTCCAGGGGTATTCCTCAGTTATGGCCAGAGGATGGCCAGAGGAAGGGAGTAGAGGAGAGATCTGCTTCTCTGACCACAGCAAAGTCCTGGATACCACTGGATATCCCTTTTCTTTCCTTTCTCCATGATTTAAGAACAGTGTGTGTGCCTCTCTTCATGTGTGGGCTTCGGGGCTATTGGTGACCATGAGTGCAGAGGGGGAGGTATCTCAGATGGAGCTCAGCAAGGGGAATACAATTGCCAAGGGTCTTAAGCTGTGGAACAGCAGGCAGCAGGGTATTTTAAAAGTACCTCCTTTTGACCTTTGTCTTTACAAAGAGTATGTGGCTAAGGAGGCTCTTCCATTCTGGTCACCCCTTTTGAATAGGATTGTAGGGAGCATTTGGCCAGGCTTTTTAAAAATACTGGTAGGAGTCTTTGGAAATCATCTGTGGTTCTTTATATGATATGAAGACCTGGGGTGTGTAAAGTCCAAACACCACATGTTATGCAACCTTGAGACTTTCTGAGGTTTTCCTCATTGATAAATAAGACAGGTAATGATAAAATATCTATCATACATGTGAGGATTGAATGACTACTGCTTTTCTGAAAAGGGAGGTAAATTTAACATACCTTTCATCAGGTGGTCTGTGAAAGCTGCCATTTTCCTTCCATTCCCTCCTTTCTGGGCTCTGGACCTCATCAGACCTATCTTGTCAACTGAACTTGGGGCAACTGAGTCACACTAACAAAAGTTTTAAGAGGCTTCTGTAGAAGTTATTCCATGAAATTGATAGGTTAAAATTTTCTTGGCCTCCCCAGTCCATTCTTTTTCTGCAAGCAAGCTTTATGGGGGAAAAATCTATCATCTATCTATCTATCTATCAATCAATCAATCATCTATTATCTATTCTATTCTATTCTATATCAGAAAGATGTTTGAGATCAGAAGCGGAGAAAATAATTCTGTGACTCAAATGTTTACTGGCTTGGACAGCTGGACACATCTGTCTCTATAGCAGATATTTGCCCATCAGATGGGTAGACACTCATACCAGCCTCACAGGACAGCTTCTGAAGAGGTCCTTTTCTGTGGAAGGCACAATACAATTGATTAGGTTTCTTCTTACCAAATTACGATCTCACTCCAATTTTATCTTCCTGAGATTGCTCCCAGATCACCTTGACTGGAGTTTTGGGTGTTCCCAAACACTTCAGTCACATAATTACAGATAATCTCTGCATTTATTTCACACTTGCCTAATCATTTCCATTGTGTGTGGATTTTACTAGGTTTAACTCTCAGAGGACAAGTGTGTTCTCTGCTCATCAAGATCCAGGGTGCTTAGCTTCTCTCTGTCATCCCCTTACAGGTGGCAAATGTGGATGGAAAAGCTTTTGGGACTACCAAGGGTTATTCTGTTATTCCAATTATGGAATAACCACTACAATGCACTGTTGATAAGGAAGCCAGACTTCAGATCTCAGCTTCCAGACTGGAGCCTTACTTACTGAAAACATCACTCTTCTCCGCAGGGTGCAAGGGCAATAAGCTATTCATGGAAGGGCCACGTCACTGACCTGATGGTCAGTGTCCAATGTCCTCTCTCTAGATTTTGTCTGGGCTCATGGAAGCTCCTTACATAGCCCATCTCTGGACACCTCGTGACTGATAGCTGCTTATGGCACCATTGCAGCTAGTTTATTTCAGCTGTTTCCTCCTCAGTCAAGACTGAACGCCAGTCAGTGAGTCATACAAACATTTATTTGATGCTGACTGATGCACTAGTTAAACAGAGAAGGCCACAGACAATGACCAAGGTCATTGTCTTTGAGGAGAAAACCCTTAGTGTTTGGTCAGCAGAAATAACCTGTAATGATGGACTGTGTAATCTTCTGAAGGGCTGTGGGAGGAGACTCTTTGGTTGCTAGGGCTCTGCCTTTATCTCTCTGCTTGGTAGTTCTCTTGTTTCTGAGAAGAGATTATCATTGGTAAAATCCCCCAGAGGAAACTCATCAAGGTGATCCTCATGGATGGTGACAGCTGAGGCGGGACATTGATGACAAGGCTCCCAAAAGAAGTCCTACACTTTTGCTGGCCCTAGGAGTTGTCCTCTGGCCTGCTCTGGCCACTGTAGACCTCCCAGCTGAAGCTGTCTGTGACTTCCAGACATGGTATGTTAGCTGTTCCTTTCCAAATCTTGACAGGAAACTGAGTCCTGGTCCCCAGTCCTTCCCACCCTTGAATCTCCATTTTAACTGCCCATGTTCCACAACTCAACATTTGCCCTGTACCTGGGGCTCCCTGGGCACAGTCTGTCTGCACAGTACCCCTCCACCCAGTGTTGGACTTACCCTGTCACCTCCTGCTTAATGTTTTCACCTGGAAACTTAACAAAATGGGGCATCATTTTCCTCTGAGCAGTGTCCAGGCACAGGATGTGTGGAGAGAGCTTGGTGTTGTTTCCTTCACACACATTAAAATCAATGGTGTTTGCTCATCTGGCGGAATAACAACTCATTCCTTTGGACAGGCTGGCTTCACAATTGTTCGTTCGAGGGGAAATCTGATAAGAAACAATAGTCTGGTCTTTGGGAGCATTAAACCGTTGTATTCTAATTTAAACTTCAGGCCCACTGACTGTCTGGTTTGTCTTCTCCTTTAGTATTTTTTGTTTTTTTTTTTTGTATTTATTTGCATTATTGATTTTTTATTCTTTCCTTTTTTACAGCTACTGTAAAAAGAAAGAGATCCTCAAAACCAATAGTCCACATTAGAAAATTCAGTGAGGTAGGTCTTCATAGACTGTCTGAAAGGCTAAGGTCTGACCCACTCAGTTTGGAGAATATTCAGATATCCATATATCCATATGAATATTTCCAATACTCAGATATTAGGAAAGAAAGCATTGTCACAAATTTCCCAAGGGCTTGTGAGGAAGGACGAGAGGATGGACCCACACGTGTCCCCTTGCAGTGTTGCTGTTGATTTGTGCGCAGTCGTGGTCAAGGCCAGTCTTTCAACTGTGGGACAAAGTCTGCATCTCTTCTGAGCAAGAGCTGCCAGAATGCACAGCTCAAAAAAACCATTTTGAGTAATAATAGTAACGTTAAACATAATCCTTGTGTTGGTTGAATTGCGACAGTTTTCCATGTTCTTTTAGTGAATTACCTTATTTAGAATCACAGAATTATAGATTATTGTGCAGCAAAGAATGGTAGAGAACATCTAGTTCAAACTATGCTTTTTCCACATGAGGAATGAAACCGACTGTATGAAGTGGCTTATTGGAAGACTCACTCTTACTCCCTATCACAGCCCTGTGAAGGTGACAAGACACACAGGGTTATTCTGTGTATTTTCTGTTCTTACTATGTGCCATCCACTGGGCTACACTCTGAAGGTAAATGCTGAACAAGGCAGGTGTGTTCTTCACCCTCAGAGGGCTTAGAGTTTGGTGGATAAGACTGGCAGAGGCCCCTGTATCCCAGTTTGGTGGCTATGGCAGGGTGCTATATGACCTCTTCAGGAAGGCACCTGACCTGGACTGGGTGTGACTGGGGCAGTTTCTGGGAGGAAATGCATGTGTGGTAGGATGAGGATAAGAGGAGCATGAGTTAGCCCAGTGAAGGAAGGGTCTGGGACAGGGGATGAAGGGCATGGTGAGCTTAGCAGGGAAAATTAAAGTAGTCAGCTGACTTTCTCCTCAGGACTTAGCTTTTGAGGGACAGAGAAGAATCTAGTCCCAAATGCCTCCCTCTGCACAGTGACCACAAGAGGCAAGGATGGTGTGGCTCACTGTGTGGCATTTTTAAGGTCACTGTCATAATAGCTGTGGGAAGGACATACAGCAATTGTCATCAAGAGGAAACTGAGGCACAGAGCTGTGAAATCTGGGTTGGGGGAAAATGTCAGGCAGGTGAAAGGTTAAATCCTGTTTTATCCTGAGTATTAAGCAGGTGTGGTTTGGGCCTCTGTGCCACTCACAAAGTTCACAAAAAAAGTGGGGAACTGACAGGATGTAGAATTTTATAGTTGGAAAGAACCTTTATGATGACCTACAAGGAGTTGTATGTGTGCTCAATACAGGATTCCAAGTCTGTTTTGGAACACATATGAGGGTTGCAGTTATCCTAAGAGGCATTGTGAAACCTTTAAAATAAAAGAAAATTTAAATAGAATCAATTTAAATCAATTTTACTTTAAAAATTCATGCATGGTCCTTTTAAGAAATGGTAACAATGCAGAAATGAGCCGCCTGTAACTTCCCAGGGAGGCCATGCATCTCAGCCACTCCCTGCAGGGCACAGGGTCCAGGCCTAGTCACAGCCTGGCAGGAAAGGGGGGGATTCTGCTGTTTTGTGGAGGGTGTGAGGGTGTCTGTTCATCTGTTACCCTCATCCACACAAGTACAGAACAGGGGAGTACTTTCTCCCTTTGTGCCCTCAGGGCGTAGGTTAGCCTGGGGATCTTGAAGGAGGAGAACTAAGGAGAATTACACAAGATCACTGGGCTTAGTTCCAAATGCTGGGTTCCTTCCAGTGATAAGACTCTTTGTTTTTATATCAGCCCATTGTTTTAAAGGATGCTTAAAAAGATGTTTAAAGAGTGTTAGGATGTATTCTCTTACATGATATCATGGTGTAGTGGAAGGAGCCACGATTTGCATCCCAGCTCTGTGTTGACTTACTGTGTGTGAAGCACTTACTTAATCATGCCAGGTTTCAGTTTAGTGATTAAGTAGGGAAAACGCCTACTTCGTTTTAGTGAATGCTGTAAAATTGAATGTACTAAGGCATGCAAAATGCCTAACATGGTGTGTGGTGCGTGTTAGGTGTGTGGTACACAAGTATTATTTTTACTCATTCTCTCACTAATCTTATAATTTAACAATGGAAGTAGCCTGAGTGCCAATCCATAGATGAAAACACTGTGACTCTGAGAGGTGGGATGACCCATGTGTTCTCATGTCCCTACTACTGACCAGAGCTTGGACTTGAGGACAAGGTCTTTGGACACTGGGGATGGGAACTCTACATGCGAACAGTAACATACACCATTTGCTTCTCTAGAGATCCTTCCTGATTTCCCTTGGAAGCTGTCATGTAGGCATTTACTGGCACTCAGTCTTATTCTAAATTTTGGTTCTAAGTTGTAATTTAAGATAACATCAAGGACTCTTTCTGGATGCCTGGGAGAGAGGTCATTTTCACTATAATCTCTCCAAGAAAACTGCAGTGCAGCCCTTGCAGGAAGCTGCAGTGTGTGTGTGCAGGCTAATGGGCTCCAGGGGCATTAGCTGGTGAGAATGAGAAGCCAGAATATCAAGTCACAGCCCAGGACCCAAACTCTGTCTTACCCATACTCTGAGTGGCTGAGCTCCTAGCCTGGGAAGGAGAGCATGGCCAGGCAGGAGACACTTCTAAGCATGAATGATCACCTTTGCCCTTATCTAGGCTCCTTCAGAGGTCCCCATAGTGGGATGTTAGGGAAAGCAGCAGGGGCACCTGCAGGGTACAGCTCACCTATTGCAGACAGGATATTGTAATAAACATTGAACTGGGCTCCTGGTCAGGAAAACTGGGACTCTATCATTTATAAACTGGGGCAAACAACTTGACCTGTTTATGCTTCCATTTAGCTATATTACATGCCTAATAATGCATGTAATACATGTCTTCTCTGCCAACCACAGAATGTCATTGTAGGCATGAAGCAGCAGATAGAAGTTCTTTTACAGACTGTGACGATGATGTAAACCCAGTGGAGTATTTAGGTGGAGAGAAGGGACAGACTGACTCTGAAAGAGAGAGAGATTGAAGTATCGGGAAGTTGAAGAAAGAGAAACATAGCATAGATATTTAGGGTTTGTAATATATATTTTTAAGTTTATTTATTTATTTATTTTGAGAGAGAGAGAGAGAGAGAGAGAGACAGTGCACGCGTGGGGTAGGGACAGAGAGAGAGGGAGGGAGAATCCCAAGCAGGCTCTGCACTGTCAGCATGGAGCCCAACATGGGGCTTAAACTCACAAACTGTGAGATCATGACCTCTACCAAAACCAAGAGTCAGACACTTAACTGACTGGGCCACCCAAGTGCCCTGATCTTTGGGGTTTTAAAAATTAATTAGTAATTAATAAATTAGACAAGGATTTATTTATAGTCTATTTCTTGCATCACACCATTTGCTAGGCATTATAGGTCCAGAAATGAAAAACATATGGCCCTGTTCTCAAAGAAGCTGACAGATGAGGAAGAGGAAACTATAAAAAGATCCATTTTCATGCAATAGAGTAAGAGCTATTGTATTTGTTGTCTAATGCTGAGTAATAAAGTGCCTGCAAACCTAGTGGCTTAAAATACCAATGAACATTTATCACCTCTCAGGATCTGTGGGACAGGAATGGGAGTGGCTTAGCTGGGAGGTCCTGGGTTAGGGTCTCTCATGAGGTTGGGGTCAAGATGTTAGCAGGGGTCAAATCTACTGAAGGTTTGTCTGGGGCTGAAGCAGTCACTTGAAAAATGATTCACTCACAAGGCTGGCAAATTTATGTGGCTATTGGCAGGCAGCCTCTGTCTTTGCTCTCTGGGGCCCCTCCACAAGCTACTTGCAGGTCTCATGACAAGACTGCTAGCTTCCTCAGGGGAGCAGTGAAAGGGAGAGCAAATGCAAGTTGCAGTGTCTTCTATAATCTGGCATTGGAAGTCATACTGTCAAATTACATCCTATTAGCTACACAGGTTGGTGGATGGGATCCAGGGCATGAACACCAGGTGATGAGGATGACTGTGGAATTGCTTAGAGGGTGGCTACCCCTGCCAGTATGGACGTATGAATGGCATGCTGCAGGAGAACAGGCTTTGACCTTATCACACATGGGGTTTGAACTAGGCTTTGAGTATAAACAGGAGTTTGTTGGTTGATAAAGATGGGTGGCAGCACTTCCAGTTGAGGGGAAAGTGTACTCACAGGCACAGAATTTTGAAATGGGCTCTCATGTCTAGGGAATTGTGAAAAGTTTATCATGGCAGAAATAGTTCATGGTGTCAGAAGTCAGGAAGCAGGTATGTTGAGGCCATATTATAAAAGACCCCAAATATATCTGAAGCCAATAGTGTAGGTTTTATCTTAGAAGCAACAGAAAGCCAGGATGACATGATTAGTAGTATTTTAAGCAAGGTAACATAGAAGCATCAAGATTGGCTCAATAGAGATGAGGCCAGAGGCCACTGAAAAACAAGGGAAAGGTGACAAAGTCATCTGTAATGTGGCAGTGAGGATGAAGAGGAGAGGACCTGAAAACAATTTGTGTAGAGCCAATTGTGTAGAGCCAAATTGAGAGCCAATTGTGTAGAGTCAATTGAGAGCCAAATTGTGTAGAACCAATCTGTGTAGGGTTTGGAAGTTCTAGACATCCTTGAGTTTGATTCTTTCCTTTCTACTGATGGAGACATTGAGGCAGAGAAACAGTTCATTTAAAGCTAATGCCACCTTTCATTAAATATTTAGATTGCCAGATGTAGGTAATAGAGGCACACAGAGAAAAAAAAAAAGTATGTGTGTCAAGATTGGGAAAGAAAAATGAGACTTTTGGAGGTACTGAGTTTCCTCTAACTTGAGATAATCAATTAGTAAAGAACTGGAGGAAACCTTTGCTAATATCCTTGGTTGAGGTAGGGTCTTCCTCTGGTAGCACTTCATTCATGGTTTAAGCTTGTCATGCTCACTATATTTAGTGTGTCTCTACCTCCTTCTTAGATGAAGGTTCCTTCCAGGCAAGGCTGTTCCTTTTTGTCCTGCATTTCCAACATCTGGCCTAAGCATACACAAGAAGATTGGGGAATGCTGGACAGATAATTGAAGGCACATTAGAGCCATAGCTCAATAGTTGGACTAGATGACCTCTAAGTTTAATTTCAAAGAGTCAATGATTCTTAACACCTATGAAGAAGGCAGTTCAGCCAAGATGGTGTGGGAAGCATAAATTAAGTTTAGGAAGATGATGGCTGTGGTCAGGGAAGGACCACTCAGAAGAGGGCCTTAGAGTCCATTTTTAGAACTTTTAATTGTATTCTTACCCTGACTTCTCATTAATGGAGAAATTATAGTTCTAGAATATCAATTAATATTATGTTGTTAGAGGGAAGAAAGGGCAACTTGAGGGGATGAGGAACACAGGGGAGAACATTGAGGCCTTGCTGACTAGACTTGGGTCCCCTTGTGTGTGTGTCAGGTGGGGGTGGGGGTGAGGAGTGGGCTCAGCCCCTCTGCTCTAGCTGCAGCCCCCAAGTACTCTCCTGGTGGGATGTGGGTGAAACAGCAGAAACTGGGGTGCCTAGTGGCCCTAGGACTCAGACTGAGGCTGAAAGAGCCAGTGACAGCTATGGGACAAGGCAAGAAGCAGCTAATATGTATGTTAAACATATGGAAATGAGAGCAAATAGCGGAGCTGGGAGACAAATATTGAACAGGGTCTGGGCCTGAGATTAAACCAACATAGGGAAATGAGAGGCTGTGGAAAACAAATGAGCTGCCAGGGAAGAAGCAGAGAGGACAGAGTGGGGGAGAGGCTGAGGACCAAGCCTCTAGGAGCACCCTATGGGCTCTGGCTGCAAGCTGCTCACTCTTGTGGGGTAGTGTTACAGGCAGCATGCTAAGGTGGGGTCCTGACAAGATTTGAGTGGCTGAGTTTGTCATGTCTGCTGAAGGTTCCAATTCTTTGTATACTTTACCCTTCCTTAGGACCCTCTCCCCAATTTCCAGCAACAGTGTCCATCCTCCACTCCAATCTCCACCCCATCCATGAGTCTGTCTCAGATTGGAAGTCTCCAACTGACTCTTTCCTTTGAGTCAGAGCCCTTGAGATTGCCAGCTCAAGAATGATGGATATACACAGAACAGAGGCTTGGGACAATAGTCTGCTTAAAAGGATGGGCAGGAGGTGAATAAGGGACTTGTCTTAAAGCTCAGTTTACATAGCAAGCACACCCTTTTTACCTAGATGGCACTGTTTAGGTTGTTACTGTCAGAGAAAAGGTGAGTGGAATTAATAACCAAATTTCTTCTCTTCTAGAAGACACATAAGAGATATGGTAGTTGAATGGCAGATTTGTCCAAACCATGGGAGACTAGCCAGGGAGGGAAGTCTGCAGGCTTTCTTTCTGTCTGAGAGCATCTGGCTCTGCTCCAGTTCCTTGCCAGGACATGGGGGCAGAACAGTCCATGTCACACTGAGGAATGGCAAAGTCCTGAAGTGGACAAGTGGGGGTAGTGTGGGGTGTGGGGAGCTCTGCTATTCAAATACAGGAATTGACCCCACTTGTTTTTCAAATCCAGCAGTTACTATGACCCCTTGGGAAGATCTTGGAAGTGAGGTGTATTTGTGGCTTAGCTCCCCCTACGACTTCCACACAATCCCATGAGCAAGAGTATAACAAAAAGACAGTAGATGCCACTTGACTGGCCTCATTTGTCAGATCTATTTCTGTGTGAAATAAAGTTCTCAGGAGATTGCAGCTCAGGATAGATACATTTTCAGTAGGTTTTAGGATAAGAGAAGATGGCAAAACTTGGGATACTATTCAAGACATCTTTTGAGTAGAGGCACTTGGGGAGTAGGGTATGCCATGAGGACCCTGGGCCCTGGAGTCAGGAACATGGGCCTGAAAAGGAGAATGGGGCAAGCTCATGAGCACACTTCATTGTTTATCTAATGACAGCCTGGGATACAGCATCCTTGGTCCTTGCCCACCCCACCCCCTGAAGAGACAGTGGATTTGCAAAGGCTCTCCTCTCATTTAGGAAGCTCAAGCTATTCCAGTCCTGCCCCTCCAACCCTGGAGCCTTTGAAAATGTTCTCTTCCTCCACCTTCAAGGCTATGTTACATGTCAGGAAACATGGAGACCAATCTAAATTCAATTAACTGCAGTTTCACAAACATATATTGTATCTTTGTCTAGGTTCCATTTTTAGAGTGGAGGGCAGGATAAAAGGATAAATAAGGTACTATTTTATCTGTCCATGGGATGATGGTCAAGCGTGGGGTGGGGGGCAGATTCATCCACATATGGCTGAGACAAGGCAAAGTTTTATAAGGGCTAAAGTAGAAGTTTAAAATTAAGGGAAAAGAAGAAAAAGTGTTTAACTGGGTTCTGGCCAAGAACATGAGGGATGCCCGCTATGAAAAACGTATAATTTAAGCAAATCCTTAACTATTGAGAGAGATTTCTAGGTAGAGAAAAGGGTCAATATGAACAGAGTGATGAAGATGGGACAAGGGAATTTATACTTATTCCTGAAGCTTACTGGGAGCTAGGAATGAAGACAATCCAAATCAGAACGCAGTGATCTATAGGCAGCAAGGTGAGAGATCTGGGTACATGTTTTTTTTTTTTAAGTTTATTTATTTTGAGAGAGAGCACAAGAATGGAGGGGCAGAGAAAGAGGGGAGAGAGAGAATCCCAAGCAGGCTCTGTGCCATCAGTGCAGAGCCCAATGTGGGGCTTGAATCCACTAACTGTAAAATCATGACCTGAGCCAAAACAAAGCGTTGAACACTTAACACACTGAGCCACTCAGGTGACCCAAGAGTTGGGTATATGTTTAAGGAATTGTGCATTTTCTAGTGACTTCTGAAACCCGGAATGGGAACATTCTCTGCTTGACCATAACATTTGTCCTCATGGAATAGAATCAGATTTGTGGGACAGCCCCTCAGGGACTATTAATTGTCTCAAGGACAGAAGGCCTATAATTGTACAGCTATTACCTGGTGGGCCCAGGTGCCAATTTCTGGCTCTTTCCATGCATAGAAATTTAGGGGGACTGAAATGAAGCCCATAGTCTGTTTAGTAAGATAATTTACCTAAATCACTTAGTACAGTGCCTGGAACACAGTAAGTGCTGAGTTAGTATTGTTGTTATTAGCAGAAGTAAATATTTATGAAAAATCTATGAAATAGGTTTTGGACATTACATAAATTAATATACTGAAACTCAGAGAGATTATGCAGTTATTCCAAAGTTTTATGGCTAGTTGGTGGAGAACCACTGTTAGAACTCCACACTGATTCTAAAGTTTGTGTTCTTCCTGCCATGTCTGTTGCCAGAACAGCTCAGTTGCCAGGTGAAGACAAGGCAACTTGGATCTTGGCTACTTGACATTGGAATGGTTAAGTTGCCAGGGCTAGAGAGGGTGGAGAGGAGATGCTCATCTACTCATCACTCACTCCTGTAATTGGAACCTGATTGTCTTTGGAACATCTTCATTGGAAAATCATCCCTATATTGGCCAGGCAGCCTGCTATGGACTGGGATGCAACATGAGTGACCCAAGGAGAATCATGCTTATTAGCCCCACCCTGCCCCAGCCCACAACTCTCTGCCTCTCTGCAACAGGTACCCCCTGGGATGACCTGGCCGGGGCTCCCCATTCTTACCAGGAACATTGATATCTGCCGCCTCTCTGGGGCTTTTATACTTGTTGCATGTCTCTTTTGGGGAGAGAAAGGCTGTGTCTATTGGAAATAGTTCACATGGCACAATGTCACCACCACTGGGGTTCAGCACCTTTGTCAAGCTACAAGGACAACACTGATTGTGTCTCCATGTGGGAAGACAAGTGTTTCATATTCTTTTATGTTCTTCTTGAGATAATGCTCTTGCCCCAACCTCTCTTCTCTCCCTGGACCTGGGGCCACAGGAAAACCACTGGGAGCCATCTGAGCCTGATGTATACTTTAAAGCCTGCCATGGAATAAAAATCATGTGTTGAAGTCCTAACCCCCAAATGTGATGGTATTTGGAGATGAGGCCTTTGGGAGCTAATGAGGTTAGATGATGTAGTGGGGGTGGGGCCCCCATGATGGATTAGTGGCTCAATTGAGAAGAGGAAGACTATCTCTCCACTCTATGAGGACAGAGCAAGACTTCCAGTCAGAAAGAGGGCCTTCATCAGTAACTGAATCAGCCAGCACCATTATCTCAGACTTTCAGCCACCAGAACTCTGAGAAATATGTGTTGTTTAAGCCACTCTGTTTATGGTATTTTGTTATGGCAGACAGAGCAGATGAAAAAAAAATCACCCAAGGTAGGTTCAATATGATCCTGCTTTTAGAGTCAACTAACAGAATTCAACATCAAGGTAACCTTGACCTTTTACCCTCATTCAGAACTGTTTTTAGTCTGGTTTCCAAGACCCAGTCTTTGCTTGCATACAAGTTCTAGTGTCTGGATTGGAGCCTTTATCTAGATTACTTGTCCAGTACTCCATCGCCTCAAGGCTTGGTCCTAACCTTGTGTTCTTCACCAGTCTTTGGAGTTTCTGCCTCTTACCCTCAGGGCCCTGCTGTCTGAAGCCAGGCCTCTCTCATGGTGATAACCTACTTGCATCTTTATCTTCACATGTTCCAGCCTCTGAATCCCCATCACAGGCTCTCCTACCTTCTCTTCAGGTCACTGCCAACTGATTCTAGCAGTTCTTTCCTGATACCAATCACTATGCATCTCCTTTTACCATACCCATCTGAATCAAACCCTTTCTTCCTTGCCTGCCTAACCCTGGAGCTTCACAGTTTGTCTATAGATCCCCAACTCTCCTTTTCTCAATGTCAGTTGAGAAAGCATCCCAATGCTGGATGGGATTCCCTAGACTAAAAGGCATTGACTGATTTGGAGCCTTATTAAGAATTTCAATTTCAAATCCCAGGTGATCCAAATGCACATTTTAAGGAAACTTGAGCAAACTTCATATCCTACAAAATATTTGCAGAGCAAGAGAGAAAGTCAAGTCATTATGAAATGATAGCCTATTAGCTTACATTAATGAAAGTGACATAGCACAAAGCCATTCTTGTTGGTACAGCCTGCCTGGCAATGCTGCCAGTGCATGAGGACATCTCCAGTTCCTACTCTGTGTATGGGACCTGCAGAGATGTGGGGGGGGGGGGGTGCCTTCTGAGAGGTGCAGAGGAGACCTCACACAAGTTATAGGCAGGACCAGTCAAAAAGCCTGACCAGTCTGGAGGCTGAAGGTGTGGAATGGCATAAGGTAGTCTATCTAGCTGGTCACTGAACATCTGACAGTGACTAGGGATGGTGCCTTGGGATGAAGGGTACAGTGTCAAATATATCCAAGATTCTTAGGTTTGTAACTAGCCTCTATCATCCTAGGTGTCACAACACAAAATACACAGAACCATCCTCTCCTTTCATGCCCTCTTCCTACACCCTTAAACTGTGTTTGCTGTTAATTTATGACAAACCCCTCTCTTTTTCATCCAGGATAAAGATGGTGGTTATTTTAACCTGATATGACCTTGGAACAGGTGTGTGAACAATAAGAGCCAAATGGGACAAGGAAGAATAAGATTTACCTCCCTCTCATACAACATGGTATGGCATTCAGCTTCTCTAGAAGGTGGGGGCCAGTTTTCCAGTACTCTCTGGAAATTTTGCAGAGGACATTGCAAACATCTTTGGCAATCTAGTTGGAGAAAGCCCTGGCTTGGTCCAGGTGAGACTGATAGGCAGTGGAAATGGCATTCTGTTGACATGACCAGAGGAATACTGGTCCCCAGGAGGCTGTGTCTGGGGTGCTTCATTCACCAGACTTCCCTGTGAGCAATCCTTTCCCCTGTAATTGTAGCTATGCAAACCTGTCATCAGGTGAAAAGCAGGGAGATTCAGAGACCATACAGTTCTGTTCACAGCTGGACCACCATCCACCTAAATATCATGATTTGGGGTTCCTGGAAAGGCCTTCTCTTGTTCTCAGATACCTCATCTGCCATGGTCCTGAATTTCCTTCATTAGACAGGCACTCATGTATTTTAGAACATCAGAGCTGGAAGCAACTTGAAGGTCATTCTCTGCTGACAGATTCCCTTGGAGAATCCAATCAAAATTATGGACTATTTTCCCAGATACATGTACATAACACTCACACATGACAAATCCTCCCTCACAGATTGTTGGGAGTTCCTGGATCCCTCAAACCCATTCTAGAACCCCCGGTTAAAGCTCCTTGGTGTCTGTATTCTAAGGAGATTATGTCCACAAGAAAAGATATTATAATAAGAACCACATTTACATATTTTAGAGACTGACTAAAATAACCCATGCACATTCACTAAATTTTAAACCAACCAAATTGCTTCTTTCTAATAGGTTATGGCAACTTTTTATAACCCCAGAAACATTAATTGTCCAGAAATATTAGTGTGATTCTCAAAATATCTTCCATAGAGAAATAAGGGTTTGGAATGACCAAATATTTGTCATTTCCACTCTGTCACATGTCAGTAGACATAGGAAATGTGCTATTAATTTTTAGTTTAACAAGTTAGGTAAGAATTAAGGCAAAAATTCTTCATCAGACCATGTTTACTTTGCCATTTCTAACAATTTGCTCTTGAGCTAGCTGAATAATTTCACTTCTTTACCGGTATTATGTTAATATTCATATAAGCAGTTATGTTGTTTACTCGAACTCTCCGTATTCCCTTATGATATTTTATCATGAATTGAGTGGTCAGCCTCTCAATCATTTCCGTGGCTCATGTACACTTTCTTCATAATTCATTGACACCAGTAAGTACAGGCATCAGCATTGAGCACATGGCCTCACCCAGCCTTCATTGGTAGATTGTCACCCACCTTCAGTGGTCTTGTCAAGCAAGAGTAAACATGACAACAAATAGGCTGAACAGGCTTTTCTCTTCATATACAATCTATTTGTTATCATTGTGTTTTCAAAATCAGACTTTGATCATTACTATTCTTTTTACCATATAGGATTCAAACTATGTGTGTTTTAGAACACATATTTGTATACTTTTCTTCCATTACCCTGTGATATTTGCCAATTTGCTTCTCCTGATAATATAAAAGAAAAAATATATAGAAAAGTAGAAATTTAATATGAAGTAAAATTCTGAAAGACTTAATAAAAAACCCAGCTCCTCAGTCTAGCCCTTAGCCCTATCTCTACATTTCCTAGAGAGACAATGGAAGCACAGGTGAAAAGCCACTTGTTTGGGGTCCCTCCTTTGCTCACATTCCAGTGCTTTCCAATGCCTCATTCAGACATTTTACAGGCCTCCTGGTTTCCCTCAGAAAGTGAAAATACTCCTGCAGGGGTGATGTTCCAAACTAGTCAGGCTGCATAGACAGCCAGCTGAGGTAAGGATGGCCCCAGAGTCAGGGAGCAGGATGACTTGAAACTCCACCCAGGAAGAGACAACAGAGGTCAGTCAGTTCTATATCAAATCCTTTGTCTGCCTCATGACTTTTGGCAGGTTAATTAGCCTTTCTGAAACTCAATTTTCTCATCTTCAGAACGGAGATAACACCAATGCAGTTGTTTGTGGTGGAAGAAAGGAGATCACATGCGTGGCAAGTGTCAAATTGTGGTAGCTATTCTTTTTTATGTCACCATTATTCTTTGGATGCCAGCAGCCCAGGCCCAGCACCTGTAACCTGACACCATCCCAGAGACAAGGTGTGCTAATTTTGTGCTTCCTTTTTAATGGTTTTCAACAGCTAAGGCTTCTTCCTGGCTGGCCTGAGGCTTAGGGCTCCTTCTCAGGAAATAGGATGCCAGCAGTAGAGAAGTGTGGGCCCTTAAATAACTGCCTCCCCACACAAGATTAGTGCTGCCACTTCCCACCCCTCCCTGCTACCAGTCACTGACTTGGGATGCCAGCTGTGGGGCCAGCTTGCCCCCTGCTGGCAGCCCAGCCCTGGAAAGCAGCAGCCTCCAGGCTGGGGCTGCAGTCAGAGGTCATGAAGCCTTCAGCAGGGCTGAAATGGGACAAATCTAGGGTTTGGTGGCCTGGGCTGAGCTGCAGCCACTGAGGAACATTTTAGGGTGAAGCAGTGTTCAGTGGTCAAGCTGCAACGCCCCTCTCTACACATATGCTAGTACCCTGCTGAAAATGAACCCAAAGGCAGGTTGATTCTCTGGGAAGTGAGAAAGGGCAAGGGGGAGGGTGAAGGGTGGAAAAGGCAAGAGTGTGAATCAAGACCCAGGCTCACAAGCTTGTGTTTGTGTGTGTATGTGTGTGTGTGTACCCGTGCACGTGAGTGAGAAAGGGAAAGACAGGGAGAGAGAACGAGAGAGAGAGATATGTGGGGAGACAGAACAAGACAGAGATGGAGAAAAAGGCAAAGACAGAGCAATAGAAATGGTAAGAGACAGAGAAAGAGAGATAGAGACAGAGACAGACAGAGACAGAGAGAGGTGACAGGGCAGAATATATATGTATTTGTTTAGCACAATTCATCCCTCTCCCTTTTGGGCTCAAACATCCACAGCTGAGATACAGGGCCTGAGGCTTTGGAAATCATTGTACACTGTCTGCTGCAGGACACAAAGGTGGGACTAGCTCAGTCAGGAAACTGAAGCAGGTAAACTATAGACACTGCCCAGGGCTGCAGCACCCCTCCAAGTGGTTGCTCCCCAAAGAAGGGAGCAGAGCAAGCACATCTCTTATCTTTCTGGAACAGTTAAATTCCCCCACATCAGGCACAAACAGAAGCCATCCCTGCAAGGCTGGGCTGCCCTGTTCCCATTTAGTGCTGCTGTTTGCCTTTTAATTTGGTCTTAGGATGCAATGGATACAAATTACAAAGGTTTGGTCAGCTTCTGAGCCCAAAGAAAATTTTATAGGAGGGGGGATGGGGGGATGTTGGGGGGGAGGGAGTGAGGGAGAAGAGGGAGGTGGGGAGGTGGCAGGAGGCAGAAGGAGAAAAGCTGAAAGAGAAAAATTGCTGAAAGGCCTCCTGCAGCCTGTCAGGAGTATTAACTTAGGATGATGTAGGAGAAAAGACTAAGTGGTTTTTGTGTCAGCTACACTGAATCAAACTTGTTCAAATATACGCGTGTGAGTGTGCATGGCAGCAAGCAGAGCCCACCGCAGGAATGGAAAACAGCCTCTTAGTTTTAAGGTTTTTTTATGTTTTGCAAATATGAGAAATGCTATGCATGAATTAGATTAGAAAGCAGGAGAGCAGAGGGCGGAGAGCTGGGGACTGCCTCAGCCTCCTGCTGGAGGGACAAGAAGGGAAGGGCCAGAGGCAGGGAGCAGGGGGTGGTCACCCAGGTTGCTGTGGTGTCTGGGCAGGGCTGGGCCAGGCACAATGAGGCCTTCCATGTGAAAGACAGGGAGAGCTCCAGGACCCAGAGAGGAAACAGGAATGCACTTCGATCACCGACGGAAAGGAGAAAATCCCTGTACCTGCCTCTCCCCAGAATGTCAGATTCCTCTACCCCTCTGTTCCCCAGCAGAGGTGGTGGCCCAGAGAGAATGGGCCCTGAGCCCCAAGGTGGCTGGTTCTTGGTGACCTGGACATAACCCGCTGCCCTCAGACATCACTCCTTTATTGAGTGCTTGCTGCATGATAAGTATTTTAAAAATTAATAAATTTTTGAAACATTTAATTAACACATATAATACATACTATGGATTAGGCATTGTCTTAGTGCTTTATAGGTATATTAATTTCTATTATATTAATATAACTTCTACTAATTTATATTATATCAGTATAATTTCTATTAATTTCTATCATACTAATTTTTTTAATAATGGTAACTACCTTATGGGTGTCATTCTACGAAGAAGGAATATGAGGTCCAGGAAGATGGACATACCCTAGGGTTACAGCTAAGGAGTCATGTCCCTGTATAATCCCCCATCCTGGAGTGCATGGTGACCTGTGACTTGCTTCTAACCAATGAAAGATAGCAAATGTGATGAGATGTTACTCCATTATTATGCTGCATTATGTGTGACCCTGTCAGGATCCTAGAAGAAAGATGGTCCCCTGCATGACCCTACCATATGTGGGACATGGCAGAGAACTGCGGATGGCCTGTAGGAACCGAGGGCCTCAGACCTTCAGCTGCACAGAACTGAATTCTGCTAATACCCAGTGAGTCTTGATGGGGACCCTCACCTTCTGGTGAGATTGTAGTCCCAGCCAATCCTGTGACCGCAGCCTGAGGACACCCTGAGTGGAAGAGCCAGCAATGCCTAAGTGACCTTTGAACTCAGCTTTAGCGCTTTTGGGGTTGTTGCTTACACAGCCATGTGTTCTCTCAGTCCTCACAGTGACTCTGAAATCCCGGTTCTTCTGTTTCCATTTGATGGCTGAAAAAACTGAGCCTCAGGGGGGCTAGTGGACCAGGGTCCCACACCTGCAAGGGGCTCAGTTGCAATTCCAACACCTGTGTCTGTCCACTACCAACCTTTCATGCTTTGGGGTGAGGTACCTTCCTCGACCAGATTGTCTGGATCAGCCCATCTCTGAAGTCCTGCTCAACTGACCTTTTTGACTTCTCCCTTGCTTTTCTTTCAACATCCTTTCTTCTCTTCTCTCTCTACCTTCCTTCCCTTTGGAACCTGTCTTCCACCTTCTATAATTTCCCCTCATGTCCCAGCTCACTGACTTTCACTCTGGCCTTCATTACATGCCCAGTAACTGCCAGCACGGTGGTTGTTGCGGAAGATACCAAGCATTTCCTTATGCCCCACATTTATTTCCTTGCTTCTTTCCTTATTCCATAACTTATTCTAGGAATAACTTTTCATATCTTCTCTGCTGCTCCTGATAGTCAGCAATCTGGCATCAGAAGGTCCCCTCTATCCTAGGAATGATGTGGGAAAAGAGAACCAATTCCAGCATGGCTTGGGAGCAGGATGCCACCTCCAGCCCTCTTCCCCACCGCCAAATGGCAGCTGGCACCTGCTCCATGGGAGGGTCCTACTGCCCCTTCCCCTACAGTTTAATTCCTCTCTGCTTCACCATCTTGCCCCAGCATATGACATCACCTTAGCTAAACTGCTTCCTGCATGCTGATCTGATAGTTTAGGGCTGGCAGACTGGATGAGAGCTGAGGGAATGGCTGCCCCTCCACTGACCTCCTCCATCTGGCCTCTATCTTGGACAGAAACTGGGAAGACGGTCAGTGAAGAAACAGTTCCTGGCAACTTTGCCAGGATTGCTTGTCCCACGGCCAGAGGATGGGTGGCACAGTGCCCAGGAGCTTTAGAGGGCCCTTGTTATGATACAAAACAAGAAAACCACTCTCAGCTCTGGACTCTTCACAATTTACCTTCTCCATTCCCAGCCTGGACCTCCATGAGAGCATATCAGCTGGTCCTTAATGTTCTGCTTGTACATAAACATCATACACACACATTCACACACGTGATTACACATGCTTACACATTTACACACACGCTTACATACCCTATTGGCTTAGGAGCTAAATGTTTTGTCCCTTGCTGATATTTCTGTGTAAGTTTTGGACACTTTCAACTCCCATCTGGAAACTGTCCTTTGTATCTCAAGTTGAAGCCTCTTTAATTTGATACTCTTTTTTATTCTGTGAACAATGTACATGGGACAAAAACACTGACCTCAACACAAAGTTCCCATAAAGATCAATTGAGATAATACATATGAATGTATTTTCTGGGGTAGAAAGGGCTAAGCAAATTAACTGCAGTCAAGTGGTCTGGCAGAGCCCCAGTTCATTTGCCCTTTGTGCAAGCAGTGAAATGAGGGTCCAGGGAGCCTACCATGCACATACTTGTTCTGTATTAGAGCTTTTTGTAAAATATTGAAAAAAGTATTTCCTTTTTTTTTTTAATACCAGGAGCTTTGTTTGTTTGTTTGCATGTCATGTTGTTACTGTGGTGGGTAGAGGCATCAGAGGGGACAGGATGGTGGAGGGCAGCCATGGTAAGGAGAACGGTTCAGACAATGGTGCACAGTTGTGGTGCCCATGCCTAGTGACTGATTTCCAGCAAGAGACGAGGGAGCAATTAGATCCAAAAGCTGAAGAAGCTGAACTTTGTCTATCTGGTTTCAAATAGGTCTGCTGGGATCCTTGAGTTCAGGTGTGGTTCATTCCTACCACCCCCACCCCACCTGGGCCCCTTAGTGCACATGTAGCTTCAGCACTCTGCAGATTCAGCAGACATGGAAAGCAGGCATCTCCACTGGCTGCACAGGGGCATTGGGCTTTGTGGGGTCCTGAAACAAGTTCTAGTGCATGGGGGTGGTGCTCTAGGGACTCTCAGGTGTGACAGGAAAGACTTTTAATGAGTCCCAAGTTGGGATGGTGCCCTGAAGTCATGGTCCATTCACCATGGCCTTTTGGAGGCTATTATTGACAGGACCTGACCACTTATGCCTATTGGTGGTCAAGGCCCAGACGTTCAGTTAAAGATTATTATTTCATTCATAGTGGTCATCCCCAAAGGAAGATGCACTGGTTTCCCAGCCTGAAGACTCAGGCTCTTCTCCCTGATATCTCATGAGGTTTTGGCTTATTATATCCTTGATTTCACATTATGCTAAAGGAACACAAAACCCAGACTCAGAACTTATAGAATTCAACTTCAAATATTTATGGAGCACCACTAGTGTTACCAATCCTGTTCCTACTATGGAGGAAGCACAGGAGATTAGCACTTCTGATATGTAGGATGTTTGGTGTGAATTTGAAGAAGGAACCTCCTTGGACCAAAAAATAAAAAAAATAAAAATAAAAAAAGGCAAAATGATTCTCCCAATTGCAAAAAAAAAAAAAAAAAAAAAAGAAAAAAAAAGAAAGAAAAGAAAAAAAAGTAAACCCCCTAAACCAAAAACCTTCCTTGGGCTGACCAACTAGAAAAAGAGCTCATGGTTTGGGGATTTCAATCCCTACCTTGTGCAACATTGGTCCATGGGTAAAAATTCTACTCCTCCATAGAGAGCTTAAATCAAATTGGAGGAACAAGACAGACACAAAGGAAAATACACTTCATTGCATAAGTCTTTAAAAGGTTCTGTATGTGAGGAGGAGTGGGGGTTACCCTGTAAGTCGTCCTGAAGGAGGCTGGATAATTGGAAAGATAGGATTAAGAGTATGTCTTGTATGATATTTTTCCATTTCATCAGAGAAAAAACTCCACCACTCATAGCAATTTCAGGCAATGCCAAATTAATTCAAATATTTGGCTCAAAGAGTCCAGGATTCTATCTTCTATAGATCTCCTGTTTAAAAACTGTGAAATATCAAGGAAGATGAAATCCATAAACTGACATCAACAGATTAGGGTTGTATCTTGAACTCCCCCTGGGTGGTGGAACAATGCTATCACAACAATACCAATGTGATAATAATTGGAATAACTACCATTTGTGGAAAAATTGCTATCTGCTCTGCATATGCTGTGTGCTTTGTATGTAATGCCTCATTTAATGATCATGATGCTCTTACAATGTATATATTAGTTTTCCAATTCTATAAAGAAACAGGCTCAGAGTAAATAATGATAAGAAGAACCTATATGTTGTCCTTATTATGTTCCAAGCACCTAAAAAAAGATATCTATTTATCTCTATCTATATCTCTATCCTAATTAACCCTCATGGTAACTGTATGAAGTAGTTGTACTATTTTCACCCTATTTCATCAATGAGGAAAATATAACCTAGATTCAAACTTGCCTAAGATTCAAACAAAAAGATGCTTAAGGTCCTGTTGGCTGGCAAATGAGAACCAGAATTAAAACCCAGGCTGGTGGGTCACCAAAGTCCAACTTTTCATGCCCCGTTGTAAGGCAGCATTACTCCAAGACTGCGATGGAAGGAGTCCTAACAGCAGAGGCATATACACATTGCCCCCGAGGGTCTGGGAGTAGAGCCTAAGGCAGCTAGCTGTCAGTGTGAAATTTCTTTGAAGCTGTGTGTTTTATCTTAGACATTTTTCTGTGAATTTTGCATTCTATTTCATAATATATATTTTTAACATAAAAAAGTAATTTTTTTATTTTTGCTGTTTTTCTTAAAACTTTGAAGTAAAAGATGCTCCCAAGAAGCTACACTATGTTCACCCCATGATTTGCTTACCTCCTGGCCAATAGCTTACCTCCTGGCCCCTGGGTTACACATATGCCACTCAGGAAGAGTGTTTGAAGTGGAAAGAATGTTGCATTTGGAACCACACAGATCAGAGCTCAGATCCTGGCTCCATTTTGCCACCAAGTGCTATGACTTGGACAAATCACTTCATTGCTCTGAGCAGGTTCTCTTCATCTGTAAATCAGAGATAATAATATATGTATGTCTGCCAGAGTGACATTACAGAGAGTCAGGTAAGGCATCTGACACTTAGTGGGGGCTTGATAAATGGCGCCATTCCAATTGGCTACTTATGACTTGTATGCCTTTATCACCCCTTAATTACCGAGAGTACCACTGTGTTGAGCAAACCATCTCTGTGCCACTTCACAACCTGTTTTTGTTTTTGGTGGTGATAGAGGTGCTGCTCATTCTCCTGGGGGAGGAGCCCTGTATATATTTTGTGCTCCCCATAAGCCTACCACATCTGTGAGGCTTAGGTGGAAATTGGGGGCTTTCTGTCTCTCTTTCACCCAGATTTGGATCATTTGTTGGCTGAGAAAGAGTTCTTTCCTGTTGACTCATGGCTCTGCCCAGAAGAAAGGCCAGTTTTAAATGTATGGATAATATACATATGACATTCATATGATATTCAAACCTCTCATTTAAACACTTTCTAGGGGCGCCTGGGTGGCGCAGTCGGTTAAGCGTCCGACTTCAGCCAGGTCACGATCTCGCAGTCTGTGAGTTCGAGCCCCGCGTCAGGCTCTGGGCTGATGGCTCAGAGCCTGGAGCCTGTTTCCGATTCTGTGTCTCCCTCTCTCTCTGCCCCTCCCCTGTTCATGCTCTGTCTCTCTCTGTCCCAAAAATAAATAAATGTTGAAAAAAAAATTTAAAATAAACACTTTCTAAGACCTTCTAAATCTCTAACCTAGGCTTAAACAGAGAAGAGAATCAACAGGTTGAATGGGGTCCTGTAGAGTCAAAAAGAGCTCCTGTTACAGTCTTGTGTCAACTTTGTTTACAGGAAAGTCAACTAATCTTGCTGAGCCTTAGTCTTCTCATTTACAAACTAAAGCCAACCTGGTGACATATGATCATTAAAAATTCTTTATCACACCAATTATAATGGTTTTCATTAAAAAAAATAAAAGGAAAAAGGAAGGAGCGTGTTGACGAGGATGTGGAGAAAGTAGAACCCTTGTACACTGTTGATGGGGTTGTAAAATGGTGCAGCCACTGTGGAAAACAGTGTGGTGGTTCCTTGAAAAGCTAAGCTAACACTTAGCAAAAGATGCCACAATTTGATGCCTATGTATCTACCCAAAAGAATTGGAGCAGGGACTCAAACCAATATGTATACACTAATGTTCATAGCAGCATTGTTCACAATAGTCAAAGGGTGAGAACAACCCAACATGAACAAATAAATGGATAGACAAAATGTGATATATACATACAATGGAATTATTCAGCCTTGAAAGCATGAAATTTTGATGCATGCTACAATATAGATGAATCTTGGAAACGTCATGCTAAGTGAAATAAGCCAGTCATAAAAGGATGAATATTGTACCATCCCACTTACATGTGGTACCTAGAATAGTCAAATTCATAGAGACAGAGAGTATCATAGTAGTTACAGGGACTGGGAGTGGGGTTGGAATGGACATTTATTGTTTAATGGACATAAAATTTCAGTTTGGATGATAAAACAGTTCTGAAGATGGCTAGTGATGATGGTTACACAACAATGTGAATGTGCTTAATGCGAATGAACTCTGCACTTAAAATGGTTCAAATGTTAAATTTTATGTTATGTGCATTTTACCACAAAATTTTTTTTAGAGAATTCCTTAGAGTGAAATATTTTTTTTTATTTTTCCCTTTCCATTCTTCACCAGAAGATCAGAAGTTAAGTCCCCATTGCTTTTGTTTTTTTTTTAAATATAATTTATTGTCAAATTGGATTCCATACAACACCCAGTTCTCATCCCAACAAGTGCCCTCCTCCCTGCCCACCACCCACTTTCCCCTCTCCCCCACCTCCTATCTACCCTTAATTTGTTCTCAGTCCTTGAGAGTCTCTTAGGAAAAACAGCTTTAAGCTTAGTCGGGCTTTGGGCTCCACAGACCATGGGGAGTGTGGGAATAGGGTTCCTGAAAGCCCATGCTAAGGCCTGATATGTAGTGTGACACCCTGGAAATTGGCTTTGGAAAACTGGCCTTTGATGTGCCCATGTGCTGGGGTAATGTCTAGTTACTTGTCCTTGGTGAGCAGTTAGGTGGGAAGCACAATTTCCAAAATCATCAGTGAAGCAAGAAGGGCATAAACAGCTCTAATGGGAGGTCAAAAGAAGTTTCTTCCAGATGTTGCTTGAATCTTTGCACGATGTAGGTGGTATAGGCAGCAGTGTGACTGAGGGAATCTGAAGGCTGAGGACTACATGAGTACCCTTCCACCAATGAGGCATTGCCAAGCACCGCCCTTGAGAAGCCATCTCATTTGTAATACATAGACTTTCAAGTATTCTTGTCTCCATCTTCTGATGCCTTTTCTCAGTTACCATCACCATTGAGGTGATCCAGCAAAGGTCCATAGAGGATTAAAGAGAAGAGAAAAGGAGAGTTTTGCAGACAAGGTGACAGGGATGGGGTTGGTGTATACAAACTAATGTCATAGAAAAGTGGTGGGGAGAGTAGACCTTCCTTTTGGACTTTCCATTCAGGGAGGAAGGGAGAGGAAGCCAAAGGATATAGTAAGACTCTAAAAATCTAAGGGCTGCATGGTCATCACTAGGCAGTTGAAGGAGCCTGGAAGATTGCCCTGTTCCAAGTACCCAGCAAAACCTGGAAGTAGCAAGGGTCCATAAGCCACCAAGAGACTGTAAGCCAGACTGCCTACAGAGACTGGCTGTTCTTTCCTTGGGGTCCTTAGAGGGTGACCATCCTTGGCAGCCAGAGCTTCCTCTTATGGCCACTTGGGAAGGTAACTATAGTCCGAGTTTGGCCTGAGATTTTCCTATTCCCCAAATAAATGACCCCATAGTCCATCTTCCCCCTGCTTGATAATCCTTCAGGAAAAACTATAAACCTGAGCCAAACATCAGCTGGGATGTGGACTTTAAGTTGAGTGAGGTGTTACCTGAATCAAACCTGTTAGAGACCCTATGAAGGAGAAAGCAGTTAAGGACAGCCCTGGGATAAAAATAATGTTAATAATGACAATACTAATACTAATGATAACAAAGCTATCTCAGAATTGCTGACAGAATTATGTACAAGTATATAGGAGGTCTTGACACATAATGGTTATTTAATGTATGTCAGTTCATTCTCCCTCTTCCCTCTGGGAGGGGACACTAGGTCAAAACATTTCTCCCTTCCTAGTCACCCAGACTGTTCCTTCTTTCCCTTCACTCTTCCCTGGTCTCCTCCCTTTGCCTAATGTCTGCTATCCTCTTCCCCTACTCCCTCAGCCCCACATGCAAAATCTGCAGAGGTAAATTTTACCTGTTGTTCCCCCATCAGACCCCACATGCTGCAGGCAGAGCCACACACTCCCGCCTGGCTCCCACCTTCAAGCAGCTCCACTCCTGTCTGTAAAGGCAAGAGAGTGGAGTTCATTATCCCATTCATCTTCATGAGTTTCTCTTTGTTATTAGAAAGATATTTCTGTGTGGCACAAGAAAAATCCTAAGGAAAAAAAATCCCAACCCTCAGATACATGTTCCCCCTGCTTCAGCGGCCCTCACACATTTCCATTTGGATTGATTGCCTACTATAGCCTCTGAGCTTTTGAACATCAAATTTCAAAACGGCGACATAAAAGAGTGAACATGAAATGAGCAGCTCGATTCTGCCCTCCATGCTGGGGGACATGTGTTCTTGAAGTGGAAGAGAGAGAGAGGAGAGTCTTGTCTCCCCCGCCTACATTATCTACTGAGGCTTTTGATACCAGCCCTTCTTGGAGCCCTGACAACAAGGCAAGGATTTAGAAAGCTTTTTCTACAAGCTGAGCCAGGCGCTGTGCTACTAGGTACTGTGGTATCTGAAAGTAAAGGATTTGGGGCTCAAGCAGATGCTTCACTCCAAGATGCAAGAAGGATTACACATGGGACCAAACCAACTAAAATGCAAAAACAACAAAAAACAACAACAAAAAAACAAACTAGTAAAGCTTATAGGCAAGGAAATGTATGTGAAATTTAACATGGACAAATCTGAATTCAATTCCTTCCACCGAAGTTTCTCCTTATTCTGTTACAATCACTATCTCTTAAAGGCAGCTACTATTTATTTAGTCACTTGGTCAGAAACCTGATTTCTCCTTCTACCTCACCCCTAAGCCTACAGTCACCATGTCCTGTTGATTCTATCTTCTAAAAAGCTTTAAAACTTAATGCCTCTGCCTAATTCCCTGGCCCCAGCTCTGTCCAGGCTTTCACCACTTTTACCTAGACAACCAGAAACTCTCCCAACTCTTCTCTTTGCCTCCACCTCACTCCCCACTCCGTTTCCTTTTTAAAAATGTTCATTCCCTTTAAGTTACTAACCAAACTCTTTAAAATGGCATTCAAGGACCTTTAGGGTCTGGCCTTGCCCACCTCTTGTGTGTCATCTCTTGCCACGTGCTTTGTGCCTCAACCTTTCTCTTCCACGGGAGACTCCTTAAATAGTCTATGTTCTTTCATGCCTGTCAGCACAAACTGTCTCCCCTGCTTGGAACTACTATTTCTCTATACTCCCTTACTTAGTTCTCTTCTACATAGACTTTGAGATGCAGCTCATGCATCACTGAAGAAGTATCCCCAACATCTTCTCCCCTTCCTTCCCATAATTGGTGTTCCCACCTGTCCCTAGCACTCACGTTATATCAGTGGCAGATTGGTTTAGCAAGCTTTCATGGAGCAAGAACTGTGTCCTGTTCATCTTCATCTAGGAGCTGACTCAGTGCCTAATGCAGAGTGGAGGCTTCACAAAGACTGAGGAATTAATGACAGGAAGCAATCTGAGCAAAACCATGAGAATGGGAATTAAACATGGAATCTAAGAATACCAGGATGAGAAAAGACCTTGAACTTTTTCAAGTCCAACACTCATTATGATGAAGTATGTGAACACTAGAGAAAGAAAATGGACTTCCTAGGTCTACATAAAATTAAGTTTAACAGGTGGCTTCTGATAATATAAACCTGAAAGCAAGCAGAATCAAAATGGGTCATGGAATTGGAAATAAAGACTCACACTTTGAATTTGTTAAGTCAGTCAGGATTAGGAAGGACCCAAGAGAAACTATCACTGAAAATGGGGAGAAAATGGAAAACCAGCTCCAGTCCTGGTTGAGGATCCAAGAATGTAAAAGGTGGAAGAGTCTATAGAAACAGGTAAGTCCTATCTGAACCCAGGGAGAAAGAGGCAGCAGAGGATATAGTGAATGACATTGGGAAGTGGTTAGACTCAGTGTAAGAGAAGGTAGATCCCATGACAATTTTTGAGATAAGTTTTCCTCTAGGACTCTTTCTTAATGGTGCAGTATTTGTTACTTACATGTGAGCTCAATTCTATTTTCAAATGGTTGTCCTTCATGGCTTACATTGGATTGGACCTAACAGCAACATAGAGTCAGAATGAACTTAGTATATGAGTTTGGGAGCCTGGGCTAGTGGAGTCTGAGGAACTGTGGTAGGGAGCTAGGAGAGGAAGTCTGGATAGTTCTGGAGGACATGAGATGTTGATTTGAATGAGATTTGTTGCTACAGAGAATAGGGTGTCATTGTAGGCTTTCAAATTTGGAGAATGGCTTGTTTCCACTCCGATCCTTTTCCTATAGGATCGTGCCTTGGAACTTTATTATACTTATTGTTCCTTCTGCTTGGAATGCTTTTTCTCCTAGATATTCTCTCACTTGACCTCTTATGTTTTCACATCCCTACTCAAAAGTCATGTTATGAGGAAAGCCTGGCTTATAGCTGGGTTCAAATCTGCCACACTCTCCATTACCTACCTACCTGCACCATGATGTATTTCTTTGTTACACTTGCTGCCCTCTCATCTACTATAAGTCTTTTCCTTGTTTATTTGTTAATTGTCTATCACTGCCCACTAGAACATAGGCTCCATGGTGGGAGCTGGGGGACATATTTTTGTCTGTTTTGTTCACTCCTGTATTTCCAGCTCCTACACTTGGCACATCCTACGTGTTCAAGAAACATGTCTTGAATACACATAGGGCCATACACTTGGGAATTTTCAGAATGGAAAGACAGCTTGCAGCATCCTCTTAACTTGCTCTGTGATGGGATTGCAGCAGGAGGACCCAAGGTACAATTATGGGATTGACACTTTGTGCAGGTAGACAACATCCACTCTATCTTGATTTCAGCATTTCCATGCTACATCTACCCTAAAACTTAGGGCCTGCTCCTTCTCATCTAATGTCCTATAGTGGTTGTGACTAAGCAGAAATTGTTTCTAGGGGGTTCTTCATCACAAATTATATGTCCTCAAACCCTCATACTCTCTTAAACTAATGGGTAAGTTACCAATGAGAGGAGAGAGGAGTCTCTTCCTTCCTTCCTTGATTTTTTTTTTTTTTTTTTTGTAAATGGTCTTCTGATAGTAAGTTATCCTCTTCCTTTCCTGATTTTCAGGGATTCTTGCCAGGTAAGGGGTTTGTAAGCAACTGAAAAGCAGAGACTCCCCTTTACTCTTTGTATTTCTGCTATGTGTCATCATACTGTTCACCCAAGTGGGCACTTAATAAAGTACTCACATGAAGAAGAGAGCAATGGACCTGACCTGGGAGAAAGTGGTGTTTGAAACAGGACTGCTCTCTCAATGATAGTGTCTGTGTGACACTTGCTTTCTCATCCAAGCCCTAGAAAAATGAATCAAACACTCTCCCTTTCTAGAAAATCTTTGTATAGCTTTGGGTGATGTGTACGTGCCTGCCAATGTTCCAGACAGAGATTTGGATAAAGATTCCCTGGCTCTGGTCCTTTCTTTATTTTTCCAGAACACTATATTTTGTTTCCCTTTTAGCTGCTGTTATCCTCCTTGAAAAGTCTCATAATTCCCAAGAATGCCAACTGTGAAACACAGCCTGCTGTGGTTTCCTTCACACAAAGCCTTTTTCCAAACACACCCATAAGTCCCGAAGCTGCCTTTTCTCTCCCTGCCTCACCTGTTTGTGAGGCCCTCTGCTCTTTTCCTGACTAGCTTTAGTTATTCACTGCAGGTCACTGCCTGAATTACTCTCATCAATTTACCATTTGTTTATTGAGTACCTCCAATGTGCTCAGCACTGGGGATATAAAGATGAATTAGCTTTGGCTTCTGTCCCTGTGGCTCTGACATCTGGTGGGCCAGTAGACCTGAGGTCAGATATTTGTCAATAAGTGTTCAGAGTGCTCTGTACAGACAGGGAGAGGCATGTTTGGAACATGTGAGCACTAGAATGTCATTGGCTCACTCCGCCTTGGGTCTGGAAGGTGTCACAAAGAAGGTGACTTTTGAGCAAGGTCTCCAGTAATCCAAGTTTACTATATTTGACTACAGAGCATGCTTTGACCCTGAGAAATTTTAAACATATTTCACAATCTCTGGATTTTTAACAGGCACCCCACAAGACAGTTCTGTCTCTTTCTGTCAATTTCAGAGACTGAACATGTCTTTTACTTCATTTTCCTCTGTGATGCTTCACTCTTCTCTGGATACTTTCAGCCTGGCATTCAAGAACCTATTTGTTTTCTCCTGGGTACTTCACTCACTAGTTGGGTGTGTGACCATGTCCTGTGCACTTAAGTGTCTTTGATTATACTCTCTCTGAGGAGATAAGCTACAAAGTAGACATGAAGTGTTTCACCATTTTCAGACGGGCCAAATAAACTTCCAAGGGTTCAATCATTCTCCCAGTCTTGTGGTTCACTTAAAGAATTTAGGACTCTAGCCCTTGTTCCTTGTGGGTGGATGGTCTGCTCTCTCTGATGGACTTGAAGAGTAGAGATGTTCCCTTCCTTTTACTTATCCCATAAAGTAGCCCGTGGTGGTTAGGGAGGCAATCTCCTCCTGAGTAATAATTTTTAATAATGTAAGAGGTAGTGACTGGCATGAGTAGCAGCTAGGTTAGACTTCTGCATTTACAGTTTGCTGTGGGAAGCATTTTTGAAGAAGAATGGACTCCCCAGGGTGTTCATCTGTGCCTTTGAGAACCTTACCTAAAAGGATAGGAGTCAATATGCCATAGCCTACTATCACAGCCAGTGGGGAAGCAGTAGTCCTGGAAGGGGAGAATAGATCCCATGAGACTTAGTAGCATAAAACCAAGGTCACTTTGGGAACTGAAGTAGATGGAACCCAACTAGAGTTCAAATAATTCAGTGTGAAATTCTAGCACATGAAAAGCTTCTTAGAGCTTCCTGAGAAGTCTGTAAGTCCCATCTGCATCTTGCCTTGGGCAGGTAGAGTAGCCAAAGACAGTACCTGTGCTCTTCTGTGTATCCAGATATTCTAGGAGACAGGCAAAGGTTCAGATTCTTGATATAAAGGGTTCTAAATACTGGCTCCCTGCCCCACTGGCAGACTTCCCCCGGTCAGCTATCATGGGCTGGTGAGCTGCAACCACAGCTACATTAGCTACACACAGATCAGAATCTCAGTGTATGCACAAAAGTGATTAATTTATCCTTCTACTTGTTGCTAAGTGAGGGAGCGTGGGAGTGAGATAGTGGTCTGTTTGTGGAAGGAGAAAGAAAGTTCTGTAATTCTGAGAGGATTCGTGGACCTTGAGGTATGAGGTTGGGCCCTTTGTAGTCTCAGGGTATTGGGGGATATTTGATCCTGGCAAAGACCAGCTCAGAGCTGTGTCTTGCTGTGGAAGAACTATAGAAAAGAAGCTAAGAGCAGAACTTTTAATGGCAAAGGAAATTTTATGTCTGGTAGAAAAATCACAGGTCTGAGACTCCAAAGATGTGAAAACCAGCCCAGGTCTGACCTCCAGGGGCTCCAAGACCTTGAACATGCTCCTCAGGGCCTCTGAGCCCTGGTTTTCTCATTCAGCAGGGACAGAGAATACTATTCCTTCCAAATCATAGGTAGTCACATGGATAAAATGGGCTGACCCAGACATGTCAGCTTCCCCTAGGGAGATCTGAAAACTGATTTCTCAGTAACTGGGCAGAAGGGCCTAGAGCAGTGCCATTCCATAGAAATATAATGTCAGCTGCAAATACAAGTCATGTATGTCCTTTCAAGTTTTGAAATAGCCAAATTTTAAAAAGTAAAAAAAAAAACAGGTGAAATTAATTTTAATAATACATTTTATTCAATACAATATATCCCAAATATCAGTTCAATATGTAATCAATTGAACAGATATTTCACAACCTTTCGTTCATACTAAATATTTGAAATCTGGTGTGTCTTTTGCATTTATGGCACATCTCAGTTTGGGCATTTTGGATCCTTCAGTAGCTCAAGAGCTACATGTAGCTGCTGTGTTGGACAGCACAGGCCTGGAGGACTGGTTTGAAGCTGTGTAGGTAGCTCCCCAGTTAGCCAACCCTTCTAGCTCCTCTCCCACTTCTGTTGAGATAGGCTTCCTGGGAGGGTGAACTTTGAGTTTTGAGGTTAATGGGCAAGAGTCAGTAGAGGGAAACAGGGAGACAACTCCCAGAGAAAGAATGGCAAGGATGAGGGTTGAGAGGTAGCAGAGAGTGTGGTCACCCCTCAGGACCCTTTCCTACTCATGGGGGAGCTCTCATTGTTTTTATAGCTTCAGATCTATTTACATTCCCCACTTAGGGTTCATACAACCAATTTACACTTGTTTGCATGATGTGTTTGTTTTCTTTTTCTCTCTTGTTAAATGCAAAGAAACTTACTTCAGGGGGCCAGTTGAGGCCTTGCTTTCTGGGTTAGTCCTGGACTGTATAGCACAGTTCATTTGCTGCAACACTCTGTCTCCTCACTGTGTGCCTCATTCTCTCCCTCTGTAGAATGGAGTTAATCATGCTTATTCTTGACCTACCCTGGCCCCAAGGAAGAGTGCAGAAATGAATGGGAATTAATATGTGTGAAAAGTGCTTGAAGCAAGGAAGAACAGGATCCTTAATGCAAAGTATTTAATTATTCATTTGGTTTTTCAACTCTACACACACTACCTTAAAAGGTCTCTGACATAAGGACTTCTGGAGGCCCCTATTGAACTGACCTTACAAATAATTTGCCATGCTCTCATTTCACATGCACCTGTTCTGTCAAGGGAGCTGTTGGAGATGTAAACAGGGCAGAGCTGTGGCTGAATGAGGAGATATGCTGATTCTACCTCCAGTGTCTCAGGGCCCTGTTAGGTGTGAATTTGTTGTAGCATCCAAGCACTTTCCTCCCTGAGAACAGGAACAATCTTGTGACCTTTAAGATTTCAGCCTCCTGCAAGAACAGGGCCTGTTACCTGGAAGCCTCCGCATGGAAACCTAGAGCATTGCCTTTTATAAAAATAGTGTTTCATAGAATTGACATGCTTTGTTCCAAATGATGAGATCTCCCACCCAGCAGTGTAATTGGGTTTTCGTTTAGTAACTTGTACAGATCTTTTCACTGGAGAACACAACCAGCCTCTGAGAAAGAGCCAACAAGACCTCAGACAGTAAAAACATAAATATGAAAGTGGTGGGGATCACATTATAGAAAAAAGGAATGGGAAAAGTGCCCCGTCTCTTTGATTTCAAGAAAATTGATGCAAACCTTCCTTTCACATGCCTTCTGTTACCCCACAAAAATACCTATTCTCTGCCAGTAGTTGCTTTGTTGGGAGAACGGCCTTTTTGGGTACAGCTGAGGCAGAAGGGCCTTCCTGGACCAGCCTTAATAAACAGTATCCCTGGCCTCTGATGGGAGGTCACTCTTTGCTCTACAAGGTTCATACAGACTAGGACACCTGAGGATTGGTGCTCTCTCTTGAGTACCTGACATCAAAATTGTAACTTGTAGGACATTGTTAAGAAATTGGGCTTCCTTGGAAGACCCTGTGTGAGCATATATGTGCAGGCATTCAGGCTGCATTTTCTCCTGTGATTTACAACTGACAAAACACATTTGTGACCGTGTAATCATCACTACAGTCCTACATGGTAAATACTCTCAGCCCCATTTTACAGATGAGGGCTCAGAAGTTACAAAAATTTAGGGAGATGGCCCAAGCCACATGGTTACCTGGTACTTCTACTGGAATGAAAGGCACTTCCTGCAAACCTAAAGGAGATGTTTTGGAGAGTAATACAAGGAAGCTAACTTTACAAGATGGAAAGTGAACACAGGAAATCATCTGAAAAAACACAGATATGAAATCCAGGTCTTTACAGTCAAAACCCCGTGTGTTTTCCATTCTTACACACATTTCTGTGTTCTCACACATGCTTATACAGAAACACACAGTTCATCCCTGAATATAAATGTATTTTTGATATCTTGGTGCTATTGTCATTCAAGATGTCCATGCACAACACTGTAAGTAGAAGAATATCATTCTATGAAACAGAACAAGGTAGTTCTTAAGCATCTGAATTTGTGCTTTGGGTGTCTTCCCTCAGGCATATCCAGGATTGTGTATTGTTCTAATCTAATCTCTGGGTGGGCCTTAGTGAAACCCCTTTCAGTATATAAAGATTCATGCTGAAAGTGGATATGGTCTGAGCTTGACAAATGGTAAGGGCATGAACTGCCCTTCACAACCCCACTAGGATGAAGGACACCTTTGCCTACCTGAAGGAGGTAACTTTTAGATTAGTGAAAGAAACATTAACTTTATAAGTTAGGAAGTGGGCATAAGGAGGTGGTGACATTAAGGAGGACCATATGCAGAGGTGTGTGAGGGGCTTTAAGAAGAGACCAGAAAAATAGAAGGCAGATCCCCAGACCTCTGACCATGATACCAAGGCTAGAACCACACCAGTCCCTGAGTGTTTGAGAGAGATGCTGTGGCTGGGGGTCTGGAAAGCTTGGGATCCTTATGTTGCTTATGTTTTTTGCTTTGAGTTTGCAATATTAATAATTCCTTCCAGTTTTTCTTTTTCTTGTCTCTTAACCTTGAAAAGAAAATTTGGGGATCACAAGAAGCCCATTTGCTGGACTTATGCTAAAGAGCTGAAAAATGGCCTCAGTGCTCCAGTCCACTGAGAATAACTGGTTGGTGGAATGGGGGACATGGGAGCAGAAGTTAGCCCTTGACAACCAGTTACTCTGTTCATCCTCACAAGATCCTGGAAGGCATCCCCAAGGCAGAGAACAAACATCATTACTTTTTAACATTGCTGGAAATGAAATCTTTAGTAGCCAGGGAATTTTCTCTAGACATGTAATTCAGTAAAATGGAAGGAATTCTTAGACCTAGATCAACAGCCAAGGAAGGGTGAGAACTCTGATTGTCACAAGGCAAAGATCTCTTGCTCTTTGCATGGCCAGCACCCCAAAAACCCACTTCTGCTTAGAAGCACATGCCCTGCAATCTTCATGTATCTCCACTTGAGCAGATAAGATTCTTCTGGGAGACCCAGAAGACACAGACCGTCACAACACACACCCCACTTGCTCCCAACACTGCATTTACCTGACACTCAATTCACTGTCTTTGGAGCAAAATTGTTTTGTCTTTTCAATATCTTTTCAACCAAGGCAGAAACAGTGGTGATATTTAAGCCTGAGCTCCTAATCCATTATCCCACAGGTGTCCTTAAGTGAGGAAAGGAGCATATGAGGACTTGCTTAGCAGAGATAACCATTACATGTGCCACATAAATATAAACTATGGAAAGAGCTACTGAAAAGTGTAGACAAGTTTGAGAAACATCCTAGTTAGACACAATTTTGGCTGTCATATGTTTCCTCTACTCCTCCCTCCCTCATTCCTGTCACTGGCATGAAGAAGGTGGGAGGCTCTGTTACTTTTACCTGTAAAAGAGTGGCTGTCCTCATGCTGATCCCCAATGTATCCAGGCTGTCATCAACAGGAGTGACTGTTTTTAATCTCCCCACTTGTCTGTAATGAGCATTGCATATGGTCCTCTCTTGACTTTGATCTCCAGACTGGGGAGCCTGATTGCTTGGTTTTGCTTCCAGGCAGTAACACTTACTACCTGTGTGAACTTGGACAAACCACTTAACATCACTGTGCTTCATATTCCTCGCCTGTATACTGGAGCTAGAAATGAAACACATGCCAGAGGTTGCTATACTGGTTGAGTTGACATTTTGGAGACCTCATTTCAGGGCCTGAGGACTACTGAAGTGATAAGTAAATAATTCTTGCTCTGACTCAAGTGTCTTACCCTACAGAACATTGGCCACTGCTTCCTTCTCTTGACACTGGCTTTCACTCCCCAGCTAGACATGCCTTCTGCTCTCAGGTCTCTGAAAATCTGTGTAGAGTGTTCTCTGAGGCTCTGCAGAGGAATAAAGAACTACTGGGGTCAACACAACATTTGCTCAAGCTCAAACCAGCTCATTCCCTTTCATCTCTTGTCTGCCTTGCCTTCCCCGGCTGGTCAGAGCTCACCTCCCCTCCTTCCTCTGTGCTTAAGATTCTGGGGGTCTTCTCTCTGCCCTTTGTGTCCCTGTGATTCTTGGTAAGTTGAATATCTGGACCTCATATATGCGCATGCACAATGATTTATCTCTATTTCCCTGGATTCTGCTCTTTGTCCTAACCTATGTGTTTTCTGCCTGGAAGGGAAGGTCTCTATATCTCCTGAAGATCCACCAGCTTGCTGGTCTAACACCTTCCTGGTCTGTGCCCTGCCAGTGTGGCCCTGGCCCCACCCCACTGCAAACTAGCCAGGTACAAAATCATCAAAGATGCACCCAGACAAGGTACACTGGGAAATACTTAGAAGAACCCAATAAAGGATTTATCAGGAGGCATCTCCATCCCTTTAAGGATCTTCTGAGAAGGGTGGTCACCAGAGGTTTAATGGCTTTCTGTCTGTTTTTAATAAAATTTCCCATTAATTAAGAAGAGCAGTACAGGCTGCAGCCCTGGTCATATTATTTGTCTTTTTATTTTGTAGTTACCTGGCAGTATCTTTAGTGCAGGAGCCCTGGAATTATACACTGGTCCCTAATATTCCAAGACCCAACAGGAACAAATATGCAATTATATAGTTCAGTGGTGCAATGCCACAGCAGTGTGGGGAGAGGTGGGAGGCACCACTCCAGCTCTTGGAAAGTTCCTTCACAAGTAAACTTTAGGCCCTGGACTTGAATATCTTTCAAGCCAAGGACCCTTTCCCCTGTATCCAGTCTCTGCCTCCACCTGCCTCCAGTCTGAGCATAGGGCATCCTTCCAGGTCTTTCAAGACAAAAAGAATACAGGGAAAGAAGAGGAAGAACTACTTTCTACGTGCCAGAGACATCTCCCTAAGGTGCTCACAGCAATCCATATGTACAGAGTAGGTAATGTAGAGACGCAGCTTTGGCAGTAAACCACTTTGGTTTATGTGCATAACTTTAGGGAAATTCCTCATCTTTTATGAATCAGGGCTTCCTTGTCATCTAGAAAATGTGGATAGAGATGACACCTGCTTCAAGGCTTGTTCAGAGGGTCAAATGAGATAATCCAAACAAGGTGTTTTTTCTATTATGATCCCCATTTGACAGATGAGGAAATTATGGCCCAGAGAAGTTAAGGAACTTGTCTAAGATCATGCAGCTAGTAAGTGATGTTAGTTAGGATTCTAGTCCACAGTGTGTCTGGTCTGTTGTTTCCTTACCCTTAAACTTTGTTGCAGGAAAGTGGCAAAGTTAGTGGCATGAACTGTCAATGATGGTGTCTGACTGTGGTTTAGGAAGGGAGACCTGCTGTGCCTTACTTTTTGCAAGGGACAACTGGCTTAGAATCAAAGGGACTGAAAGGGATATCCCCAGGACATCTTGCAAAAGTCATAGGATTCTTCATCTCCTGTGGCTGTCTCTGAGCACCTCATGCATAGTGAGAGCAGGATAACAGCAGTTCAGATCATGCTTTTCTGAGGGGGTCTCACAGCTGTGTGTGCATGCATATGTCCATGTGTGTGTGCATGTGTGTGTGTGTGTGTGTGTGTGTGTGAGTGTGTGAGCATGTGTTTCTGTGTGACTGTGTGATGTGAGTTTGTGTGAGAATGTGCATGTGCATGTGTGTGATGGTGTGTGTGTGTGTTTCTGTGTGAGTGACTGTATGCATGTGTGTGTATGCCTACGTGTGAGAATATGCACACATGTGTGATTGTGGACATGTGTGAAGGATTATGTGTCAGTGTGTGTGTGTGTGTGCATGTATGTGTATTTGTGTGAGTATGTCTGTGTGTGTTATTGAATGGGGGGGTGTCTGATGGGTCCAGGAAGGCATCACAGAGCCAGAGGTTTCCATGGTAGCTGAGATACCCACGGTCCTTAAATAATTAACCAGCCAGAGCTTTTAAATACATTTCAAAACAAACACTTATTTCCCTTTAATGCGGTGCTGATTTCCCCTTTTACGCACTGCCCGCGGCAATGCAAGCTGACTGTAATTCTTGCTCTGATGCGGTGGCAGCATCTTTGGTTGTCATGGGAAGCAGCTCCTCTTGTCAGGGGGCCAGCTCAGAACTTCACCTAGTCCACAGGAAGGACAATGGGTGAGAGGGAGGAAATTCTGCTTCCATCCCTCTTCTGTTGGTGGCATTAGGAATATCTAAGGGGTCAGCGGCAACTTTGCCCCTGCACACGTGAAACTTGCTAGCTGTCCAATAGACAGGTTTTTCTGTGAGTAATTTTCACCTGCAGACACCTTCTAAGCAACTAATCTCTCCTGGCACACAGCCTTTTGTTTTTTTATTATAGACTACCCTGACCAGGGCGAGTAGATATAGCCTTCCTTGTTCCTTTCCTGCCTCATCTGTTTATGTACATACTCACATGAGGTATATGCACTACTTTGGTGTGCCTCTACCTAAAATCCATGCCCTTTGTTTGCCTCCTTATGACACCTAGAGCTCCACAAAGCCCCGTGTATGTGTGTAGGGTGGGGTGGGGAGGGAGAATGCTAAGTATATTGAGTTTTGCTTGGTCTGGGACTAATGTCTGACCTTTCTGGCATTGTAATTTGGGTCAGTGAGCAAAATTTGGGGGAATCTCAAAACCAAAGCATCAGTGGCAAGGCCCCTGAGCCAGGGCTTTCACCACTGGGGAGGTTGGCCTGGCTGTGATGGCTTCCCTCCTAGGGAATGTCTGGGTCATCAGTCACTATCCCTAACTGAATGTCCAATCAAAGGAGGCAGTGGTCATGGTTCTAGGCTATATGTCAATAATAACATAATAATAATGAAAATGATGTCCCTATTTGTTGAGTGGTCACTATATCAGAAACTCTGGGTTGGCACTTTACCTGTATTACATCTAGCAATATTCACATTGACCCTATGACCAAGTACTATAGTTAGAAGGAAGCAGGCCCAGAGAATTTACTTAACTAGACTGTGGTAACAAGAATGGCCAGTGGTGGAGTTAGGATTTGAACTTAGATATGGCGAGTGATTTAGCCAATGTGCTCACCTGCGTGAGCAGATTTCCAGCTTAGATAAAGGGATCTGTTCCAGTCCCTAAAGCTGAGAAGACATGGTTGAGGCCCCAAAGTCTCCAGGGGTACCATGAACCTTAGGCTTGAAGACAGTATAGAGCTGACAGTCATAGGGCACAGCAGAAGGAGACTCGATGGGGCCAGGCTGGAGGGTGAGCCCACAGAGGGACAGGCAGGGAGAGCATAGGACCCTGGAGGTGCCTCACAGCCAACGACACTGGGGAAGAAGAGGGTGGGCACTCAGGCTCCATGAGTGGCTGCTCTTTCAGACTCCAGCTGTGAGGAGTTGGTAGTTGCCACAGCTGATTATGCTCTCAGTCTGCCCAGCTGGCTGACGATCCAGTCAATTCAATCACTGTGGGCCTGATTGGTTTCTATAGGCAACCCTGTATGATGGTTCTACAATAATCCTTGTCTGACAGGGAAACAGAAGCTCTTAGAGGACAAATTGACTTACCCAAATCTGGACAGTGAGGCTTGGTTTAAAGTCCACACCTTTAGGCTCCAAATTCTGAGGTCCCCTGTACTCATATGGATTGGTGTGGAAAAGAAAAGACAATCCAGGAAAGAAGTATGAGGACAGCACCAAATAGGAGTGATCATGGTCATGTAAGGTCCCCATGCTTCCCACAGGCCTGGCAAATCTCCTTGCAACCCAAGGCTACCTAGGTAGTAGGCCCCTGCCTAGGCTGGGTGCCCTGAGGTTTAATATATGGTCAAATAGCCTTTTAATGTGGAATGCTGAAATGGCAGAAGTACCAGAGTCAAATGCACAAAGTCCCAGGCTAAATGTCTTCATATAGTGCCTGAAGAACCAAGTGAATGGGGAAAACACAAACAGGAACATGTAAAAGAGTAAAATACATGCTAAATTCCCATCAATTTTTCAAAACATTTTATTATGGAAAATTTCAAAAATATTCAAAAGCAGGTAGAACTCATTCATTTTTTTAACTTTTTATTGTGAGACACACACGGATCTGTAAGAAATAGTACAGAAAGATCCTGTTTAGCCTTCATCTAATTGTCCTCAATGGTAACTTCTTACAAAGCTATAAAGTGATATCATGACTAATTAACATTGTTACAACCAATCAAACTTATTCAGATTTCATCACTTCCATGTACACTCATTTATATGTGTATGCCTGTATACTTATTTCTATGCCATTTATAGTGTGTGTAAATTCTACTTTTGTAGTTGCATGTGATCCCCAGAGTCAAGATACAGGACAGTTCTCTCATAGGGATCCTTCATCCTTTACAGCCACAGCCACTTCCCTACCTATTCCTCCTCCCTAACCCCTGGCAACCATAATCTATTATTGATTTTTATAATGACATTATTTCAATGTTATATAATATGTTCATATGCTACATAAATATACATATTATGTAGATCTATTGGTATGTTGTATGAATTAATATATTGATATCAAATAGAGTAGATTTCAGAGCAAAGAAAATTCCTAGACAAAGAATACATTTAATAATGTTAATAGGATCAATCCACCAGGAGGACATAAAAATTTTAAATGTGTATGTGCCAGACAAAAGAGCCTCATGATATATTAAGCAAAACTTCATAGAATTTAGGCAATCTGTGATTAAAGTTGGAGACTTTACCACCCTATTCTCAGCAATTCATAGAACTACTAGATCGAATATCAGCGATAACACGGAAGGAATTAACAACACAGCCAATCAATAGGATCTAATTGGCATAGGTAGATCACCATCTGACAACAGTATACAATTTTTTTCAAGTGCCCATGAAACATTCAGCATAATGAACTATATTCTGGGTCACTCAAAATAAATAACTCAGCAAATTTCAAAGAATTAAAATCATAGGGGTGCCTGGGTGGCTCAGTCGGTTAAACATCTGACTCTTGATTTCTGCTCAGGTCATGATCTCAGTTGTAAGATAAGCCCCACATTGGGCTCCACTCTAGACATGGAGTCTACTGAAGATTCTTTCTCTCCCTCTGCCCCTCCATGCTCACTCTCTCTCTCTCTCTAAAAAAAAAAAAAATTAAAAATCATAAGAGATGCTTACCATCATTAACCATTAGGGAAATGCAAATTAAAGCCACATGAGATATCACTACATACCCATCAGAATGACTAAATTAAAAAATAGTGACAGTATCAAACATTGGTGTTGATGCAGAGAAACAGAATTACTCACACACTGATGGTGAGAATATAAAATTATTCAGCCACTCTAGAAAACAGTTTGGCAGTTTCTTACAAAGCTAAACATGCACTTATCACACTATGCAGAAATTGCATTCCTAGGCATTTATCCCCCCAAATGCAAAACTTGTGTACACAAACAGCAATAACAAATGCTCTTAACAGCTTTATTTATAATAGTTAAAAACAGAAACCTCTACAGATGTTTTTCAATAGGTAAGTGTGAAACAAATTGTGTATCCCTACCATGGAATACTACTCAGCACTAAAAAGGAACTAACTACAGATATAGGCAACAACTTGGATGAATCTCAAGGACATTATGCTGAATGAATAAAACCAATTTTAAAAGCTTACACACTGCATAGTTCCTTTTATAGAAAATCCCATCAATTGTTAAGAGAAAATACTGAAAATGTCACTCTAAGTGTGCCAATAACCATTCCAGTTTTTATATGGACCACAGTGCTGAAACAGATACATCCACCATTCCAGCACACGGTTTCATGGTTTGCCCCCTGCCACCCTTCTATCATATTTTGGAGACCTTTACCCTTAAGGTAGGAAGGTCTGGATCAAGGCCAATATATCTCAAAGCAATTATAAAACAAATTAAAGAGTCACAGAATATTAGTGGGAAACAAATCTTTGAGATCATGTAGTTCAGCGGTTTATAATCCTGACTAAACAAGAGAATCACATGAGGAGTTCTAAAGTAGTCTGATGTCTGGGACCCATCCCCAGGGATTCTACTTTAGTTGGTCTGAAGAAGTACCCAGGTGTCACTACTTTTAAAAAGCTCCCCAAGTGGTTCTAAAATGCAGCCACGTTTGAGAACCACTGACGAGTCCAAGCTCCTCATTTTACAGATGAGGAAACCTTAGGCTCCCAGGGGTGAAATAAATAGTCCAAGGTATCTCACAGGGCTGGACTTTGTTAGAGCTGTCTCCTAAATCCTAGAACCTTTTTCCCTATTTGAATGTTTTTTTCACATTCATTATCAAATTCATCTTCCTTACAAACTTGTAAGGTAAGAAGAATGATTTAATTACTTGCATTGTAGGGATAACAAAAGAGGCACATGGAGATGAAATGATGCTCTTAATTAAGACTTTGCAGATTACAGCACAGGAAAACTATAAGTGCAGCCTCTTAACTTCTAGCCTGATAAAAGCTGCTAAAAGGAAAGTTGAGCATTCATTTACCAAGTCCAATGTTATTGGGAGACATGTTACAAACCCAAGTGTAGGAAGGGCTGCCCAGATCTCTGAGGCCTCCCTCCTGGGCCAATTTCTCTTGCGTGTGTTCAACATAACTCATTAAAGTATCCCAATTTTCATAGATCTTAATCTGTTCCTGCCAGCACCTATTAGATCTTGATTTACACTCATTTTATCTCAGCTTCTTACTAGGAGTGAGAACAAACAGCCCCCACCTTTCTCACTTCTGAGTTTGCTTATTTACAATTGTGTTTTAGTGCAAATTGACCCTTTTATTCATTAGTTTTAATGTGTCCCTTTCAATGTCTAGTTACCATCAGAGATATTATCATCATTCACCATGGCATTCTGAGGTGTCCAAATGTTATTAAGTATGGTTTGTAGCAGAGTAGGAGTAGCAGTGTGTGTGTGGAGGGCAGGGGTGGGCATGAAAAGTGCAGAAGGAAGCCAAGCAAGCACGAGAGACCTGGGTCCTTTGCAGCTTTTGCCATGTAGAAACCTCCCTGGTAGAGATGGTTAGAGAGCAAGTGAGTAAGTAAGAAGGCTGTTCCCAAGAGATTCTCAGAGAAGCAGAAGGAGAAACCCCAAATGTCCCAACAGGAATGAAAAACAACTCTTCTTCATGCTGGTAGACTCTTCCATCTGTCTTGGTGTCACCACTGCTTGCTTTCATTATTGTTTCTCAGCTGCTTCACTTTATAACAAGGGTCTGTGAATGATATAAAACACATATGTTTTAGAAAATATTAGTGGTGTAATTTTTGGCTTATACGTTACCATTGCTTTGGTTTTTCTCTCTAAGTTGAAACTGGTTCTTGACTTTAAGCCAAGTGAAATGATCTGTAGTGTTAAGGAAAGAAAACTTTAGAAGAAACTGTCTCCCCAAAAGCAACCTACAGTTATGGAAAGACACAGGTTTGAGCTGGAAGCGCTGGGTTTGGACCTGGCACTTGTTGCCTTAGGGCCATTTCTCACCGTTAAGTTACTGTTATGCACAATGGTGATTTGTAGAGATGCGGGCTTTAAATATCAAACTCAGTATAAAAGTTTTTAAAAAGCAGCTCCTAGTCTGGTTAATAAGAATGGGGTAAGATGCATGGGAACAATTCTAGCTGAACCTTTGCACACAAGGTCACACCTTGCTCCTCTGAATTTACAGGGTGCTAAACCTCCTGTATTTCCTGTCCTGACAACTGATTCATTTTTGCACTTTCATAAATGTTTTTATTTGTTTATTCATTAGTTCACTTGTTCATTCATTCATTCATTCATTCTACAACCTTCTATTTACAGGAAGCCTGGTATTAGAGACTTTAATCCCTCCTGCAGCTGGCCGCTTTGTTAACCACAATGTAATTTAGAGCTCTAGCAATGAGATGACTATGGCTCTGGGCCATATTGACTTTCACGGGCCCTAGGCATTTGGTGTTCATGGACTTCCCATAAAAGATCCTTCCTCCATTAAAAAATAATTTTACATGTTTATATATGAAATTATATTTTATAACTGTGTTAATTTATAAACAAATATAATCCAGGCTGGAGGAATGTCTATCTTAGGAAAATCACAATGAGAGCAAGAAGCCCTGTAAAATATTCATGAAATGAATGAATGAATGAATGAGTAACTACTTTAAATAGGAGGGTGTGTCATCTGTGTGTCAAGAGGAGATAATCTAGAAATTATAAAGGCTGTATTTACTTGAAAAATGCCAATAACCTGCTTAATCAAACAAGTGCAGAAAATACCAGAACATTTGCATCCAAAGAATGGTGGGTGAGCACCTAAGGCCGAATGATATTTTTCTAGATACACATGGTTATTTTGTTAGGTTAAAAAAATAATGAGCTATTGCCACCATTCAATGGATCACCTACAAAATTTAAGACTCTTTAAATACATTATCTCCTACTATCACCAAGGTAGGCATTTTACTCCATTTGAGAGTTGAGGAAATGGAAGGAGAAGGATTAAGTGATCCTCTGAATACTTTGGCCTCTGTGATCTTGGCCTCTAAGTAAGGCACTGGACAGATGAAAGGGGTATTAACATTATTTTAAATTGTATTTTAGGAAGAAAGTTACAAGAATAATTCTCTTTTTTTAATGTTTATTTTTGAGAGACAGAGAGAGAGAACAGAGGAGAGGCAAAGAGAGAGGGAGACACAGAATCCAAAGCAGGCTCCAAGCTCTGACCTGTCAGTACCTCACCTGCTTGCCAGTGAAGTGCTGTAAAGAGACACACCTAGGGTGACCAACTTCTTCCAGTTTGCCCAGGACTTCCCAAGATTTAAGTTCTGAGTCCCTGGAAACCCCTCAGTCTCTGGTCAAACCAGGGCAGTTGGTCACCCTAGACATACCTTCCTAAACAAGCCCTGGTTCCCATTGAAAACAGAGTGGGACTCTTTAGGAGTCAGGTGCTTAATCCTCACAACATCCTGCAAGGTGCATGTAATTGTCCCCTTATTACAGGTGAGGAAAGTGAGAATCAGAGAAGCCAGGACAACTGCCACATCTTTGAAATAAGAATCTCAAGCCATATATCAGCCTTAGGTGTACTATCTTCCCTTTACATTATGCTTTGAGAAACACCTCCTGGCACTAAAGTGGCATCTGTCATGCTAGATCCTGGATTGGCCCCAGGTAGTGAATTGTTCCTTTAACAAGGCCTTGGCTGAAAACTATGGTACAGGATAAGGTTAATTTGGTGCAGACAGGACATGGTTAATGTGGCAAAGGGTTTCCAGCTGCCTGGATGAGACCATCATGGTCTTTTATCTTGGAAGAGGAGGGTGGGAATCTTGCCTGGAAGTGGGTGGGAGAAGTCTTCAGGAGCCTGCCTGCCCTGCTTTATTATTAGGTTAATTGAAACCATAAAAGCAAACTTGGATTCACATTAAAGCTCTGCATAGCAGATGGTGACAAGTTCCAAGCATCATAAAAAGAGGATTGGAAGTTGTAAATGTCTTGGGCTCATCTGTACCAGAGTGCTGAGAGAGAGGCATTGTGGGAGATGGTGGCCCACACCACCCTCTGCCCCTCTGCAAGTTACCTTCTGGGATGGCATAACCCTTGTTCTGCACTCCTACATCCCCCACCCCCCTAGCACCATACAACTTCCCCAACTGGGATGGGTTGTTGTCACTAGGAGTCAGAAACCCAACAATGGTCATAGCATCTTTCCCTTTGTTCTCTCTCTTAAAGCAAATTTTCACATCAAATTTATTTGGGGGAAAATAAAGTTTGCTTGTAGCCCTTCTTCATTTTAATTCATGCCACCTTTCTTCTTTCAACCTGGTGCTACCCTTGCGCCCACCACAGTGTGCTCACCTTGCCACTCTCTTCTAGCTACTTTTCCTTGGGAGGCCTCAGGATCCAAACATACCTCTTCCTTCTTCCCCAACCATTGAATCTTCCATTTCTCATTCCTGCTCACGACTAGTTGAACAGAGGAAGGGGTGCCTAATGGATTGATTCACATTCTCTCCCCATGGTGAATACTTGTTGATACCCCTACTCATCCTCCTATCCAATGGATGACATTGCTTCCCACAGGACTGAGAAAATAGAATCCTTTAGACACCAACCTCTAAAGACATCACTATTGTCAATGATCCTTTTACCAGTCTCATAGAAAAAGACACCCTGATCTGGTACACCTTGTTCCTCATCCCAACTTGTAACATCACATTCAGGACTTTGTATCATCAATTATCTCCTTTCTTCTACATCTTGAGTTTTCCCTGTCTTCTCTGGTACTTTCTCTGTCTACACACATGGCTGAGAAATCCCCTTTTCCATCCTGCCTCCCCTCCCTTCATTCTACCCTCAGGCCTCTCCATGGAGCAGTCATTTCTTGCTGCCTCTGATTTCTCCTTATCACCACAATCTCACTGAAATGCTCTCCTTTACCCACTCTCAGATCCAAGGGGCTGTCTGGACATCAGTCTACTTGTTCCTGCACCACCTTCTCTGTAAGTCCGAATGTTGCCTTTTCCTTTATGCCATTCCATGTGCACCAACAAAAAGCATTTCTCCCTATGTTAATGGTGTAGCTCTATAGCCCAATGAGAACAGTGCTGTCATGGTTGCTGGAGTGTGAGTCTACCCTCTAAGACTATGTGTTTTTTGAAGGCAAGTGCCCATATCTTGGTTATCCAGTATTCGTTTCTGGCAGGATAATCACTCTGAAAACATGTTGGTATTACAAGAATAGAATAAGAGAATGATATTTCCATGATATTTTCCTTGATAATGCATACATAAAGAGTCTGAAAACCTTTTGTGTCAGGTCCTTTCCCTCATGTTATTGTAAGATCACCTCCCCTAATCTGTCATCTAAAATGCCTAAAATGGGTCACTCCTTTGGACTAAGTTACTGGAGACCCTTGTACAAATTCAGTTACCTAAGATGTGGAAAGAAGAAAAGGCAGGAATAGACCAATTCACTGGTTTCATACTATGTGTAAACAACCATACTAGTTAGTTTACCTGCATTAACTCACATAATTGCTGAGGGGTAAATGTTTTAAAACACATTATTTTAGAGAAGAAAGAAATTAAGGCCAAGAAAGATTAAACAGGTTGCCCATTGCAGATAGAGATAAAACAAATTGGCTGTGTGTGAATAATTATTGAAACGGAGTGACAGGTGCATGGGGGCTTTATTATGATATTCCCTATTTTTAAATCTATTTTCAGTTTTTCTACAATAAAATAAGAAAACAAAAACATTGTACAATATCACCCAGCTAGTATATTAGTTATCTATTGCTGCATAGCAAATTACTCCCAAATCTCAGCAGCTTAAGACAACACACATTTATTATCTCTCAGTTCCTTTGGGTAGAGATCTGGGCACAGCTTGTCTGGAAGTTTCTAGTTCAGGGTCTCCAACAAAGCTTCAGTGTGCTGCTCAGGGTGGCGGTCATCTCAGGGCTCAGCAGGAGGGAAGGGGATCCATTGGAAACTCTAGGGCCTCTGACTTTTGATGGAAATATCAGCTCTCTGCCACAGGGGCTTCTCCATAATGCTGCTCACAGCAGGGAAGCTTGCTTCTCTCTGAGGGAATCTTGGAAGTGGTATCCCGTTACTTCTAACGTATTCTATTCATTAAACTGAGTCAGTAAATCCAGCCCACACTCCAAGGCAGAGATTACACAAGGACGTGAATACCAGGAAGCAGGGATTAATAAGGGTCCTCTTAGGGGCTGTGCACTACTGTTAATATGTAGCCCTGCTAGGCTCTGATTCTTTCTCTTTGACACCAAATTCTGTGTGTGTGTGTGTGTGTGTGTGTGTGTGTGTGTGTGTGTGTGTGTGTTTTCCACTGCTCCCAGCAACCTCATGGATTTACTATTGGCAAGTAACACTTTAGCTTCAATTAGCTTACCAGATAGACCCAGCAGAAGGAAGGTCTATAAGGTAAATGTGACTCAGAATTATTAACATTTGGTTTCTGGTTGGGAACAGGGCCCTAAAATTGCATGGTTCCAGAGGGTTGCCATTGCCATTAGGAAAATGGAAAGCATCAGATGAGATGCATGAAGACCTCCACTGAGAAGTGGTCCCATGGGAGCCCTGAGAGATAGCCATGGGAAGAGAATCAGCATGAGACCAATTGGAGCTTTCAGCAGGAGTATTGATTGAGAGCATGGAACTCTGTTATCTTTTTACCGTTTGCTCCTAGCAGTGTCTAGTATATGGCAGATGGTCCTTGAATGTTTGTGGGGGGAATGCATAAAATGGGAACGGGCAGGGGAGGTAGATGAGGCACTAAAAGGAGGTAGAGTCCATTAAGAACATGTCAGAGTAGGGGAGCCTGGGTGACTCAGTCGGTTAAGCATCCAACTTTGGCTCAGGTCATGATCTCACAGCTTGTGGGTTCAAGCCCCGTGTCGGGCTCTGTGCTGACAGCTTGGAGCTTGGAGCCCACTTCGGATTCTGTGTCTCCCTCTCTCTCTGCCCCTCCCCTGCTCATGCTCTCTGTCTCTGTCTCTCTCTCTCTCAAAAATAAATAAACATTAAAAAAATTCTTTAAAAAAAAGAGCATGCCAGAGTCAGATCCATTACTGAGGATATGGCCTGTGAAGTATGGGGGACAGATATATAGGAGGAGGTAGGTGACACTCTCAGGGAAGGTCTCTATGAGTGCTAGTCCAGGCTAGGTACTCTTCTCAGGATCCCTGACCACTCACTCACTCATGGTTTCTGGTGGCAAGTAGACCTCCCACATATCTCTTTCACCTAGCTCTTAGCAGAAGAGTGACTGACCTTGGGACACAGCATTAGGCACTGGCAATAGGACTCTGGCAGAGGGCTTTCTACAGATGCTTGCAAAGTGTGCTTTTCAGAGTCTTAGTATTTGTAGAGGTGACTCAGAAGCTGAGAAGGTGAGAGAGAGTTGAAAGACAGGTCTCTGGGCCCCCTATTTCTCCTTCCACAGCACACAGTGCATTGATTGAGAGCATGAGTGCCTGGGTTCAAATTTTAGGTCCATCACTTGCCAGGTGTGTGACTTTGGTTCAGTGATTTAACCCCTCTGTGCCTCAGTTCCTGGTCTATAAAGGAGGAGTGATGATGGTGTATATCACTTAAGATTTTGTGCATGTGAAATAATTAATAATTAATAAATAATTTGGAATTATGCCTGGCACATAGTAAGCCCTCAACAAATATTAGCCAGAACAATAATGACACCATCTAGGTGATTCACTGTCTCAGGGTGCATCTTACCTGTGAGCTGGCATGACAGTATCCCACAATTTTTCAGAGCCACTTCAAGAAACCCTCCCCATCAAGAGTGGCCCCAGGGAAGTGGGGCCTTCTGCTTTCATCTCAGAGATGAGAGGCAGGCACAATTCCAGTCCCAGGAGGCTCTGTGCAGGAGAGGATGGATTTCTTCTTGTTTTTGTTGTTTTAATTTCAGAAAGCATTTCTCCAAGGGCTGGGGGAGGATGCAGAATGCAGGGACGCTGTGCACCCAGGAGCCTGTGTGGCTGTGATTAGATGGCATGCACCCAACGGCGGCAGCTGCTAATCCTGACTATTAATTAGAAGATGTGGGAGAGAGTGCCAGCCCGCCAGCGCAGTTGAGCCTAGCAGCAGCCCTCTGTCTTCTTCTGCAGCCTAATCCCCTTCAAGACTTGGTAGTGCTGGGCCCTGGGAGAAGCACCAGGAGGGTGACACCTGCCATCAAGGCCCAGGGGTCTTTGCACCCTGCAACAGCCATCCCATCCCATCCACAGGGACAGCACTTTACAGTTTCCCAAGCCTGCTCAAATACACTATGGAGGCCTGAGGGATTTGCAACAGGGGCGTATTGGCCAGGGCTTCTCCCAGGCCTTGATGTCCAGTGCAGGCCTCTGCCTTGTGTGCTATAACTGCAAAGCTTGTAGGACCTACCCATGACCTGGAGGGCCACCATGTTTGGCCGGATACTGTGGTCCCTGCAGGCAGGAACTCAGCTGGCTACTCCTTGGGGAACCTTTCATTTTCCAGTTCCTAGAAGTTCCTGTCCAGCCAGACTCCATAGCCTGGTTATCAAGATTCCCAATCTTATCTCCTGCAGGTTCCAACTGCTGATGTCAATGCCTTATTGGACCCTTGGCTTCACAGTTTATAAAAAGGATCAAGTTCCTGTCTCAATTTCTCTTCATCATAAGCCTGAGAGCAACTCAGGCTTGGGTGTTAGGCTCTCATTCTGAAAGTGGACATGTTTACAGAGGTGATCTACTCAAGTCATGGATCAGAATGACAGGGAGGGAACAGACTCTAGGGCCATGTCTGCTGATTTTTCATCTTCACTTCCATTTTCTTCAAGTTGCCCTTTCACCTGTATGGTCTTCCCTACTTGGCTTCACCTACAGAGCATCTCTGTTCATTCAGGACCTAACTCAAGTCTTTCCCCATGTCGTTCCAGACTATAGTTGTGTCCACTAATCTCCTTCTTCCCTCTTGGATACCAGAAGATGTATTCTGCACCAAGAGAGGGCACCAAGAGGCCAGCTCCTGGTAGAGGAAGGGGACAGAGAAGAACAAGAAAGTCTGGGGCTCTAGGCAGCTCTAGTCTTGTTTCTAGCCAGCTGTGTTATTTGACCAGGCCCCTCCTCTTCACTGGTCCTCTGTTTAGTTTTCTCATCTATGAAATAAGAGTACACATCTGTGATGGGGATGAGGGCCAGAGATGTTGGGGAGGAAGGTATGGGAAAAGCCATGTAGAGTTGCTGATTTCTAGGATCTCACCACTTGTATGGTGGGTTGGAACAACTGATGACAGCTGAGACACATGGAGTTGGGCCTCTTTTATTCCCTCTCACTTTCCATCTTATCAGGAAAGGCTTCCTGGCATTGCTGGGGGAGAATTCAGCTGTTAGGAATGAAGATCCAGAATGTAAACATGAGAATTAGAGTGTCCTAAGGCTGGAACTCTGGCTCAGTTAGTTTACATGATGATGATGATGATGATGATGATGATGATGATGGTGATGATCTTGATACATTTGAATGCTGATTATATATTAGATTCAATGTGAAGGCTTTACACACAATCTCAATGAAACTGTATAGGAAAATAGCAACTGTCTTAATCTCTGTTTTACAAATAAGGAAACAGAGGCTTAAAAAATTAGGTAACTTACTATTCCCACCAACTGCACAAGTGTTGCAATTTCCCCATATGTTGATCTTCAATGCCTGTTTTTATGTATTATGTATATATGTATATATGTATGCAGGCATGTATGTATGTATAGTAGTCATCCTAATAGGTGACTACATCCTAATGGTTTTGATTTGCATTTCCTTAATGATTAGTAATGTCAAACACCTTTTCTTGTGCTTATTGACCATTTGTACATGTGTTTTGGAGAAGTGCCAATTCAAGCTCTTTGCCCATGTTTGATTTGTTGTTGTTGTTGTTGTTGTTGTTGTTGTTGTTGAGTTTTAAGAGTTCTCTCTATCTTCCAGGGGCACCTGGGTGGCTCAGTCAGTTAAGCATCCAACTCTTGATTTTGGCTCAGGTCATGATCTCTCAATTCATGAGTTTGAGCCCCACGTTGGGCTCTGCACTGATAGTGAGAAGCCTGCTTGGGATTCTCTCTCTCTCTCTCTCTCTCTCTCTCTCTCTCTTTCTCTCTCTCTCTCAAAATAAATAAACTTAAAAAAGTTCCCTCCATCTTCTGGATATTAATTAATCCCTTAAAAGATACATTATTTGCAAGTATCTTCTCCCATTGTGTCAGTTACATTTTTTTACCCTATTGATAGTGTCTTTTGATGCACAAAATTTTTAAATTTTCATGAAGCACAATTTGTCTCTTTTTTCTTTTGTTGTCTGTGCCTTTTGGTGTCATATCCAAGAAATTATTAACAAGACCAGTATTGTAAAGTTTTGCCCTGTGTTTTCTTCCAAGAGTTTTAGAGTTTTAAGTTTTATAGTTAGGTCCAGATTTATTCTGAATTAATTTTTGTATGGTGTTAGGTAAGGGTTGAGCTACTTTCTTTTGCATGTGCATTCCAATTTTCCCCATTTGTTAAAGACTCTCTTTTCCCCACTGAGTGGTCTTAGTGCCCTTATTGAAAAATCATTTGAGCATATATGCAATGGTTTATTTCTGGATTACTCTATTCCATTAGTCTATATGTCTGTTTTTATGCCCATACCACACTGTTTTGATTACCTTAGCCTTGCAGTAAGTTTTGAAATCAGGAAGTGTGAGTCCTCCAGCTTTGTTCTGCTTTTTCAGGATTGTTTTGATTATTCAGGGTCCCTTGAGATACCATATAAATTTTAGAATAGGTTTTTTGTTTATAGAGACAGAGGGAGAGAGAGAGAGAGAGAGAGATCATTGTGGTTTTAATAGGCATTGCATTAAATCTGGATAATTTTGGATACTATTGACATATTTGACATAACTTACCTTTTAATTCTCTTAACAGCGTCTGCACAGCAAAAGTTTTTAATTTGAAGAGGTCAAGTTTATTATTTTTTCCTTGTATGAATTGTGCATTTGGCGTCAAAGCCAAAAACTTTCACCTCTCAAATATTTTTTAACTTATATTTCTAAAAGTTTTATAGTTTTGGTTCCATTTTTTAATCTATGATCAATTTTAGTTAATTTTGTATAAGTTATAAACTTTCATTAAAGTGTTTTTTTGTTGTTGTTGGTTTTGTTTTGTTTTGTTTTGTTTTGCCTGTGGAAGTCCTCCAGCACCAATGGATCATTGTTTCATTGAATTTCTTTTGTACCTTTGTTAAAGTTCAGTTGGCTGTATTTATGTAAGTCTATTTATGCATTCTCTATTCTGTTTCATTTATGTATGTGTCTATCCCACCACACACTCTTCATTATTCTAGCTATATAATTAAGTCTTCAAATTGAGTAGATTGATTCTTCTCAATGTATTCTTTTTCAAATGATATTAGCTATTATAGTTCTTTTGCCTTCCTATATAAATTTTAGAATACCTTACCTATAACTATAAAAAATATTGGTAGAATTTTCATAGGAATTACTTTAAACCTTATGCTACTTTGGGGGAAAATTGACATCTTTTCTATATGGAGTTTTTTAATCCATGAACATTATATGTCTCTCCATTTATTTCAGACTTTAAAAAAAAGTATTTCATTAGCATTTTGTAGTTTTCAGCATGTAAGTCCAATACATAATTTTCTAGATTGACATCTATGTGTTTCATATTTTTTGACCAATTGTTAATGATATTATATTTTAAATTTTGGTGTCCATGTGCTTATTGATAGTATATAGAAATAAAATTAATTTTTTATGTTTACTTTGCATCCTGAAAGCGTCCTGAACTCACTTATTAGTTCTGTGACTTATACATTAATTTTTGAATGTTGGACCAGTCTTGCATTCCTGGAATGAACTCTATTTGCCATGGTGTAGAGCCTTTTTTTAACATTTTTGCTGAATTCCATATGCTAATATTTTGTGAGAGATTTTTGCATCTATATATTAAAGATATCGATCTGTAGTTCATCTTTTCTTTCTTTCTTTCTTTCTTTCTTTCTTTCTTTCTTTCTTTCTTTCTTTCTTTCTTTCTTTTCTTCCCTCTCGCCTCTCCTTTCTCTATCATTTTTTTTTTTCTTTTCTTCCTACTGCCTTTGTCTAGGTTTGATATCCAGGTAATACTGGCCTAATAAAAACAAGTTAGAAAGTCTTCCCTTTTCTTCTTTTTTTCTGGAAGAGACTGTATAGAATTGATGTTAATTCTTCCTTAAACATTTGGTAAATTATTCTAGTAAAATTATCTAGACATCGCTTTTCTATAAGTTTTTAAACTATGAATTTGATTTCCTCAATAGTTGTAGGCTATTTGGATTTCCTATTTCATATTGGGTGCATAGTGCTTGTCCATGTTTTTTGAGGTATCACTCAATTTCATTTAAATTATCATACTGATATGTGCAGAGGTTTTTTTTTTTTATGGCATTCCCTTATTATTGTGTGTATGTGTGTATACAGGGTCTATAGTGATATCCCATATTTAATTCCTGGTATTATTACTTCAAGTCTTCTCTCTTTTTTTCTTGGTCAGTTTTGCTAGACATTTGTCAGTTTTACTCATTTCAAAGAATCAGCTCTTCATTTCACTGATTTTCTTTATTTTCTTTCTGTTTTTAATTTAGTTGATTTATACTGTTATTTTCTTCTTTCTGCTTGTTTTAGATTTATTTTATGCTTCTTTTTTACTAAGTTATCATGATGAAAACTTAGATTATTGACTTAAGACTTTTCTTTTTTTTCTTATGTATGTATTTAGTGCCATGAATTTCCCTCTCAGTACTCCTTTATCTATGTTGCACAAATTTTGATATGTTGTATTTCAATTTTTATTTAGTTCAGTGTACTTTTTAAAATTTCTTTTGAGTTCCTCTTTGGCCCATGGGTTATATATAAAAGTGTATTGTTTAGTTTTCAAGTGTTTGGAGATTTTTTGATTATCTTTTTGTTAATGTTTTCTAGTTTAATTACATCACAGTAGGAGAACATGTTCTCTATTATTTCAATTCTTTTAAATTTGTTGACAATTGTTTTATGCCTCAAAATATGATCTATACCATACCAATATATATGTATCATGGGAACTTGTAAAGAATGTCTATTCTAATTTTGTTGGTGCAGTGTTTCATATAAATATCAGTTAGATCTTATTGGTTGATGGTATTGTTGAGTTCTTTTTATCCTCGCTGATTTTCGATCTGGGTTTTCTATCAGTTGTTGAGAGAATTATGTTGAAATCTCAAACTATAATTGTGGATTTGCCTACTTCTTTCAATTTTATCAGTTTTGCCTTAAATATTTTGCAGCTCTATTCTTAATGCATACATATGTAGAATTGGTATATGTCTTTGTTATGGTATAAATGCTTCCCCCCACCCCCCCCCCAAAAAAAAGTTCACATGTTAGAATCTTAATGCCCAATGTGATGGTGTTAGAGGGTGAGGTCATTATCAGGTGATTAGCTCATGAGGGTGGAGCCCTATGTATGGGATTTGTGATCTTACAAAAAAGATTCCACAGAGCTGCTTAACCCCTCTTACCTGTAGGATACAATGGAAGTCTACAACCTTCTGGCACCCTAATCTCACACTTCTAGTCTTCATACTATGAGAAGTAGATTTCTGTTATGTATAAGATACTCAATGCATGGTATTTTGTTACAGTAGCCTGAATGGACTAAAACAGTCTTTTGGGGAGATAAATCATTTTATCATCATATAATGCCCTCTCTGTCTCTGTTAATTGTCTTTTCTCTGAATTCTTCTTTATTGGATGTGTATGTGTGTGTATGTGTGTGTATAATCCCCCCTGGCCTCTTTTGATTAATTCTTGCATTATATAATTTTTCTCATCCTTCTGTATTCTATTGACCTATGTAGTTATATTTGAGGTGAGTTTTTATAGATAATATACAGTTGAGTAATATTTTAATACATTTTGCCAATCTCTGTCCTTTAATTGGTATATTCAGATCATTTATGTTTAATGTAATTATTGATATTCTAGAGCTCAAACCTGCAATTTTATTATTTGTTTTCTGTTTGTTTTCTCTGTTTGAATTTCTCTGTTTTATTCTTCCTGACTTCTTGTAGGTTAATTAAATATTTTTTTTTAGAATTCCACTTTGGTTTATATATAGTGTTTTGAACATATCTCTTAGTGTAGATATTTTAGTGGCTGTCCTAGGTATTATGCTATGTAGACATAACATCACAATCTACTGGTATAAACATTTTAGCAGTTCAAATGAAGAAAACTTGCCTCTCTTTCTACATCCTTGCACCTCCTTTTTAAACAAAATATAATTGTTTTAAATATTTTACCTACGTACATTTAAAGTGACACTAGACAGTGCTGTTTTTTAGTCAGCCATCAAACATAATTTAAATAACTCAAGAGGAGAAAGAAAGTATATTGAATTTCCTCATATTTTTTCTCATTATATTCTTTCTTTCTGATGTTCCAAGTTTTTTTATTTCATTGTTTATGCTTAGAAAATTTTTCAGTACTCATTTTTTTACAATAAACTGCTGGCATCAAATTATCTTTGACTGAGACTGTCTTGATTTGCTTTAATTCCTGAAGTGTATTTTTTTTGGATACAGAATTCTAGGTTTATAGTTCTGTTTTTTCCCCCAGCACTTAATAATGTGATGCATTCTTTTGGCTTCTTCCTTATGAGAAATCTGATGTAATTTACATAGTTTTTCTTCTTTTTATAGGGTATTATTCTTCTCTCATTGCTTTCAATATTTGTCTTTAGTTTTCGGAAGTTTGACTATGATGTAGCATGGATTTATAGAAGGTTTTTTTCTCTTTAGGTCAGTTGGATCCTTGAATTTGTAGATTTGTTCTTATGCTAAATATGGGACAATATTGTCAACTATTTTTTAAGCAGTTTTTTAACCCTGGATTCTTTCTCCTCTCCTTCCAGCATTCAAGTAACATGAATTTTAGGCCATTCCTACAGTCCTACAAGTCCTATAGTTTCTGTTCTTTTTTTCCTGTATATTTTTTCTCTCTGTTATTCAGATTGGGCATTTTCTATGGTTCTATGCTCCAATTCATGGATTCTTTCTTCTTTATAGAGCATTCATTGAGTTTATTCCAATTATTATACATTTTAGTTATAAAATTTAGCTTTACTTTTTATATCTCTTTGCTGAGACTTTCTATTTTTCATTTGTTTCAAGTCTTCTCATAGTTGCTCATCGAAGAATTTTTATGATGATAGACTTAACATTTTTGTCAGGTATTTCTAACATCTCTGTTATATTGGCGCTAGCCTTTATTGATTGTCTTTTTTTATTCAGTTTGAGATCTACCTAGTTCTTGATATGACAAGTTATTTCCTATAGAAACCAGGATATTTGGGGTATGATGTTATAAGACAATGATTTTAATTTAAACCTCTACTTTAGTTAGTTTCCTGTAATACCACCGAGGCATAGGAAGAGGGGTATGCCACCTTATTACTGCCAGATGGAAGTATAAGTCCAGGTTCCCCACTTGGCCAATATTGACACTCAAAGAAATGCCCTTGTTAGTTGAGTGGAGGTGGAAACTCCTCTTCCTGTTACACCCCTACTCCTCAGTTGGGCAGTGTTGGTGTGTCTCATTAGTGTTTCAATCATGGTCTACACTAACACTAAACATGTTATGGAGTAGGAGGAGTGAGCTTATTACTTCTTGACAGATAATGCTGAGATGAACTCTAAGCTCCCTCTTGACCTTTTCTAACATAACCCTAGCAGAGGAATTAGGGCACTTCAATATACCGTAGCTAAGTAAGAAGTCTAACTCCCCACTTTGCTGGCATGGGTAGGGGTGGGCCACAGTTTTTTTCTTTAGTTTTGGCTGAAGTAGAGTGGTTATTGTCTACATTGTTCTTTTTTTTTTTTTTTTTTTTTTGGTTGTTTGGCTAAAGAGAACAGGGTTTTGCTTGAGATGTTTTGTTTCTTTGTTTGTTTATGTATTCATTGGTGTTTCCAGGTTTCTGATGTCTTCAGCACCAAGTCAGAAATGTATGACACAAAAAGGAAACCAACAGAAGTCACCAACATATCCTTCCTTGGGTCCTGAGATTCCTAGCCAATTCACTTTTGTTGCCAACTTTTTAGCATTTTCTCATGTTTGTTCTATGTATGATGCCCCAAGTTTTTAGTGTTATTAGAGGGAGAAATGGGGGGAAATGTGTCTAGTCCATGGAAACCCCAGACATATTTTCTTTTCCAGGGGGCAATTTAGTTTAGTCAAACTCCCAAAAGAAGACTGTGTGAAGAGTATATGAAATAGTGTCAGGAAATATGGGACCAAGTTTTTCAATCCAGCAACATTTTAGATGGTCTTCATGGCATGGTTTTTCCAGCAAGAGGAAAAAGGAGTCCTAATTTTTCAGTATCCCTTAACTCATGGTCCATGGAAAATCTATTAGAATGTGAGCTTAAGTAGCCTTCTTCTGAAATTACATATAAAGTTTTTTAGTTAAGGTCTGTATGAATTTATACAGGGGACAAAATTTCAACCTATTCTCAAAGGGTGCATGGCCCCTCAAATTTAAAACTCTGTCATAGGAGTTATCTTATGTTAGTTATCTTATGTTATCTTATGCTCAGAACACCATAAAAATTCTTCATATACAGATTATTTTGTCTTTGTTCTGCTGTGTTTTGGCATTATGCCATTAAGACGTTCAGATTATTAGTCTAAAAAATGTCATTATGAGGATATTGCTGAGAATATTTCTCTCTATAGCATGATATCTTCTTCATGAAGACCCAGTGGGAGAAACTTCTCTTGGGCCTTAACATCAGGAAAAACTGTTCTGCTTTTAGGCTTACAATTGGCATTCTTTAATTTTTTTTTTTTTTTTTTACCATAATGGACAGTTTACTTCTTGTAACTATGTTTTAGCCTGTCTTTGTTTTGGCAGTTGGGAAGCCCAGAGTCACACTGTGTGGAGTGGTCTATTGCAACAATACCAGGTCTTCTGATCTGCTTCTGATGGCATATAACTTTCTTTTCACTTTCTTCCCATATTTTCCTTTCATTGTATTTTCAACCCAAAAACTACCTTGACTATCTTATTGTTTTATATTGTGAACATTTTATAAACAGCCTCAAATACTTATGGTAATAAGCAAGGATAGATATATAGATGGATAGACAGATAGAAAGACAGATAAATTTATCTCTCCAGCAGTGCTGGGGTCCATCCCATCTAGATGCCATGGCTTCAGCATGGCAATTAGACTGCTCATGCCCAGCCATCACTCCCCAGTTGCCTTTTTACTGCTGTATATATATGCAAAGGAGGAAGGCTTGTCTCCAGGCTGAAGTGCTGCCATAACTAACAAATTCCAAGTGGGCTTGTGTTGAGGTTGATGGGAGAAGAGAGCCCCTCCATAAGGGGATAGAATGAGTGATAAGTCTTAGAGTCACCTTCCCATCTCTTCCCATAAGTACTACCTGCTTGCTGGTCTCCTCTTCAGCATAACAGCCAGAGACGTTCCTTTGAAAGTAGGTCTTAATTTTGCAAATGGAAGGGAGAAATCCTCCTCCTTCCTATATTCCCTCTAGTATAGAACTCTCTCAAGGAATCATTTTCTATGACTCCTTCACTCTTCTCCCTGCTCCTACCCCCGTCAGCTGATAGACGATGCAGGCAGAGAGCTATGGTTCTCTAGGGTGACACAGCTTCTTGTGCTGTGCATGAAGTGAGGTGGTACTTATGTCTGAGCTTCTTAGTTGCCCAGGAAAACCATGGAGATGTTGACAACTTGCTCATGCTCTTTATAGTATCTAGATTTCTTGCCTTCCCCTGTGGAATGGAGGTAATAAAATATAAACTTTCCCACAGGATTATAGGTAACAGATAACCTCAGCTGTAATCCTCACAGATGATGATTAAATTGAATAATGAAAGTCCAATTGCTGTGTAAACTACTAAGTGTTATACAGATACTAGTTAAGGTGATGATGATGATGATGATGATTATCATAACCCCCAAACACACCTATTCCTTTTCCACCATGGATCTTAGTTCAGTCTTCCTTTGCAGTGCCTCCTGCTCCTGGTCTCATCTCAGACCCTACCCTACCCTACCCCAGATACTGTCTCTCCCCAACCTGTCAATGGAGAGTTTACCTCTCTTCTATTTCATTTTTGTTTGGTAAGAACTTAAAAAACTTAATTGGTGGTTCTCAAAACATGGCACATGTAAGAATCACCAGAGAAGCTTATAAAACTACAGATCCCTAAATATCACCCCATTTTTAGCAGGTGTCTTTGATGATTCAGATTCAAGTGGTTGAACCACTAAGCCCTTTACTGAGAGAGGGCAAGATGCCATGGGAAAGAAGTTCAGATTTGTGCAATGGCTTGCTATGGCTGCCATACCAAAGTATCACAGAGAGGGTGATTTCAACAATACAAACTCATTTTCTCACAGTTCTAGAGGCTGGAAGTTCAAGATATAAGTGTCATCAGATTTGGTTTCTTCTAAGGTCCAGGGGATGATAATGTTTCAGGCCTCTTTCCTTGGCTTGTAGATGGTCATCTTCTCCCTGCGTCTTCATATTATCTTCCCTCTGTGCATATGTCTGTGTCCAAATTTCCCCATTTATTTATTTATTTATTTATTTATTTATTAAAAAATTTTTTTTTAAAATGTTTATTTATTTTTGAGAAAGAGAGAGACAGAGTGCAAGTGGGGGAGGGGCAGAGAGAGAGGGAGACACAGAATCTGAAACAGGCTCCAGGCTCTGAGCGGTCAGCACAGAGCCCGACGCGGGGCTCCAACCCACAGACTATGAGATCATGACCTGAGCCGAAGTCGGACGCTCAACCGACTGAGCCACCCAGGCGCCCCAAATTTCCCCCTTTTTTAAAATAAGAACATCAATTATACTGCATTAGGACTCACACCAATTACTTCATTTTAACCTAACTACCTCTGTAAAGACTCTGTCTCCAAATGTGGTCATATTCTGAGGTATTCAGGATTAAGTCTTCAACATATGAATTTTAGGAGGGAACACAATTCAGTACATAGTAGTTAGACACCTGAGGCAAGGCTTCTGACAAACTTGGGAACAAAAGGAAAGGACTTTTGTATCCATTAGGATTGAGTTCAGCTGAAAGAAACCAATAGCAGTAGCTTAACAAAATAGACACTGTTTTTTTCACCTGACAAGAAATCTAGGATGGCAGTATAGGTCTGGTTCATTAGCTTCACAATCCCATGTAGAAGCCTGGCTCCTTCTATCATTCTGCCCTGCCATCCTCCTCATGTTGTTTCACTCAAATACTATGACATGAATCATAAATCTCTAGTCATTTCTTGTCCATTTGCACCAGGAAGAAGGGGTTCTTTGTGAGGGCAAAGTATGTGTCAGCTGAGCCAGCTATTGTATGTATGTGTGTGTATATATACGCACACATACATAAATAATACAATAACCTTACTGGACTTATTGACTTTCATCTCATTGGTTGTAGGTAAGAGGAAATATGCCACAGGAATCAACAAAGGAGAGAAATACAAAAGATAACATGGACAAGGTAAAATGTTAGAAATCAGGAAAAGTAAGCAAGCAAACAAACAAGGAAATAAAAGAAAACTAGGAGATGAAAGAAAGAGGATGGAGCCCCAAACAAGAGGTGCAAGCAGTCAGTGGGCTTTATAAAAGACCCAGGAACAAGAATGGAGTTTGGCATTGTGAGATGACCATTCTAGCCCAGGACCAAGACTTGCTTTAGTATGGGTCTGGATTTGTGTTACCAGGTAGAAGCAATTAGCCACTCTTGGCCAGGATGTAGTTGCCAGTACCAACTCCCTTTACTTCATGAATTGTCCTATATCTTAACTTGCACCACTGAGATCTCCTCTGGGTTAATCTCTAGAATTGCTGGTCTTGATTACATGGTGCCAGTCAGGAAGAGGCAGGGATGCCTTCTCACAGCACAGATTCTTTCCCACAATGCTCCATGCCGAGACAAGTTAAGAAATTATGCCTTGACAAGTTTCTTCCTCAAAACATCCTATGATGACTCTATGTGGTGCAGTCTCTTCTTCAGGAATCATGGTGACTGTCTCTAGTATCTGCCATAATGCTCGGTTGGGAAAAGAATGAGAGCATAACAAGACGGTGACTCGGGAGCGGCTCATTTCTGATGCAGCACTAGGAGCCGGGACTACCTCTGCTTCCAGGAGATCTCTTCTCTTTGGGCTGTAAGCCCAGGATCTCAACCTCCCAGAGGAAAGCTGTCATCTCAAGTCAAAACTTGTACCCTTCAGTTCATCTACCAACTCATTGAGAGATGTAAAGAAAGGTGGGACAATGAGCATCAGCATGCCAGTCCCTCAACAGAGCTCTGAGTCTAGGGAACTGTGGACCTTCCCTGGAAATTATCCTTGGTAGCATAAGAGCTTTCTCTACCTGGTGAGCCCTGTGATATGAGGTTCAAGGGTAGTATATTGTCTTGTTGGGAGGCTTATTGCACAAATATTGCTTCTATGAACAAAAAGGGATGTCAGATAGCAGAGAGTACCAGGGAATCTGAGCTCTTCAGCCTACTTGTTAGAGGCCCCATGAAGGCTATTTCCCCTCTTTGGCTTGATCTTAATGCTTCCTTCAAGCTCCAGGACACTGTTCTTTTACTCACTAGATTTCATCCCCATATACTTTTTGTCTTGGCAATGTGAAGTAGAAGTAGAAGTAGCAGGTGGAGCATTTCATAGTGGGTCAAAACAGGCTAAGAGACTGGACATGTTCAGGAATGATTCAGTTGATAGCACATAGGAATCTCTAATAGGAGGTGATGAGTACCAATCAAAGGGTATCACCCAGACACTGGGAAGTGAGGCTGACAGTTTGTTACTCTCTGGAGGGTCCCTTTACAGTCAATGAGGCCCCAACTCTCAGGCTGATGCCCAGAATTGGAGCTTTAGGACTTTGGGAGGTAGAAGATGGCAGACCAGGATGGCAGAATCAGGGTAGGGAGAGTCCACAATCTGGGTCTGGAAGGATATCTGACACTAAGCACCACCAAATGGAGGACCCAAGTAGTGTTGAAAGGGCCTGCTTCATGTGAGCATTTTCGTAAAAATCTCAAAGGCAGATGTAAGACAGGGGTCTCAAACTCAAATGCCTCCAGGGTCAAGGCAAATAACAAAAATGAGTAAAGAAAGTCAGGTTTGAGAAAAATCTTTAAAATCACTCTTTGGAAAAGAATCAGAAACTGTTTTACTTTCTTCAAGAAAAACATTCTCTCCCCTTTATTGAAATATTAGGTCTCCAGGTCTATTTTTGTTTTTTCTATTTTAATAGATTTTGTGGCATAGAAATATATTTGTCTCCCATAAGAAAAACAAAAGCATATATGTGATTTTTAAAAAAATGGCAAATCATGTTGGCCCTCCATCCAGAAATGGTGAGGACTGTGGAAAATTACAGAGTGTGTCCTCTGACCTGTTTAAAGGGTGCTGACTGCTACTTCTCAACACTCTTAAATCACCATCATGTTGAATGTCAACTCAGTGCTGACAGACCTTCATATTTTTTGAAAGAAGTAAAAATCTGGATTTTGTATTATGAAATCTCCAAATATTTAAGTGTTGGCTTAAAAAAAAAAGAGAGAAAGAGAGAGAAAACCCAAAACAAAATGGATCAGAAAGCTGTCACTCTGTGATGTCTGTTACTGGTGGGGACAGTGGTACCAACTTTGAGGAACTGGGCAATGGTCAGGGTAGGGGCTGACACTGATTACTGAGTTGCTTTAAAATAACAGATTACATAAAATATCTTGGTTCTATGGCATCTATCTCAATGCACTCAAAAGGCATAGATTTCTGAAGGCACCCCTCAAACACTCCACTTCACTAGGCAGTATTGACAAGTGCCTGCAGATATCAGCTGCCTAGAGTCCACTAGAATTTCCCAAGTGTGTGTAAGGCTTGGGTGGGAGAAAGTAAAACATTTTGACATTAGACTGAGCTTCTCTATTTTATAATATACTATGCATGCTATTCCCCCTAGGAATCAATGCTCATGAATTCATTAAGTCTGGGGACTGTGATATTTTGCCAGAATACAAAAAACAATCGTCTCCAACCAGAACATAAATTGCAACATAAAAAAAAAAACTTTGTAATTTAATTTTTTAGTGAATATAAGAAGATCTATATGACTGTAGCTTCAGTGCACTAATAATAGGATGCAAATGAGATAGGAACATATTCATACTCAGGAGGTAGGTGGGTGGGAGACAGCTTGGTGGCTGGAAGAAAGGATACCCCCGTCCATTCCATATCTACTGCAAAACCAATAAAAGCAAAGTGAACTAAGTGCCTTGGCTATTAATTACTGATTGAATATTTAAAGTCATACTTCCCACAGCTGATAACCAGCTTGGTTAATTTAATAGTAAGAGACTCCTGTGTGCATGCAGTCATGCACACACATGCATGTGCATGCTGTGATTTGTGGAGGCATGCAGCCACCTCTGCAGGCAGCTAAGCAAACTATCCTCTGCTGGCTCAGCCTGTGTCTACGTGGGCAACTTATCTTGCTCATTTATACTGAAGACTCATTAGATAGTCAAACAACTCTGATTTTTTTTCCTGAGTGATTGGAATGAGGAGATAAATTAAATCTGCATTTTGACTCAATGTAAAATTAGCCATTTCTTCTCTTAAGGACTATCTTTGAGTTTCCTCCCAGGAGGAGACAATTTTGTGAGGTCCTTTGAGGAACTACTAGGTGTCCCACATACCTGACAGGTCATGGTGAGGAGCTGATGCCAGAGAACACTCCTTCCCACCCTGCCCTCCTAGGATAGCTCCACATTCTGGGCACCAGCCTCCAAAAGTAAGCGGGAGAGGAAAGATCCGTAGGAACACAAACATGGCAGAGGCCTTGAAGGTCATACTCTTATTTTATGGTGCAAAAACTGAAGTCTAGAGAGAAATTTGTCCAATGTCATCTACTCAACCCTCAGGGCTTCTGTTTTCCAAGCTGTCCCTTAAAGTTTCTGTCTCTGTCATGCTCCACTTTGGCTTTTTAGGTAGAAATGTTTTGACTTTGGCCCTTTTTGGTCTCCCTTAGTCTTTGGATAACATAAGCTTCTAGTTTCTTTTTTTTTTTTCAATATATGAAATTTATTGTCAAATTGGTTTCCATACAACACCCAGTGCTCATCCCAAAATGTGCCCTCCTCAATACCCATAACCCACCCCCCATCAACCCTCAGCTTGTTCTCAGTTTTTAAGATTCTCTTAGCTTTGGCTCTTTCCCACTCTAACCTCTTTTTTTTTTCCTTCCCCTCCCCCATGGGTCTCCGTTAAGTTTCTCAGGATCCACATAAGAGTGAAAATATATGGTATCTGTCTTTCTCTGTATGGCTTATTTCACTTAGCATAACACTCTCCAGTTCCATCCACGTTGCTACAAAGGGCCATATTTCGTTCTTTCTCATTGCCATGTAGTATTCCGTTGCGTATATAAACCACAATTTCTTTATCCATTCATCAGTTCATGTACATTTAGGCTCTTTCCATGATTTGGCTATTGTTGAGAGTGCTGCTATAAACATTGGGGTACCAGTGCCCCTATGTATCAGTACTCCTGTATCCCTTGGGTAAATTCCTAGCAGTGCTATTGCTGGGTCATAGGGTAGGTCTATTTTTAATTTTCTGAGGAACCTCCACACTGTTTTCCAGAGTGGCTGCACCAATTTGCATTCCCACCAATAGTGCAAGAGGGTTCCCATTTCTCCACATCCTCTCCAGCATCTATAGTCTTCTGATTTGTTCATTTTGGCCACTCTGACTGGCGTGAGGTGATATCTGAGTGTGGTTTTGATTTGTATTTCCCTGATAAGAAGCGACGTTGAGCATCTTTTCATGTGCCTGTTGGCCATCCGGATGTCTTCTTTAGAGAAGTGTCTATTCATGTTTTCTGCCCATTTCTTCACTGGGTTATTTGTTTTTTGGGTGTGGAGTTTGGTGAGCTCTTTATAGATTTTGGATACTAGCCCTTTGTCCAATATGTCATTTGCAAATATCTTTTCCCATTCCGTTGGTTGCCTTTTAGTTTTGTTGGTTGTTTCCTTTGCTGTGCAGAAGCTTTTTATCTTCATAAGGTCCCAGTAATTCATTTTTGCTTTGAATTCCCTTGCCTTTGGGGATGTGTCGAGTAAGAGATTGCTAAGCTGAGGTCAGAGAGGTCTTTTCCTGCCTTCTCCACTAGGGTTTTGATGGTTTCCTGTCTCACATTCAGGTCCTTTATCCATTTTGAGTTTATTTTTGTGAATGGTGTGAGAAAGTGGTCTAGTTTCCACCTTCTGCATGTTGCTGTCCAGTTCTCCCAGCACCATTTGTTAAAGAGACTGTCTTTTTTCCATTGGATGTTCTTTTCTGCTTTGTCAAAGATTAGTTGGTCATAGGTTTGTGGGTCTAGTTCTGGGGTTTCTATTCTATTCCATTGGTCTATGTGTCTGTTTTTGTGACAATACCATGCTGTCTTGATGATGACAGCTTTGTAGTAGAGCCTAAAGTCTGGGATTGTGATGCCTGCTCTTTTGGTCTTCTTCAAAATTACTTTGGCTATTCGGGGCCTTTTGTGGTTCCATATGAATTTTAGGATTGCTTGTTCTAGTTTCAAGAAGAATTCTGGTGCAATTTTGATTGGGGTTGCATTGAATGTGTAGATAGCTTTGGGTAGTGTTGACATTTTGACAATATTTATTCTTCCAATCCATGAGCAGGGAATGTCTTTCCATTTCTTTATATCTTCTTCCATTACTTTCATAAGCTTTCTATAGTTTTCAGCATACAGATCTTTTGCATCTTTGGTTAGATTTATTCCTAGGTATTTTTATGCTTCTTGGTGCAATTGTGAATGGGATAAGTTTCTTTATTTGTCTTTCTGTTGCTTCACTGTTAGTGTATAACAATGATTTCTGTACATTGATTTTGTATCCTGCAACTTTGCTGAATTCATGTATCAGTTCTAGCAGACTTTTGGTGGAGTCTATCGGATTTTCCATGTATAATATCATGTCATCTGCAAAAAGCGAAAGCTTGACTTCATCTTTGCCAATTTTGGTGCCTTTGATTTCCTTTTGTTGTCTGATAGCTGATGCTAGAACTTCCAGCACTATGTGAAACAACAGCGGTGAGAGTGGACATCCCTGTCGTGTTCCTGATCTCAGGGAAAAAGCTCTCAGTTTTTCCCCATTGAGGATGATGTTAGCTGTGGGCTTTTCATAAATGGCTTTTATGATGTTTAAGTATGTTCCTTCTATCCCGACTTTCTGAAGGGTTTTTATTAAGAAAGGGTGCTAGGGGCGCCTGGGTGGCACAGTCGGTTAAGCGTCCGACTTCAGCCAGGTCACGATCTCGCGGTCTGTGAGTTTAGCCCCGGGTCGGGCTCTGGGCTGATGGCTCAGAGCCTGGAACCTGTTTCCGATTCTGTGTCTCCCTCTATCTCTGCCCCTCCCCCGTTCATGCTCTGTCTCTCTCTGTCCCAAAAATAAATAAACGTTGAAAAAAAAATTAAAAAAAAAAAAGAAAGGGTGCTGAATTTTGTCAAAGGCCTTGTCTGCATCGATTGACAGGATCATATGGTTCTTATGTTTTCTTTTATTAATGTGATGTATCACGTTGATTGATTTGCCAATGTTGAACCAGCCCTGCATCCCAGGAATGAATCCCACTTGATCATGGTGAATAATTCTTTTTATATGCTGTTGAATTCGATTTGCTAGTATCTTATTGGGAATTTTTGCATCCATATTCATCAGGGATATTGGCCTGTAGTTCTCTTTTTTTACTGGGTCTCTGTCTGGTTTAGGAATCAAAGTAACACTGGCTTCATAGAATGAGTCTGGAAGTTTTCCTTCCCTTTCTATTTCTTGGAATAGCTTGAGAAGGATAGGTATTATCTCTGCTTTAAACGTCTGGTAGAACTCCCCTGGGAAGCCATCTGGTTCTGGACTCTTATTTGTTCGGAGATTTTTGATAACCGATTCAATTTCTTCGCTGGTTATGGGTCTGTTCAAGCTTTCTATTTCCTCCTGATTGAGTTTTGGAAGAGTGTGGGTGTTTAGGAATTTGTCCATTTCTTCCAGGTTGTCCAGTTTGTTGGCATATAATTTTTCATAGTATTCCCTGATAATTGTTTGTATCTCTGAGGGATTGGTTGTACTAATTCCATTTTCCTTCATGATTTTATATATTTGGGTCATCTCCCTTTTCTTTTTGAGAAGCCTGGCTAGAGGTTTGTCAATTTTGTTTATTTTTTCAAAAAACCAACTCTTGGTTTCGTTGATCTGCTCTACAGTTTTTTTAGATTCTATATTGTTTATTTCTGCTCTGATCTTTATTATTTCTCTTCTTCTGCTGGGTTTAGGCTGCCTTTGCTGTTCTGCTTCTATTTCCTTTAGGTGTGCTGTTAGATTTTGTATTTGGGATTTTTCTTGTTTCTTGAGATAGGCCTAGATTGCAATGTATTTTCCTCTCAGGACCGCCTTCGCTGCATCCCAAAGCATTTGGATTGTTGTATTTTCATTTTCGTTTGTTTCCACATATTATTTAATTTCTTCTCTAATTGCCTGGTTGACCCATTCATTCTTTAGTAGGGTGTTCTTTAACCTCCATGCTTTTGGAGGTTCTCCAGACCTTTTCCTGTGGTTGATTTCAAGCTTCATAGCATTGTGGTCTGAAAGTATGCATGGTATAATTTCAATTCTTGTATACTTATGAACGGCTGTTTTGTGACCCAGTATATGATCTATCTTGGAGAATGTTCCATGTGCACTCAAGAAGAAAGTATATTCTGTTGCTTTGGGATGCAGAGTTCTAAATATATCTATCAAGTCCATCTGATCCAATGTATCATTCAGGGCTCTTGTTTCTTTATCGACCATGTGTCTAGATGATCTATCCATTTCTGTAAGTGGAGTGTTAAAGTCCCCTGCAATTACCACATTCTTATCAATAAGGTTGCTTATGTTTATGAGTAATTGTTTTATATATTTGGGAGCTTCCATATTCAGTGCATAGACATTTATAATTGTTAGCTCTTCCTGATGAATAGACCCTGTAATTATTATATAATGCCCTTCTTCATCTCTTGTTACAGCCTTTAATTTAAAGTCTAGTTTGTCTGATATAAGTATGGATGCTCCAGCTTTCTTTTGGCTTCCAGTAGCATGATAAATAGTTCTCCATCCCCTCACTTTCAATCTAAAGGTGTCCTCAGGTCTAAAATGAGTCTCTTGTAGACAGGAAATAGATGGGTCTTGTTTTTTTATCCATTCTGATACCCTATGTCTTTTGGTGGGCGCATTTAATCCATTTACATTCAGTGTTATTATAGAAGATACAGGTTTAGAGTCATTGTGATGTCTGTATGTTTTATGCTTGTAGTGATGTCTCTGGTACTTTGTCTCACAGGATCCCCCTTAGGATCTCTTGTAGGGCTGGTTTAGTGGTGACAAATTCCTTTAGTTTTTGTTTGTTTGGGAAGACCTTTATCTCTCCTTCTATTCTAAATGACAGGCTTGCTGGATAAAGGATTCTCGGCTGCATCTTTTTTCTGTTCAACACATTGAAGATCTTCTGCCAATCCTTTCTGGCCTGCCAAGTTTCAAAAGAGAGATCAGTCACGAGTCTTATAGGTCTCCCTTTATATGTGAGGGCACGTTTATCCCTTGCTGCTTTCAGAATTTTCTCTTTATCCTTGTATTTTGCCAGTTTCACTATGATATGTCGTGCAGAAGATCGATGCAAGTTACGTCTGAAGGGAGTTCTCTGTGCCTCTTGGATTTCAATGCCTTTTTCCTTCCCCAGTTCAGGGAAGTTCTCAGCTATTATTTCTTCAAGTACCCCTTCAGCACCTTTCCCTCTCTCTTCCTCCTCTGGGATACCAATTATGCGTAGATTATTTCTTTTTAGTGTATCACTTAGTTCTCTAGTTTTCCCCTCATACTCCTGGATTTTTTTATCTCTCTTTTTCTCAGCTTCCTCTTTTTCCATAATTTCATCTTCTAGTACACCTATTCTCTCCTCTGCCTCTTCCATCCAAGCCATGGTCGTTTCCATTTTATTTTGCATCTCGTTTAAAGCGTTTTTCAGCTCCTCCTGACTATTCCTTAGTCCCTTGATCTCTGTAGCAAGAAACTCTCCTCTGTCCTCTATACTGTTTTCAAGCCCAGCGATTAACTTTATGACTATTATTCTAAATTCACTTTCTGTTATATTATTTAAATCCTTTTTGATCAGTTCATTAGCTGTTGTTATTTCCTCGAGATTCTTTTGAGGGGAATTCTTCCGTTTGGTCATTTTGGATAGTCCCTGGAGTGGTGCAGACCTGCAGGGCACTTCCCCTGTGCTGTGGTGTATAACTGGAGTTGGTGGGTGGGGCCGCAGTCAGACCTGATGTCTGCCCCCAGCCCACCGCTGGGGCCACAGACTGGTGTGTGCCTTCTCTTCCCTTCTCTATAAGCTTCTAGTTTCTAGTATCAACAGTTATCCATGAATCTGCCTTTCCTGCAACTAGAGTCAGAGTGCAGAGTCATCTGGAAACTATGAAATATAAGCTCCATCCCACCACGGGAACAAGTAAGGTGATGGGGGAGCTACCCCAGGTCTTCTAAAGGAGATAGAGTTGGCTGGATGTTGTTGAAGAAAGGGACAGTTTTTGAATCTGTTTAATAACTCCTTTTGTATCCCCCCTCACAGCCCCATCCACCCACTCACTGGCCACCTCAGCTGCCCATCTTTCTGGAGGAGCTGGGGGCTTTGTTTTTTCAGACAAACCCACTTGATTAAGAGTCAGGAACCTAGAGGGAGGAAATATATATGTGTACAATATAGCTGACCCTTGAACAACACAAGTTTGAACTGCATGGGTCCACTTGTATGTGGATTCTTTTCAATAAACACACATATAATACTTTAAATGTATTTTCTCTTATGATTTTCTTAATAACATATCTTTTCTCTAGCTTACTTTATTGTAAGACTACAGTGTATGATACATATAACATACAAAGTATTTGTTAATGCACTGTTTATGTTATCAGTAAGACTTCCAGCCGACAGTAAGTAATTAGTAATTAAGTTTTGGGGAATCAAAAGTTACATGCAGATTTTCTACTTTCCAAACATTGATGTCCCTAACCCCCATGTTGTCCAGGGATCAAGTGTATATACATTCAGATGGATATTAATCTACCTGACCACATCAGTGTGTGTATACATATATATATATAATATTTACTGTATGTATGCATTATATATATATTATATAGTGTGTATATATGTGTATATATATATATGTATGATACATATATCATATATATAATAGATATAGGCACTAGCATCAGATGTAGTTTGAATCCTAGCTGTAGCACTTACTAGTTGTATGACCTCAGGTAAGATACTTAGTACTTCCTTGTTTCTGCTTTCTTATATGTAAACTGGAAATAATAACCTGTTTGTTTACTGTTAAGATTTAACATAAACTACTTAGAATAGTGCATGGCACATTGGAATCACTTTGTAAACATTCATCACTAATAATATTAGTGTATTGTTCCCTCCAGAGGCATCTGCATTTTAAAAGTGATTTGACAGTGGAAGGGCAAAGCTTACCTGGACAGAATGCTTAACCTGATCATGAACTCTTGGATAAAGGTATCACCAAAAGGTATTTACTTTTTAGGATAGACCTATTGCAGCATTCCCAACATCCTCCCACACTGTCAAGGCAGTGGATGCCCCGAATGGGGCAGATGTGGCCATCTTTGTGAACCAGAAAAAAAAAGAGGCCCAAGAGGGAGAAGCCCAGCAACAGAAAGTTTGGCTGGGAGTTGGAGGAAGCTGGAAACAGCCAATGTCTTCATGCTCCTAGAGTTTCCCTCACTCCTTCTGGGACTTTTTTCAGCCATAAGCAGTTCTATTTTTCAGCTTTGGCTTTTGCCTGACATTTGAAGGATGAGCTATTAACGGTACTAAATTAATAACGGTTATAGAGTATATTTGAGAAGATCATAAAAAAATCAGTAATGTCATCATGTCAAGAAAAGTTTCTGATGTTTTTTTTAAATTATTCATGTCTTTTATTTTTTTTCCTTCCAACATTGATCCAGAGCTTTCAGAGAGACATTAATCTACATGACCACATCAGAATCCTTGGTTATTCAAGTCCAGCAATATATCTAGTTCTACAGAGATTCCCTGTGGATTTGCCATTGTTGTGGTGGAGTTTTGTAGCTCACCTCTGCTCCCACTGCTCAGCCCAGCCCAGCCCTGCACCTCTTCAATGATGCACAGCTATCCCCCAGACCTCCACTTTGCTCTGATACACACAAATACTGAGGCTTATAATTCAGGGAGGTATAATTTCTCCCAGTGTGACAAGTGGGTGAAAACTCATAAGTGATAACTATAGAGTAAGTTCCTTCTTGGAGAAGGACAAGAAGGGACTGAAGAAAGTATAGTAACCATAATGTATATGTGACCTCTTCAGGACTCTGGAGCTGGGTAACCCTGAGCAAATCATTGAAACTTGGCTTCTAGTTGTGCCCTTGCAAAATATGCTCTGCAACTGTTTCACTGAACTCTAGGTGGAGGATGACAGTTAGTCAGACACACACACACACACACACACACACACACACACACACGTTATAGACCAGCAGAACTGGGGAAGTGCAAAGCAACAAAGTATAAATGCTGGCAATGTCAGTCATGATAACATGAGAGTCATTCCATGGCTGCTGGGTCTTGTGAGGAGAAATGAATGGTAAACCCTCCCAAGGGCTAAGAGGGGCAGACTAGTTTGCCTAGATTCACAGCCTAAGGGTATTTTATTGGAGAGAAGAGCTGCAATGTTGTTGTTTTTAATAAAGCCTTCCTGAAGGCAACTTCTGAATGTTCTCAGGTAGATAGGGAGAAAGACAGGTTGAACAGTTCATTTGGCAATGCAAGTTACCTCTGACAACCTCCTCTGTCTCCCTATTTTCTGTTCTTTTCCATAGGCAGGAAGAGGATTCAAAAAGTGTGTCCCCTTCTTTCTATCTCTTTGCCTCTCTCCTCTAGTGTTCTTCCTCCCTATCTCTTCCCTTTCCCTCTCCTTCCCTCTCATTTCTCTTGTTCTTCTTCCCTCTTCCTCCAACTTCCATGTAGTCTATTAAATTTCATTCAACAGGCCCCTGGTGAGATTTCTGTCTCTGTACTTTGGGGAGGAGAAATCACTGGTGTTGGGGAGATTGCAGTCTGGCTGGGATAGACAGGATTGCAGTTTGGCTGGGACTAGAGTGAAAAGCTAATCTGCATGCTCATTGCAGGCACCCTGATTCATCTGGACACCTGCCTGAAATGATTTTTGCATGAAAACCCAAAGGATCTCCCATATAAAATGGTTAGGAGGTTTTACAATTTGACAGTTAACTCCACAGTAGTTGGATTTGGATTCTCCAAAAGGAGAAGATAGGCCAATTGTTGGCCTCTCAAACTGCCCTTTTGATAGGCAGGAAACTGACAAGAAAAAAAGGAATGGTAGGAATCCCTGGGCTCTGCCTGGGACATGAGTTAAATGACAAGAAAAAGAGAGGGAGGGAGGGATGTTTTTGATGGGGGTGTTATCATGAGGGACCACTCAAATGTTCTTGCATAACCAAGGGTCAACTCATTCCTAGTTCCCAAAATAGATAATTGATATATTTTTGTAAATGAATGAATGAATGAATGAATGAAAGTTTGCTTGGAATGAAAGGGTTAGAACTGTGGGCAGTATAATAGGCCAGACTATCCACAGGCCTGAAAGCATTGCAGCATTGACCAGGAGTGGTAGAATAGGAAAGAAGAGATGGCAAAGCCAGTGCATAGTCCTGCCTATATCAGCCTGTATCAGGAGGAGAAACTGGCAAGAGTTGAAATTTCCAATTCTACCTAGGGATCCTCAGGAAATACTGATGCCTATATGCCATCCTTGAAGACTGTGATTGAACTGATCTGTGTGTGACCTTTAGAAATTTTAGGAAGACTTCAGATGATTCTAATGTGCAGACAAATTTAGGATCAATCAGTTTAGGAGGCAATAAAATGAGACTAATGGAACCTGGGTTTGCATTGGAAACTAATGGTAGGATTTTTTTTTTTTTTAATTGAGTTACCTGTAAAAAATCTTTCTCAAGAAAATTAGAGGGCTAGGAATTTATGGTTTTTTTGGCCAACACATTGGTTCTGGATGTCCAGCTGTAATTCTCCATGGCCTCCTCTGGGTTTAGCTATGTCTTTACATAATCTTGGTCTCAAATCACAAGGTCAAATCTCAGCCCTATAACTGAGCCATGAGACCCTAAGCAAACCAGTGGTAACTTTTACTTCCCACCTACTTTATCAGGCATAGAGAAAGCCACATCTACACAAACTATATCATTTAGTGTTCATGGAAATCCTTAGAGGTAGGATCTGTTGGTGTTCTTTTTCAGATAAGATAACTGAGCCACAAAAGACTTATCTGCTTTGCCCCAAATGTTGCTATTGTGATCCCTTGGGCAGGATTCAAACCCAGCTGTAACGCCAATGCCTGTACTCCCTCCAGCCTGAGCTACCTTCCCACACCATACCATAATCCACTATCTATGTGTAAATGGTGGAGCTGAACTCCATGACCAACAGTACCTCACACCAGGATGTGGGATTCCTGTATTCGCCCTCTCCACAGAATGAGATCTATCCTCAAGTTAAACAGCTTCTATATCTCAAGCCATAGATTGTGCAACCTGGTTCCCACCCACAGATTGGCCAAAACCTGATCCTGCCCAACCTGGCAGCAGCTGGCAGGCCTAGCTAATTGGACCCCTTTAGCCCAGACCTGTCAGTAGTTTTTCAATCCAGCAGATGCCATCTGCCTGTGGGACTAGCTGCTGTCAGTGTGGACTCTCAGAGTACAGAGAGCAAGCCTTCAACAGTGAGTAGACCCACCCTAGCCTGCTCATCTGTGATCTTTCTTCTCAGGGAAAAATAATGAAAGAATCGACCCCTGGAGAACAGGTCTAAAGAGCCTTAGCTGGCACCCATATACAGGTACAGAAATAGACCAGGCATCTCAGCCAAGAAAGAGCACTGGTCTGGAGGCCAGGAGGTTGCATTCAAACCTGTCTTTGCCATTAATCTGCAATATGTCCTTGAGTTCTTGAGTAAATACCTTGACCTGCTATGTCACTGATGAAAAAAGAAAAAAAAATACTTGGACTAAAGTTCTAGATTATCAGTAGATATTTATAAGCTTACAATTCTAGAAGACTACAAGACCATATTTCTGTATCCCGTGAGAAATTATCCATAGGGGTCTAGGTTTCTGAAATATCACTCCTAGAGCTTAAGTGAGGAACTTGAGTGGTGATGGAAGTCCAGTTTAGATGCCTCTTCCTTAGAGGGATCTCCCTGATATCCTGGGAGCAATCTTCTAATTACTTCTACTTGTGATGCTGTGGTTTGCTTTCCTCACTGAAGTCTGTGGGAAGAAGAACCCCATGTGCCTTCCTCACACGGTCATAAGGTGTGCCTTACAGTAATTCATTAATCCAAAGTAGAGTGGAAGAATAAAAATGAATGAATAACTGAATGATGATTTGGTTCCAAGCACTGAGGCAAAGTAAGAAGAGAAGCTATGCAGTGGTACAGAAGCCTTTCCTGATGTCACAAATGACACTCCAGTGGTGACCAAACAAGGAAATCTAATTTGAGTGAATTTGTAACAGATGTTCAATTCCTGCCACCCATTGCTGACCACCTATCTCCCAGTCAAGACTGTAGTGCCTTGTGGATGCTAGTATGGCACTCCTTCAGGTAGCAGCTGGCTTTGAGGGCCTGGGTCATGGGGAGGAAACCAAGGTGCCTGAAATGCAAACTTTAAGAAGGTGACCCTCAGTGAAGCTTACTGCCCCTGGGAGTGAGCACTTCTGTAAATCTTGCCTCCTAGGCACCTCACTTTGTCTCGCTCCAGTACAGGACTTGCTATTAATTCATAAAGAGCACAATGAACATGGAACCAGGTGAACTTGGTACAAGTGGAAGTATTGTCCCTTAGCAACCATGGTACCTTGAGCTGGTCACTTCATCTCTCTGGGTCTCTTTGTAAAATGAGGACTCTATTCCTCATTATTAAGGAATATTAAGGATTATTAAGAGGAATAAATGAACAATGTTTCAAATGTGACAGTATAAATGAGTGAGCCTAGACCAATTCTTGGCACACATTATATTGTCAATTAATGCTATTTGAATCAGTTTATCAGTGACATCATGTTGCACTGTGCCCCCTCTCTCTCCAGCTATATAAAGGGGAAGCTGTTGAGTTGGGTAGCCAGGTAAGGTTAGGGTTGTGAGGGTGACTGTTCAAGGCGGTGGCTGGGTACCTGTTTACCCAAGATCATTGCTGGGAGCCGGAACTTGCTGAAAGGCCTGCCACCGCCCTTCCTTTCTCCCCCGACAATCTGTATTTCTGTCTGTCTGCTTGGAAAGAACCCCTTGCTCTGCCTACTCCACCATGTCTCTGGTTCCATAATGCCACAAAGGCTCCATCCCTTCCCCATTAACAGCAGAAGGAGACACCCCTGTGGAATGGCACATTGTACCATGAGCTGACTGATGGCCAGTGAAGAACTTGTTTAGTCAACACTGAGTGGGACCACAACTGACCATTCATCTAGTCACCAATGTCCAACTGCACAACAAGGCTGGTACTGAAAGGAAATCATTAGCACAGAAGACAGGCATTTTCTCTATTAGCTGTCACTCTCAGCCTAATGTTTAGCCCCTTCAGCCTGCCTGACCATTTTACCTTTATTATTTTTTACTCTCTTTCATATATTTGATTTTCTAAGACAGTCACAATTTTAAATACTCTGCCCTTTGTAGCAAACACTAGATAGCTCCTTACTAAATGCATTCGTTTTTTTCTGGGCATATAGCTGGACTACATTTTCCAGCAGCCTTTGCATTTGGGTGTGGCCATGTGATGGAAATCTAACCAATGAAATGTGGGTGAAAGAGATGCTTATCACCTGGGACCTGGCTGTGAAAGCTCCCACTTGCAATCCTACATGCTTTATCTTCATCGGTCCCCCAACGTTACCTCCAGGAGTACCTTGGAAGCCATTTGTAGAAGATGGCAGAGTCCTTCTGCTAACTGGATTTATATGCCTGAGAAACAAACTTCTGCTTTGTTAATAAAATGTAATTTTAGAGTTTATTTGTTACAACCATTAGCAGGATCACATTATGACTTTCTTGGGCCATATAGGCACTTCTACCTTCACGATCTTTTTCTTCCATAAAATAATATTAAAATATGTATTTTACAACAGTGTTGGTATATGAACATAATCTATGCTTTTCTTCTGATTTTAAAAGAAATGAAAGCATGATAAAAGTATCATAATAGTAGACCCTAAATACTGTGCCTATAGCATCCAATGGCTAAGTTGTCCCTGGATATTAACCAGAGTTAACTGCAAACACTTTTAATCCATAAATACACACTATCAAATTATATATCCTCACTTTGGGTTTCTAGGCAACGACCACTGTCCCCCTATGACACTGTTTGTTCCTCTCCCCTGCCTTTGTTCATGCTGTTCCTTCAGCCCAGAGTGCCCCGATCCCTCTCTGCCAAAGCCAGCAGATGCTGTTGGTACCCTGCCCATATCCCATTCATCCAGCTACCTACACTCCTCCTCAGCTTTCTGTGTCTCTGCCTGAGAACTTTCTCTGGTCATGGGAATGTCCTTAGCTTAGAAGTGAGAAGTATCCAGGAATTAATACCAAGAAGCAATGCCTCATCTGTGGGGGATAGGAATTGGTGGATGCATGCTACAGCTTCTTGGTCCCTCAGTTTCCCAGGGAGGCCCCAGTGGGGTTGAGCCCGTTTTCCATGATGCTGACCTGCACAGTAATTCACCCCTGATTGGCCTTGCTACCTTCCTTGTCTCCCACTGTTACTCTCTCCTTTGTGCTTCCTGGGAGCATCTTCCAAATAAACTTCTTTCTCCCAATCTTTGTCTGCTTTTGAAGCTATTCAGGCCAGGATATCCCATTATAGCTTCAGCTCCATCATGAGACTCCATGACTAGCCATGTCCATTGTTCCTTTACCATATCTCCTACCTTCTTCTTACCCTAACACGTCACCAAGATGGTGTAACTTAAACTGCTTCCACATTCTGCTTACGTGTGACCTTGAGGCTATTCTCTGGTTGGGAGAGACCCATACCTACCACTCCTTTGTACCCCCAGCACTGGTGAGTCATCCATAAAGCCTAAGAGCACCTTCACTGTAGGTATTCCTGGCTGCACAATACCCTACTTAGGAGAGAGGCAATGATGGACTTTCTCATTTGAATAGGACTTTATAGTTTACAGCACTTTTACCTTTTCTTGTTGTCATCTTTGATTCAAATGAAGCACATGTTTATTATTTTGGTCGTCTGAAAAGTGACAATGATGAAGTTCTAGAGAAGTGAATTTCTGGTGATTGCATAGGTGATTGTTCAGAGGCCCAGGATCAGGGGTTCTTTCACCCCAAATCCTACCTTATCCCAAAGTGTAGGCTGCTCCCATCTCATACACATGCTTGGTTTCCTTGTGTTCTCATAAGGGCTCAGCAAACCTGATATTATTACATTCATTTTGTAGATGAGAAAATTGTGTCTCAGAGAATAATTTGTCCCCAAATATGCAGTCAGGAGGTGGCAGATTAAATTCCTAGGCCATGCTTCTGCATGGGAAAGAGTGTCAGAGAAGCCTTACCTCTGATGTTGTCATAGCTCTGCTTGCTTTCTTAATAATTTTTCTCCTATGTGCGTGCACACACATACACACAGAGGGTGGTGGAGAAGGAGATAGTGAATGTGACATCATCACACTTGATCGCCAAACTCTGGTCTTCTTGGCTGGCTTTGTAACATCACCATGTTTAAGATTTTTACCTTCTAACACACCATGGTGTATGGGTTATACATTACTCCCACCCCCCAAATTTCTACCATGCCTAAGACTGAACAGGTGCTTTCCATTAGAACTGACTTTGCAAAAACAGACCTTCACTGTGGGCCCAGCAGTGGGTGTGGTTTCCATCCACCCCTGTGAAGCCTGCTTAAGATTCTCATCCATGGATGGGGTAGTATTTTCAGCTAATTTTTATCACTTATACCTTTGTAAATATTAGGGATTTTCTTAGAATGGGATATAGGAGTAAGCATTGAAGAAAAGACAAAGAACTTGACTTCAGTTTTGGTGGCAGGAGGGGTTCTAACAGGCTAAATAGGCAAGGAATGGAATTTGCCATTGAATTCTTTGATATAACTGCTTAGCTATTGTTTGCTTTGCATACTCAGGATTTAGTCTTTCTTTATATATACTTCCAAATGGAATTATCCAAAGACTGCTTAATTCTGGTGAAAAAGGATTTGGTTTAAAGTCAGGTTGACTGTCTTGAGCCCTTTTACTCTATCCTTCACTTAACGTGTGATCCAAAGTAGATCATTTAAGCTTTATGAGACTCAATTTACTCATTTATAAAATGACAATAGTGATAAAGGTTACACCTGGCATATAGTTGGCTCTTGATTCAGATTTGTTGAATGAATAAATGAATGACTTCTGGATTTGTTGAGAGGACTAAGTGAATCAAATCTAGGTGAAATGCTGTAGAGATGACTTGACAATGTTTTTCTTTCAGTCTGATTGACAACTGAAAAGATAAGTGGGTACCACTGAGGGAGCTATTTATGTGGAGATAGCATGGGAGTGGGTTGAGGTAGGGGGACTGCAGCAAGGGCTGAATTCTGGAGGAAGCATCCAGGTAGGAAAGCCCCTCTCAGAGCCTTTTGTGTCCTCTCCAGCCAGTGTCCCCAGCTCTGGCTGTCACTTCTTGCCAGCCTAAGCAACCCCAGGGGAAATGTTGTTTCCATGACAACACTTCATCCCAAGTAAGAGATGCAGGAAGACACCGTCTCTCTTTCCCTTCCCTATGAAACGTATGGGGAGACAACAGCTTTTTGTTCTCTTTCTCCCAGGAGGCAGCTGGGTGACACAGAAAGGAGAAAGGAGGAACTCAGAAACCCTGAATGAAGATGCTGCTTTTGTGCTGCTGACATCCTGATTCTGCCTTACAGGAGGCACAACCAAAATGTCCATGCTTCCTGTTCATTCCCACTGTGCCTGGGTCTGAAGACATCCATGGAGAATCCATGTCTTTACTCTTCCATTCAAATGCCAGCTGCTGTTGGGGGATAGAAATGTCACCTTCATCTCACCCATTTGGTCTCATTCCAAATGTTACTTCCTCAGGGAAGTTTTTCCCCACATCCCTTCCCCAAAGAGCAGGTTGGGGCTCTGGCTCTGTGCTCCATACCTCCTGGCAGCACACCTTCGATGTTGTGCAAAGGGCTTGCCGCATTCTTTGGCTGTGCCTCTAGACTCTAAACAGAAAACTAGTATGCCTAATTCACAACAGTTATTCTGGTGTCCAGTGTAGTACCTGGCATGCAATAAGTTCTTAACTTGTATTTGTGAAATGACAAGACGCGTAAATGAATATCTACCATTTCTTTCTGGGGCTCATCCCACTGTATAGGCATGGATGAGAAAGGGACTGCATATTAGGAGTTGACAGTCTCTGACTTTCCCACTCACTTGCACGAGTTTCTTCAATTCTTAACTACCTGACAAGAGCATTATGAGATTAAGATGGTGCAATGCTTGTAAAACATGAAAGTGGAAGGTATTATCAGTATAGAATGAAAGTTTTCTCATTGTGTCTCTGTCAGTGCACTCCTTACAATCAATCTGTAGCTAAAATCAATGGACATTTATTGAGCATTTATAATGGCCTAAGCAGTGTGCTAAATGCTTTATGTGCATCATCCTCATTGCATTCTTTCAGTGACCATGAGAAGCAGGTGCTATAATGTCTTCCCAGTTTACAGATAAAACAGCTGGGGCTTAGAGAGATTAAATAACTTGCCCAAGTTTGGGAAGTAGTGAAACTGGAATTTGGATCAGACACCCTGCTCTTAGCGACTCAGAGTTTGCAGAAGTTGGGGCAGTTCAACTCTGTAGTGCTCTCCACAAGATTTTATTTCATGGAACTTTCCACTGTCCAGAGTCACGGTGACCCAGTATCTTCATTGGCTGGCTTTACCTCTGTTCAAAGCAAGATTTATTGGTGGAGCTAATCAATTAAGCAATCGTTGTTTATTGAATTTCGCTTCAATTATTCAGTATTTATCGAGCATATCCTATGTAGCCAGCACTTGTGCAATAAGCCATGGAGAATACAAGAGAGGTATATGATTCAGCCTTCATCTACAGGTAGCTTGAAATCTAATGGGGGGGGGTTGGTTAAAAGGGAGGAGATTGACAATATTAAACCACATAAGGAAATCTTAAATTGATCAGTGCAAACAGCATAGTGAAAGGAAGAGAGGGGACAGAGCTTCTCTATTATTCAATGTAGAGTGAGATTCATGAAGACAGTGGTACTTAATATACTTCAAATGCAGGTAGGAATAAGCTAGGCAAAGGGTGGGATAGAAGGCATCCCAGGTACAGAAAAATAGCATTGACAAAAACACAGAAGAAGCATGGAATGTTTCAGCACCCAGTACTGGCAGGAGAGTCATCCTTACCTAAATGTTAAATAGAAGAAACCCAGGCTTTCTCCCTAGCACCCAGCAAAGTGCCTGGCATAAAGTAAAGCATCCATTATACATTTGTGGAACTGAATTCATGCAAATATAAATACAGTCACTGACTTACAAGGAACTTAGCACGATATACATATATATATATGTATATATATATATATATAGTACTAAGTACTGTTTATACTATGATAATTGTGTTTCTATCAATGTGGCAAACTGGATAACATAACTTCCTTCTTATAAAATACATAGAAGTGCTGATAAAGTTGAGCAAATAAGCCATATTTTTAAATTTAGTTGCTAAGAAATTAAGTGAAGTCCACAGAAGAAGAAAAATGAAATAAAATACAAATCTGGAGATGTGAGCAATTGCTATCTTTGGCTTCTGCCAATTCCCAGTGACTTTGGGTCCTCTATTTCCACAGTTGTACAGGGACAAGAGACACAGTCTGGGCCCATACAAGGGACCATCAGGGGTTAAGAAACTCCATATAAGCCAGGACCCTGAGGATTTCACCCTCAATTAAAGATGGGTTAGACACACTGTGTGGGTGCCATGGTGGGCCCTTTAATCTCATAAGGCCTTACTCTTATTGGTGGGCTGTAGTGATGTTTGGGCTTTCTATGGATTAGTTTTTGCTCTTAGTGAATATCTAATAACTACTTCTCAACTCCAGGAATTGATGGTTCCCTAACCTCTGTGCAGAGGCACACTGGTAAATGGCTATAGGTCTCAGGGTGCAATTTAGGTGAAAGATTTGCAGTGCATACTTGTGCAAAGTCCATCCTTAGGTATTCCTTGTCTTGTCTTTAATCAAGCAGCTTGAGTCTATCAACTATCTCAGTCCTTGGGTTGGAGTGAAAGACCATGATTCCCAGATTTAGTTCACCAGACTCAGAAATGTTTTCAGTCATTCCTATCAAGTAAAGTATTCCTTCTGGTACTAGAAAAATCATAATGAACTAGTTTCCACCCTTCCGTAGAAACTATGGGTTTAACATATGACTACTATTCTGACTGTGTTGCCTTTTTGAATAAATATGCCAATTGTGCTTTTGTTAGTTAAATACTTCCACTTGGCCTTTACCACTTTAAGATAGTATCATCTCCATTGAAGTTAGGAAGGCATCTGCTACCATCGAACCTTTCTACGGTGGACAGGTACGACAGAGATTTTCAAGGAAGCTCTTGTCCCCTTCACTAATCTGTTTCTCATTTTTTGTTTTTGTTTTTGTCAAGGAAGTGTCCTTTGAGTCCTCCAGGGAGATAGCAGAATAAAGATGAGGGATTGTCACATGTGATAAATCCATTTCAATTTTTCTGTCTTTTAAGACATCGGAGTTTTTCCTTTACCTTATATCAAAAAAGTTTTGGCTTCTTCATTTACTGTAGATCTATTGATTTCAGGTTTCAGTCAACCTACCAAACACACTATAGAACAATTTCCAGCTTTTCAAGCTAACATACTAAATCTAGAATATCCATTAAGTATACTCATATCAATAAATTTGACCCAATCCTATACTGCATTTCTTCTTTTCTGATATATAGTTTATTTCCACACATATTCCTCTGGTTTCTTTTTATATGAATTAGCCTGATCTTGCAATTCTTTTAGTTTGTACAATAACTATGTGTACTCATCCCAAGTCCTTTAGGCAATGAAGGTAAGGGTGGATCTTGAGTAAAATCAATGTCCTCATGCAAGGTAAACTCTTCAAGTGAGATACTTAACCTGATTTTTAGGCAAAGATAAACTAGTATTTTGTATAAAAGAAGATGGGCTGCAACTGCTCATAAGTGGAATTTTTTTAGCAAGAAAGCATCATTGTTTTTAAATTTATCCAAATTGGCCAAAATGTTCCCATTTCAATGTTCATATCCCATTCTTTCTCAATCAGTGGTCTCTTTTGCATAAGAGATCATGAATTCAATCTGTGTTGAAAGTTTTCAACCTACAAGATTGAGTTTTGCCAGTGATTTTTAGGTATACTGCTTATACAGCTATGGTACATAAGATATTATTTTAGTATAATTATAGCAGCATCAAGTTTATTGACTTTAGCTTGGGTGAGAATTTAAAGAACCACGTTCATCATTTTCTTTCTTTAAGATTTTCAGGGCGGTCATATGAATTCAGTCCACCTTACTGTCCTTGACATTCCCATTTACATAGCCAGCTACTTGGTCTTTCATAGCCTTGCTTTAAATAGTAATTTATTTTAGTAATTACAGGTGATAAATTTCCTAATACCTTTGCCACTTCAGGCTGTGAACTACCAGCATTTTCTATCATTTTCTACCAATAGAGAAACTATCACTGCCTTTGGGCATAATGAGATCATGAAATAAAGCTGATTGCTATCATTCAAGATCTGTTTCCTGAAAACATTTCTGATACAAAGTAATGTAATCAGTCAGAATTTGATCAATAAAAAACACTCTATGTATTTTAAACAGGAAAACATTTAAGTGTTCAAAAATACAAGAGGGGCTACAGGAATAATGGTAAAGGAAGGCTATCACTAGATCTCAGTGGTGGGCAGATAGCTATGGGGAACTATGAAGTTGCAGGAAATCCAGGAAGTTACTGATTGGTCATACTGTCTCTAGCCCTGAGGTGACTGATTTGTAAAACACTCATACAAAATCCCATCCTGTCAAAACTCATAAGTGTGACCACTGCTGTAATACCCCCAATTTTGAATCTGAGAGACCACCAAGGGGCCGATACTGATGCAAACGCATGAGGGTGTATTTGCAAGCTTGAGCTTGGGCCCAAGTATACCCGATACAGTGGAGCAGGGACTTGGACCCCTAGGTTAAGAGGCGTAGCAGTTTTATAGGGGACAGTGGCCAATGAGATTGTAACACACACAGAAAGTTGCATAGTCATGTCAGTCCACACGCAGGTGGCCAATTGAATTACAATTTACCCTATAGTAACTGTTTGAACTAGCCTATCACTCTGGTCAGAATTGGCGTGCAAGTTTGGTGGGCAAAAGGCGGGGTTTACATTCTTTGGCGGTTAGGGTTTCCATATTCTTATATGAGCCGGTTTCCAGTAAGGGTGTGCGGCTTGACTAGGGTGGGGGAGTGTCTTAAGCAATAAGTAGGTCATGTGGGGGTTATCCATGAGATGGTGGGTGTAGCATAAAACGGAGTTAGTCTTGCTCTGCTTGTCCAGGGGTAAGGGATTTTTGTTAAATTCCTTGGGTCCCACACTGCTATTGGAAGAATATTGTTTTGGCTCTGACCTTCCTTACACCTTCCAAATCTTATATAAATGCCCCTCAAAGGTGGAACCTAGTTGAAAAGTCTCATGGTAGAGATTCTGATAAGTGTACTTTCTAGGCTACTAACTCCTGATACAGGGGAGAGTGCAGAAGAGGGAAAATGATCTGTGTTGCTTAAAGACAGTCCATAACATGAAAGAGAGAAGTTGTCATTGCTCAAAGACAATATTATTTATATAAAAGACCTGAAAGAGTCTACAAATCAATTGTCTGAAGAGAATTTAGCAAGGTTACTAAAAAAAAAAATTAATATACAAATTTAAATTTTTTTCTATATACTAGCAAAAAATGTTAGAAAAAAACATTTACACTGTCAAATTATTATTATGTATATAGTCATAAAACTTCCAAAAGAGTTCTAAATATTTAAGAAGAAAATTTGAAAACATTAGTGAAAGACATTTAATTAGATCTAAATAAATAGATATACTAAGTTCATAAGTAGGAAGACAATTTCAAAATGATTCCAGTTGTCCTCTAATTGATCTATGGGTTTCATGTAATTTCAGTAAAAATACCAGTAGGTTTCAAACTGGAACTGACAATAAAAAATGAAGGGCAAAGGACCAAGAAAGATAAGATTCTCCTAAAGAGAAGAAAGGACAAGGATTTTCTCTACCAGATACTAAAATTTACTATTAAATGATAGTAATTAATACAATGTGTTATTAGTGCTGGTACACATTCATATATCAGTAGAGAGTACAAAAATAGATCTATGTATACATGGGAAGTTGACATTCTACAATTAGTTTTGCAGATCAGTGTAGAAAAGATTATATTCCAGTTATCCTAGTATATTTGGTCACCAATATAAAAAAGTTAAATTCCATAAAGATAGGCCAGTTCATTTCCAGGTAGCCCTTATGCTACTCAATATCCCATCTGACAGTCATGACATTCCAAAGCTCAGAAGGATGAAGGTGCTGGCAGCACCCAGCAAGGCCTGCCTTTGACCTATCTTGTTCTATCAGATTTTAACAAAGGCAGGTACTGTGCACTGGCACTGCATGACATATTTTAGGAGTAATTTTAATGCTGATTTTTTTGGAGTTCTTGGATCAAATACATGAGGATGAAGGTAAAAATTTGGACCTTGACTCACCTCCACACATCATGCTTCTATATTATCAGAGATACTCTAGCAACTTTCCAGTTTTGTGTCTCAGCCAATCATCTCTTGGCATGTAAACTCCAATTTCCATCACTGGACTAATTATAGACCAGCCCTCTGGATTCTCCAAAAGTTTTCCCTGCCTTCTGAATCCAGAATTGGAAGCTGTTCCTTCTATTCTGATTACTTTCTTCACTCCTAACCCTTTCTTTGCCTGGCCTAACTCCTTCTTCTCTTTCACCACTTGTCCAGTTATTCTACACGTTTCTTCTCCAGGATCTTACCTTTTATGTTATCGTTGCTGACAATTCGATTGCAGGTATTATTAATGAATCAGTATTAACTATTCTCGGTAGAGAAAATGCAAGATGTGAAGCCATCTGCCAAGCATTTTACATGCATTATCTAAACCTTACAACTTTCCTATGAGTGAGATCTGCTGTCATTCTTTTGTAGATGTGGAAACCGTGGCTTAAAAAAACATTGTATGAAGTAAATTGCAGCACCAGCACACCACCTCAAGACTGTCTAACTTCAAAATCTTCACCCCTTATCAGTGCTTCTCATCATGAGAGATATGCAGTAAACAAAATTTTTAGTAAGACAAAACTTACTGTGAGTCCTTTCCAATGATAAGTTATGGTTTTAAAATATCTACAAACATAAAACTAGGTATTAATTTATTATATTTAACCTCTTAAATAATCACAAAATGTGTATTTCTCAGGATAGGTTATAATAATAATTCACAATTCTTAGTGATTATAAACAACAAAGATATTTTTTTTCACACCACATGACATCACAGATCACCAAGGAGCAGATTGGATCCAGTAGCAGTCACTACTGCCATTGGTAAGTTCTGGCAAGAAACAAAGAGCATACCCAAAATGAGGAATTTGAGGAACATTGTGTCTGCTATTTTGCTACTATTTACAAGGATGTAGGCAAGATTTAAGGAAACCAGTAAGTTATAGTGTAAAATCTGAAGGCTAGCAATGTCTAGCCACACTTACTGTGAAGGGACAAAGTAGGAAAGCAGTTATCACTGATAGGAGGGATGCAGCCTACCAAAAGTGACGTGGCAGAGAATGAGCCAGGATACTTAACAGTTCTACCTCATTCTCTTTTTGTCCTGTGGTATCCTGCCAGAACTTCCCATTGGCCAAACCCAATCAGAAGTTAGAGTGTAAGGGAGACCATAGATCTTTTCCCTGTAGATCTACCTCCCAGAGAAGGCACAGAAACTGGGGCAGCTAGAGGGAATCATGCTGCAATAAAATGCTCTGGCTCCATCACTTTACACTTACAACTCACTGGCCAGAACTAATCACATGTTCTACTCAACAGAAAGGACCTCAGAGCACCATCCTGCCATGTGTCCAGGAAGAGAGAAAAACTGGATATCTGTGAGCAGCCCTGATGGCTGTGACAAAACCAAAGTGATTTTTCAGATTAAACACAAAGAAAATTACAGAATACAAACAATTCAAATTTACAAAATTAATTCAGTGTTACAGTCAATATTGCTTACTAAAACTGTCATCCCCAAAGGACATGAAAACATCCAATATGTCCTTTGAGTTTGTCCTGCTTTTGCTTCTATATGCCATGTGACAATTCAATTTTCCCACTAATGCACCAACATCCATGAAGTCATTTTGTTTTCATTTGGCAGGAGAGCACCATTGATGTTATAATTTCCCCTCCATTCTTTTCTCACTAGACCATATCAGTTATTGTACTGCTAATTGTTACTGACACAATCACAGTGCAAAAATAAATTTGGGTGATGAGATAAGCAGTTGGTTATAAGGTAGTTATCTATATTACCTGGAAGCATGACTGTACAAGAATCTACTTCCAAGCTTACTCAGGTCATTGGCATAATTCATTTACTTGCAACTATAGAATATATAGGGCCTCAGTTTCTTGTTGGCTGTTGGCCCAAGATCACTCTTGCCTCCTAGAGGCTTCCCACAGATTTTTTCCATGTGGCTTCTTCAGTATTGCAGCTTACTTCATCAAATCAGTAAGGAGAATCTTTAGAGACAGAATTTTATATAATGTGATATAATTATAAAAATGACATTCTATCATTTCCCATATAATAGTGACCTCACATACTTTTGCCATATTATATTGGTTAAAAGAAAGTCACAAATCCCACTCAAACTCAAGGGGAGAAGATCATTCAAAGTCATTAATACCAGAAGATAGGGATTATTGGGAATCACATGAAGGTCTGTGTACTACATAAGCCAATCTGATAATTCTCATTTTCCTTGACAGTGATGGTTTGGTCATGAGCATGTGATCCACTCCTGGCCAATGGGAACTGACAGGATATCTGTTGGGGTGTGTGACAGACACTGATGATACACACCAATATCCACATTCTCATCTCTTCTGGGGCACAGGATTAGACTATATTCCTCAGTGCATTGCATCTGGGTGAAGTCATATAGCTAGTTTCCACTAATGGAATGTGAACAGAAGTGAGGTATCCCCTCTCTATCCCTTCTTTACACTCTCTCTCCTGACCCCAGATCAAAAGTAAAGGATCCATCAGATTATTCTGAGGCACTGGACAATGCTGGAGTCACTAATGAAAGAATCCTTGTCCCTGAGTGTCTGCAAGGAACAGATCATTTTCCTCACCCCAGTCAACTTGAATGGGATTGAGACATGAGCAATAAATAAGCCTTTACTGTGTTTGGCCATCAGAATTTTGGTGGTATATGTTATGGCAGTAAGCCTATGTTGATTAATACAAAGGGCTTCTGTAGAGGTTTTTATTCCTACTGTAGAAAAAAAAAAGATGCATGTGGAATGAGGGAAAAAGTCTTTCCTCCAATTTCCTTAATGACTGTCATATTTGCACATTACATAGAATAGCTATAGCCACATTGCAATTATATGGAGTATAACAGAAAGAGGAAACATTTTGAGCTGCTGAAGTAGCCAAACTCTGGAATTCTTGTTATATAATATAATACAATTTCCTCAATCCTTCAGTCACATTTAGTTGTGTAATTCATTATTTTTAGTTAAAAGCATCCCATCTAATACAGAATCCAAGCTCAATTCTTAATAGCCTGTATCCGCTCTATACTTTCCACATCCCAAATCATCTAATACTTAACCACCTGGTTTCTATGATTCACTTACATCAAATATATTCATGTTCAGAAAATTGAGCCAGAGTCCACTGCCTTATCAGCTGACGCATAACAACTGACTTTCTTTGTGCTGTATAATAATGCAAGTCTGCTTGGAAAGATAACACATTAAGGGGTTATCAGACCCTAACACCTTGGTATATAGATTATCAGATTCTCTGTTAAAGCTCCTTCTGAGTCCCTGGTCAGTTTTTTAATATTTCATAAGGAATAGTCATAGTCAGTATTATTTTCAGGAGGTATTATTTTCAGGGTGTGGTCAGGTGTGAGAAGATAGCTCTGAGCACCTAGACCGAGGATCTCTTTTGGGGGAAAATTGAATGTGAAAAGGAAAAGGGAATACTACAGACAATAAAATTACTCCCTCATTAACATACCTATCATTGGTTTTGTTGGAATTACAGGCTATTCTCTTTCAGCGAGCTGACCTGCAGAAAGGATTGGGTGACTAGTCCTGATCCCACTAGGCGCTGGACATAATCAGTCTACAGGACCTGGTGGGAGAGACTGCTAAGATGGAGGAGGTAGCTAGTGGGCAAGTATGATTGACAGGCACTAGTGCTCACTCCTGCTGTTGGGGGATCTTGTGTTGGAGTTCATTCAAAGACAGAAGTCCTTTCTGTTATACAACTTAGGACATGAGAAAAGTGCCAGCACGTATCTTTTCCCCACACCAAATACACCTTCAGTCCTGGACATGGGGAAAGAGGGGGAAGGAGAAAGGGAGAAAGAAAGAGAGAAAGAGAAAGGGAGATCCATCTCTTTCCCGTCCTCTTTCCCCCCTCCCTTCCCTTCCTTCTTTCTTCTCTCTCTGCCTATCTCCTCGAAGTGCTCTTAGAAAACAACTAGGGCTAAAATGAGCCTGCACCTGGATTTTACCCCTGACTCTGCAACTGATAAGCTATGTAACAAAGTTGTTTCCCTGTTCTTTCTCTCCCTCTTTCAATCATCAAATGATTTTGGGTTTTCTACTCTGACAGGACAGGCATTGTGCTAGTCACTAGAGATCATTGGAAAAGAAAATAATTTCTTCTTATAAAATTAAACTAGAGCAGATGATCTCATCAGTATATTTTACCTACTAGTTCTACCCTACTGGCTTTGCTTGCACACACCTCTCCTTCAAATCTGGAGGCCTCACCTGTCTTCCCAATGCTTTCCTGCTGCTCCTTGTTCCTCCAAAGCCTCCCCTTTCACCTGTCCACAGAAGGCATCCTGGCCTTTCTCCTCTCCTCCCTCCTCCACAACAACAAAACCAGGCTGCCCTTGTTTCCCTTCAGTCAGCATGCGGTCACTAATCTGTTAATGTAACCTAAGCAGAAGAATAAATAACTGCTTGATAATCCCTTAGTATTTGATTATCCCAAATAACATTTCCATTTTCATTAGGGTTTTAAATGGTCTGATGGATTTCTTTTTAAAAATTACCAAGTAATTTAAGTTTTTAAAATTTCAAATGTGGACATGTATATGTAGAACCAGATAGAAATGTAGATTTATACATTCACAGAATTGCAGAAATGTGATCTCATTGTACATAGCTTTTCACATGAATTGTGATTTTTTCTCTCCGTCTCCAACCCCCTCCATACTAATAATCCTTAGCCACAAACCCTTCTCCACAAAACCATGTAACCTATTTTAATCTATTACATATCCTTCCATATTTTTCTCTGTTTGTGTATATCCATACAGTGTTTAAGAATATATGTAAACTGATATTTATTGGAGTATTGTTAGTGGCAAAAACACTAGACAAAAAGTGAATATCTAACTATCAGTGGAGAATGGTTAAATAAATTCTGGTACAACATATTTCATTAGGCTGGATTGGGTGTTGATGTGGAATAAACAATTGCAAAATCACAGTGCTTACAACAATAAAAATGGGTTGCATATTCCACCATATGTCCAATTCAAGCCAGTAAGGGACTCTGCTCCTTGTGGTCATTCAGGGACCCAGGCTGATGAAGCAACTACCACCAGCTGCTGTAACAAATGGAAACAAGTTCTGGAGGGTCTTGCAACAGATAATTAAATGCTCCATAGATGACCCAGGGAGTGCACTACTATCATGTGCCCAGAAGGGAAGGAAACTAAAAATATTAGTGAATAGCACTAAGCACTACCACACACTTCATATCTTATATGTATCTATTAATAAAGAGAAAAGAAGTAGTACTTCTTTTATATCAAGAGATTTGGAGGGATTTCTTTTAAAAAATATTTATATATTTATCTTGGGAGAGAGAGTGGGCACAAGCAAGGGAGGGGCAGAAAGAAAGGGAGAGAGAATACCAAGCACGCTCCACACTGGCAGCACAGAGCCTAATGTGGAGCTTGATCCCACGAGCCCGTGAGATCATGACCTGAGGTGAAATCAAGAGTCAGACACTTAACTGACTGAGCTACCCAGGAACCCCAAGATTTGGAGAGATTTCTATAAAAGATTGTTAAGTGGGAAAACAATGCAGGTAATCAATAAAATAGGGTCCTATATTTTGAAATAAATATGGCTTAAAAATCTCTACATATGTGCTCATTGGGGCACCTGGGTGGCTCAGTTAATCATCTGACTTCAGCTCAGGTCATGATTTCACAGTTCATGAGTTTGGGTCCCACATCAGGCTCTGTGCTGACATCTCAGAACCTGGAGCCTGCTTCAGATTCTGTGTCTCCCTCTCAATATGCCCCTCCCCTGCTCATACTCTGTCTCTCTCTGTCTCTTTCAAACAAGTAAATAAACATTAAAAAGTTTACAAAAAATCTGATATGTCATTTGCAAATATCTTCTCCCATTCTGTCTGTTGCCTTTTAGTTTTGTTGATTGTTTCCTTCACTGTGCAGAAGCTTTTTATTTTGATGAGGTCCCAGTAGTTCATTTTTGCTTTTGTTTCCCTTGCCTCTGGAGATGTGTTGAGTAAGAAAGTGCTGCAGCCAAGATCAAAGAGGTTTTTGTCTGCTTTCTCCTCGAGGATTTTGATGGCTTCCTGTCTTACATTGAGGTCTTTCATCCATTTTGAGTTTGTTTTTGTGTATGGTTTAAGAAAGTGGTCCAGGTTCATTCTTCTGTGTGTTGCTGTCCAGTTTTCCCAGCACCACTTGCTGAAGAGACTGTCTTTATTCCATTGGATATTCTTTCCTGCTTTGTCAAAGATTAGTTGGCCATACGTTTGTGGGTTAGTATCCAAAATCTTCAAAGAACTTATCAAACTCAACACCCAAAAAAACAAATAATCCAGTGAAGAAATGGGCAAAAGACATGAATAGACACTTCTCCAAAGAAGACATCCAGATAGCCATCAACACTTGAAAAAATGCTCAACATCACTCATCATCAGGGAAATATAAATCAAAACCACAATGAGATACCACTTCACACGTGTCAGAATGGCTAACATTAACAACTCAGGCAACAACAGATTTTGCCAAAGATGTGGAGAAAGAGGATCTCTGTTGCATTGTTGGTGGGAATGCAAGCTGGTGCAGCCACTCTGGCAAATAGTATGGAGGTGCCTCAAAAAACTAAAAATAGAACTACCCTACGACCCAGCAATTGCACTACTAGGCATTTATGCAAGGGATACAGGTGTGCTGTTTCAAAGGGACACATGCACCCCCATGTTTATAACATCACTATTAACAATAGCCAAAGTATGGAAAGAGCCCAAGTGTCCATCGATGGATGAATGGATAAAGGAAAGGTGGTATATACATACAATGGAGTATTACTCAGCAATCACAAAGAACGAAATCTTGCCATTTGCAACTATGTGGATGGAACTGGAGGGTATTATGGTAAGTGAAATTAGTCAGGCAGAGAAAGACAAAAATCATATGACTTCACTCATATGAGGACTTTAAGAGAAAAAACAGATGAACAAAAGGGAAGGGAAATAAAAACAGGGAGGGGGACAAAACAGAAGAGACTCATAAATATGGAGAACAAACTGAGGGTTACAGGAGGGGTTGTGGGAGGAGGGATGGGCTAAATGGGTAAGGGTCATTAAGGAATCTACTCCTGAAATCATTGTTGCACTATATGCTAACTAACTTGGATGTAAATTAAAAAAAATAAAAAATAAAATAAAAAAAAGTTTACAAAATATCTCTGCACATGAATTTACTGTGTTTATACATACTCACCTAGTTATTCACATACACCTTAAGCATCAGAAACCCTGGGGCCCTTGTTAAATGTAGGGATTCCTTGGCCTAAGTCCAGGCCTACTCAGTTAGATCTGGTCTGTAATTAAGGACAGAGTCAAAAATTGAGACTCAAGACTGGTCGTTTATTCTACAGCATGCTGCCCTCACCATAGTGCTTCATTCATCGCAAATGGCTTCCACCTTGAGGAAAAAGTACTGTTTCAGTGACTTCATCATCCATTTGTTTATCCATCAAATATTCATTAAACATCTGCTTTGTGTGAGGGACTTTGCTAGATGCTAGGGATTCAGTAGTAAATAGCATACTAGGTTCTATTTTGACCTTATAGTCTAGGGTAGGAGAAACCTTTAAGACATAGACACCACATTAATTCAGACATACAAATTGTTATAAGGAATATGTAGGAAAATAGTGTTGTAGTGAAGATAATAAGAGGACCACATTTAAACTGGAGAATGAAGATATGAAATATCTTCACCCTCTTTGCAGTCAACCCCCACCCCTGGCCCTAGGTAACCCTGATCTGCTTTCCATCACTATTTATCAGTCTTTTCTAGAATTTGATATGAATGGAATTTTAACACATATACTCTTTTATGTCTGGCTCATCTACCAAAGCAGAATGTGGTGAAATCCATCCATATTGTTATATGCATCCTTACTTCATTTCTTTTTATTGCTGAACAGTAGGATAGTGCACAGATATGCCACAATTTGTTTATTCTTCACATATTGATTGACACTTGTGTTATTTCCTCTTTTGAGCTATTATGAAAAAAGCTACTATAAACATCCATGTACAAGTCCCTGTGTAGACATGTTTTCATTTTACTTGGATAAATACGCAAGTGCGGAATTGGTATCTCTACTGGTTAGTATGTTTAACTTTATAAGAAACTGTCCACCTGTTTTCCAAAGTAATTGTATTATTTTATAGTTGTACCAGCATTATACAAGATTGTCGATCTGGATCATCATCAACACTTAGTAATGTCAGTCTTTTTAATTGTAGCCATTAGTATAAATATGTAATGAATTTTATTGTAGTTTTAATTTATATTCTTCTAATGAACTAATGATGTTGAGCATTTATTTGTTCATATGTTTATTGGACATTCACATATCTAGTTAAATGAGGTGTCTCTGAAATGTTTTGCCATTTTTTATTGAGTTGCTTATTATTAAATTTACATATTATTTATGTAGTATTAAGTTTATATATTTTGGATAAAGTTCTTTGTCAGATATATGTAATGTGAATATTTTTCTTCTGGTCTATGGCTTGTCTTTTTTAAATAATATTTTTCAAAGGGCAAACGTTTTACATTTTAACAAGCCTAAGTTTTCATATTGTTTCTTCAGTGGTTTATGCTTTTTGTGTCCTAAGAAATATTTACCTAATCCAAGATTGTGAAGCCCTTCTCCTATGGATTTTTTAAACAATTCTGTTGTTTTAGCTTTTATATTTAGGCTCATGATTCATTTCAAGTTAGTTTTTCTGTATAGTATGGGTAAAGATGAAGGTTCATTATCCCCCTTTTTCTGTGGTTTTAGAACTATTTGTTAAAAGGGCTTTTCTTTCATCCATCAAATTTGGATCCCACGTCTGTTGAAAATAAATTGGACATACATGTATTTGTATATGTCTTGACTCTATTCTGCTTAATTGATGTGTATATGCCCACCCTTGTTTAGTACTCTGCAGTATTTTTTTAAAAGATTTTTTTAATGTTTATTTTTGAGAGAAAGAGAGAGAGAGAGACAGAGTGTGAGCAGGTGAGGGGCAGGGAGAGAGGGCGACACAGAATCTGAAGCAGACTCCAGGCTCTGAGCAGTCAGCACAGAGCCCTACACAGGGCTCAAACTCATGAATCACGAGACCATGACTTGAGCCAAAGTTGATGCTTAACCGACTGAGCCACTCAGGTGCCCCTGCAGTCTTGAGTAGTGCAGAAGTGTAGTAAGTCTTGAAATCATGGAGTGTGAGTCCTCCAACTAGATTCCTTTTCAAAATTGTTTTGACTATAGCTGGTCCTTTGAATTTCCACACCAATTTTAAAACCAGCTTGTCAAATTCTGTTTAAAAAAACCCACAACAAGCCAACCTGGATTTTGATTGTAATCATGTTGAATCTATAGATCAATAAGAATGAAATCTTGCCATTTGCAACACTGTGGATGGAATTAGAATGCATTATGCTAAGCGGAATAAGTCAGTCAGAGAAAGACAAATATCATATTATTTCATTCATATGTGGAATTTAAGAAATAAAAAAGATGAACATAGGTGACGGGAAGGAAAAATAAGATAAAAACAGAGAGGGAGGCAAACCATAAGAGTCTCTTAAACACAGAGAACAGAGGGTTGCTGGAGAGGAAGTGGGTGGGGGGATGGGCTAAATGGATGATGGGCATTAAGGAGGACACTTGTTAGGATGAGCACTGGGTGTTATATGTAAGTGACGAAACACTAAATTCTACTCCTGAAACCATTATTAACTTACTTATATTTAAATACAATTAAAAATAAATAAATAAAATTCAAAAATTAAAATAAAATAGAAACCCACAACAAACCTACTTGGATTTTGATTTTAATTGTGTGAATCTATAGATCAATTTGAAAGAATTGACATCTTAACAATTTTGGCCTTTCAATCTTGGATTTGCTTTATAGTTTTAAAGGTTTGCCTTTCTGCCCACCCTGATGACCACAACACTTCAAACAACTAGAAGCATTTAGATCTTTGAGGTTTAGAGGAATCCATGGTTATTGATCCTGCAGCCCCTGGAAATTTACACATACAGAAGGTTCTTCCTCTTCTTGGTTTGTGCAGTGTCCTGGGACTTGGGAATGGACAAGTTCAGGTGAGCAGAAGGACTTCCTGCACTATAGACCTACCACAGGCAGTTGTTGCTAAGTGGAGTTGCTAGGTGCAGATCCAGATATCTCTTTCTTATTCTGGGAGTTGTGACAGTCTACCCCATGAGAGCCTTAACCAGTTGTTCTCCAGGCCAGCCCAACCTGTAAGCAATGCATTAGAATAACAAAGGTAGAAGCAAGTATGAGACCTGGGCCACAGTCTGGAAGGAGAAATTAATGTGAGGTCCCATAGTAGGACCTCCCAGAATGTGGTATAGGGGCAGCGTATATAATGGAAAAACGACTGGGTTGGTCGTTTAGTTCAGAAATATGTGTTCACATCGAAGCTCTGGGCTTTCTGGATAGTGTGGTCTTTGACAAGTTATATAACTTCCTTGAGCCTCTATTTCTTTTTCTTCCCTAAGTACATAAACACCTTGATCTCACTCAGTCTTTGTGAGGAAGACATGATATGGCAGAGGTAAGGGATGGGCCTGAGGCTGGGAAAGTTAGATGTAGGGAGAAAAGTTAGGAACCAGAGTCAGGCTCCTTCTTGCCAACCAGAAAAACCTAGGAGAGCAGTGGGGGCCTGGACAAAAGTTGCATAAAAGGAGAGGGAGAGGCGGTGACAGATTAACCCACACCAGCCCTGTGCTTCTTTTTCCCTTTGTGCATTTTCTATGCATGCCTCATGGCACTTACTGAGGGATACTGCCCAGAAAGTGCCCAAACCTGCCTTGTGGACACTGCCTGCAGCCAATCCAGATCTCACCAAAGGCTTTTGTCCTCCTATTGTCCTCCTCTCCAAGAGATCTCACTCTCCTCTGTGCCCAGAGACTCCCTGTGACACACTGGACATTGGTGAGCCCATCTCCCAAGGTAAATGTTTTCCTCGGGATCTACCTGCTTACCATATACTCAACTTTGTGCCTGTGTTTTCCATGTGGGAAAAGGAGAGCTTTTTCTCTTTGTCTTATAACACTTCCTGCTTTGCAAAACTATTAAACTATGGGGTGTGGTATTGGGTGCTAGGCATTGGGCAGTGCTCTCTGTCTGAGATGGAGATGCTGGGTTTCTACCTTCAAAAGGGACATTTTTCCAGAAGCCTGGAGACAGATTAAATTGGTTCTTGTCCTGGGGGGGGGGGGGGGTGGTGAGACTGGGCCTTCTGTCAAGGAAAAGGCCACTGGAGGTAGACTTGGTAACAAGGTGGGACCCAGGCTGAATCATTTCCTTCACATTAAGGATTCTCCTCTTCCTGCAAGGGCTCTTCCTGGGATTCCTTCCCCTACACATCGCCTCCAGAAGATAACTCCATTTACTGAACATTAATTCATATAGCCATTTGCAGGAATGCAGCTGTCACCTGGGGAAGATAGAAGGCGGGATAGAGCTCTTCCAGGTCCACTCCCCAGAATCATGACAATAGCCCAGATGGGATTGGCCCTGAACCCCCCGGGGAAAAGCAAATTCCTGAAGGGAATTCTCTTCCATGGACCTGGTTCCCTCTTTTCTTTCTCCTCTCTTATTTGGGCTTCTTCTGGAACATTATTCAGGACTTTGGGCAGGATGACAGGGAGCCTGGGGACAGGTGTGGCACAATGCTCCCTCATCTTCCCAGTTCCCTCAGACTGGGTGGAAAGTGGCTTACATCTCCCCTCCCCCTCCCCACTGGCTTGCCCCTTCCCTTGCTCACTCACTCCTCTGAAGTCACATTTCTCCAACCAAAGAGCTATCTGCTCTTAACAACTTCCTTTACAAAAGACATAGTAATTTAATACATTACTTCTCCCAGGAGTATATGCATTCCAGAAAAAAAGCCCAGGGCTTTTTTTTTAAAGTCCTGTACTTAAATCAAATTTGTGATGCCCCATGCACATTCCAGGCATCAATGGGCACAGTCCCTCCCAGGATTTCCTCTGGTAATACTGGGTGGGCTTTCCCCTGAACCGGTTAGCTATTGCTGGCTCTGTGCAGTGCACAGCTCATTGGCATCAGGATGGACAGTACAATATGTGTGTTCCTCCATGCCCACCTTAGCCCCCTCTCCATATATGGCCCCTCCATGGACATGGCCATGCTGTAGTGACAGCAGCCTGGCTCCTCAGACCGAGTTTGGGGGACACCTCAGGCCACCAGCTCTGAAAACCACTGCCCTCTCTCCTAACGCTGGAAGACTCAGAAATCAGATTCTACAGTTGTCTGCCCCCATCCTCCCAGAGCCTGCTCAAAGTGCTTAATTAACAAATCTCCAGTATCAGGAAATTGTTTACTTGGCTTCCTTGAGAACTGTTCTCTAAGGAGCTCAAAGCACTGCTAATAGATTTTTTGTTGTTGTTGCTTCCATCCATCAAGTAGCCTCCCTCATCCTAAAGTTGCTTTACTCTACTCCCTGGGGATCTCACTCTTACTCAGAGAACCCAGGAGAGCCCTTCTAGCTTCTTTAAGCATGTCTGCCCCATAACTACTATGCCCCACTCCCACAAGGCTGGAGCTCCCTTTTAATTAAGGAATGGGTAGGGAGAAGCATTTGCGGATCCAGCTTTGCAGGGAGAATTGAGCCTTCTCTGCTCTTGGAGAATGCTCAGCCACCCACACCCACTTGCATTGCATTTACTTCTGTAGCTCTCTCCTCGCTGAGAGGTAACCACAGCACCTGAGAACCTGTGGCAATCAGGAACAGAACTCACCTGCTGATCTCTAGTTCATCTCCCATTGGCCACAATCAACATTTGGGGACCAACCGTGGGGTACATCCTCCATACTATTTTCTGAACGGCTACAAAACCCTGGTCCCTGCTTACCCCTCTGACCTCTACACCACTTGTCCCCTGTCTCTGCAGGGTCCTCCAGGCTTCCAGATGCTTGGCTAAATGCCTGGACTCCTGGTCCATCTTCTGGTCTATCCACTCCCCTTGAGACCTCAAATTAGAGGACTTTTCCTGATACACTGTATCTCAAGAGAACTTGGGGTGTGCCTCAAGGCATCACCCGGGCACAGAAGTAAAACCTCAGCCCAGGAACAGACCATGGCACAGAAATGAAAATTATAATTATTGGCTAACATTTATTGGCACTTATACTATGCCAAGCAATTAATATTCATCATTACACACAATCCTAAAACTGATTCTCTGTTGCAGGTGCTACTACAGAATGACTGTAAAGTCTAAAGACATGGTTAATGTTATTTCATCATGGGCTATTATTTACTCTCCATAAATAACATATTATATATTTGCCTATTTTCTAGACTTGTGGTCACACTGGACCATTAAGCCAATTTTATAGATGAGAAAACTGAGACTCATAGAATTGTAATAGGAGAACAGATATTCAAGCTCATTTGTCTAACTCCAAAAGCTATGCCCTTAACTCTTCTTGGTGTGAATCCCCTTATCCCCACCCCAAAACACTGCCCTACTCTGGACTTGAGAGACCTTGGGGAAGCCCCATATAAAATTTATAGGGAGAAGATCCCACAGAGGTGTGGAAGTTTCAGAAGTACAAGATCTTAGAACTTGAAAGAACAATAGCCAATTCTGAACATGGTGATTTTGAACTCTGCAAGAATGTGATAAAAGCTATTGACCCTCTCCCCTCAAGAAATGCACCATACACATACACTTTTGTATAACCTCTGAAGGTTCTTGGAGCCCCAGAGGCCTAGCCTTGTTCTTTGGCTGCCTCTGTCCTTTGCCACTTTCCCCCCATGCATGTGTATATCCTATGTCTGGCTTCTCAGCCAATCAGGCTAGATTAACTCAAGGAAGCTAGTGCTTCCTATCTGGCCCAAATCCTTCATTGTGCAAACATGGACACAGGACTAGAGAAGTGAAATTTTCTGCCCAACATCACACATGCTGGCAGTCAATAAGACTGGCAAGAGGTCAATAAGACTGGCCGAGGAGGCCCAGAGCCAGGGTGGATCATTGCTTTTGGATCACTTGGGTTGTTAAAAGTGTTCTGGGCCAGGTCAAGGCACTTGGGTTCAGTGCTGAGCAGCCCTTGCTCACCTGAGGAAAGCAGCTACCCCTGGTGGGATATAAGTCAGTCACATCACTCACAGTGAGGACCATAATCCTGTAGGAGACTCCTAAAGAGCTTGGAGGACCATTGGGCTCTCAAGATCTTCTTGCTGCCCCATCCTGTCTCCTCTCAACCAGTCCACTGTAACCTGCTTTGAGGGCCTCAATATTGAGTTCCCAGACTAAGAGATTGCAGGAAAAGAGTTCAGAGGCTCCCTTATGGAAGGATGAGATAGCCATGCAGGAGAGAAACTGAATCTGTGGGGTCATGGGCAACTGCTTCTTGCTATAGAATGATCACCACAGTTTTCCCCCAAATTGAGGTTATTCAACTGGAAACCATATTTCCCTCCTCCGGAATGTTTCCTTGACCTAGAGAATAGGGCTGACCCAGCCTGGATCTTGGGTGCCCCTGCAGTAGTACTCATTTCCCTGGTTCCTTGGTGGTTTTCCTTATTCACCTCCATATCCCAGCCCCTGGCTCAATGTTCCATATATAGCAGGTGCTCTGCAAACATTTCTACCCCTGGCATTGGCCTTGCAATTCAGATCAGGAAGGTTTGGGGTACTGCTCTGCATGCAGGCATGCCTTCTCGTTCCTTCCCACCTGCTTCCTGCCTTTCTCTTCTTTGCTTCCTCTGGAAGGTTGCAGCAACTCAGGCTGAGATAGGCTCATTATGGTGGTGCCAGAAGCCTGCTGATGTCAGCCATAAATATTAACAGCCCTTGTTATGAACCCCCCTCTGCGCAGCTGCTTCAGTCCAAGTTTACACAGTAAACAGTGCAGTTAGTTTATTTGATCAAGGGAGTGATCTTCAGAGGAGCTAATAGCCTGCTCCTGCCCTGTGGAGCTTCTCTTGCTCCCAGGGGGTACAGCTGCAGGGCCAGAGAGGCCCCACTACTGTGCAGTGCCAGGCTGTCTCCAGTCAGCCAGGGGCTGGGCTCTGGGGATACAGGCCAATAGGATCAGGGCTGGGGCCAGAGCCACCTGCCCTGAAGAGCAAGGGGCAGCTCTCCTGGGAGGCAGCAGCCTCAATAGCTCCTCCAGGGCAGCCAATTATCAATACTCATCCACTCCTGGCTGCTGAATCTGGTTTTAAATTATGAATTGATACAGGACACTGGTTTCCCTCACTGGTTTAATGGGGAAATGGGAACAAAACACTGATGGGGTTTTAGCTTCTTTTATTTTATTTTTCAAAGTTGGCCTCAGAGACTTTACATAGTTCCATGTCCCCAGGCCCCTTCCTACAGAGTTACAGATTCATGGGGAGTGGGTGGACTATTGTGGTCTGCTCACCAGTCTGACCACCAGATAGCCCAGGACGTAAGAGGTGACATGATGTCAAAGGCTCAGGGGTTAGATTTGCACAGCCTGATGCTGGGGGACCCAGCTGAGAAAAGGGGATTTTAATGTGTAGCTACAGGTCAATTGCAGTATATGACTTTGGAAAATGAAAGGAAATAGACATGTGTCATCTCAGCCATTAGAACTGAGAAAGGGGAAAAGAAGGTATGGTGGGGGGAGGTTCTTAAGTGGCCTGACTAGTGTAAGAGAGGGCAATGCAGAAGTTTCTAGAACTGCCCCCACTATATTTAAGGGAAGTTTCTTCTTGCTCCTTTGGACTCCAGTTTGACTCCTTCTCTGCTGCCTTCTCTTGCCAGCCTCTTCCTTTCCTAGCCTTCCTAGCAGGAATTTCTGTGAGTGTATATGTAACAAGGTCTTGCTTTTGTAGTCTGGAAATGTTGAAGTGAGCTCTGGACACTCACTGCCAGCCAACTCCCAGCCTTTCCCTACACCAAGCCTCTGTCTCAACTTTCTTTCCCAGCATGGTAGCTCCTTGCTGATGCTGCCCAGAACATCCTGGACACCAGCTGGCTTGTTTGGTGCCTGGTCACTGTGCTGAGGTCCCATTCATGTGATTGGAACCTTGCTCTGGTCCAAACACATGTCTCTGTTGGTTTGATTTCCAAGTTCACAAGCTGATTTGTCTTCCTCCAAGCCTCACTTGGATACTGGCAATCATCTGAGACACTTCTGAATCCAACAAGGGTGTTAGATAATGCCCTGGCCTGATGGCTCCTCCTCCTGGTTTCCATCTTCAAACCGGAGCAGGTCTCTACAACATTGGTTCTACTTTCTTTTCCAGTCCTCATCTCCTGCCAAGTCTGCTTCACACCTGAGCTTATCCCAACTGCAGTACCTTTCTCCCTTCCCTAATAAGAGAGAAGGAAGGGCCCTACTGAGCCGGCCCTTATGTGGTCTTGCTCTGACAGGAAAGTGCAAACCTATTGCAGTCAGATCTCATTGCAGCTGGGCAGTAGGAAGCAATCCCTTGTGGTAAAATGAAGTAGGAGGCAAGAGTCCTGGGGTATAACCCTTTTTGTTGCACTATTTCACCCTGCCAAGCTTTATAAAATGGGCTTCATTATAGCACGTATCTCATTTACTGTTAAGTATTTGAGTACCTGCTCTGAGCCAGGCCCTATGGCAGATACTGGGGATCAGTGTGAAACAACAAGCTGCCTCACCAAACTTTCAAACACTGGTTCCAACCTGAGGATTACATGTAATGAAGAATGTAACATACTGTAGTGGACATCTGTTGTTTTTTGTGTGTATGGCTTATGTCCTCCATTTTTCTGGGCAATATTACCCCCCAATGCCCCCACTCTCATTAGTATATTCCTTAAAGCTGCCAATCCTAGTACTCCACCCCTTGGTTGGGGACTTGAGGAGAGGACCCAAGCTTTGCAAATCACTTGTCCCATCTTTTTGGCCTTGTGATTGGTCTAGGGTGAAGTATGTGACCCATGTGATGCCATCCAGAGTCCTTCCCTGAGCAATTTAGTTCTGAAGCGGGGGTTCATACCTTGCCCTCTTTTCCCTTTGATGGCCAGCTCTAAGATCAGGCCTCCAGTACTGCAGGTAGTTCTGCCTTTCCATGCAAATGATTCTGGGGTAATACGCCCCAACCTGGACTGAATGGAGGACTGAAGAGCGAGAGGGTCAGGCCTGCTGCTGTTCCAGCCCTGGGTCCACCAGCCTTGGGGGCTGCAATCCCTCTTGCCTTTGAATAACCAATGAATTTCCTGTTCTATATCTAAGCTCCATTGTGTTAGTAACTATGTCATTTACAACAATGGCTTCAAATAATGGCCTCAAATAATGAGCATTCAGAAATATTAGTTACTTTCCTCTAGTAAGGGAGAATCAGTAAAGGAAAAGTGAGATAGAGAAATAGGAAAGATCTAGAAATAGAGAGCTCTGGGAAATTCCAAGTAACAAGGTTTATATAGCCCACATTCCTTGCTGTGTCTTTGGTTTAATAAGACTGAGGAAAAAACACCACATAAACTCACTCATGTTCATGTACCTATAGGCATTGAATGTCTGTCTATCTATCTATCTATCTATCTATCATCTATCTATCTATCTATCTATCATCTATTTACCTATCTATCTAGTGTTCTCTTGAGGGTTTTACCCAGTCAGCTGAACTGAGAGGAAAACAATTTTACAATTAAGGTTGCTCAAGGGATGGGGGAATGGATATTGGTGTGGTTCTGTGAATTTGCTAGAAGTGACACCAGTGGACCACTTCCCAGAATGAGGAAGTGGAAATGCTGGGGCATAGGGAAAATATATGTTTCTCATACAGTTTCTCTTCCCTCCCTTTCTTCTTCCTCCTTTGCTTTTCCTTAATTCACTTGAGTGTTTTTGCTCTTTTTCCTCCCTCTGCATTTGCCCTTGTTACTCTCATCTATCTCCCACTCTCTGTCCCTGTCCCACCCCCTGAGGATTTGCAGAAGAATGTATCAGATTCACTCACCATAATTCTGAACAAACACCTATTCTTATGACTTAATGTATCTCCCCTTCTGCCTGCACAGACCATTTCCATTGCAGGGAATTCTGACACTGGCTTTCAGCCCTGGGGTGGCAAGTCAATCAGTTGGAGAGGTCCATCATGTCAGGAAACAATAGCAGAAGATCAGACAACCAGTAATCTTTCATCAGGAGCCTCCCACACTCATCTCCCAGGATCTGCAGCTCAACCCACTGAAGGGAAAGAAAGTGGAACCCTCACTCAGGGCAGGACAGCAGGCTTCCTCTCAGTCCTGGGTAAAAGTTACAGTGCCTCACTAGCCCAAGCCCTGTTGGCCAGGACTAGACTGGTAGCAATGAAAAAAGAAGTAGGCTACAGATCACAGGGCCATGGCCAGTGAATTAAGCAAATGTGAAGTAAGAAGTGGAGTGATCATAATTTCATAAGATCTACAGCAACAGCTTTCTAGCACCTACATGGGAGAAGTGAAGGAAGCCATATCACCAAGTGTCACATCACTTAGCCTCTCTGAACTTCAGTTCCTTTTCTGAAAAATGCAGACAATAATATCCACTGTAGAGAATTGGAAATAAATAAAATAACCCACGAGAAAGCACTTAATGCAGTACATGCGATGAATGTAAGTTAAATCTGGATGTGTTCTTACTGACTTATCAGGTACACACAGAACTTCTAGGTGTATGCTGAATTCAGTTTAGATCTACTCTGGTCTTTCTCAATGGCTGGAGAAATAGGCAGCGAGCCTGGCTGTGAGTCATACTTGCCAGAGCCCCAGTAGTCACAGAGAAGCTGGGGTCTTTCCCAGGAGCCTAGGCACTCAGGATAGTAGACTGCCAACCCCCACAGTCTGAATTTCCCCATAAGAACTAGAATAAAATGGAAGCTCCTGGCAATCCACTAGAACTGACTGAAAAGTCCAAACATAGCATTCTAATTCCTGAGTATTTTATTTAAGGGAAGATGTTCCTGATATAAGCAAACAGAAAGGGCTACAAAAACAACTTAATTAAAAATGCAATTGTCCTACACAGAAAAGAAACAGGGTTGGTGAGGATGGAAGGCAGAGTGATATAATCATTTAAAATGCATAGACTTTAAACCAGATCCTAGCTCAAATCTTACAGTGCCACAATAATCCAAACGTCACCATGGATGTGCCTTAGTTCCCTTCTCTGTAAAGTAAAAATAATAACTCCTTCCCTGTGTATCTTACAAGCCTGAAGTGAGGACCATGTGAGATAACATAAATGAAGTCACTTTGCAAAATATTATACAGCCAGTAGCTGTTGCTGTCAATGTAGAAAGTGGAGGAGAGAGACAAAAGTCCCACAAGAGCCTGTAGCCAGAGCAAACCATTTTCTGGTGAATATCTCAGACATAACAGGTTGGGTTCATCACCTCAGACATGTTGCCCATAGGAAACCATTCTCATGAAAGGAACAGACTAAAGAATTGCCTCTTACCCACCCCTACTCTGCAGATGGAGATGAAAAGCAAGGCAAGGCCATCTTGCTGGCTTCCTGGATGGAACATGCTGGGATGGAGACCCAGCTACACCTTTGTTCCTGGTGGGTTCAGGAGCCTCCGGTGATATCTGAATATTTCACTCAAAGTGACAGGGACCTTGTTAACCGTCCTTGCATTGAGGAACTTGATGGATGGAACTCCTGGGGAGAATGTGGCGGCCGTGATCTGCCATAAAGATGATGAATAACATTTTTTTTTCTTAAATGATTACTGAAAAGTTTATAGCTAGCCAAAGCTGGCTTTCTCAGACACCCTAGAGAAATGCTTTTAAAAGTGTCATTTAATTAATAAGGAGGTTATTGACTGCTGTCATGCCTGGAGTGCTGCACAAGGGCTAGGTAAGAACACGTGATGGAGGACCACAGATACAAGGAGGACAGAAGTGGTGGGCCAGCCTGGAATGAAGTGTGACTCCTCAAAACCTTGTAGAATGCCAAACAGTCCAAATAGTCGCCATTTGCCGGGGATCATCAGAAGTTAAAGGGATGTTCCCATTGATAACTTGGTCTAGAAATTTCACATTGTCACTCTGAAATAAAAAAAAAAAAGAGGCAGTGGGAGGTGATACAGTTTTCCTGACTGAAAGTTAAGGAACAAGACTCTTCTGAGATGCAGTCTTAAGAGAGCTGCTTATCCTCTTGGGGTAAATAAAATGATAAAACTGGAAGAAGTGATCTTTAGGATTCCAACTCAAATTTTCTATTTTATTCTGAATTTCTCAGAAAGGAGAGGTGTAAGACAAAAAAAATATATCCCATTTTTTCCCCACAGTTTTCTCTGGCTGGATTCCCCAGAGACAGAACACAGATAAATATGGGTGTGAGTTCAACCATACCAATTATAGAGAAAAGAGGAACTGAGTCAGAATGCAAACGAACTGAGTTGAACCCAAAATAAGCGTAAGGATACACCAAATTTGGCAAACCCTAGGGCATATGTTTTGACGTTTGGGAGACCTTCATTTCCTTGATCTGGTTAGCATTTCCTGTCATGGGAATCCAATCTGGGGCTCCCAAAAGGAGACCTACAATTACCCAGATCCTAGAGACCTTCACCATTCCCTGATAAGGAATCTAAGTATGTCAGACACCTCTCCTCTTGGTTCTGACTAGTGAAACATTCTATTTTGGGGGCGTCATATTTTAGTTGAAAGAACTTGGCTTTTAAAATGAAATGGGATTGGGTTTGAATGTTGACTTTGCAACTTGTTAGCTGCACGACCTTGGACACATTACTTTCCTTGAGCTTAAAAATAATGCTATTGTATATATGCATGGATTGTTGTAAAGATTAAGGAACATAATGTATGTAAGAGTACAGTGTCTGGAACATAGCAGGCACCCCCAAATATTAGTTACTTTTCTTTCTTCTTCCCTGCTGCCTTTCTTTTTTTGAAACTGTAGAAAGTAACTTATCAACCTGCTGAAAAACACAAAAGAAGGAGAAAGAATAGTACACTGAGATACAATGATGATACTAGTGAAGACCTCAGTCATTGATGACTGAAATCAACATGGGGAGTTATAACAGAATTTAATGTATGGTTCATATTTTGCACAAGATCTAGAAGATCTAATGTTACCAGCATTTCTTAAAGGAAAAACAATCTGAGGTTTTTGTGGACCACAAGCTAAGCATGAGCCAACAGTGTGATGAGGCTTCTGGGAAAAGTCAGTGTAACTTTTAGCCATGAGAATAGATTACTATTATGGATCAAGGAAATGCAGCCAAATCTCATTGCTTTTGGTAGATTTTAGCCAATTCTGGATGCCACATTTATATAGAACATTGATAAATTTTAATGCATCTTTAGAGAATAATATTACAGAGAGATTTCACAATATCATAAGCTTTGAAAAATAGTTGTTGGTCCCTCAAATGTTGAGATTGGACCACCATAACAGCAATGCCCATTGCTCATTTGTATGGAGACTTTGGCAAAGAAGAGAACACCATTGTTTCCAGACAGGGGCAGTGGCTTACCAGGCCTTTTACCCACATTCCTCCCCACAACCATATTCCTTTGTTTAGTGCACAACTTTCACAACTGTATATGGCAACCTTGATGGTAGTAAGCCTCAAATTATTCTTTGAGGAAGGCCTGTCCCATGAAATAGGGCATAGTTTTTTCTGTTTCCATACAGAGCTAAAACCTGGGCCACTAGTGAGAAAGTTACAAAGTTACTTAAGTTTGGCTTAAGATGAGAGACAATTCCCTAGGGGTGCTTGGGTAGCTCAGTCAGTTAAGCACCAGACTCTTAATTTCAACTCATGATCTCATGGTTCATGCAGTTGAGCCCCGTGTTGGGCTCTGTACTGACAGCAGAGTCTGTTGAGATTCTATCTTTCCCTCTTTCTGACTCTTTCACCCTTCCCCGTTCTCAGTAAATAAATAAATAAATAAGCATTTTTTTTTTTAAACGAGAGAGAGAGAGAGAGAATTCTCTAATGATGATAGTCTAATGATGGTTCTAACTCTATTAGAGGCATAAACAAATCTAAAGAAAGTGTTTGTTTATCTGAAGAGAATTGGTCAACTATGACAAAAAGAAAACAGGCTCTCAAAATCAAGCAGGGACACTGCCAGTCCAACTAACAGAGCAGAGGATTCTCACCCAAAAGAGTATCCCATCCTAGTGCCAGGACTGTCCTTCATGTGAAATAGATGCCAGGAGCTTAACGCAGTAAATTTTCTGTACTCCTGACCTGTATGCCAGATTAGCCCCATTGAATCCTTCTGTGGTTGCCTGATGCCATTAAATGTGTTGTCACTCTGATATCCTTTGTTCTGATTGCCAGCTCTCAAGAAAACGTTTTAATTTTGACTTCACGCAATGTCTGGGTCCATTTATATAGGAGGTTCCTGTAACATTTTCATTTGTGATTGTAAATTAATAAAATTTCAGTCTGATTGTAATTTGGGTCCCCAGAAACTTTAGATGATTCATGCTGAAAAGAGCTAATAATTTGAAGTTCTGGTTATAGATATCAGTCTATTGAATACATTTTCTTTTTTTTTTTAATTTTTAATGTTTATTTTTGAGAGACAGAGACAGAGACAGAGTGCAAGTGGCGGAGGGGCAGAGAGAGTGGGAAACACAGAATCTGAAGCAGGCCAAGGCTTCAAGCTAACAGCACAGAGCCTGACGTGGGGCCTGAAACCACAAACCATGAGATCATGACCTGAGACAAAGTCAGATGCTTAACTGACTGAACCACCCAGGTGCCCTGAATACACTTTCTTTTTAAATGAGGGTGGAGTGAAATATATGTAATATTAAAAATAAGCCACCTTCCAGTGATCAGATCTGACTCACCATTCTGAAGTGGAAAAGGTGCTGCATCTGCTTTTTCAAGAAACAAGGACAAGAACAGGCAGTGCATTCTGGGAAACATGAATTTTACCTGAAATGCCTTATCTTCCCAAGCAGGTTGCTTCTTTCATCTTTGTTCTCTTCTATTATTAACTTGGAAACCCTTAATAAGTCGGCAATATGATCATTCATATACCAGAGTTGAGGGACCCTCCCTTGACTTAAATTTTCATTTCTTTCTTCCTTTCCTTTCATTTATATTGGGTCTCAGTTCTATTTTCAGGCACATGCTCACACACTTCATCTTTTAATCAGTGCTTATTATATTAAGTTGAAGGTACAGAAGGCATCTGACCCTGCAGGCCTCCCAACTTGTGGTTCCAATGAGGCTGTTACTTCCTACTCTCCAACAGGCAACTGAGCCTTTATGGCATCCACAGGAAGACCCCCAACCTCTTGGAGAAATGTTTCAAAGACTCACCAACAGCAATAAATGCTAGGGGTTGTTTCTGGGTTTATCACTGTGTCTGCTTCTCCAGAGCCCAGCCATAGGGGTGGGGGAAGAGTTAGACTGCCAAGTAGGAGCACAAAAGTGCAGGAGTGGTCTTGTACTGGCAACGGGGCTTATTACCTCCTGTAGTTGCAGACTGAACACAACCCATGCAGTTGGTACTTACAAAAGATTTATTTATTCATGGGAAACAGACCAGTGCTTATACAATGAAGACATTAAACATGTATAAGGAAGAAAATATTTGTCATATGACCTGAAATTTAAAAAAATGTCCTGAAGTGGTGACAGGTAAAAATCATGGTCATGGGCTCTGCTGAAAAGGAATGAGGCTGTTTCAGTGAAGTGTGAGTCCCTGACTCTGTGGAATCACAAGTGTGATTGGGCTATGACCCGAGGCCTGAGACTCCAGGTCAGTTTCTGGCTACTGAATTGATGAAGGGGGTTCCAAACGAAGATCCTTCCAGTATGTTCACAAAAGCAGATGAGATTTCTAGCATGAGTCAGAGAGGATCCCTCAGCTACTCCGGTAAGATGCCAGAGTGCTGTTAGAAGAACCATGACTAGGCAGAGGCTGGTGGTTTGTCTTTAAAGATCCCTCATGGAGAAAGACAATTTGAGCAAGGCACTTTGCAGTTTCTTTCCCATTTGGAAGACCACAGTTTGGTGAGGAGGTAGGCCTAACAACTCGCTACCATCACTGTGTACCTGCAAATTGTGGATTAAAAATACTTTTTCTTTAAGTTGATGGTCATCAGGAAAGTAAAGGAAGTCTTTGGAAGTTAACAAGAAAGTGTCATTCTATGTAGGCTGGCATGTTCTCAAGCTGGCCTTCTCTGGAGAGATGTACAGATTCATGCTTTCCTGGAGAATATAGTATAATGGGGCATTGGAGTATTAAAGACTGGACATGAAGTTTAGGGCCTGGGTATGGTAGGAGGTCAGATATGAAGTCCCATCATAAAACAAAGATCCCAGAAGAGAGACCCAATAGAGGGGTATCACTTGGTAATACACAGTACTGCTGAGTAAGAAAGAGCCACAGCTCCTCAGTGGCACACAGAAAATAATTGTTTCTTACCCACACATCAGGCTTGCAGCCAGGCAGTTCTTCTAATCTTGGCTAGGCCCACTTATATGTATGTAGTTTGTCTGGTTATCCACTAGGATCTTGTTAGATGGGGCAACTAGGGTGAGTTTGTTCTGCTCCTTGTTTCTCCCAGCCTCTGCTTGGGGCCAGGAGCATGACCCTCTCATGGCAATGGCAGAGGGCAGGAACAAGTGGAATGCCCTTGCATTTCTTCAAGTCACAAACAGAAATAGCACAAGGGAAACATCCCATGGCTTAAAGAAAGTCACATGGCTACAATGACAGTCAGAGGGGGAGGTCAATAAAAAATTGGCATGGCATAGGGTATGTATATAGGGAGGTGGAGTGGGTCAAAGAGCATCTCTCCAAACTTTATGTCAATCTGGAACCTCAGGATATGATCTTATTTGGAAACAGGATCTTTGCAAATGTAATTAGTAAGGATGTCAAGATGGAATTATTTTAAATTTGGGAAAAGAGGGCTTAAATCCAATGATTGGTGTCCTTATAAGAATAGGAGAGAAGACAGAGACACACATGGCTATGGGTCATGTGAAGACAGAGGCAGAGATTGGAATGATACCACTACAAACCAAAGAACACATGGAGCCACCCAGGATCTGGAAAAGGCAGGCGCAGATCCTCCATTAGAGGCTTTGGAGGGAGCATGGCTATGCCAAAACCTGGAATACAGGTTTCTGGCTTCCACCCCTGTGAGATAATATTCTTCTGTTGTTTTCAGCCACCACATTTGTAGTAATTTTTTGCTGCGATCCTTGGAAACTAATACAGGAAGGGTGAAGTGTTGAGGCTATGATACAGTCAATTAATCAAAGAGGATAAACTTAAAACAGCTAGGCAGAAACAATGGGTGCAGATTGGGGGTTTTCACAGCCTTGCATCTGGGTGTAATAAAAACTAAAGTTTTCTCAGAGAATTTCTAACTACAAAGGTATACTCTAATGAGGTAAGGGCTAAAATCCACATTACCTTTGTGTACTATACCCCACCCTGCACACACATCCCTGAAAAAACCCACAAAGTCTAAACTTTAATTTCAAGTGGCCACAAGTTAGAAGTGCCCCCAGATGCCTGCAAGAAGCACAGGTAAATTCTCTGTAGAGGGGGGTGCTGGGTGGTTTAGTTGGTTAAACATATGACTCTTGATTTCAGCTAATGTCATGATCTCACTGTGAGATCAAGCCCTGTGTTAGGTTCCGCGCTGACAGCATGGAACATGCTTGGGATTCTGCCTCTCTTTCCCTCTGCCCTTTTCCTTCCTTTCTCTCTCTCTCTCTCTCTCTCAAAATAAATAAATAAACATTTAAAAAATTCTCTGTAGAGGAACATACATTAAACACAGACCTCAAAGAATACCTTCATGTAGGTGCCAAAGAATATGTGCTCCTAACAGAAAATCACTAATTTCACAAGATAAGCACGAGCCAGCAGAACATTCAAGACACAGAATCAGACCAGCAAAGATAATGGTTATAAGAAACAGAATACAAAATTAAGTCCACTTAACATGTGTTATAGGTTTAGTTGTATCCCCCTACAGATTCACATGTTGAAGTCCTAACCCTCAACGTGACCATATTTGGAGATAGGGCCCTTAAGGAGATAATTAAGGTTAAGTGAGGTCATCTGGTGAACCCTAATCCATGACCACTGATGTCCTTATAAAGAGGTCATCCACAGGAAGACCGCCTTATTCATGACCACTGATGACACAGAAAGAGACATTGGGGATGTGTGCACAGAGGAAAGTCTACATGCGACCTCAGCAAGAAGGCTGTCATCTGTTGGCCAGGAAGAGAGGCCTCAGGAGAAACCAAACCTGCTGACACTTTGACCTTGGAATTCTAGCTTCTAAAACTGTGAGAAAACAAATTTCTGTTGTTTAATCCATGCCATCTGGGATATTTTATTATGATAAATAACTCTAGCAAACTAATATAACACATTTAAAGAAATAAAAATGAGGTTTGCAAGTATGGCTTAGAAATGAGAGGTTAATGAAATCAACCAATCAAGTTTGATAAAAGAAACAAAAAATAATTCTAGAGTAAAAATGTAATAACTGGAAACTAAGCCAATAGCAGATCACACTCAATAATAAACTTGGAGATGATCTAAGGAAGATCAGAAATCAGCTGGTATTATATAAAGAGACAAAAGAGCTGGGAAATAGGAGAGATTTAGTGACTTGGAGAATAAGGAAGGAAGTCCAGCATAAATTTAATAAGAGTTATAGAAGGAGAGATAAAGAAGAATGAGGAATAATTAATTATTCCTGGTTGGGAGAGGTGGCCAGCTTTGCTGGTAGTTGCTGGGGCAGGCATGACACAGGTGATGATGTGTGATATGAATCTGCGTAGTGACAGAAAAAATCAAGGGAGTGGAACAGGAATTAAAGCAGAAGAAAAGCTGCAGAAGCATGAGAAAGCATGATAATTTTAGGATGTGATGAGAAGTCTTGGGTAATGGTACTGTAGGATGATGTAGCATGTATGTGTTCATTTGGGGTCTGCGACATGAAGGTGTGTAGGTACAGAATGGTCAAATGGAAGGAATTTGTCAGCCACATTCAAGACTCTCAGACAGTATCCTGTAGGTGATGGGGAGTCAATGGAAATCTTTAAGCAAGGAAGTGACATGATCAACTTTGCACTTAGGAAGATAAAGCACCTAGAAGAAACTCAATAAGCACTTGTGGTTTGATCAATGTGGGTTGCTGATATGGATCCCTTTGTTCTTAGAAGGCTGTGGCTGGGCTGAGTTTAAGGCATTCTAGATTCATCTCCTTCTGCATAGAGGTCTCCAGGGGGGCTTTAGAGTAGACCTAGTCAAAGTTGGTAAAAGAAAAGTGATGATTTCAGGTGCTCTGGAGCTGTAAAGGAGCCTTGAAAAACATCACTCACATTCTTCCTTAGCTTTCTTTCCACAGTGGAGACCCACCAGGTGGCCTTGATTGAGAAGGTGTTTTCCTCCACTCAGGGGCCAGGCTCTGCCACACTTTGATCTAGGCCCATGGTGGGGAAGTCCCTGCCAGGTTTGAGGTTGCTCTCAGAACCCTTCCCTTATTCATAATATTCCCAGGCAAACAGCCACTCAACCATCCAATTCTGGGTTTTCCTGGCTTGATGCTGTACTCTGAATTTTGTCAGTGGAGTTGGTGGAAGGGCAGAACTGAAATTCACAGAGAATTTGCAACTTGACAAAAGCATAAGAGCCTCCTGTATTCATCATCCCAGCCATTCACCCAGCAGTCTTAGAGGATAGAAGTCACTACCCTCAGTTTATGAAATAAGTTAAGCAATTTGCCCAAGCTTCTAGGCCCTAATAAAGGGCAGGGCTGGGATTGAAACCAAACCCAGTCAGAGTCAAACATGTTTGCTGCTGCTCAGAAGCAATTCTCCACCCTGCTCTTCAGCTCTACCATCAGAGGCAAAATGGCAGCTCCAAGGCAGGTGGGGGTTGCCTCTTTTTCTCTTTCTCTCTGGTTAAAAATCTGTCCATGTCTTTCCCACTTGTAGACATATCTGGGTTGGATGAAACTTATTCTTTATTATTTATCACTATCATGGACAACTCACTTCAATAACATGACCTTTGCTTCTCATTAAATGCCATGTATCTGTGGTGGGAGATCTAGTAGCAGACATCAATGACCACATGTGAAGGCAGGGAGATACTGGTGCTGGTTGGCTAAATGGTTTGGGGCCTCATCTAATTCCAAATCCAGCCCAGATGTGGTTCCTGGAGAACTTATTTCCATAACTTCTCTTGAACGGAAGCTGCTTTCTTTGAGTTTGATATTTCTCAAGGTGAATAATTTATGCAAATTTAGGGGGAATATCTCATTGATATGATTCTCCAATAACAAGACTCCAAAGCAATCTCCCTCTAAAGATGAGCCAATAGTGAGTGTCTATTTATGTCTGTCATGCCCTGTCTGAAAACAGCTTTAGTGTGAAAGACCTAGGCCTTCTGAACCTGAATCTCTGTGAGCCAGCAGTACCTAGGAATCTGAATGTGTACTTAATTACTGACAGTTTTTTTTATTTTAATTTTTTAATGTTTATTTTATTTTTGAGAGAGAGAGAGCACAAGCAGGGGAGGGGCACAGAGAGAGGGAGACACAGAATCCAAAGCAGGCTCCACGCTCTGAGCTGTTAGCACAGAGACTGACACAGGGCTCAAACCCAAGAACCGTGAGATTATGACCTGAAGTCAGATGCTTAACGAACTGAGCCACCCAGGCTCTGCAATTCCTGGCAGTTCTTATTTAATCAACCTAACCTGGAGTTTAGGAAGCACTTGGCAGAGGAAGGGAAGAAAGATGAAGAGAGCAAGGAAAAGAAGACCAAAGGGAAAGTAAAACTAAGAAATGAAAGAAAGGAAGAGGAAGGAGAATGGGAGAGAGGAAGGGGAACTAAGTCCCAGTGTTCAGAGCATTCTAAGCCCTGCTCAGCCAAGGTGTATCTTACCTCTTCTGTAGCCTCAGTGCAGTGCAAAGACCCCAAGTTCAGTAAGTGTTTGTTGATTGACACTTTATGCACTGACACCATTTATAAGAGAAGGTGAGTTTACCTGGGGTCCAGCTCAGGGCCGGGTGAGGCCTTAAAGGAACATTAAATCCACTGGTTCTCAAGGGGCTTGGCTCCTTCCTCAGGGTAAGTTGGGAAACTTGAGGAAGCATCTTTACTTGTTCCAGTGATGACATAGTACTGGCATTATGGCAGGGAATGCAGCAGTGTGTGGGGAAGTCTTCCCGAGGTGAAATTCTCTTGCACCCCACATGGCTCTTGAATGTCCTGAAGGACAGGCATGTCAGTGAAAAACCTGCTTATAATTACCCTGGCCCATTTTATGTCCATTTTATGACATATAACCACATTATGCTTTAAAATATGCTTTTAATATATACTGGATTTTCCAGAAATACAACTTTCTTATAAATCAAGGAAAGATTGTGTTGCTCAGTTTTCTTAGAGTGTTAGAAAAAGCATATCACTGATGGCAAAGCTCTCCTTGCTGTTTGAGTTATCAGTACAACTCGTCTGTATCAGTCTATATTTTCCCTCCTGCATTTACCGTCACCTGATATACAGTGCAAACCTTCACTGCCACCTTATAGTATTTTCTAATATAGACATGTGCTCACTTACATATTAAAAATATTATAAATTACTTTTATCTCTCCTTCACATTGTTATTAGTATATTATATTTATTTTTTAAGTTACAAGTATAGATAGATTATATCATCGAGATGGTTTGGTTTTTGAATTTCACTTTAGGATAATTCTGGGACATTGCAAAGATAGTTCCTTTGATAGGGCTTGGAGCCACTGTCCAACACTCTTACTTTGTAGTAAAGGACTTGAGATCCAGAAAGGTGAAGTGACTTGGCCCAGGCCAACCAGCTACCTGACAACAGAGAGAGGGAAGAAAGCCAGGTCTCCTGACTGGTGGCTCAGTGGTATCTTCACAACACCTCACCTCTCACAGTGACACAGCTGCCCTCCTACAGCTGGGATGCCTTTTTGGTGACACAGTCCTGAGGGACATCTGCCAGGGCAGGAACTGGGAAGAGGGATGCTTCTTATCCTTCTTCTGCTCCAGATCTACTATTTTCTTTCATTTTTCCCCTCTTGTTATGCCCACTTGGACAGTTTCCCATCTTTTACAATATAAGAGAGGAGGAGACTCCTCCAGGAGGATGGGTCTTTATTTCAGGCTAATGGTTTGTGTATTCATTTCCTGTAGCTGCTGTAACAAATTACTATGAACTGGGTGGCTTAAAACAATAGAAATATGTTCTCTAACAGTTGTGTAAGCTGGAACCAGGAAATCAAAGTGTCAACAAGACTGTGCTCCCTTGAAAGGCTCTAGGGGAGCATCTTTCCTTGCCTCTTCAGCTTTGGTGGCTTCTGGCACTTTTTGCTTGTGGCTGCATTCCTTCCATCTCTGCCTGCATCTTCACTCTGCTTTCTCCCCTGTGTCTGTGTCTGCTTCCTCTTCTCTTATAAAGGCTTGTAATTACATTCAGAAGCCACCCGAATACAGGATCATCTCATCTTGGTATTCTTAATTTACTGATGTTTGCAAAGACCCTTCTCCAAATAAGGTCACATTTGCAGGAGGTTCTGGGCCAACATATCTTTGGGGAGTTTCTTGACTATTCAACCTGCTACAGAGAGTATTAACAAATGACAATTGCCTGGCCAGATAAAGATTCAGACTTGGAATTTAGATTCCATTTAGAGTCCATTTTCTAGCTCCTCAGCTGAGGATTCCAAAATCTGTTCAATCAGGGAAATGTTTGGTAGAAGTCATATAGAGCTGGAGAATCTGTGAGCTCACCCAACTCCATCCCTCACACTAGAAGTGAGTACATGGAGATCCAGGGCAGAGAAATGACTCTTTCACAAGGTCTCTCACAGAACGGCTGTCAGAACTGGGACCCAGACACAACTTCCTGTGTTTACATGTTGCCTTCTTTCCCAACGTGGAACTCTGCACGTGCAGTTGTGTACAACATGAAAGGAATCCCAATCCTTTACCACCCCATCCCCCATTAACTCTCGCCCAACAATCTAGGTGAGAAAGCCTCACCAAAATTTGGGCAGCAACCCTTTCATGAAGAGTCACAGACAAATGATGGGCAAGCAAAGGAGGCTTTCTCCGTTCCTGGGGATTTACTGGATGCAGCAAGCCAAGCCAGGCTCTTTCTCCGTAGGCTGCCTTTCCCTTCACAGATACTTGTTTATCTTGTTTATCTTGTTTATCTTGTTACCTAAGTACTTGGCACAAAAGTAATTATTTCTTTGCAAAAGCCACAGCAGCCAGCAAAGTAAAACAAACAAAAACAAAAATACAAAACAACAACAACAACAACAACAACTTTGACTCCAGAACAGAATTGTATAAATAACTACCTCAGTGGAGACATGGGAAATTATGCTCACTCTCTGCCACCATCGTCACTGTCAGGAGAAGATTCCAAGGGTAACATATTGCCATTGTGTGCAGGGAAAAGATAATTTCTTAGCAAAGTGGTTTTTGCAGATGCTCACAATGCTGGATGCTCTCTGTGCACACCCTGCCCTCCTCGGAATTATCAGCACAGTATCAATTCACAGTGCGCAGCATGCAAAGCAGATAGAAGGCAACTCCCTGCAGAGTCTCCATCCAGAAGAGCTCTTTCCCTTTCATGCCAAAGCAAATAGTGGGAAGAAGAGGGGACATTTTTCCTCAGGGAAACAAAACCGATCTTCCTACCCAAAGAAGGCATGGTGGGTTTGGAGGCTATCCCCCAGGTCCACACATGCAGACATTTTTGCTGCTTTTGATGCTTACTTAGAAAGCTATTTGTAATTAGATAGATCCCATTTGACTGAGAGCAAAGTAGCAATTGGACATCTTTTTGCAAATAGGAGAGGAAATGGAGTGCAATCAGCTGGGAGTAAAGGGGAAATAAAGACATTTTTCTCCCCCAGTCTCTGCCTCTCCCCCTGAAAGACAGATTGAAAAAGAAAACTGCCCCTCAAGTAGTTTTTGGAGATTATGCTGTGATACGTCAGCCTTCCTGCTCCTCCCATTCCATGTAACTCACACACAAACACACAGCTCAGCGCCAGTATTTTCTCTCCACAGCCTCTTCCCTCTCTCCTGTTCCTGACTTTCTTCCTATCCATTCCCTGATCAGCCTTTTTCCATTTGTTCTTTCCACCACTTCTTCCTGCTTTCTTCCTCCTCTCCCTCTGTTGTCTACTCTTCTAACCAGCCCAGTTCTCCCCTGCCTCCCTACTGTACCTGTCACAGGTGATTACCAACATCCTTTTTCCCCTAGGAGTAAGAATGTGGGCTGAGTGGAATCTGTCTCTGGGACAGACAGAATGGAAGTGGTGCAGACTGGTGGTGCTGGGAATGCATCAGTGACTCAGGTGGCAGGTGGGAGACAGCATCAGGACACCACCACTTACGTTCTGACCTGGCTTGCTCTGCCCTCCCTTTTCTCATTAAGAGTAGAGAGCCTTGAGCAGGGGCTCCAGTAAGTGTCATTTGTCACTATGACTGGGGTAGTAGGGTGGGTGGCAGAGAAGGTTCCTGCTAGGAAGAAGACTGTTTTGTCTTCATACAAGATAGAGTTGAAGAGGGAAAGAAAGCAGCAGCAGAAGCAGAAGCAGAAAATGCACACACAGCATGAAATATGGGCAAGAGAATAACCCACCAGTACCATCTTCCTTATGGGTGACACCCTCAGGTGGGACAGCAGAGGAGGAAGGGAGAGGACAGCTATCCCCATGGCTTCTTTCCACATTCACATCCCTTGACATCATGAGAAGTTCTTCATAGATGAGCAAGCTGCTTGCCATGGCCATGTCACCCTAAGCATTCCCTTCCTAGCAAGACTTCTAGACTCACCCTCCCTCCACACAAGCGACTCACTCAGATGAGGGGATGGGAAGAAGAGGGTGGGTGCCTTTTGTGCTCTGCCATTTTGTACTCAGAACTGACTTCTATCCATCAGAGATGTGTTTCCCAGGAAGATCTAGACTCCAGTTACTTGATGTGGACACTACCTGGATGGTCTCCAAACTCTAGCTTACCCTGTCTCTGTCCCTGTCCCAGAACTGCCGCCATGATGAAACACTCTGTGGGATGACACATAGCACTCATACCCCTGTAATAGCCCTGTGGCTCCCCCATTGAGACCCTGGAGTTCATTGGACCAGGCCAGAGCACAGAGTGAGTAAATCTCTGGGTTTAGACCTAGTGAGCTCTCACCTTAAACAAGCCCTGACCTTCCTGAGATACAATGTCCTGCTGGTAAAGATGGGATGATAAACTAACATTTCCTCCCTCCCCACCCCCACCAGGTTTCCTGTACAGCGATTTCAGAATAAGTGTTTTCATCACTGAGGAAAGAATACCATGAGTGGATATAAAAGGCTAGGTTGGGAAAGCTGAGTGTGTGTGTGTGCATGTGTGTGTGTGTGTGTGTGTGTGTGTGTGTGTGTGTGTGTTTGTGTGCAGGGGGTGGGGGAAGAGGGGCAGAAGATCATATGAAAAGAACTAAGAACAAACAAAAAAGGAAGAAAAAAAGATAGACAATAAACAGCAAAAGCAAGACATAACTTGAAAGTGAGAAATCTAAAAGAATTTGAAGAGCGCGATGTAATGTATAACTTATAGAGAATCCATGAAAAGAAAATGAACTGAGCCCCAGGGGATGTGTGGAGATAATAACAGTCTTGAGATGTCAGGTGTTCCAGTCTTTTGTTTGTTGCCCTGGAAGATGATTAAGGATATCTTGGGATAACAAAATCTACAAAATCTTCATTGCCCTGCCCCTTTGCTACAAAGAATTTCGCTACCAAGAGAAATACACTTCTGCCAGTGAAGCATTATTGAGTAAAGGCAGTTTTAAGCATTTATGTAAGCTTAATTGCAAGCATGAAAATAGGATATTTGGATGAATGAAATTAGGTGAATTTTTTAGGGTGCTGCAATTTTTTCTGGGGTGAATGAGGGTAATTACTATTATATCTGCAATGCCTTTTCATGAAAAATTTAAAGATCTCAAAGAGCATTCTTAACCTTTCCCAGCCAGGCTCTAGCTTCCTGCCCCCTCACTCTCCTTTCCTGGAGAGGGAATTAGAGAAGTTTTGGGCCATCCTCGGCCAGAATGGACACTGCCAGAGACAGAAGAATAGAGCAGTCGGAAAGGAGCAGGGAAACAACAAGGACAGAACCTGCCATCAAAATGAATGTCTACAGCAAGGATGGACGAGGAAAGAAAAACTCCAGCTTCACACGACAAAATGTGTTTTCCAGATTGGCTAAATGAAGCTCGCGGTATTAAAGGCGTAAATCAACCACACTGATGTCTAGGTTCTACGTGGGTAGGTCTGCTTATGAGGCAGAAACTGCCTAAGAGCTGGATTTCCAAAGGAGGGCCATAAAAGTTTTATCCCAAGGCGGCTCCCTGGAGGCTGCCTGATTTGTGGCCCCACCAGGTGGAGTTAAAGAGGTCAGGCTGCTGTGTTTTTTGCCAGGCACATTTCACTGCTTCTCTGCTTTCCTTTCAAAGGCAAGATGGCCCTTGAAAAACAGAGAAAAGGGTCCCTTGGGAAGGGTATAACCAATATGGGTGCTGAGTGGGACCCCAAATTGTCTTAAGATTGTCCCCTTTTCTGTCTCCAGCAAGTGTCACCTGTTGCCACTCTTTTGCCCTCTCCTCATCCTGTCTTTACCCCCATGTTTGCTGCCCCTGGTCCCCTTAGGGGAACCTCTGACATTTTGGGAACCTCTATCTGTGCAGGATATGACCAGTTCAGTGAATCCTACACCCCAGCTTGAGAAGGCTACACAGGGAAAGACTGGTAACCAATCTCCTTTTGCTGTGCTGAGGCCAGAAGAAAGCAGATTTGGGGAGAGGGGAGCCAGCACACAGGCTAGAAAAGTGAAGACTGAGGTTCTAAAAGCCATCACTCACAGTAATTTGTGAAAGTCAGGATGCAACCATTTCCCTCCTGGGCCTCAGTTTCTCCATCTATATGAGGTGTGTTGCACCCTATATGATCACTCAGACCCTTTTTCAATTCTAAGACTCTCAGGAATCATATAGGTGCCATTTCAGCCAGATCGACATCTCCAAAGTAAAGGAACTTCCAGGATGTTCATACCATAAGTCACACTCAAAACAGGCACCACAGTAAAAACAGTCAATGGTCTTCCCTATCCTCAGGATATTCCATTCCAGTATGAGTCTGTTAAGAAGAGACTGGCCTTTAGAGTCAAAGAGATCTGGACTTGAAGCTCTGCTTCATACTAGCTGTGCAACCTTGGGCAAGACATCTGATTTGTCTCATTTACCTGATTTTAAAAATATGGGTATAGTTTTTGACCTCTAAAAAAATGTGGTGAAATTGTGAGACAATATACCTGGAAATATCTAGCTCTAATGCAAGTTTCTGTCCTTCTGTTTGGAATGGTATTCTTTTTCCTAAGCAGGCTGTACAAAGTCAGCCAGGAGAAGGTAGGAGGGAGCACTAGTCAAGCCATGCATGAGAACTGGCATGTCTCTAGTCACATTGACTGATGGGTGATACCAGATGAGGATGATGAGATGTGCAGGGCTTGTTCAATGCCCCAGGGGAGGGCCTAGTGCTATCCTAAGAGAGCTAAAGAATTGGTACCTACAGCTTAGGGGGAGGTGGGCTTGGTATGAATCCTGAGGTAGGAATCAAAAGAAGGATAGTTAGAGGCCCGTCCCCAAATAAACGCTGTTAGCTTTGACTTATTTCTGCCATGTCTCAGGCCTGGTTCCCAGGGGACATAGAGATGGGGCTAGAGGTTTAATCCAGAGAAGGAATTAGTGACCTTGGCAGCGATGATCGTCTACTCTGAGAACCACCTGCATTATTAACTCATTCATTCACCATAACTTACTAGGCTGCCCCCATATATGAGGATGAGGCAGTAAAACAGAATGACAAACAGTTCTGCCTTCAAGGAGCCAATGTTCTAGCAAGGGGAGACAAAGAATTAAAATGCATTGTATCTCAGGTAGCAAAGCAAAGCAGGCAGGCATCTATGCCTGGCAAAGACAGTGAATGAGGTTGTCTCTCAGCCTTAAGAACTGTTGGAAGAGGGGAGCTTGGCTGACTCAGTTGATGAGCATGTGACTCTTGATCTTGGGGTTGTGAATCTGAGCCCCATGTTGGGTGGAGAGATTACTTAAAACTAAAATCTAGGGCACCTGTGTGGCTCAGTTAGTCAAGAGTCTGACTCTTGAGTTTGGCTCAGGTCATGATCTCATGGTTTGTGAGTTTGAGCCCTGAATTGGGCTCTGTGCTGATGGTGTGGAGTCTGCTTGGGATTCTCTCTCTCTCCCCCTCTCTCTGCCCCTCTCCCAATCACACTGTCTCCCTCTCTCTCTCTCAAAATAAATAAGTAAACCTTAAAAATAATAAATAAAATCTTATAAAAAAAAAGAAAAGAACTAATGGAACATTACTATCCAGGAAGTCAGGAAGGGACCTTGCAGTCCTAGACTTCTTGTGGGGGCTGATGGGAAGAACAAAGGAATAGAGAGTCTCTGGCTTCTATCCTGATGGCTGGCAGGGAGACTGCTGGTGGGCTGTGAGTACCCAGTTGGTCAAGTCAGTTCTGAACCACTCCTTTCTGGGACCACATTCTTTTTCCCACCAGTGGTGAGGACATCTGCTCCTTCTTCCACAATCACTTGTCAATTCCTTCCCATATCCCTGTTGCAGGCACCAAGAATTCAGAGAAAAACCATAGTACTGGCACTCAGGTAGCTCCCAGATTAGCAGGGAAGATGCACAACTAGCAGTGATGCCAGAAGAATGCAAGGGGAGAGATTCGGGCCACAGGGAATGGAGGATGGGCCTTCACCCTGAAACGAGATGGAGGCTAGTCCAGAGGAAAGAACAGCCTTGTGCATCTCATGAATTTCATTCCAAGCAACAGGAGAAGACAGAAGCATTGAAATGCAAGGGTCCCCTTCCATTCCAGTCCCCAACTTCTAAAAGTACTAGAATAACCCAGCTTCTTTTTGTCTGTCCCAGTTTTCCAATGGCTTCCTAAAAGCAGCCGAACATTAAAGCATGCTGGTGAAGTTGTAGAATGAGCAGCCTCAAGTGGCTTAGCAGACCCAAGGGTGAGGGAAGGGTGGGATCTGTAGGCAGGGTCTTGGGCTTCTGATTGAATCTTCCTGCCCTCATTCTGGCGGCTTAGGGACTTTATGGGGAAGCCCCTGGAGTTTATGAGACATGCCCCCACAATTTAATTACCTGCAGTACGAATGAGAAAAGACTCTATAAACACTGGGATTTATAGGCCTTCTGTGGCTATAGGTCACCTCTGATGCAATAACTGGTACCATTCTTATAGGAGAGTGGCTTCATTTTATTGGTCTCACACAAAATTTATGCTCCTCTCTACCTGCAACAAGACAGGTTTACTTCTAAGCATCTCTTGCTATTGTAACTTATTTGTTCCTTTTTGAAGGTGTGAGTGTGTGTGTGTGTGTGTGTGTGTGTGTGTGTGCGTGTGTGTGTTTAGGGAGCTAGACTGAACACGGGAGACAGTTCTCAGTTTATTTACTACAAGTCCATTTTATTTCCCTTCCAGTGGTTGGAGACTTTCCTGTCTTCTGGGCCGTCCCTGTGGCCTGCAGTCAGAGACCAAAAGGAATTTGCAGTTGCAAATTAAATGGGATGGGCCAAAAGTCCTTTCCAGTCATGCCCTGTTCTAAGTCTTTCTTCTTCCAGAACTTTTCACCTGGCTATTTGTTTTTCAAGAACTTGACTTAACTCTGCGACATTCTCAAGACATGCTCCTTTCCTCCTACTCACTGGATGCTTCACCCTGCCTCAGGTGCCTTGCTCCAAATGCTGCCTGGCTCCATCCATCAACCAGCCACACTTCTCCATATATCTATAGCAACAAAACCCATTTCAGCAGTTTCCTCCTTTTGTTCCCTTTGTTTTACGGCTGCTACTTGGTGTACAGTTCCCTTTCCCCTTCATTTAACAGAAGGGCTTTCACATTAAAGGAACACTTTAACAGTACAAACAAGAAATAGAAATCAAGTTTACCTCTCTCCAAGCTTCCCTTAAATCTCCCAGCTGTTGTGGTTCAGCCTCTGCACTGGCTACTTGGCTTTGGTCCACACCCAGCCCTCTCTGCTCTGCTTTGTTCAAGAGCCAGAGGGCTGGGACTGCAGAGGTGGTCAAACAAGGAGAAGTAAGGATCTGGCTGCGCACCTACCTCCTGCCCTGCCCCAACACAGCCACCTGCCGCACCAGCAGCCCCCAGTTCGCAGAATGGCAATGACACCTGCTCCCACCGATAATCCACAGTCCCAGTGGAGCCCACGTATTGCTCCTTGAAAAGCAGCTACACAGTACATTCAAGTTAGTCATTGGCACCTGTTGTGGGAAGGAGGTAGCTTTGGCTTCTGTTGAAGATACTATTTTTCCTTCTTTCATGTAAAGATTGTATAAGTCCACCATATTTCTGTTTTAGCTTTGGCAGACAGGAAGCTTCTAGACACAATTATAATTCTGCTTTCTATATTAGCAACTGAGGTTAGATTATTTATCTCCTTTTCCACTTCTTTTAACAGCTTTGTTTTTTCTAGGTCTTGAGTAATAATAATTTATTAAACAATCAGAGACATACACATCACCAGTACCACTGAGAGACAGGCAGGCACAGGCAAGTTTTCCCGGTGCTGCCTACAACCATGGCTATGCTACTGTGTTCAGTGTCTTGGTTCTTGTTTGTGTGACATCTCTGGGGCAATGTGGAGAAATTTTTTCCCCCTTCCTTCAGTGCCATAAACAGAGAACAGCAGTCTCCTGACCAGCCTCTCAGGCCTGGCTCCTTCCTGAGATGGCCCCCAATTAGCTGGTGAGCACAGTTGATGTTGTATGGTGAGGCCATAGAGCACTGTTCCTTGTCTTTGGTCTTTCAGAACCACTCATACAAGGGACACTTACTGGCAGATAAGAGACCCACCTGGCAAACTAGGAGAAACAATGGTGAAATGGCTCAATAACTCAAAATAAAGACACCTGTCTACCATGAATAAAACTTGGATCAGCAAGCACACTGGCTCCTGGGCCTGGAATCCTCCAGGAAAAGGTGTCATCCTGTCTTGAAGTTATTGGAAGGAAAATATGTCTATTTTTTTTTGAGAAGCTTGACCAGGAAAACACTTTTTTTTTTTTTTTTTTTTTTTTTTTTTTTTTTTTTTTGCAAGAAAAGGAAGAGTTTTGAGTTTCCAGGACTGTTGGACGCTTGGTTCATTTGCTTTCCAGTTCATATTCTGGAACATAAATGTACATGGAATTTGTACATAAAATTTACATGGAAAATGTGAACTCAGTGAATCATTAACCGTCAGAGAAAAAAGTCTCCTCTGAGAATCTCTAGCCCAAGCCTTTTATTTCATAGGTACGGATAGAAAAGTGACTTTCCTGGGCCACCCAGAAAGTGAGCTCAGGTTTGGGAGGCTGAGAGAGTGGGTGGCAATACAATGAGGTGAGAGAGATAGTATTGCCTCATCATCTTCATGGCTTATCTTGGGTGTACCCAATGCCCTTATTCTGTGCTCATGGAACCTAAACCAAACCGATTCATCCCCTCCAAGCTTCCATTGACCTTCAGATCTGAAGCTATGCATTGCCTGCAAGACTAAGGGAGATGATGCATTCACAAAGGAGAGGACTGCATTGTCAGTGATGGGGCCTGTGTCTGATGGCCCAGGAGAGCAGCTGCAGCAGCTGTCTGGAGAGGTACAATGATGGTTCTCAGCAGCAGAACCACCTAAGTGATGAAGAACAAAGGCCACATGAGACACCCATGAAGGGAAAGCAATGAGACTAGAGTCTCATAATACCTGGTCAGGTCTGAGAGCTTCAGCTCATTACTGGCTACCCAGGCCTTGAATATCATCCACTGCAGCTAGGTCAGGAGTACCACCCACATTACAAGTGTATAGGGCTTGGGGAGAGTGGCAGAGAATTCCTCAGCCTGCTGTGTATGCCTGCCCTCTTGACTACAAGAGGAATTAAAAGGTCAGTTTTCTTAATGACTTCAAATGCACTCAGTTTATCTAGATACAGTCATGAACACCTGTCTGAAATGAACGCTCTCATATAGAAAATAATTTGGCTGCCTGACACTGACAAGCAGTGCCAACTCAGGAGATCCTGACTGGTCCCCCCAAGGCCCTTGTTCAGGCTGTCATCCTCTATTCCTCTGCCTAGGGCCCACCAAAATGTCTGGCACTGAGCAGGAGCAGGTTCTGATGAAATGCTGGTTCAGCTGACCTTAGAGAAAACCATGGGCTGTGTCTCAGTACAGTAGCCATGACTGCCTGGCTTCTGAGAGCTTCCAAAGCAATTGGGCATGCTTCCACAGGTGGGCCAATCAGCACACCAGGGTACTTGTGCTTTGGGCGGTGGTACTTACTTTGGGCAGTGGGCATGGAACTGGAAGAGCAAAGGTGCTCCTGTTATCTAATAAAGCCCTATTCCTAGAGAGGCAGCCAGCTTCCGCATAAGGAGGGATGAGCTCCACCAGTGCCAGCTGAAAGGAGGGCAGGGGAGTGGGACAATGGCATCTCCAGGAGAGTCTTTAACTTTCCCTGCTGCATTTCCTGGGCTGTCCTGACAACAACAGGTTTTTCCCAATGGGCAGCACAGGAATAGAGACCCACACAACCAGGTCCAGTTACTCAAACGACTGTGCTGAGCTGCCCTGGGACATGAATGACACTGCCTATGCAGTGTTGCTCAGAGAGCTTCAGGCTCAGCTTCTTCCTGGGCAACCCGGGCTCAGGCATCCCTGGTTCCTTTGCTGCTGCTGCTGCCAAGCTGTATTCAGAACAATTACCAGCATTAAGTAGCAGCTTCAGAGGAAGAGGGGTGAAGGTAAGGCTGGTTAATTCATTCAATATTGGCATAATACCAGTAATGAGACCTGATACCTGCATGGTTTTTCAGTCCTGAGGAATTTCAAGTGCATTTTTAAAATCTAACATGCAGGAGCGCCTGGGTGGCTCAATCAGTTGAACATCTGACTCTTGGTTTCAGCTCTGGTCATCATCTCACAGTTTGCAACATCAAGCCCCTCATAGGGCTCTGTGCCAATAGTGAGGAGCCTGCTTGGGATACTGTCTCTCTTTCTGCCACTCCCCGATTTGCACTCTCTCTCAAATAAACTTTAAAAAATGTTATTGAATGTTATTTGAAATCTAACATTCAAAACTTCTTTTGAGGTAGGCAGACCTACAAGTCCCATTTTTCCTTTTTAAAATTTTTATTTAAATTCCAATCAGTTAACATACAGTATAATATTAGCTTCAGGTGTACAATATAGTGATTTGACACTTCCATGCAACACCCAGTGCTCATCACAACTACACTCCTTACTCCCCATCACCTATTTCACCCATTCCCTCACTCACTTCCCCTCTGGTAACCATCAGTTTGTTCTCTAGAGTTAAGAGTCTGTTTCCTTGCCTCTCTCTCTCTCTCTCTTTTCCCTTTTGCTCATTTGTTTTGTTTCTTAAATTCTACATATGAGTGAAATCATATGGAATTTGTCTTTATCTGACTGACTTATTTCACTTAGCATAATACTCTCTAGCTCCATTCATGTCATGTCATTGAAAATGGTATGATTTCATTCTTTTTTATGGCTGAGTAATATTCCATTATTGAATTTTAAGATAGTTCTATTTTTAACTTTTTGAGGAGGCTTCATACTGTTTTCCAGAGTGGCTGCACCAGTTTGCATTGCCACCACTTTAGTATTGAGGAAACTAAGTTCCAGAAAGAATTAAGTACCCTGTTCAAAGTCATGCGACAAGGAAATGATGGAACTGATTGCCATCTGAGTCCTCCCCAAAAGCATTTCAAGACTCCTTCCCCAAACATATGTATCTCAGAGGTGAATCAAGTTTACTTCTCCATCAAGGCCATCAGTGGGGGAGGTCAGGGCTCAAAGTCCCCTTGCATTGCCAGGAAGGTGGAGCTCTGTAGCTCAGCAATGCACTAAACAGGTGCCCCTTCCACCTGGAACCTGTCTGAAGCTGGTCTCTGCATAGATACCTGGTCACTGTTTGCCCGAGTATGGCAAGCTTAACAGTGGAGGTAGGGCAGAGATAGTATAGTTGATGCAGAGATTGCCTTTGCCAATGAAAACTGTCTCAGCATTCCCTGCCTTCCCTCTAGTGCCTATGTCTGATAACTGAAGTAGAGTTTTTCATTTTGATGAATTTATCTATTTCAGGGATTTTGTTTTGGTTCACTGGGCCTTTATGGAGTCAGGTTTTAAAGTTGGAAGGAACTTGAAACACGATATAATCAACTCCTTCTATAAAATGGAGAAACAGACTCAGGGAGGATAAGGGGTCTCTTGCCCTCTGTGCCAGGGTTGCTGAGTGGCAGAACTAGGGCTCAGAGCCCATCTCCTGAGACCAGACTTTACTTGGTACCAGTTGCCTTATGATATTGGGGTGATGCTTTCTTAAGAGGTGTACCCTAAAAGCCAGGCACATGACAGTCACAACAGGCTGGTAACAACTAAGGTAGAGGGATTGGTGAAGGGATTTTTTTTATAGAAACAGGAACCTGCCAGGTATGAGTCTGCCTAGAGAAAGGTGAGAATTCTTACAGAGCAAGAACCAGGCAGCCAGGTATCTAGGCTCTTGGTCCTCAAAGATAGGGTTATAATTCGTATTTTCTGTATCCTCTCCTACCACTGTGACCGAGACAGTGATGGTTTGCACATTGGAGGAGACACAAAAAAAGTTTTTATATCTTTTCCCATTTAATTCCCTACAACAACATGGTAGGTTGGTGTCGTTATCCCTATCTTACAGATGAAACACTAACCTTGGATATGTTGTGTAATATATCCACAGTGACATAAGCATCAGGGCTGGAATGTGGTCTTCCTGAAGTGCTCTTCACTTCAGGGTCCTTCAATCAGACAGATGGTTTGCACCAAGCCCTTCAGCCTCCAAGCCCACCCTGTTCAACTACCAGGCAGGTATATTTTCCTCTCTCATCAAAATTGATTCAGAAGAAGAGACCTAATAAGGCTCTACTAATTTCACTTCTTGCGGGGGGGTGGGGTGGGGGGCTTTGATACTGAGGCTTAACAACTCAGGGTCTAAAATTCTTAGTGGAATGACACTTTACACCTTTAAGAATGAGAATCACCACCATGCACTGCTTTCTCAAGAGGCTGCCTCATAGCCAGCTCCTTATCTTAAGTTTGTTAGTGATGCTGGTGCCCCAGCTGGCTATAGATGCTGAGTCAGCTCCTTGGGCCCATCTTTGCAAATGTCATCTCGTGCAAGAACAGTAACTATTCTGTCTGTGCCTAGAGAGTTTAGTATCTACAAAGTGCCTTAATTCACTGAGACTTAGAAATTATTATCTTAGTATTATTATGAGAAAAGAGGAGAAAACTGTGACTTAGTGAGGTCACATACCTTGAGGCCATCTACCTTGCCAAAAGTCACATGGTATGATGAGGCTGGGAGGCAAACCTATTATTTTCTGGCTCATCATCTTCTTGCAGAGCAGGAAGTGCATCATCCACTGCACCACAGCAACCTTGCATGTAACCACTGGTCAGAAATGTCTTGGTACCAATGCATGTATCAGGCTGGCCCAACAGACACACAGCTCCAAGAGAACAGGAGACAGACTGTTAGAGTTTTCTGGGAGTTGAGAGAAGAGAGAAGAAGAGGGCAAAGTGAAACATCATCCAGCAAGGAATGCACAGGGTGTGCCCTGAGTAACTTGTGCTTACAAGGCTGGCAGGATGTTGGCCTCAACAGCTGGCAGTAAGGATCTCTCTTTCCTCCAAGTCAGAGAAGGTACTTTGCCCATTTTTGTACCCTGCAGTGGCCAACATGCAACAAGTGTGGTTTCTCCTTCATTTTCTTTTTTTTTTTAATTTTTTTTTAACGTTTATTTATTTTTGAGACAGAGAGAGACAGAGCATGAACGGGGGAGGGGCAGAGAGAGAGGGAGACACAGAATCGGAAGTAGGCTCCAGGCTCTGAGCCATCAGCCTAGAGCCGGACGCGGGGCTCGAACTCACGGTCCGTGAGATCGTGACCTGAGCTGAAGTCGGACGCTCAACCGACTGAGCCACCCAGGCGCCCCACTCCTTCATTTTCTTTAACCCCTTTAGCAAATGAATCACTTCCATTTCTTATTAAGAAGGGTACTCCCAAAGAGAAAATGGCAAATAAGGCTGGTCCCCAGTAGAGCTGACTTGTCGCCTCTGTACTCAGTAATGTCTTTCTATTCTGTGTCTGGGCTGAGAGCCCATAATGGATACCTACAGGTCCAACCAATACCATCTCCTCCTGTATTAAACTGTATATGCAGCTGGATCATGTGTTTGAAAATTACATGTGTGGAAAAATATGGGTGAAAGATATCAAAATGATGATGATGATGATGATGATGATGATAAACAGATCAAAAGTGCAGGCTCCCTGGGAGTTAGGGGCCTGGTTTAGTTTAAGCCTTGCTATAAACTTGCTGTTATAGATCCTTAAGATTTTTGAGCCTCAGTTTCCTTATCTGTGATCTAGAAATAGCAGTACTATTTCTCAGGTCAACAATGAGTATAAATGAAATCGACTCAGAAAAAACAAATAGCTTATTAATATTTAGTATAGGCCTATCTGCCTTCAAAATCAATGACTTTTATACAAGAAGAACTTTGTTTCTGTTTCCTTATCTATTATATGAAAACATTAACTCTAAATCATAAAGTGTTTGTGGGATGAAATGGGAAAGGCTTGTGAATGCACTTTGTTAACTAGGAAGTGTCTAAAACTCTGCCTAGAACAGAATTTGCTCCATAAGCAGCATCTATTATTATGATAATTAACAAAAATAAGCTGGTGTACAAATACTTATTTTCATTGCTTATTCTTCAGAAGCAATATTTGCTTTTCTTGCAAACCTGCAAGCTTTGTGGGGCATATGCATTGAGTGCTGACCTGTGGCATTGATGCCCCTTGAAAATGACCTGTCTCAGCAGATCCTTGTCTCTTGCAAGTTCTGGGATGGAATCTCCTAGACTAACAGCCCTTGGGAATAGAGTTGAAGAATAGTGCACCTTGTTTTCACAACCACTATCCTCAACAACCTCAATATATCCATTAATGGACAAGTGTTTATCAAGTATCACTCTTATTGAAGTGCCTACAAACCCACATCCAGGGCAGTGGTTCAAGAACTTGGCTAACCAATAGATAAATACAAAATATCTTGACCTCTGAAAAGAAGTAATATAGTTGATTCTGAAGACACTTTAATAGGTAGAGACCCTCGTAGGGAAGTTCTGCCATGACTTTTCCAAGGCCAGCAAAGCTGGTCACTATCTGAGCTCTCTGGACTAAGTAAAAACTCTGCTCTCCAACTTGGTAATGAAGCACCTTGCATTGTTCACAGATCATTCTGTGGGGATGTAGCATCTCCCTGTCCAACTGAAAGTTCCTTGTGGACAGAACAGTATATTGCATTCATTGATAAATATTACAAATTGTCTTTCAGGATGCTAAGCACATGTATTTGCTCATTTTTCAAACCCAAAGTAGATAAAGTAGGTCGTTATAGACCCAATGTTGTGACATTGGGCAACTCATTTTGCTCTGGATTTTAAATTTGCCATTTACAAAATAAGAGGGAAGAAATGGATAGTTCCCAGTTTTCTTAAGAGTTCTGAAATTTTGAGCTCTATACCATATTTGGCAAATGATACCTCAGCACTACAAGGCCAATGACAGATCTCATTATCAGTTACAAAACTAATTACCATTAAATCCAAATTCTGCCATAATCCTGCTCAGCATAGGCAGTCAGTAGCAGTTGCATACAAGTTAAAACATTTTGTCATGCCACTTCTGAAAGCCCTTTCCATTGTAACATCCCATTCACTCTTTTTCTCTTCCCAAAACCTATTGTTCTAGCCAGTTCTACTCCTTCCTTCTGTTTTCTTCATAGCTCAGTAAACCCTACAGTCTAATTCCTCCACTAAGAACAGAACTGATTTTAAACACTAATTTACATAGAAGTGACTCAGCATGTCCTCTAGTCTAGTGGGCTTTTTCTTGTAAAAGAGGTCCTATAGAAAATATTTGCAACATAACAAAAAAAGGGCAAGTATCCAAGATATATAAAAATAACTCCGAAAATTCAGTAAGTAAAAAGGTAGACAACTCAAAATTCAAAAATTGGAAAAAATATAACAGGTACTTCATGAAACAAGATATACAAATGGACAAGCATAGTGCACATAGTCCTAATTAGACATCGGGAAAATACAAGGTAAAAATTTAAAGAGATAGGGGCACCTAGGTGGCTCAGTCAGTTAGGCATCCTACTGTTGATTTTTGATTAGGTCATGATTTCACAGTTCAGGACATGGAGCCCCGTGTTGAACTTTGCACTGACAGAGGGGAGCCTGCTTAGGTTTCTCTCTCTCTCTCTGCTCCTCCCATGTTCACACTTTCTGTCTCCCTCAATATATATATATATATATATATATATATATATATACACACACATACACAATACATATATATATATATATATATATATACTATATATATATATAGAGAGAGAGAGAGAGAGCTCTTTTTTTAAGCTTTATTTATTTTTGAGAGAGAGAGACAGAGTGTGAGTGGGGGAGGAGCAGAGAGAGGGAGACACAGAATCTGAAGCAGGCTCCAGGCTCTGAGCTGTCAGCACAGAGCCTGATGCAGGGCTTGAACTCATGAACTGTGAGATCATGACCTGAGCCAAAGTCAGATGCCCAACCGACCGAGCCACCCAGGCGCCCCAATATATGGAGATAGCTCTTTATGTTTAATGGAATGTCTAAGATTATAATACAAAATGTTGGTGAGGATATGGAGCAACTGGGACTCTTATATATTGATGATAAAGTGCAAAATGGCACACACATCTTGGAAAATGGCTTTCATATTTTTATAAAGTTAAACATGCACCTCATCTATAACCCAGAAATTCTACTCTTATGTATCCAAGAAATGAAAACATGATCACAAAAGAACTTGAACACAAATGTTTATAGCAGCTTTATTCACAATAGCCCCAAACAAGAAACAACCCATATGTCAACAGGTGAATGTCTAAACAAATTGTGAACTATGGCTGATAGAATATGCCTCTGTAATAAAAAAAAAAAGCATACTACTGATACACAACACAGAACGACAATGTGGATGAATCTCAAAAATATGATGCTGAGTCAAATAAGCCAGACATAAAAGCATACATACTTCAATAATCCCATTTATATCAAGTTCTAAAACAGCAAAGCTAACCTATGATGATGGAAATCAGATCAGTGTTTGTCTTAAGGCGGGTAGCTAGGTAGAAGGGGCAAAGATTGACTGCAAAGGGGCTCAATTTTCTAAGATGATTAAATGTTTTTTATCTTGACTGGAATGATGATTCTCAGAAGCAGATATTTATCAAAATTCATCATATTGTATATTTAAAATGGGTACAGAGTTTATGTAAATTATATTTTAGTAGAGTTGATACATAAAATCAGCAACATTAAACACAAGGAGATACCAACACACACTCACAACAAGGCTAAAATGTAAAAGATTAACAAGTTCAAGGTTTAATGAAAATGTGAAACAACCAGAATTGTCATCCGGGGTTAAGGAAAATATAAATTGGAGCAATCCACTTTGGAAAACACACTTTTTGGTAGTAGGTAATGATGCTGAAAATACACATATCCTATGACTCAGCAATTCAATTTCTAGGTATATACTTATCAGAAATGTGTATATAGGTACACCAAAAGATATGTACAAAATGTTTATAACTGCATTATTCCTTATAACACAAACTGGAAATAATTCTAAAGTCTATCAATAATAAAATGAATAAATACATTGTGGTATGATCTCAAAATGGAATAATATATAGCAATGAAATGAATGAACTACCATTGCAAGCAACCAGGATGAACTTTCAAACATAGTATTGAAGCAGTGAAGCCAAACAAAAGGTTATGTACTGTATTGATATCATAATAGTAATGATATCTGGGAATGAGGTAGGGTAATGATTAGTAGGGAACAGAAAGGAGTTTCTAGGGCTCTGAGAATGTTCTATTTCTTGATGTGAGTCATGCTTAAATGGGCACATTAACTTTGTGATAGTTCATCAAGCAGTACACTTTTTATATTTTAACTTTTTTTGGCCATGTTGTATTTCAATAAATATATTTATTTTAAAAGGCAAATAAACACACAAACAAAACACAAGAGGCCTGGTAGGGAGGAGGTAGGCTTACCTCCAAAAATAATGAAGGATTTTTAGGCACTGTGGTTTTGACCAATATTTTTGTGTAGCAGAGGAAGGGGAAGATCTGGGGGCAGAAAGCTATCTTTCTCATCACCCACTAAATCACTCCTAGTAGACAAGAGTCTAAATAACCTGCATATCATACCAAACTGCCTATCTCTTTATTACCCTCCTGTTTCAGTAACTGAGAAAATATCTATATCTCCACTACTCCAAAGCTCTGGGAAGGGATTTACTACTGAGAAGTGGTCCCTAGAGTGATGTGCCCTGGTTCACATGGAAGTGATGGACCTGAAATTCATTAGTCTCTTTGTGGCTAGTTGAGGTTGATAAATGACCACAGACAGTTTTACTTTCAGCAGAGCATTGCATGAACAGACCTAGCAAAAACTTGTTTCCTTTCCATACTGAAGCAGAGAAAGCAGCAGTTGAGTATGAAGTGATTCCTACTCACCAGCTCTGAGCTCCACAACCTACTCCAAGACCAAGCCACCCTGGCATGTCCTAGAAGAAACACTCTTCATATTTCTATAGTACAATCATATCAGCTTGGGGCTTCAATAAACTACCTTGTTCCACCCTCAGACTGGAATCTATTGGATTTTCAGCTTTATGGTGAACATATCACCATAGTTCTAAGTATTAACTCATCAGATTTCAAGTTCCCTGTGGGCTCTCTTGCCCACCGTTGCAATCCAGCAACTGACCCTAGCAGGTTTTCAACATTTGTTGAATCAATAAATAAAGGGATGGATGAGAAAAAGTTGTTTTATTTGGTTCTTGCAAAGGACCGAAGGCCTGTCCCTGATAGGGTGTGTTTTGTCTCTCCTAGGGTTGACATCAGTTAGACCTTAATCTCCCACTGACTCAGCCTCTCAAGTTACTTAGTTGGCTTTCTGAAACTAAAAAGCTAGACTCAGACTCATTGCTCCCTAATTCTCTCCCTGTTGCCTTTACCAGCTCTACTATGTCACCTGGACTCAAAACGTTAAGATTTAGAGGAAGGAGCAGTAGTCATGGCTGACTTGATGGCCATTGAACCTGGCTGTCTTTGCATCCTTTGCTCCAAAATAACCCATCTGAGTTCATGAGTGCTGTGCCAAGGAACCATGTTCTCTCTATTCCCAGGCCCTCCCTTGAAGCAATTAAATTAATACTTGCCAGTTGCTCCTGAGTTTATAAATCTCTGCAAGATGAATGTAATAGACTAGCTGATGGGGTAGAGGCTATATTTTTAGATGATTTTCCCCTTTTTCCTTTTTTCCAAGAGTAGTACCATCACTACAGTAATGCACCGTTTGGTATTTTAGCATTTCAGATATTTTACAGTAAATTACTTCAGTTTATGGCACTTTGCTTCCTTATATAATTGTTATAAATAACCTTCAAATGACATAAAAGCCATAAACATTGAAAAACTGAAAAGTAAATTATAGACATTTCAGTGCATACAAGTGGGAACTCAAACACGTTAAGGCAGGCGAGGAAGGTAAGTTTGTTTGTTCTCTCCTTCCCTAACCATTCATCTCATATTTCCACAATAAATAATCTGCAGTAAATAAATGCCAAGGAGCAGGAGGGATCCTCTGTGTACTTTCATAAAGACTCAAGTGGCCCTCCTGGTGCTGGCTGGCTCCACAGCCAAGGAGTTAGAAGTCTGGTTGAGAGCGGCAGGGGTTAAGGATATTTATAGCTGCTGGGAGGACTAGGTGGAGAAAAACATGGAGACCCAAGGAGAGGTTTGCCCCATGCAGACCCTTAGTCTACACTGCATTCCCCAGGGAGAAATGGGGTTGTCTGTAAGGACATGCTGAACTTCAGATTCGTCTATACAATCATCCTAGGTATAGTAACTGCCATTTATTGAGTGCTAGCTTTCTATGTCATTCCAGGCAATTGACAACCATTTTCTCATTGAATCCTTTTACACGAGGCAGCTATGTGGCAGGGGATGGAATAAGCAGACGGGAGTTTAAAGGGGAAGAGGGCCACTTGACCAGGCTTTCACTTTAACAATGGGCCTCAGTGTTGCCAAATGATGTTATCCCTGATGCTTATATTTAAGATATTAGTTTATTAAATGTAAACACTTAAAATATCTTCTGATTGTTGCTAAGCTTGTTTTGGCATTTCTCAATTTGTTTAATAAACCAGGAGATTCAAACAGTGGAAGTGATTTTTGTTGGACTCAAATTCTGAAAGAACTTGGTTATTATCCCCATTTCACTGATGATAACATGAAGCTTAGGGACATGGGCTTGTCAAAGACTTTAAAAGCTGAAGAGGAAAGGACATCTACAACCATTTGTGTCTATCTTGAAAGCCCGTGATCTTTCTGCAATATTAGCTTCAGAAGAGATTTTCTGAGACAGCTGTTATATGAGTTCCCTATATGCAGCAGGGCTGGGATGGACACTGTGTTGGGCCACTCCCTGATGAATGGAAAATCTGTTCCCAGAGTCACCAACATCATGGCAGACATAATTTCCTTCTCTATCTTGTCATACATACATACATACTTATGAAAGGCAATATCTTAGAGAACTTTAGAGTTGGAAATGACTTTCAATTTGTCCCCAGATAGAATCCTCTTGTTTTACAGGTGAGAAAACTAAAGCAAAAATGAGTGGTTTGCCCAAGGTTATACTGCAGTAGTCAGATGAGTATTCAAGCTCAGAGCTCCTCACTGTCTTCAGACAATTTGCTTTATAGGTGCATTCTGTAATTCTTACCATATCTTCTTTCAAATATATTTCTTATATGTGACAAATTGGTCAGTGAATGATATATTTCTTTGGTTGAAAAATATAAATTCTATATTAACCAATTAAACTTTTTTTTTTTTTAATTTTTTTTTCAACGTTTTTATTTATTTTTGGGACAGAGAGAGACAGAGCATGAACGGGGGAGGGGCAGAGAGAGAGGGAGACACAGAATCGGAAACAGGCTCCAGGCCCTGAGCCATCAGCCCAGAGCCTGATGCGGGGCTCGAACTCGCGGACCGCGAGATCGTGACCTGGCTGAAGTCGGACGCTTAACCGACTGCGCCACCCAGGCGCCCTAACCAATTAAACTTTTAAAGATATTTTTATTTATTTTCTTTTTTTAAGGCAATCTTTTCTAAGCTTATTTAATTATTTTGAGAGAGAGAGAGAGAGAAAGTGTGCCAGCAGGGTAGGGGCAGAAAGAGAGGGAGAGAGAGAGAATTCCAAGCAGGCTCTGCACTGTCAGTGTAGAGCCTGATGTGGGACTCAAACCCACAAACCTTGAGATCATGACCTGAATCGAAGTTAAGAGTCGGATGCTTAACTGACTGAGTCACCTAGGTGCCCCAAAGATATTTTTTATTTTAAAAATTATCCTTAAAATAAGCCTCATAGCATGATTAAAATTTAACTAGGGTTGTTTCTTGATTGTATTATAAACTATTTTGCTTTCAAGCCACCAGTTCATTAGTCCGAAACACAACCAGAATCATAAATCTCCAGCACATACCTGCCACTCACAGCCTCAGCCTCAAAGTATTTACCTCAACTTGTTCCTGGCACAAGCTCACTCTGCTCTGGATATTTCTGACGAGGACTAGCTGGCTACTCTGTTCACCTATTCCTGATGGTTCTAGTTGGCTCTCAGAACTGACTCGTACTATTGTCTTCCTGAATATGGTTTTAGACATATCATGGACAGTTATCTCCATTTTTGATAACCCTCCCAGAAGTTACCTGGGTAAAACCTTTCCTGAATCAACCTGGCTTGGAAACCCTCCCTCACTGGTGTTCCCTTCAGGGTTTGAACTCTAGTCAGCTCAACTGACTAGATTGCTTATAATTGGAAGGTTCTTCAGCTCCTATCCATTCCACTTCCAATATGTTACAGCAAAATGGTATTTCATAACTGTAAATCTTCCAATTCCTAGTATTTTATGTAAACTGCAATCTTTTTAGGTATAAAGATGGTAACTTAAGTGAAATTATGTATTAGGTAGGCTACCTGCTATAACAAACAATTCCAAATTTCTGTGACTTAACACTATGAAATTAGATTTCTGTTTTATAAAGTGGTCCATTGCAGGTGTCCCTAGTCACACTATTCTTCTGAGTGTTTCAGAAGTGATTTAGCAACCCTGAATCCTTGCAATTTGTGACTCTTCCATTTATTGGGGTCTTGGAGTCCTGTGCTGAATGCTCATATCCAGTTAGCAAATGGAGTGAAGATAGAGTAGTGAGATGTGCAAAGGTTCTTATGGGCCAGGCCTGGAAGTTACATACATGTCAAAAATCTCACAGAAGATAATGTAATCATAGGAAAGACTGGGAAATAAACCTAGCTATATTTCTAGGAAGAAAATGAAAGGGAGCTTGGTGAACACAGAGTACTTTCTCTTGATTAAGTAGAAACTGATGAAAAAAGGTATTCACTTGAATATATGGCATAAAAGGCAATGGGGATGTACATTTCCTGAAAAACACAATATAGAGGGTCAATTTAGGGATTATCTCAGATAAATCTTCAAAATAGCGCTTCTGGTTGTGAGTGTAGATTCAGCTCAGAGGTTTATAAATTCTGTTGTGGAAGTGTTTCTGAGTTTCAGGTTGCTGACTGTACTGTGTAGAGACTCTACTTCTGTTAAATTGAAGAATAATACAGTGGCTTTAAACTTCAGCTGGAGATTGTATTACATGGTGGGATAATCATACACTGCATTCAGTTTAGTCTATATATGTAATTTAGTTTAGTTACATATACTTTCAGGAACCTCATTGTCTGCACAAAACTGACTGCAAGAATGAAGCACTGATGCAGAAGCAGTCTCCAGCAATGGTCCAATGTGCCAGTTGGCCTTACAAGATCAGACCAAGAATCAGTGCATAAACCTAGTCATTACACTCTCTATCACTTAATATTTAAGAGGATATTATGAATGGTCATGTACTGGGTAGAATTCAAAGATTTTTAAGCATTCTACTCTGCTCAAAGATATTCACTCCTTCATTCCTTTGAGAGACTTTATGTTTTCCAGGGTACTTAGTTATTCAAAGGAGGGATAACACTTCAAAACTCTTATCAGCTAACAATCCTGGGAAGTTGTGATAGCTGACTTGTCAATGGGTGCTGGTTGGAAGTGATTCTGTGTGGCATAACCTCAGAAATTCCTTACAAGGGCAAAGATTCCATGAGGCAAGGTAACCCATGTAAGGATGATGAAAAGCCTAAAAGCAATGGAAGAATACCTGAAGAATATCATAGGGAGTGAGTGGGAGGGAGCTGGAAACCACCATTAACACAAAATATGACATGACATGACATGGTGTGCTGTTGAGTGGCTATATCTTCTGTGTAACCAGAGTAGAACTCTGTATTAATGTCTCATGCCTGAAATAATTTCGAAGAATTTTCAGAAAGGATTATTGATTCAAGATGCTTATGCTATTTATAACACTGCTTCCCTGGAATCTTGTAAAATCTCTGGTTTGGAATGAGGAGGTGTAGCTGTGAGAACTCACACTCAGACTTCCTTCAACCCCCTCATTGGCCCTGTGAAACACTATTTGAAAACATGTTCTAGAGCAAATGGACCTGTTGTTGTTGTTGTTGTTGCTGATGATGATGTTTTGTGTTTCCCCAATAATGAAAAATTTGGTTCTATATAAATGGCTGTGCCAACAGACCGTTTACAGGTGGGCTGGGGACCTAAGGCAGGTAGAAACCATGGAAGGATAGGAAACTTTCTCCACAAGTTCCTGTCTAAGTGAATCACCAGATAAGGACCAGGACCATTTACTTTGCTAAAAGTTTAACAAAAACTTAAAAATTGAACTCTGAGATTTCTGTACCACTTCTACAAGTTTATTTATTTCAAATGGTGTCTGGAGCCAAGCTCTTGCTTCCAGAATGAAAGGTGAGTTGGGGAGTAGCCATGCCATCCCAGACTCTGGGACAGATGTAAGTAGGGATGGGACCTTTGGGCAGTGAGCTGGATGAGGGCTTGCTGCATTGTGTTCAGCTCAGCTTCAGATCAGAGTTATCCATCTCCGTATGCTTGCTTCCAAAGGCATATGATCAAAGCTCCCTTATTTGTTTCTTCCCTGAGACTTCCTCACACTTCTAAAATCTGTAAGGTAGATAAATAAGAAATAAAAACAAATAACAAAAAACGTATCCTGGCTAATGAAAAAAGAGTAGCCATTGTCTATTCAGTATTGTGACTTTTTACAACATCTCTGTTGATGCTGTCTCATTTCTGAAATCAGCCTCTCTTTAACATGTAGTTCCATGGGGCGCCTGGGTGGCTCAGTTGGTTAAGCGTCTGACTTCGGCTCAGGTCATGATCTCGCAGTCTGTCAGTTCGAGCCCCGCGTCAGGCTCTGTGCTGACAGCTCAGAGCCTGGAGCCTGTTTCAGATTCTGTGTCTCCCTCTCTGACCCTCCCCCGTTCATGCTCTGTCTCTCTCTGTCTCAAAAATAAATAAACGTTAAAAAAAAGATTTAACATGTAGTTCCAGTGAACTTTTTCAAGTGTTATTTTAAGGAATATGAGATTTTTGTATAAAGTAATAATAAAAAAGCTGAAAGTAAGCCAAAGTTCTACCAATTAGGCAAACACATAGTAATTACAATTTTTTCCAATCAACACCACTTCAGATTTAGAAATGAACACGTATTCTACCTGAGCCCTCTTGTTTCCAAGTTAAACATTCCTATTTTCTTGTTCCAGGCCTCACAGTAAGGTTTATAATGTGTATCTATTTATCTCTAGTCCTAAAAAGGAATCCCCATAGAAAAGCACAGATATAGTCTTGATCATTCATTGTAGATCTTGGTTTTTACCTCCCTCCTTGAAATTCTATATTTCTGTTAATAAAGGCACAGCATATATTAGCTGTTGCCACTATGGTCAAAACTGGGTAATCTCTACCAAACAAAGTAAGATATTTCTTGTATGTTAAGCAAAGTCTTTGTTTGTCTGCTTGTTTTTTTAAGCCTCTATTTTAAGCCTCTTTTTTTTATAAGCCTCTATAACTTTCTCTTGATAAAAATGAAGTAAAAAGGCAGTTTACAGAGTGACATGGAGAGTGGCCTTAGTCAAACTTGCACATCTCCATCTACTATCTCTCAATCTTTGATATGAACAGGCAACAATTTCCCAATCTTATATAAACTTCCTAATATGAAAACATTGTATTAGGAACCTCATCCCAATCAGGTTGTTTTCTCTAGGCCACCCTTTATAGAAATTTGGGTGCCTCCCTTCCAGGAATCATCAGATGGAAAGCAATCATTGCCTTTTATTGGCAAAGGCTTGGGATTTGAGAAAACAAAAAGTAGAATTCTTTTGTTACTGACTGAAGAATAGAGACAAGTTACTGCCCTTCCTCTTCTCTGGGCCTTAGTTTCTCCATCTGAAAAATGAGAGAAATAATCCTCAGCCTTCCACAAGCACTATCCAATGGAACTTTTCTCAATGATGGGAATGTTCTGTATCTGCATTGTCAAACATGGTGGCCACTAGCCCCATGTAACTACTGAGCATTTGAAATGTGATTAATGCAACTGAAGAATTTAATCTTTAACTTAGCTTAACTCTTTAATTTTAACTAAGTAGCCACACATAACCAGTGGCTACCATATGGTTCAGCACATATCTAGACCTTCTTGTAGAATAAAATAAGTGGATTATATATGTAAGATGATAAATATCTTCTTTTTATAATTTTTTTAAATGTTGATTTATTTTTCAGAGAGAGAGAGACAGAGAGCATGAGCAGGGGAGGTGCAGAGAGAGAAGGAGACACAGAACCCAAAGTAGGTTACAGGCTCTGAGCTCTCAGCCTAAAGGGTATTTTATGATATAGGGTTGGTTCAGAGACTTAGCTGGCTCAATAGGTAGTATGATCACATCCTTCTCATTCCATCATTTGGTTCCATATAAGAAGTTCCTGACTTTGGAAAAGTGGAGGTTTATTCCTGAATCCAGACCTAAACTGGCTCTAAATGCACCTTCTTCTCTCTGGACTTTATTTCCTTCTTCTATAAAACCTGATGGTTGTTTAGTATTGTTGAGGCCTTGTAACCCTAATAGGCTATGGGTGAGAGAAGGATAGGCCTTTGGAAAGAACACTTTTATTGATGACAGTCAAGGGGGCTGCAGCACTAGGTTTTAATGCTGCAGCAGCCATGTGTCAAGGAGAACCTGTTACCATGAGAGAGGCAAGACCAGAGGAAGGGAAGATAAGTAATAGGTCTCCTGGGAAGAAGTGGTCTCTGAGATTCCCTGGACTGGGGGAGCCAGAGAGCAGGCCCATGCAGAAGTCCTTTCCCATCTTTGAGCACTTAAATGACTAGAGCCTGTGCTCTGTCTGAAGTAGCAAGACTCTAAGAGAAAATCAAATATATCATGTCTACTGCTTACCTAATAGTTTCCTGAGACACTGACTGGCAGTGCTGCCCTGGGGGAAAAATGAAGTCCCCTCATCTATAGAAGGGTGATGTTTTGCCTCTAGAATTCTTCCTACTTTGATATACCCCCCCCCTTAACCCCACTTTTCCCAAATGAAATCAAGACCTTATAGCCACCTGATGGTCAGCTAATGACACCCCCATTGTCAGATTGACTACTTATGCATGGAAGGGCAGAACTTTGGCCAACATTACATAGTAGCTAATGCAGAGACTGGTTTAGACCCTAAGCATCCAGACTCCCATGAAGTGCTCTCAGGGCTGTGGTCCAGTGGTACTGCAGCAGCCTTCCTGATCTACCTCAGCCATGGCTACCAGAGCCATTGGTGGCTCTGTGAGGTCTAGGGACCAACATATTCACCCTAAACTTACAGGGAGCTAGACACTCAATAGGGAGACAGACCTTCACTGTGCTCTAAGGAAGACCTGGGCATTGTTATGCTTAAGATGGAGTTGGCAAAGAACAAAATGCTCACTTGCACTTTAGAGAACAGGCAGAGATTTTAAGTCAAGACCCCCATGGAAATGGGGGCAAAGAGTGTCCTCTATTCCCTTTTTCATAGCCCCTACTTGTAGGCATCTCAACATCCTTGCTGGCAGCCTGGATGAATCTCAAAGCATTCAGTCTTCAGTGCTACTTTTGCAGTCCCCACCTGGTCCCACTAATGGCTGGAGTCTTTGCACTGTCTGAATCAGCACAACATGCTGGATACATGGCATGGGCCTTCTGATGCTAATGGCTTTGGATTCAGTTCCAGGAGCTGGCCCTAGTGGGAATTTAATTCTTGCTGTGCTTGGCCTGGGTGTCTCTGGGGGAGATTATTTTTTGATGGGGTGGTACTGTAATATTTCCATTAAGTACTATAATGCAAGCATCATTATCAGCAAGTGCCCTGACCTCTCCCTCTCTAATGAGTGGCTATCGATATCTAAGCCATGTAAGCATTTTCCCCTTGTGGACCTTCTTCCTCTTGCACCTCCCTATTCTTCCTCTCCTGCTGGAGTCAGTATACAAGAGAGCTTGAAAATAGGATGGCCAAGTCACTTAGATCCCTAGAATAATAATAATAAGAAGAATAATTAATAATAATAATAATAGCATTAACCTAGGAGTCAGAAGACAAGGGTCTCTTCTCAGGGGACATGGAGCAAGACACTTCATTTTCCTGGGCTTCTTTGCTCATTATTCAAATAGGTTTAATAATACCTTCCCTACATACCTCACAGGGATACTATAAGCATCAAATGAGATTAAAGGTATGAAAATGCTTTGAAAAGTTAAAAGCTCTATAAGGCTGAAAGGGATTGCTTTTAAGCCAAGTGTAAAGGAACTGAGGGTTTAAGAAATAGTCAGGGAAAGGGGAAATTGAAGGTAAAAAGGAAATAGAGTGTTTTCCATATTTTCTGGGAACATGTGGATTTCCTAAAGGATAGCAATAATATGAATTTTTTTTTTTTTTGCCAGCATTTCACACCTTGGTACCCTGTGTAAAGGCAGGTGATCTCATGAGAATGTGAATTGGTCAATTCTTGATCACTTTCTCTTGCTTAGGTGAGTAGTTTAATAACAAGACTTGTTCAGATCTTCCTCTTCGACAAGGGTATTGGGAAAAAGGATCTGGTACAAGGGTGAGGATCACTTGTTCTTGAAATGCAGCATGAGGAGCCAAAGGGATTTTCCCAAGTAAGCAGTAGTACCTTGAGCACCCAGAACCTGTCTAATTGATCATTTGCAGGAGTCATGTAGGAAGGGAGCTCCAAAGTCAAAGACCTAGCTCAGAAACAAGGAAGCCAGAAAAGAGAGGCTGCAGATCTTCCCTTCCCTTCATAAGGGAGAGATTGTGCAGTGGCTTTTTATGGAATATCAGGAACCCCAGTTGTGTGGGAAGAAAATTCCTAGGCTTTTGAGACCAAACCTGTGTCTGTGAACATGCCTGTTTAAGATAAGAGCAGAGATGGCAGAGAGGGCCCTTCCCACCCACTCTGACTCTTTTTTCAAGATTGGAATCTGGAAATCAAGGAGAGGGAGAATTTTAGGGAGTAGACAGTAAGGCAGGGAGGCACCTTAGCCTTAGCTAAGGGCCTTAGCCTTAGAGGGTGTGAGGAAGCTCATTAATCTGTATGAGACTTAATCAGGTGCAGGTCCTGATCATTGACTTTGCTCCCTCTGTGTCCCAACATTGTGCTAGGACCTGCAAGGCATTCAGAGATAAATGAATGACAAGACCTGCCCCCAAGGAGCTTGTAAAATGTTTGAAAAAAATGATATAACGCTTGGCACAAGAGTAAATTACTGTTACAGTGGATACACAAAATGTTATCCAATGAGGCAATCAGTATGAGAAATCCTTGCAAATTGCAGTGGCCCAGTAAAGATTTATTGAAGGACCTGTATAGAGTTAAATTTTGGTAAGATACCGTGAACAATGAAATATAGGCCAGGGTGAACTTTAGTAATGGGACTAGCTGATTTCCTCTTCCTTTCTTCCTTCCTCTTCCTTCTTCTGCTCCCCTGTCTTTCTCTCTTGATACCATCCAACCTCATCTAAGTCTCCCCCAAATCCATTATAGTTTGCTTTCCCCTTTCTATCATGTTCAGCACTGAGTCCCACTCAGTGACCATCTCATTCATCAACCCTTGTCTCAATCCATGCCAGCAACCAGTCCTAGGCCATCCCATTACTGTTACCTACTCAGCAACTGGGAACGGTCACACTGCAGCCCAGATACCTTACCTGCCTGCACTTTCTGCACTGTGTGCAGCACCCTTGACATTTAACAAATATTCAATATGATGAGTTACCCTCTTCCATCCCAAAGGATCTCAGAGCAAAGAGCCTAATGCAGGAACTGCCCCTAGAGACACATATTTGCAACCCGCTGCTTATGGACTCAGACCCATTAAAATGCAATCTCCACATTAATTTTTTTTAAACAGGACTCTTAAAGCCGCATGACATTAAAATTGTCTCGCCAATAAGCCACATTAACCAGCTCATCAATTTTTTTTTCCACTTGTCCATCCTCCCCATAGGCAGTTATACAGGTAGTTAAATGAACATAATCAATGTGTATTTATTCATTGGCTCACTACCCAATTTGTGGATTATCTACCTTCCCCAATACAGTGGCTGCTTCTGTTTGCAGCCTCCTACCAAAGCATTTCTCCACTCTCTTAACACCTCAGTCAGACAGTGGGCAGGGGCTCAGAAGACACTCAAAAACAGGCTCTTAGGGGCTTTGAGTAACAACAACAGAAAAAAATGGCAAGGAGGAAAAGAAGAACACCTGTTAAGGCAGAGCTTAGGGAGCAAGGGTAGATTCTTCCATCATCATGAGTAACAAAGGCTGAACTGGAAAACAAATATTCCTTTTACCTTAACCCCTTGTCTCAAGTGAATGAGGGCCTAAGAGTGCTGACCCTGTCCCAGATAGGCTGTGTTGAAGCCTAGGATGGAACTGGGTGGACAGGTAAAAGTCAGGTGTTTTAAAGTAGAGGTTGGAGGGGCGCCTGGGTGGCGCAGTCGGTTAAGCGTCTGACTTCAACCAGGTCACGATCTCACGGTCTGTGAGTTCGAGCCCCGCGTTGGGCTCTGGGCTGATGGCTCAGAGCCTGGAGCCTGTTTCCGATTCTGTGTCTCCCTCTCTCTCTGCCCCTCGCCCGTTCATGCTCTGTCTCTCTCTGTCCCAAAAATAAATAAACGTTGAAAAAAAAAATAAAGTAGAGGTTGGAGTGTAGACTCTGGAGAAGCATCTTGAGTGGTGTGAACATAGTGATGAGAAGTGAATGGCTACTGACACCATCCCTTAGCATGGAGCAGGATGAGATTTTCTCTAGAGGTTGGAGTGTGGACTCTGGAGAAGCATCCTGAGTGGTGTGAACATAATCATGAGAAGTGAATGTTTACTGACACCATCCCTCTGCATGGAGCATAAGATTTTCTCAGGGCTACTTAATGGAAAACTCTAACACACTCTGGCATGTGTGTAAGGTAGACTTCAAAACTTTGGTTCTGGGTTGTTTGATATCTAAGAAAGGCAGTTGATACAGCTAGATAGCCTCTGTTAGGAATCCATCAACTCTTCCACCACACACTCAAATTCTCCAGGGTCTTGACCAGAAATCAGACTCTCTGTGAACTGTACTTTATGAAGGGGAGATAAGCCAAAGAGATGGGCTGGAGCTAAAAGGAAACAAGGCACCATTATCTCAAAGGGTTCTGAATAACAGTCCCCTGTAGGAGACAGGAATGGGTATGGACCTGACAGCCAGTAGTAACTCCTTCTCAGATGGTCTTCCATAGCTAGTCAAGGTGCATCTCCTCCTGTCCTTGAACCACCAGCTGGTATTCTGGTAGACTTTCTGAACAGCACTCAGATCCTTCAATTACTGACAAACTTTCAGGATATAGATGGTGACAGAAAACGTGAGGAGGTGACAGTGAAGGCACCACTGCCCTCTCTGAAATGTGTGTTTGGTGGAGGAATGCTGTGAACTGGTCTGTGCTGTCAGTAGTAGAAGGCTTAGTGTTAAATATATTTTATTAGAGTCATTAATAAACTTCAGTGTCCATTACCCCTCAATGTCCAGTGGTAGACAAGAACCTAAGGAACCTTGACTAGTGCTCTCCAAAACCAGTATATATACTCAGGGCTTCAGTCCACTACTGGGCACCTTGACAATGCATGGAGATACAAAGCCTTATGCACAAATGGAGGCAGTAGAAGCAGTGAATAGGCACCAATGTGTGGGTTGAACATGGCATGTCCACTTGGATATCTTATAGAATAGTCAGATCTGTGTAGGGAAGGGGATAAAGAACAGTTACATCTGATGTAACCATGTCTTAGATGTCTGAGAATTGTGAAGGGGGTGCAGTTGTACCTTGTGTGTAAAGAGATTCACTTGGTGTAAGAATACAAAGAAATATGATGTTAGTTATAGGGCCACCAAAGACCCCACAGACCACAGTTAGTGTTTTGAAAGAGCCCAGCAGCCATCCATAGAGAACTGCTATACCAGTCGTGCCCTTGGGCAGTGCCCCTCACTGGCATCAGAAATCCTCAGCATTCTCCACATTTCAACATACTCAGAGGTGTCTCTATGCCTCACGCAGGCACTATTATACTCGGGTGCCCACCAAGCCTATGTGGGACTTCCTCTGTCAGAGTTCACCAGCACTGTCTGGATCTCTCTGAGGGAAGGCCCTGGAGTGGGTATTTTCCCTCCATCCTATTGCTCTGGCTCCTGGGTTTGGGTATTATCCAGTTGGTTCCAGTTTCAGAGGAATTGTAGAAGTCATGGAGGCCTCAAAGATGGCCATGGCCCCTGGCAGCAACTGAGGTCCCAGGTCTTTCTCTGCTGGCCCTGGCCACAGAGATATGTGAGTTGAAGTAGTGCCCCTGAGCCTCAGTGACAACCTAGAGAGTCAATACTCCTCCAGCTGGGAACAGGAACCTTGCTGGCACAAAAGTGGACCTAAGGACAAGGCGTCTGGAGCTGGTGCTCTCCTCAGACAGGGTGGCCTCACTCTAGCCATCCCATGGAGGTTATTGAAATAGTCTGGGGGGGGGGGGGCGCCTGGGTGGCGCAGTTGGTTAAGCGTCCGACTTCAGCCAGGTCACGATCTCGCGGTCCGTGAGTTCGAGCCCCGCGTCGGGCTCTGGGCTGATGGCTCAGAGCCTGGAGCCTGTTTCCGATTCTGTGTCTCCCTCTCTCTCTGCCCCTCCCCCGTTCATGCTCTGTCTCTCTCTGTCCCAAAAATAAATAAAAACGTTGAAAAAAAAATTAAAAAAAAAAAAGAAATAGTCTGGGCCATGCACTTACATGTCTAAATGGTCAGACAAGTACTAAAGGTGTGGAAGGGGCTGGGCTTTACCTGTTGGGGGTAAGAAGGAACAGTAGGGACTCTGGTACCCTGGAGAAAGCATGCTCATCTAAGTGGGCAGCAGAGGGAGTATGCCAGGAAGAGATGGGGGCTCAATGAGTTATCTTCTGATTTTTTTTTCCTGAGAAGTAGATTTTTTTGTTTTTTAATTGAAATACTGTTTCTTCAAATAAAATCAAGCAGTAATAGGTGTGCTAAACAAAATTTATCTTCCGGGTTTTGTGGCCACTAGGATCTCAGCTGGTAATATGTATTTAGAGAGCACAGAGTCATATTGGAGTAGACAAAACAAGTCAGGAATGGTGATGGTCTTAAGAACAACAACAATAATGGGTTTTTCCTCAGTGTATACACAGTAGGTGTCCCTGCATCTCCATATGCGTTTACAGCCATCACAGACAAGAAGCTCAAAAACCTAAATATATGGGCAGTATCTTCCAAGGAGTGCTTGTTTGTTTGTTTATGTTTGCTGTCCCTGATTTAACTTGAATCAGCATCTCAATATATATGTATCTCTATCAAACTTTTATTACCTGGTAGTTTTGACTGGACTTGCTGGCCATGGAAGATGAACAGGCACAGATGGTCATTTGTGGGTAACCTAAGCTCCTGGCAGGTGGGTGGCTTCCCTTGGTGGGCCATAACACACAGATATTTACACCTGTGCTTCAATATGTATAGGTGTGTACATATATAAGTATTGTAAAAACCCAGGCGAAGCCGCCAGCCACAGACAGAATTATGAACTTTGAGCTGGCTTGTGAATTGCACCATAAAAAATAACAACAAAAAAACCCACCTTCTAAGAAGCAACCCAGAACAGCAGCAAAGCTCAGTGCTATCAGCTTGCATTTCAGTTCCCAAATGGAATGGAAATTAACAATGAGACAGCAGCTTTGGGATGGGGGTGGGGAATGGAACAGATCCTCCTTACCCTGGGAAATGAGAAGGAGACCTGAGTTTAGCAGCTAATCTTGAGATTGTTTGTAGTAGACAGCAGATAAAATGTCTGCATTCCTTTTTCCATTAGCCACCCTCAGAAGCCACGCTGCATGCCAAGTGTTTCCGATGTCCCAGGCCTAATGAGGCCCTGCCAGAGGGAATCCAGAAAACTATTTGGGGAGCCCAGGCTTTTACATTCCCTGAATGGTGCATCACGAGGTTGATTTATGTCAAGCTTTGCAGAGATAATTCACCGCCAAGGCAAGCTACTAATCCTTTAGATTATGCATTTGGTGTGTGTCACCCAAATTGGCTCCTCCATGCTGCGTGGCACGAGGGGAGACTGTAATTTGTCTGTGCATATTCCAATCAGGGAGAAGATTCATAAGCTACTGTTGAGGAAGAATGGATCACTTGCTTTTGACTTTAATGCAGAGAGGTTGGCTCCTGGGATTTTGGAATAAATATTTGATCTTTAAAGATCATTTTGTAGCTTGTAGCCATCAACCCAGCCAGGTTTTTAGTGTTTGTTTATGGTTTACACCATATAATTCAATAAACTCTGCCAGAAAAACATGTGCATAATTAAGTTTAAAAGCCAGCCCCAACTTCACTGCAGGACTTGCTCCTCAAATCACAGTTTATACACCAAATTTTGTTTATCGCTACCATGATTTTCACCCCCACATTCCATGACTTAGAATCTGAGGGACTGCACAAACATCTCTCTGTTTCCTTCTTGACAGTCTTTCCCCTGATGAGAATGTTCCTGGCAAATTCTGTCCCATTATACTAATTTCCAGTGCTAGATTTAAAAACATGAATGGCATAATCTCCCCAATCCACTAAATGAGGCCCCTATTTCAGATATAGCACTTGCTATGTTATGCTTAGTATCATACAAATGGGAAATGTGAAAGTTGTTTACTATTCCCATTTCATACTTTTATAGAATGAGGTATAAGAAAAATAATAGTTGATTCTTACACAATATAGATCTTCATTGACTTAATAATGGGGTTACATCCAGATAAACCCATCATAAGTTGAACAGATCATAAGTTGAAAATGCACTAAATACACCTGACCTACTGAATGTCATAGCTTAGCCTAGCCTACCTTAAATGTGCTCAGAACACTTACATTAACCTACAATTGGGCAAATCATGTAACACAAAGCCTTTTTACAATAAAGTGTTGAAAATCTCATGCAATTTATTGAATACTGTGCTGAAAGGGAAAAACAGAATTGTATGGGTACGGAATGGTCATCGGTGTATCAAACATTCACCCTTGTGATCACATGACTGACTGGAAGCTGAGGTTGCTACTGCCCCACATCTCACAAGAATATCATACTGCATATCGTTAGCCCAAGCAAAGATCTGAATTCAAAATTCAAAGTACGGTTTTTACTGAATGCATACTGCTTTGACACTATTGTAAAGTGGAAAAATCATAAGTTGAACCATTGTAAGTCAAGGACCATCTGTAGTTACTATGGTCCAGGCACTGTTTAAAGCCCTTTGTATCTGTTAGCTCAGTTAATTTTCACCAACATCCATATAAATGTAAGTATCATCATCCCCTTTTGCAGATTAGGAAACCGAGGTGCAGAAAGGTTAAGTGACTTAAGGTGCCCTTGCCCACAGACTGAGTAAAGGGCAGAGCAGCTGGAGTCTATATGCTTGACACTGTTGTGCCATCTCTCACACATCTTTGTATCATAAAACCAGACAGGGAAAACAATCAATACACAGAAAAGCAAAAATTCCAATGACCTTAGCTTAAGTAAGGTAACATTGTAGGTGAACTTCAATGATCTCCAGAACATGCTCCACCAAAACTTATAATTCTGCTGTTTAGAGAATAAAGGTTCTGAGCTAAGTTGTCCCCTTTTTATTTACTCTTTAAAAATACAGTTTTTTTTTTCCTGGCAGGGATAGCACATACCTCTTTAAGAATTTATTTAGAAGATCCTACTGAACCCAGCTAAATACAAGATGCTAGTGAATCTTACTGATCTCAACTTAAATGAGATGAGGAAAATCAAAACAACTTATCCATTCAACAGATAGTCACTGAGTTTCACTCATGTGCCAAGTCTGAGTCAGCCACTTGTGACCCAAGAATGTATAAGGTATGGCTCCTGTCTTCAAGAAGCTCACAGACAAATGCATAAAAAACGGACCTGCACAGGGCACAAATAATCCTTCAAAGATAATTTCTCCAAGGGCTGTTTCTGTCCAGGACCTACAACCAAAACTCTAGAGGATGGGTAATACTGGAGAAGAAGAAGACATGGGGAGCAGACAACATCTGGGAATAGTAGGGTCATTTCTAGTGGTGTATGCAGTTTACTGATGGAAGGCAGAAAAAGATTCAGGGCCAACTGTATCCACTATTTGCTTTCCCTGTTGGAGGGAGTTGTCTGACTCTGTCTCAGCTGACTGCAGGGGAAATGAAGAAATGTGGAAGCAAGGAAGTGAGGGCATCAAAATGAGGGGCTGTCATTCCATCTGCATTACCAAATATATGCTGGGCAAGAACTCTGCAAAGAGACTACTGTTTATACCATCATATAGGAAAGAACAACTTTAATGCCATCCCAAAGGCAAGTGAGATACTTCTTTCTCACCTCTTCTTCCTTCCCCTCCTCTTTCACCTTGTTCTTCTTTCTCTCTCTCTCTCTTCTTTCTTTTTTTTTCTCTTTCCAAGCAAGCAACTTGCCTCTATTTTGTGTACTCTGCCAAATTTATGAAATTCAGCTGAAGATTATTTTTTATATCTGTAATATTTCCACATGACTAATTGCATTTAGTGAAAAGCTGACACTAGACAATTTCTTGGGCTCATTCAACATTGGATTTATTAAAGCCCCAAATCATCCATCATCTCAAAATTTGGCAGGTTATGTTTATAAATAAATTAAATTAACAAGTGTGTGCTGTACTGAGTATTCATGTGTGGAAGAGAATGCAAATACAGATGTGTACACACCCATGTACAGTTGTGGATGTATTCTACAGTGAATGATTCTGACCTACACAGCCTACAAATGTAGTGCTAACACACAGCGACCTTTTCAAAACAAATGAACTCAATCTGTAATTGAAAACTAGGTCTGATTTAATGAGAACATCCACCATGTCAAACTCAAAGCAGACAGCATCTAACTGAATAGCATGATGTAATGAAGAAAGAAATGGTCTGAAGTTCAAGCTACATGGTAGCCAGGAGATCTGAGTTCTAGTAGTGCCTTGATGTCAACTTCCTGGCCACCCTGGGAAGTCACTTTCTCACCCTGGATTTTAGTTTGCCATTTGTAAAATCAAGAAGCTCCTTTATTTATAAATCCCAGAAAGATCATGAGCCACAAGTCCAACAGAGTAAAGAAAGTACCTCACAAAAACAGGTCAATATAAATTTAGAGAATCACTAGTGCTTCTTTATGTTTGTTTATCCACTGGTAATGAGGACCAGCATCTTTTCCTCAGATCTGAATTGACAGATGCAGCTCAAAAATTGGTGCTTCCCATCCCAATTGACACTTTTGAAGAACTAAAATATCACTGAAAATACTAATGAAGATTAGGAGGAAAAGGGGTGGAAAGAATATTCACTGAGGCCATTCCACACACCAGCAGTGGGTTTGGTGCTTCAGGGAGGTCAGGAAGAAGAAGGTGGGAGAGGCATGTTATAATTTATCAAGCTAGCTAAAAATATAGGATGGCATTATTATTATCATTAATAGCAGTAGTGATAGCAATAATTACCATCACCATTACCACCAACAACAATGTTTAAGAGAAAATATGTGGCAAATAGAGGGACAATCCATGATATACAAAGGAAATAAAAATTTTACTAGGTGAGATAGACTATCTTTAGTAGACATTGCAAATATATTTCACAAATTAATTGTGATATTTATACAGATCTGGCAATAGAGGCTTGAGGATCCAATTTTATATTTTCATTGAATGTTATGGAATTCTAGGATTAGAAAGGACCTTATAATAGCATCTCATCCATTCCCCTGTTTCATCTAAACTCAGGATGGCAAATATATTTTAATATCACATGCCACTCTGATTGATTGATAATGGTGCCTAGAGTGCTGCATTGAGAAGCATTTTGAGGCTGCTTATGAGCTCAGAGAAAAAGAGGGTTGCGATCAATTAGGTGTGTCTACCACAGGCACCCATGGGAAGATTAAATATGCATGCAATATATTTGGCATTCTCTAACATTGCTATCTTGAAAACAAGAGTTTTTTTTTTTCCAACCTTAAACTTACCCTTGAAAAGACTTACATGTATTCCTCAAGAAATCCCATTTACATCTTTCATTTGGGGAAGATACTTCCTTGTATAGAAGTTTGAACAATTAAGAAAAAAAATTAATCTGATTTTCTCTTGCTTAATTCTCAGTGAGGATGGAGCACCCCGGACAACATACACCTCCTGAGAACAGAGATTCCTTTACTGATTTATGGGTTTGGGGTCCCAGAGCTTGTGTCAGATTCTTCAAGTACATTTCATGAGATAACTGGATCCTAACAGAGTAGTCTTATCAGATATCTATTTTCTTGAAGGACTGGGAGGCTTTAGGGGAAGAACTTGTAAGAGAAGAGAATGTGGAACAGATAAATCTAGTTAGGCAAGAAAGCCTTAGAGGTTGGAGAGAAGGGGTGATTCTGAGAATAAAATGATATCTATCCTTAGGGTTACTTCCTAATGCAGCTCACCAGAGATTATAGTCTGAATCCTGGTGGCTGAAGAAGGAAGAAATACCAAATAATGAGTTGAGGTCTCACTGAAAACTCTCTAAAAGTATTGACACACAAGAGTATGTATTGATTCCCTCTCTACTATGCAAAATGCAAAAGAAACAGAGATATTTTATTTTATTCACCCAGATCATACCTAGAGAAGCTTTTATAAAACTCCTACTCTATGACACTGATAATAATAGAACAATAACAGCACACTTATTAAGGGAATACTATGTGCCAGGTTAAGGTGAGGTCTTTTTGTGTATTACCTCCTTTGATTCTGACAGTAACTTCATTAAATATGAAGCATTATTACATGAGGTCCAAGGTGGCCCAGAAAATGACAGATCTAGATTTGAAAGCTTGGCAGTATACCTCACAACCTGAACTCCTAACATTGCTGTTCTGCTTCCCAGCAGTGGGACCAGCAGAAGTAGTAGTGCTATCAAGTTGGTGGATAAAGGTAAATTAGCTCTGGTTGAGGGAGGGGGCAGAAGAGGGGACCCTGATTTGAAGTGTTTGTCAATTTCTGTGGTGTAAATATTCCCACAGTGGTGGATGTCTAGCTATTAGTGTGAACCAATGTGGAATTGAGAAGAGAACACTTTGAGCCCAAATGAGCCAACTCTGACCCATCATTGTGCCATACTGGCCATAAATGCACCCTAAGAAGCTCCAGCTCATGCAGGGGGCATCAGCAGAAGTGAAGATTATCTAGCAGGAAAAGACAATGTCTGGTATTAAGCAGAAGGCAACAGATAACTGGCTAAACATTCTTTATACCAAGAATACTGCAATCATAGTGTTGCAGAGCTAAATAGAAACACAGAAATGACCTACATAAACACCTCATTATTTAGATTACAGACAGGTCCAGAGAGAGGAAACTGGCTTGTACCGGTGACTTTCTGTCATAAAACTTGACATAAAGACATGATTATGTTACTTCCCAATGTTTACTTTTCCTCTATACTAAGCATTTTCAGATTTTAAAGTCTTTTCATATTTTCGATATATTTTGGAAACTCCTTTATTGCCCATATATTTATCATACTTCTTCTTAGGCCCCTATGTTGCATTGCCCTAAAATGAACCCCAAGAAAAATCTTACCAGGCAAAGGATGATGGGAAAAGAAAAATTTCTGCCAGTTCTTGGCTAGAGGCTATTGATTCTGCCCATTGATTTAGGCTCTGATACGTAGCTTGCCAGCTCCAATATTATATCTATATAAAATAGTTTGCATTTCTTGACTTTCCTCTTAAATTCACATTGTCAGGGTTTCCTATATCCAAAGCAAGACTGCATGCCTTGGTGCACCCAGTTACTATAGCCCAGACTTCCAATATCCTGCTCAATGAAATGAGTTGGAGACTGATTCAGTCTGACTTCACTCAGGGGCTAGTAATTTCTGAAACAGAGTCAAGCCCTTAATATATCCCACTTCTGCTTTCCCAGTCTATTAATTCATCTTTCCTTGCACCCTTGAAGTAGCTGGTTCCAAAAGAACTGGAGTGGAGGAGCAGTGACAGGGAACAGTTAACATAAATGAACTGAGCAAATGAGTCCTCACTTGGGTGTGGTAGGTAGAATATTGCTCCCCCCAAATGTCCATGTCTAAGCCGCAGAACCTGTGAATACATTAGCTTACATGACTGAAGGGACTTGGCAGATATGATTAAGTTAAGGATCTTGACATGGGGCCATTACCCTGAATTATGGGTCCACCCAATGCCACGGGGATTCTTACAAGTGGAAGTGGGAAGCAGAAGAGAGTACGAAAGTGTTGTGGTATGAGAAAGATTCAAGCTGCCATACTGGTTTTGAAGATGGAGGAAAAGTCTAGGAGCCAAGCAATGGGCAGCCTCCAGAAATTGGAAAATGCAAAGGAATGGATTCTCCTCTTGGGCCTCCAGGAAAAAAAAAAAAAATGCAACCCTGCTGGCATGTAGATTTCAGCCCACTGAGACCTTTGACTTACAGAACTGTATGGTGAGCTCATGTTGTTTTAAGCTACTAAATTTGTCGTAATTTGTACAGCAGCAAAAGGAAACTGGTATAAGAGGTAATGGCTTTGACCTATGAACAGGGTTGAAAGTAATCTTGTGCTATGCCCTTGTTCTCCGATCAGCCTGAGAGTGGACAGGAAGATGCCTAACGTCCAGTCAGTTCTTATTTTCTTGGAGATGTCTTAAGACTCTTACACTCCAATCCAGACAGATTTCCCCCCTAATGGAGCTCAGGGGTGTGGCGTTGGATTAATCAATCTTAGTTCATGGCACACTCCAATTTTTTGGCCCATTTATGCCTTTCTTTTTTTCTTAGCTATATGTTATTGCTTGGGATTTATTTTTCTGTTAATATTAATTTACTGAGATTCATTTATATTGTTATGTGTCACTGCTATAGAATATTACATTGAGTGGATATCACATGACTTATTCATCCACTCTCCCAAAGATGAATATTTGAGTTGCCTCTGAGTTTTGCTTTTGTGAATAGTGCTGCTCTGACTATTCTTGTCCATGTCTCTGGTACATGTGCACAAGTTACTTTCAACAACAGACCTAGAAGGGCAATCTATTGAAAATTTGTTTGTTAGGATTTTGAGTGCTCTGGGCCAAAGCTAATGTGGGGGCCAGGGGATGCTATGGCTGAAAGAGCTGGTTTGAATCAGATGGGAGTGGCTGAGGTTGGGTAGTAAGAAGGAAGTATGTCAGGGAGGCAGGTAGAGATAACTAGTGAGTCATGCCCTAGTTACAAAGGTTCAATAATTGTAAAAGGGCTCATTCCAAGACAGGAAAGAGGTATAACTTCCATCTAGAGCATTCAGAATGAAAACATGGACACTCATAAAGACAGAGTCAATTTCTAACAACAGGGAGGCCCAGAAGCAACAGGGCTGCCAGCACTTCTGAGGCAAACCCCAATGGACCTTCCATTGGTCACATTGCCACTCATCCCTCTCATTTCTCTAGGATTTTATCAGGGACCTCTTATGAGTCTGATTTCAAATTAAGCACAAGAGGCTGAAAGAAATATGGAACTTATTCACCATCTGTAGAGCATTCACTGTAGTTTCCATCTGTAGTTTCCCTGGAAGACTTTCCAGTCCTGACTAGGAAGGCCATGAGGAAATCCCATATCAACTTTTTTATCCTCAAGTATGTAGTGTCAGAACACCACAGAAGAAGGATTTTTGTTTGCAGGGTTTTAGTCTCTCCATCCATCTCCCATTAAAAGCAGCATATGCAGCCATTTAAGGCATGATATTGCATGAGCAATGACAGCAGGTATTCAATGCAGGGGAAACACATCTGGACCTAAGCACAACCTCCCACTCACCCACCCAGTCAGAGGAGGGGCTGCAATAGCCGTAGCTGCCCAGACTCTGCCACAGCCCCACTCTACCACTCCCTACTCAAAATAATGGTTCTGCAAGCTGATAGTTTGCTTCCATTCCATTGGGAAGGGAGTTTGCAGGAGGTTTGCAGAAGTGAAAGGGTTATGTGAATCTGGAAACCATGATTCCCTCAGAAGACAATGAAAAATAGTGTGGTCACTGCTCCTACACAAGGCAATGTTTTCTAGCATTTGCATCCTGACCCTCCTAGCTCTCCAGTCCATGAGACTGTCAGCTGTACTCCCCACACCCACCTCCCTTTCCTCTCTCAGTCCCATTATTATAATGCCCACCTCCTCACCTGAGGAGCCAGAAGCAGCAAGAGGCCCTGAATGATAAGTCCCAGAAGACCCTCATGGAGCAGTGACTACCCCACTGCCAACACACGCTCAGAAAGGCAGCATCCACTGTGACAGCTCTGGGAAATTGGAACCAAACTGGGAACAGTGCTGTCAGACTTGTGGATGCTTTTCCAACAGGGGAAGGGGTCTCAGAGGCCCTTGACTGTTTGACCAGGTGGGAAAGAGGAGGGTTTAGGTACAGACCCCTGCTGGAAGCTGGCCAGCTGGGGCTGGCAGGACAAGTTACAGCTGCCAAGAGGAGGCTGAACTCAACTGTCCAGAGAAACCTCATGGCTTCTGGGTAGAAGCTTGTGATAGCAGACATTCTGGGATGACCACTGTGATCCTGCCCTCATTCCCTCCCACTCACCCCTTTGAAGACAACATTGCACAGTCTTTTGTGGATTCAAGAAATGTTAAATCTGAAAAGAACTTTAGAGGTATGTTTTCTGAACAAACAGGTGAATCAACTGAGCAGCAGAGTAAGGTGATTTTCCCAAAGTCATGTGGTTGTTTAGGAACAGAGGAACCAGACCATTCAGCTGGTGAATTTTTTCCTGTAAAAGTGGAAAGCTCACAGCCAGTTATCTGTGCAACAAAGCATCATTTTCCTTCTTATAACAGGAAGCAAACTGTTAGCTAGACATGACACATGTGTCTTAGGTACAAGAAAGACCCATGAAAAAGAAATAAATGTGGTAAGCAGGTGTGAGAAAGAGCACAGTAGAAGAGACCAAAGGTCTGACTTTTGTTCCTTCTGCAAATATTTATTGTATGCCAACATTATAACAGCACTAGGCTAGATGCAGTGGTGAACAACCACCAAATGTCCTTAAGTCATTTGCCTTCTCCTGCCACGTCGGGGGTCTCTCCCTGTATCTCCATGGCTACATTCCTCTGAAGATCATTCCTCAGGAAGCTTATAGGGAGTCAAAGAATCAGGACTCACTGAACACCCACTATGTGCCAGCCATTGCTAGAGAACTTGATGTGGCTTGGGTAACTCCATGACAGAATCTGTTTACCACAAGAAGGGGAAACTGATGCTCACAGAAGGTAAATATCAAGACACCTGGTTAGAAAGTGGCGAGCTAGCATGCTAACCAAGGCCTGTTTTACTCCAAAACCATGACACAATTTCAGTTAATCCTGAGCAGAACTTAAGAAGTGTTATGTGATTTGTGAGTATGGGGAAGTTAATGGGAAAGAAGTATCTAGCTGGATACATACATGGGTAGGGTGAAGATCTCATAAACAAGTCATGACTATACTTCTTAATTACTCCTGCTTTGGCTTCCTAACTAGGCCCCAGCCTCTTCCTCTCTCCCAGCACCTTGTAATCCATGGATCTTTTGAAGGAAACTTACTCTCTCTATGGATTTCCTACCTATTTCACTTTATCATAACAACTGTTCTCAGAGAAGATTGGGGGGGTTGTCAAACTCTCATCACAGAAGACAAGACTGAAACTGAGAAGGCAAATGAACCAGTCAGGTTCATTTAGCTGGTTTACAAGAGACACGGAGCATGAGTCCTGGTATCACATATCCTAATCCAGAGCTCTTTCCAATAACCTGGAATATTTTGATAGCCTTCCTTTGCATTTTATAACATGCCCAGAGAATTTATTCCTATCCTATTCAGGCTCATCTGCCAACTCCAGAGACCCAGGTCTATGCAGTTATAGCAAGTGTATGTATAAACATATCAAAATTCTCCTTCCTGGTGACAATTTGTAGTAGATTGAAAATTATTACCACAGTACTTTGAAGCTCATCCCATCTAAAAGTAAAGTCTTTTTCCCCATTTATTGAATCTAGGCTGGACATGTGACTTGCTTGACCCATAGAATGTGGTGGAAGTGATGTTGTATAACTTCCAAAGCCAAGATCATGGGGCCTTGTATCTTATATCTTCATACTTCTGGAGTCTGAGATGACCATGCTCTGAGGAAGTCCAGGCTAGCCTCCTACAGGATGAGAGACCTATGGAGAGAGCCAAAAAGTGATGGGAGTCTGGCTGAGACCCCAGACATGTGAGTAAAACCATTAATAACTAGCCCAGCCCCCAGCTTACCTGTGTCTTGTTTTTTGTTGTTGTGATTTTTGTTATTTTAAGCTCACTGCAAACTTGCAGAGTCCTCAGTTTGCCTCTGCCATTTTCTGAGTTCTCATTCTGTCACTATCATTTTTCTAGCAGAGTGACTCAGAAAACTTATTTCATCTCCTTGAGCCTTTATTTTCTTACCTGTGTGTTGGGGATAGGAAGAGTATCTACCTCCTGGGGTTAGTTAAGAAAATTTAATGAGATAATTCATGTGAAACTGATTTACAAACTGCTGCACACTATTAAAAAATAAAGTCTGTCACTACCAAAGCACTTGGAATCTCCTCTACAA